>NC_134577.1:40621005-41268505 GCF_050947875.1 Dermacentor variabilis
CATACATACATACATACATACATACATACATACATCCGTCCGTCCGTCCGTCCGTCCGTCCGTCCGTCCATTCATCCATCCATCCATCCATCCATCCATCCATCCATCCATCCATCCATCCATCCATCCATCCATCCATCCATCCATCCATCCATGCAGCAGCAGTCCCGTATGGCATCGTCTTAATATATCGCGTCGTTTTGCTGGCGCACGCTCGATAGCTTGGACATGCCTGCTTCGCTAACTGACACTTCCATTTCTGCGTCGAAATTCCACCGACCCACATTGCGCGACACCGAACAATTGCGGGGCAAGCGGCAAAGAGCGGTTCCAAAGCGAGCCCGCGGCGTCAGGATCAGGCCGTAAGCAAAGGCAGGCGGAGCAAGCTGAGCTCTCCGCCTTTTTGCTCGGTGCACTTACACAGAGGGTCTCGAGCTTCGACGTGTTTCATGTTCATTAACAATAACAAGAGAAAACCAGACACGCGAGTATGTCCAAATAACATCTTGGAGAGCAAGCAGAAGAAAGCGTGCACAGACGCGTTCGTTTAGCTTGCTCGCCGGACGGCCGCGATCGGCCTGGTACGAGTTCCGTGGAAATCGGTAAAGTTCCACCTTTGGCATTTTCCCAACGATGTTCTTACAGCTGTTAGATCCGTACACCGCAACAGTAGAAAGAAAATATCTTTCGCCGTTCACGCAGATTCGCGCCCGTGGTGGCCATTCTCACCCATGCGTGGCTGGGAGCAGGGAGCATGCGCTCTGCGCCGACACTCGCCGCAGTGAGCAACCCACGCGGGGTTCGAAACTGCAGCGAACGGGGTCTTGTGACGTCACGCACTGTGGCAGTAGTACTCGAACACGGCGGACGCGATGACCTCAGTGCAGCACTGTTTCCGCACGTAACAGTGCTCGGTGATGGAAAGGCGATACGCGGAGCGTGCGGCGGCCGGCGTTTTTCTTTTTTTTTTTTTTTGCGCCAGCAGTGAGGACCGGGTGAGTGCAGAGGGGCCGAGTGAAGTCACAATGAATCCCAAATGGCGAATTCGGCAAATCGCACCGGTACGCGGGTTGGCGCAGGTTGAAAATGACGCGGGTTGGATTCCGCCCAGGACCGGAGAAATCTTAAGGGACATTTTTTTTTTTTTTTATGAAGAGGAAGTTTAGCTCGGCTGCTCGTATCTAAATTCGTGCAAAAGGAGAACCCCCCTTTTTCTTCCCCACAACCACTGCACCAAAATTGACGAGGTTTGTTGCATTTAAAAGAAAAAGATCTTAAAATCTAGCGACATTTTGGTGTCCAATTTTTGATTTAGGTCGTCAGTTTCTTTATTTAAAAAATTGTACAAAATTGCAAATTTTCAGAAAAGGAAACTATCAAGTTTACAACGCTATAACTCAGCAATGAAAAAAAAACCATATATATTCTGTAAATCGCAACTAATAGTACATCTAAAGCGGACAAAACTGATATGTTACACATGAATCTCAAAAATATTTGTAATATGAAATTACATCTTTTGCAGAGTCCTTGTACACAATGTAATGAATTTATGTAAGATATAAATTGACATATCGAGTTCCTCCGCTTTGAGTAATCTAATGGATGCCGTTTACAGAACGCCGATATCTGTTCTTTATGCAGAGCTGCTAATCTCTGGCAAGGAAGAAGTTGGTGGGATACATTCAGACTAGGATACATAGCGCAAAAAATTTTGACACAGGGACAAGCAGAACACAGGACGAGCGCTAACTTTCAACATTGTTGTAAGTTAGCGCTCGTCCTGTGTTCTGCTTGTCCCTGTGTCAAAATTTTTTGCGCTATGTATCCTAGTCTGAATGCTAATCTCTGAACTTCGTGGTTGTATTTCTTTTCCGAACTTTCAAATTTATGAAAGATATTTTAACAAAATTCAGGCCCTACATCGAAATTGCGCTTCAGGCAGCCACTAGAATTTAACTTTCTCTCACAAATGTTACCAATTTTATTAAAATCGGTCCAGGGGTTACCTCAGAAAAGCGTTTCTGCGTTTTACATGTATTTGAATGGCCCGCACCGGAGTTCTACCCACAAACCCATGACTCAAGTTGTCATCTAGGAGGTCTATTGAAGAGCGGCAAATACCCGGTGTCATACACCTAGTGACCCAAGCCGGCGTCAAAGAGGTTCGTTAGAATGACACGTATCCAGTACCACTTACACCCAGTAACCCAAGTTGGTCCGACGCTTGGTTTTGAACCCAGTTCCCTCATCAGAGCAGACCGATGCTCTGCCCATGAGACCGTGGACTATACCAGTGACCCAATCTAGCGGGAAAGAGCTTAGGTGGGAACAAACGGCGAGTCATAAGAAATACTGGGTGTAGTTCCCAACGAACGCTAATAGCAATCGCATTGCAGTACGTTTTAGCCCGAACGTATTGACTGTTGCACTTTAATGACTCTTTAATATCCGTACTATTGCGTCTCCTGAACCTTTAAAGTCTAACCAATCATGGTGACGTAGAGTGTAGTACGGGCCGAAACCACGATATGATTATGAGGCACCCCGTAGTGGGGGACTCCGGGCTAAGTTTGACCATCTGAGGTTACTTCGCGTGCACCCAATGGAAGGCACACGGGCGTCCTTGCATTTGTCCCCCATCGAAATGCGGCTACCGCGACTAGCATTTGACCCCGCACCCTCAGGTTGCGCCGCTGATTGCGGGGGGTCGCGGGTTCGATTCCTAGTACCGGCGGCCGCATTTCGATGGGCGCGAAATGAACGAACGCCCCCGCTCTCTTGCTACTGGCGAACTCTAAAGAAACGTGGGTGGCCGAAATTTATACAGGTGTCTACCCAACAGCGTCTCATATAACATACTGCGCAGTTTCAGTACGTTCTTTTTTCAACCGAAGTTTGAAAAGGATACCCAGCCGTCCAATCTCGAGTGCCGTCGCAGTAAGTTCTTTGATCAGATGAGTAAAGAAATCAATAATATAAGCCGGCGGTTTGTGTATCTTATATATTGCTACTCGATCCATTTCTTTCAATTTTTTCTTTCTTTTTCTTTTTTTTTCTGCGTCAGCGAAATCATATTTTCAGGTTAGCATCGTCGCTTGCACAACGCCGAATCTACAAACGCTTAATTCGCGCGCGCGCTTCATGCGAACTGACGGCGGGATCCGCGACGCGGCGCCAGCGTCGCCCTCGGCCAACGCGGTGCGTCAGCGCGCGCCCGTGCGCGCGGTCTAGGCGGCGCGTCTTCGCTGTCGCCGCACTCGCTCTCGGTCGGTGTTTCGAAGCGCTCGCGCCGGATTCCGAGAGGCCACGCGGCTGCGGCGCAACTTCCTCTTCATCCTCCTTCTCCTCCTCATCATCGCGTTTTTTTTTTCTCAATCAAAGGAGCGGCCTCTGCCTGCCTGCCCGCTACGCTCAACTCCGGTGAGTCCCGACCAACAAAACTTTACTCGATACAGCGCTGCGCGACAAAAAACCCGGGCAAAGAAAAAAAAATGACAGAAAACAGGAATGCCGTCACCGTAAGATTGATCAGGTGAGTTTATAATTACCTGCGCCTGCATTCAGCATTGTTTTTTTTGTAGCGCCTATGTTAAATAACCAAAGTTGGTCATTCAAAGTTTAGTGAGAAGTTAGGTCTTGCGTTGTTGCTTTTTTTGTGTGTGCATACTTATCTTTCATTGCGTAACTAAAAAAAAATTTTTTGCCGAGGTTGTTTTGCGGCCGATCTATTAGTCTCACACCTTCTCTGAATTGAGTAAACTTAAACGTGAGAACGTGTTCGACTATTCAGGAGCTCCCTTCGGCCCGAGGAAAAAGACAGTTACACGTTGGCATCAAGATTGATCGAGTACCTGCATCAACATTTGTTATCATTCTTTGCGACGTCTCGACTAATAACCAAAGTTCCCCATTAAAGATTTAGTGAGAAGTTAAGTACTACGCTGTTTCCTTTTTATGGTATACTTATCTACACTTGCATAAATAAAGAAGGGTTGTGACACTTTGCAGAAACAATCAAGTTATCGCATAACTTCTACGAGTTAAGCGAATGCAAACGGATACACATTTTATAGAATGTGAAATTCAGAGGAGATGGCTTACCTTCACATCATGACGCACTAACTGAGGTATACAAATGCCTGTAGAGGCATTATTGTTATTTTGAAACTATGTATGCTAATAACAGGCTTACAATTTAAGTACAACTTTTAACAGTTAATTTAATTTAACATTTAATTTAACAACTTTTAACTTTTTAACATTTAAGTACAACAGGCTTTCAATTTAAGTAAGTAGCGCAGCTATGTATAGCGTTTTTTTTTATGCATTCGCGTATGCTACATCTAGAAGCGAGATGAAAACTTTGCCAAGACAGCTGGATTTTCATTCCAGCCTATTTTGCCCAAGGATTCTTTCGGTGAAAACTGGTGCGCACAAAATGCACAGACGCATAGTCGGAGGCCAGTTCGAGGTGTCAATAAAACATGCGTAAATGCATGCCCTGAATCAAGAGAAATATCGACAACTACAAAATACGGCGCAGTAATAAGGATAATATGGGACGAAAATGAATGTTTCAATTTTCTTTTCTTTAGGCGCATACACATAGATCGTACGTGCTATACAAAACATGGGACAAAACACGATTGCCATCATCATTCAAACGAGCATATAGATATTCATCGATTGCAATGAAATGCCAACATAGTCTAACGCAATAAATAAATAAATAAAAAGTTTCGTTCGCCTATTGAAAAGTCCGAACACTACTCTGAAAAGAAAAAGAAATAAGAAAGAACGATGAAAATATATAGAAAAACGACGAATACAGTAACACAAGTTGCAAGCATATGCATGCAACGTCGTTACGAGCGTCAGTATACCGATGGTACGGGGTGGGTAGTTTTTTCGTACAGTGACCATATCATATCGGAGGGGATGTTGTGTGATGTGACTCCCCGTATCTTTTATTAAATAAATAAATAAATAAATAAATAAATAAATAAGCCGAGAAGGTAAGGCCGCATAGAAATAGATGTGAATACGGTAGAAAACTAAATAATAAAAAGCGGTACAACAAGAAAAAAAAACATGGCAAGAAACGTTTGAAAGAGATAAAATGCTTATTAATGGTTACTTAACAAAAGCAACCTGCTTAATTGTTGCCATATTTGAGGTTCCTGCACTCTTTCGAGGGCTTGGCAGCTATTTTTTTTCGCTTTTTGTTCATGTAGTAAGTCTAATGCCAGTGAAGTCTGTCACGGCTGTATGTTTCAATAACAACCAAAGACGGGTTGAAAAGTTGAAAAGAGATAAGGTGTGATACTCTCATAAGTGAAAGTTCAAGGGGTTCGAATGATGCAGTTAAGATAATAAACAAAATTGTGCAGACTGCTGGAAAGAAGAAAAAAAAAAGGATCCAGAGCTCAAAATGCATTTAAAGGGCCCCTGAACCACCCCTCGGTCTTGGCGAAATAGCACAGCACGCAGATATCATACGCTGCTGTGAACATCTCAGCCAAAGCTTGCGGTTGTTCGCGGCGCGTGGAGGTCGAAAGCGGTGTATTGATGCAAACCGAAAGCAAAACGGTGTACTGTAGCAAACCGGTCGCTCATATCATTGACTTCGCTACCTTTCCTCTTTGTTTGTTTTTCAGACCCTCTATTAATAAACACGGGAAGTAAACGAAATCGGGCGTTTCAAATTTCGATCCGAAATCAGTTACTTCCGGAAGTACAAATATCGTATACTGTCGCCTATATCGCCTGCTAACGCTGGACCGCGCCAGCCGCCATGGGAATGAAAATTTGGCCGCGCTGCTTATGAGTGTCGTAGCCATCCGGTCACGCTATTTTTTTATTAGTTTCGAACACTCAACTAGCCTCAAGCCAGGCAAAATGTAAGCTCAGACCACAGGTACACTTGCCAGCGCGCGCCGACTCATGGGCCCTGGACCCCTCCTGGGCTAATCACCTTGGCAGACATCGCTTTGCAGTGAGCTAATGATAACGCTTCGAAATTCTCAATTAAGATGCGACTGTTGTCCGTCAGTCAAGCTGGTGTAATACAAAGGCGGCCCGCACTACGTAGCACGGCCATACCGGAGAACATGAGCGCGAGCGCGCACTCCACTCCCTGTCGTGCACATAGCAACCATTGCGCTATACTGCCTGCTAAAGTTAAGCACTACAGTATATAGCATGTAGCTGCGAAGCGTAGGTACCGCTCGATAGAGCTCGCTGCGGCTCACCGAGGACAATCGCGAGCTTTGATTTGGTCTCTGTGGATGACGTGGCTCCAAGCGTATAGAAAGCCGGCCCGAGCGCTAACAACTTACTGGAACTGGTCGTCTGCTTCCAGAGTTTCACACCTTCGAGGTCTGTCGCCAACAAGCCATCTTGGTCGAAACTCTTTAGCTTAGGAATCCTTTCAAACCCGGGTTCGGAGTGCGGCGTTCTTCGCTTACCCGATCTGCGAGCTGCCGACGTACCCGCACGACAGAACGTAAAGAAGGCGTTTCGTTCGACCCTCGGAGATTGTGTGACCGTCCTGGAGGTAAGTGCGAAAGGATATGTGCTACCAATGCCCCTTTAAACAATTCTCGAAAAGTGGAAAACTGCGATAGCATTCCTGCATCAACTTCACATGTAACTTTGAAAAACAAACAAAGCAAGACATACCGAAAAGCGCACGAATTCGATGCACAATGCTTCAGCATTTGCGAAATTGTTGAAAACCGGTGAAAATAAGAGGTCTGCAAAAAGTTTATTTTGATTCTTTCTTGTTTTGCAAATTAGCTGTACACTTCGATTTATAATTTACGAACGCGAGTCAATTTTGTCCGATTTGGACGTGCTAGTTGATATGGCTTTTTTGATTGCGAATTCGCATAGTAATACTTTGATAGTTGAGAACTCTTCTTTGGTAATTCGTACTTCTAGATAAATATTTGAGTAGTTAGTACTTCTAACAACGATTCTTGTTAAAGACATAGAAGACTTAAATAAGAGAATCGGCTCCTCACAATCAGTGCTTATAAACTTTCCGTTTGAAATGTAAGAAACTTCATAAAAATCAAGTTTGGTCAATGACGAGCAAAATGATTTGTTCCTTCCGAGGCAATTAAATACGAACTGCTGAGGTAGAGTTACCTCTTCAAAGGAATGATTGGACCTAGAAAAGCCGTACGTTCTGGATTCTGGATGCATTTATAGTCACGCTGGTAATATATTCGTATTTGACTTTGCGTACTTGTAGAACGTTGTTCCTGCCTCAATATGAGATCGGATTATGCGGCTATTGAATCGAATACTTTTCAAGCGCGCTGGCCAGTAATTTGTTTTAGCCGCGGTGAACTTAATACCGCAAGCACTACCAGAAATAAAGCCGTCCTCGCTGCAACAGGCAGCAGCTTAACTGATAGATAATTCACCTATTCATTAAATTTGACAGACGCCGTCGCCAGCCTAATGAGACTGCTGCAGTGGAAATAAATACTCACTAAAGTAAGTATATATATATATATATATATATATATATATATATAAATTATTAAGAAATAAAGACAAAGAAAGAGAAAAAAATAAACAAGCTATATCAAGCTCGGCCGGATAAGCGAGCTCATTCACTCCCCCTTGTGCGCGTAATGAGAAACACTGAGAAAAATTACCTTATTGTCGATACAGTTTTATCGCTTTTCGTGCGACGAGTAGCTGACGTCGTGTACCTCTGGTCATAAGGTTTATACAAAATCCCTAGACTGAGCACCGTAATTGCGATCGTTGAGCTAGCAAGGGTGGATGTGCCATTCTGCACATTGTGAAACTCCACCACGTAGTCGAATTCACCATCTTGTGATCCCTGGTTGGCTCAGAGCGCTTTTACGGCGTCCCTGATTGGTGTTGCGTACTCCAGGGTAGCGTACCGTACTGCTGCCGAGAAGTAGCGGCGCCTGACTATCGAAGCTCGACCGACATTACTTATTGGGTAGCGTGGCGTTGTCGGCGGGCTGCAGGCATCCGGTAGATCATAGCGACCAAGCAGGGGCGAGACGATTTGCTAGTGCGAAACTTGCACTGTTTATTCAAAGGTAGACGAAATAAAATGAGAAGGGCATGAAGTATGAAGTATCAAGTATGAAGTCTCTCAAAGTACATTTCAGAGCCCCTTAAATAGCTCTCTACAAGTGTGGGCGGGATCTTGCTTCCGTCGATGACACGTGACAGGCACGGAGAGAGGGCCCCTCCTCCTGCAATACCGAGCACGGGCAGGAGAAGTCGATCCTCTTTTCGACGAATCCGGGGAGAAGGTCGGGTGAATGATCTCTCCGGCGCCGTGGGGTCCGGCCAAGAGAAGGTGAAGGGGATGAGGTAGCACCCACGGTGCCACGACCATGAGAGGTGAAGGAGATGAGGTCCCCCGTGGGCTCCGGCTCAGAGGGTAGGGTGAATGACCTGTCGCCACGTGGTGTCAGACGCCAACCCTAACATTGGCTCGAAATGCCGCCATTACAGAATTCGACAATAAGGCGGAATTCGACGATTCTCAGAATAACATTTGTGCATGGGTAGCCCTTGGATTGGCATCGCCTTAGCGTCGTGGCTTCAGACATTCTTGGTGGTGCAATTTATTGCGCTTGTATCCTTCGGAACTACCAGGAAACTGCATTTTTTTTTCTAAATGTACGAAAGCAATCATTTTCCGCGCACGTGCGCGAGCGTTGCAAACTGTTGCATTCATAGCGAAAAATTTTGTTGAAAATGACCAATTTGCAAAGACACGAAGCCGTTTGAAGCCAGAAAAGAAATTTAGGCAAATACACGTGCTAACCATTATTTTCCATGTTGGCTGGACCACCATACACGTAACTCCATTTTATACCAGTGCACCGATTCCCCCTATCAAATCTTGCAGGGAACTCTTGCGCTTCCTTGCCCATGGAAATGGCCAGATAGTCTGCCCACATATAGAAAGTAAACATACACAATTGCGAACGTGGAAAATGTAAACGTTCGGTACATTAGTGAACGTTTTTGACATCGCCTCGGATATACTGCGTATTGCGGGGTTGTAGAGGAGAGCAAATGAGTTTCTCGCTGTTTCTGCTGCTGCTGATTTCTTTTGGCGATGACGACATCGTGATCGTCAACGGCATCTCCACCCGTCTTGTGCCAGCTTAGATCATCGTATTGCGACGAACTTCCTAATTTTGTCCCACCATCTCATTCTCTGTCATCCAAAACCATACACTTCTTTTGGCATCCATTATGTAGTTCTAATATAACCTCGGTTATCTGCCCTACGCATTAAAGGCTTTCTTCAACAGCATTTCTATTTCTCAATCTCAACTATAAAACATCGGCAAGTTCCGTTTGTTCTCAAACCTCGATCGCTATTTTCCCGTCTGTCAACGATACACTTATAATATCTCATTCCATCGCTCTTTGCGCGCTCCCCAACTTCTTGTCAAGCCTTTTTTGTTAATCTCCAAGTTTCCGTCCCCATGAGTTAGCACCAGTAGACTGCAATGAATGTACACTTTTCTTCTCAAGGATTGCGGCAAGCTGCTAGTCAGGACTTCGTAATGGCTACCGTATGCTGCCCGTACCGTAGTTTTGGTCTTGGGTAAATTTGCTTATGGAATGTTAAATACATTGTTTTATAGACAGACAAATGTTCGATATATCAAGCAATCACGCACTGCTGGATTGATGCAACGCATATACACGAAGTATTTCATTACTTAATTTGAGCATAGAGGGAGCATGAGGCTAGCTACTTCGACGTAGACTTCATGTGATTGATTAAGTGCGACTTTTATTCCGGCAGAGGAAGCACAGAGTAAAGTATTAAAAAGCAAGCCCCGTAGGAAACCTCCAGCTTGAAGAGGCTGGTGACATCGCCCACATATCATTAAGGGAAACAAAGATATAAAATAAATGAAATAGCGCAAAAACGTTCGCCCTGCGTTTGCTTCAACTCGGGTATTGCTTCTGGAAACACCGCTGTGAAGCTGATATTTGTTCGCTTTGTGCACGCTTGAACAGACGCTGCTGCGACAGCATATAGTGGCAGGCTGTCTAGACCCCTGCTTGCTCCGAGGAAGGGGGGAGATTAATGCTTGAAGGTAGCGGAGAACTACAAACCGGTGGATGACGGACGACAGGTTCGAAAGGCTACGCTGCGAAGGCTACGCTGCGAAGGCTACGCTGCGAAGGCTACGCTGCGGCACTTCCGAGGCGTGAGACGGAATCGTTTCCTTCGGGGACTTGCCTTTTTGGTGGGCATGGTCTCCCGTGTAGATGTTTTCAAGAGATAAGAAAAGAGAGAACTTTGACAACTCTCGAGCATAAAAAGAAAAAGAAACAGAACGAAGTCATGGATATTGCGTAATAGAAACGCAACAAACTTCGACTACAAGAGAAAGGACGAAACGTAAGCGCAACAGTCAATGTCGCCATGCGGCATACAGGGCCGTTTGGCTTATATTGAGATCCTATATATAGAAAACACCAAGTGATATATTGCTTCCAGGATATGAAAGTTTAGGGACTAACCAGACTTTCTGTTGCAAATGCGTTAGAAGAAGAAAAAGATTGTCACGACACACTTCATGAGAACTCGTTCAAATAGTACAGATTAGTACAGAATGCAGAATAGTGCAGAAATAGTACAGAATAGAACAAATTGCACGCACACACACACGCACACACACACACACACACACACACACACACACACACACACACACACACACACACACACACACACACACACACACACACACACACACACACACACACACACACACACACACTCTCTCTCTCTCTCTCTCTCTCTCTCTCTCGACGCTGTCTCTTTCTTCAGTGGCGTTGCCATAGTAACAAGCAGGCCACCTCTGTCTGCAGTCAGGACAGGGGCATCCAGGATCGGGGACCTGTCCTCGGCATGGCGACAGCTTATCTCTTACACTTAGCCGCTCTGTAGTTCCCCGCAATAAATGCGTGCAGCGTCGTAAAAGCGTCAGAGCTGCGGCGTCACTCAATCGGAACGGAGAGACTACTGATGCACGGAATTTTTTGTTGGCGAACGAACATTCATCCACGTCGTCTGATTGTTGGGAAAAGGAAGGTGAAGGCACTGCGAAAAACGTGGCGAGTGTTCAGAGCGATTCATTCAAGTCTGGGAAGAAGTTCGGAGATCAATAGATGACTGAGATTAGAACCACTTGCCATCGATTTATTAGGTCTCAGCGCGAAAAAAAAAATAAAATGAGAAGGAAAGAAAAAATAAGTAAGCGCACACACAAAGCCACAGCGCCGTTCTGTTGTTTCTGTCCTCCCTCTTCTTCAGGCCTGGTCTATTTTCATGGCTTTTCGTGAGCATTATCGATAAATCGCGGTATTATTTCACGACATGATAGTAAGGTTTCTTTCTAGCCATCGCGGTCGCTATCCGTCCGTCCGTCCGTCCGTCCGTCCGTCCGTCCATCCATCCATCCATCCATCCATCCATCCATCCATCCATCCATCTACAGTATTCGTACTAAAGAGCCGTTATAGTTTTGTGAAATGTATGAATGAATGAATCAATCAATCAAATAATCAATTAATCAAACATAGAAATAAATAAGCAATGAATAAATAAATACATTATTTGACGAATTATTTTCGATTATTAACCGACAAATCAACTTCAGCCAATTAGTCAGAAAACCAGTAACTCAGGAATAAGAAAAAAAGTCAGATATACTAACCAGCCGTGAGCTACTAGCGAAATGCTGAAAACTATGCATTAGTAGAATGCGCGCAAAACCTGCTGGAAACGGAGCTTGTACGTTGTTGACGCAGCAATATGCTGCAGTGGCAACTGGCGCACTAGTGTCGACAACTAAAACCTGAACAGGAGCAAAAATTTAAAACAGCAGATCAGAAAATTGTGCTTGGGGCTGAGGATATCCTGATGCGCTTATTGCCGACGTAGGGTAAACCGTTGTTTCCGAGAAATACGAATTGCGCACGTTTACGCAATCCACAAACAAAGCCCACGACCTCAGGAAGAACATGAACAACAATGAGCCGAGGACTCAAGCTGAACAACGAAGATACACGGAATGCCTACCGGCTTGCCTTGGTTGCTAGACTGGCATACGATATAGCGATGAACATTGAACCCACCCTAAGTAGCAACCTTGCAAAACTTGTGTTTGGACTGTTCAGTTCGAGTTTCGTTTGTCCATGAAGTGAATTCCAGTTTGAAGCTATTTGACCGAATGGTGCTGCCAAAAGATGACACGAAAGAAAACGCAAATCAAAAGAAATGAAGAACACAAACAGAAACAGTTTTAGGCAGAAGTTCCGAGCAATGACAACCGACAGATCGTTTGGATCGTTCTTGGTCCTCAGCGAAATGGCGTCACCCAGTCTTAGAAACCAGCTAAATATCGGGAAGTAGGAAAGGTGACCTGTCTAGAGAAAACATTTTGAGAAAGAACGACACGGAACGCGCACAGGCTGAAATATAATAAACACATTTTACAGCTGAACGAAATGCTTACCTGTACGGCAAGACGCACCCTTCACTGTCTTTGAGGCGGCGCTGCGTGATCCATGTGACCACGGATTACGCAGACGAGCCCGGGGAGCTTTCATCACACTAAACCCGAAATAAGCCTAGTATGCGAGAACAACCGAGAGTACAGAGTTCAAATCAAGCTTACCAAAGCGATCTTTCAAAATAAGGTTTCTTAGTGGAGGAAAAGACGCGTTAAAGGGACATCAAAGAGGAACATTAGGACACGCTATTGTAACCAACCTACGCTTTTGCTAATACATACGCGGTCTCTTTTACGACGAAAGTAGGTTTGAATAACCAGAAAAATACGGAAGCAAAAGAGATGGGGTGACCTCGTTCTGAAGTTGCGGCACCAGCTTGCCATGACGTCACGTGACCTCACACAGTTGCATGACGTGACGGCACGCAGCTGTCTTAGCGCCTAAGGGTAAAAGAAGAATCCCACTGCACTCTAAAAGAACCGTAGGCTCAAGCTTCGCAGTTTCAAGGAGGAGTTCTGGTGCGCAAACACGCCCCACATTCGAACAAATGATTGCGGTGACATCCACGATGCATGACACTAAGGTTTCGGAGCCGAATCAAAGAGAGTCGAATCTTTATCACAGCGAAGCTGCTTATGGCTTGGGTTCCTTGCATGTTTCATGTCATTCAACAAATCTGTGTGAAGCAAAACTGCCATCATCAGCCATGGCTTGTGCCACTGCTCGGGCGTTCGTAGTCTTCTTCCACAGCTGGTTCCGTTGCCGCTCATGATGCAAGCGTTCCCATCTGCGAAGGCGCTGACGGCACTGGCCCACTGCCAGTTGGTGCGGCGATTTGGGTCTCAAATTTTTGGCCACAAATATCGCGAAATGAAAACACGAAATGTATATAACGGATCAATAACACGAATGAACGCGGATGTATAAAAATAAAAGGGTGTGCGTACCTTTCGTCACGATGACCGCCGATGAAGACAATAAATATGTTCGCCTTGGTCGGTGGTCAACTTGACGAAAGGTACGCAACAAATTTGTCCGTCGGTGTTTGGCTTCTAAGCACGAGGTCGCAGGATCGAATCCCAGCCACGGCGACCGCATTTCGACGGGCGCGAAATGCGAAAACACCCGTGTAGTTTGATTTAGGTACACGTTAAGAAACCACAGATGGTCCGAATTTCCGGAGTCCTCCTCTACCGCGTGCCTCATAATCAGATCGTGGTTTTGGCGCGTAAAACCACATAATTGATAGTTAATTCAATTTTAAATGAGTTCGTACCTTTGTTCGACATTCTGTGTCATCACTTTGGGGTGTGCTACACAGCTTCGCTGGTCTTCTACCTTCACAGAGTGAAATGACTCATGATTTCTTTTTTCTCCACTTACGATAAGCCTTCTTTTTTTACCCAATAAACAGATGATAAAAAGTAATTTCTGAAAGCCTACTTCACAACTGCGGCCTTATTTAGTGCTCCTCGATTAGGAATCAATTATTTAACGAATAACCAATAAACTTTTTAGTGTTAATTTATGCCGACAGCCTGCGCAATTCTGCCAGCCACGAGCCTAGTAGCTTGAATACTTCTTCAAGGCATGCAGTGGAGAGATTGGAGATGCATTGGAGAGATTGTGTGGCCTTGCGTGACTCTTGTCTTAATACTGTCTTAATAGGTAACTTCATACTTGTCTTGTGGAGAAGCAAAGTAGCTGTAGAATCTTTATAGATATTTCCCATGGTATTCACGTATGCCTTCCGTACTCCTTGGAAGCAATATGGGGAGGTTTACTGTTTCCCGCAGATTCCTCAATTGCCCAATTGATGTCATGAGCGTGATCCATTTTATTCCTTCCTGAAGCCGGGCTGTTCTCTCGATTGACTGAAGTCAAGTGTTGCCAGGATTCAATCCCGTGACCTGTTGCTTAGAAGCGCATATATATATATATATATATATATATATATATATATATATATATATATATATATATATATATATATATATATATATATATATATATATATATATATGGTGATGGCTCTGGCTAACGCTCCCAGGGTTAGTTCTAGTAGTAAAACACAAATACCTAGAAGAGTGAATGTGGAAACGGCGCCACGGTAGCTCAATTGGTAGAGTATCGCACGTGCAATGCTAAGATGTGGGATCGTTACCCACCTGCGGCAATTTGTCTTCTCATCCACATTCATTTCCATTAATTTATCATTTCTTTAATTCAATTAATAAGTACAACTGAGTTCCCCTATGTTTTCCTCGATATGATTGTTGGCTTCTAATCATATATGAATTTATATATATATATATATATATATATATATATATATATATTCTACGCATTTACCCTGAAATCGCCACATAATGTTTTATTGACAGGATGTAATAGGAAAGCTTGGTGCCTTTAGGTGAAGCTGTGTGTGTGTCACTCGGTATGTGTCCCCGGGTATGCAGCCCTGGGGCCCCTGGGTATATATGTACCATTCCGTAACGAACCTCTTTGATGCCAAAAAAGGTAACTGGTTCTCACAGAAACAAATACCATGTACTACACATTCCAAAGCAGTTCGCAACATGTCGCAAAGGCAGTAACCGTTCGCTGATGAATAGTTATACACCATTCGTAAGAACCGTCCCCTGAAAAACCGCGGAGGCTTCGTATTAGGTCCACGTCATCTGGAGGTCAAACCGCCTTTTTTTTTTTTTTTGCCTCTGTTTATTCAAAAATTCTTCGCCGACTGGAAAAATACGGCGCCAGCGACTGTTAAACGGGTACGGTGGTCCGGGTGTCTGCGGGACTCGGAAAATATTTTTGCGCACCGAGCCCTGACGTTATTGAGGGGACCTGCGCACGTGTTTGGCGCAAGAATACGTAAACAGGCAAAAGCTTGGAACTGCATTTGCTGTTCAGCAGTGCTGTTTCATAAATGGCAAGGATCACGGTTACTTTTTGGCTGTGCTGTCACGTGCACGTACGCAGTACATGCGCGAGCCTGTAGGCGTTTGTTTGTGCTAGCGTGCGCATGTTTGCCAGCACGGTATGCAAGACCTTTCTTGGGACACCTTGACGCACTGCCCGTCTGAGCCAACAACGTTTTGTTTGCCTTTTTTTATGGTCGCATTCGTCTTATTCGTTTCCTTTATTTCAATCCGATTCCCCGTATCCGTTTCTCACACTTTCTTTCTGATTACTACTGGTTGTCCATCTACATTTTCGATTGCCCGGTACTTGGTTGCCAACTTTGTTGACTTCTTCCTCCTTTCTGCGTCCACGCTTCTTAGGTACAGATACTTGTGCACTTTAGCCACACATTTATTTTGATCCCCTGT
Source organism: Dermacentor variabilis (assembly GCF_050947875.1). Classification (NCBI taxonomy): domain Eukaryota; kingdom Metazoa; phylum Arthropoda; class Arachnida; order Ixodida; family Ixodidae; genus Dermacentor; species Dermacentor variabilis. The sequence goes on from NC_134577.1 coordinate 40,636,899, forward strand.
TGCTGAGTCTATCTTCAACACTAATTTTGCTCTGCGTTTCTCTGACTTCAAACGAGGCCCAACCCATGTCCTCGTGCCCTGCCTCGCTTAGGGTTTTGGAGTGGGCTCCCATAGCCAAGCGCTCGACCGATCATTCGCTAACTTCCAACCCCAACAATATGTCAAACTTTACGCGCAGAATGAAATTTGCGAACATCAGAACTGGCACCATGACTCCTTTCCAGATTCCACGCTCCACCTAATATTTATAGTGGTCCTGAATTTTCCTATGTTTCGTTATTTCTGCATTCCGCTTCCCTTTTCTTTCAGGTTATCTTGGTGGGTGCTTGAGTAAGTCTTTTATTTGTTTATGTATTAGCAGAGGTATATATATATATATATATATATATATATATATATATATATATATATTGCTTGAATAAGGGTATGCTCATATTTTCATTAAAGATCATAATCCCCGATTTCTCTGCTAAATTTAAGGCCTACATTTGTTGTTGCGTTGCCACACATATTGAGCAGTGTCTGTAAATCTCTTCCATCGTCCGCTAGTAGCCTTATGTCGTCATCAAGCATCAGTGCGGGGGACCTTCTGTTGCACTATTCGTCTATTACGCGTGTATGATAAATCGAACCCTAGTTCACTGTTTTCCACTCGTCTTTCCATATGCCCTTAACATAAAGCGTGAACCACAATTGAAACAGAGGACATCCTTGCTTCAGAACCTGGCAAATTCCCACAACTTCATTCCGTTTCTGGCCTTGCCATACAATTTGTATTCAGTTGTGTCTACATATATCCCTCGGCAGCTCCACAATATCTTTACCTATGCCTTCGGGATGGAAAATGTCCCATAACAACTCCCTGTGTACGTTGTCCTAGGATCCCTTAATATCTAGAAATGCTATCCATTAAGGCCTGTTCTGAGCTACTGAAATCTCTATGCACTGAGTCAGAACAAAAATATTATCTCCTAAGCGTCTGCCCGGTCTGAAATCATTCTGTATTTCTCCAAGCACAATATTTTTTTCCGCCAATTTCGACAGTTCTAATTTAACAACTTGCAGCGCCATTCTATGTAGATCACCGACGTTACCGTAACTATCCTGTACGAGCTCGTCCTATTCTTATCACGCTTGCCTTTGTACATGAGGTTCTTCTCGCTTTCGCACCATCCAACTGAAATATTCTTCGTTTTAGTGACTTCTTCGGTAACATTTGTCAACAGTGTCTTGCGCTTTGGACCTAGGTTTGTTTATTACCTGTGCTGGAATTTCACCGGGTCCTGTGGCAGTGTTATTAGGAATATTTCTGCTTTGTTCAGTGAAAGTTTTCTATGGTAAATTTTCATCTCTGAGGCTTCTTTGTTGATGTTGGATCTGTTTGGATCTGAACTATGCTTTATTTGATGCCGAGGTTAGCCCTAACAGTGTCTGTGACGTACCGCAGTGCATCGTCTTCCTTCGCAGATGTTATCGTCTTCATCCCCTACAGTCGTATGCATACTTTCAGTTGGAGTTCCAGGAGCCTTTACATGGTTCCAGGATCTTTTTGATGCACCTTTCTCTCTTTTTCAAGTGTTATACACCCAACGTTCACTTGTGTATTTAATTTTCTTTTGTAGGAGTTCACCTGCCACTCCTTTCCTTTTCTCGGTATTCCTCCCATCTAAGGAGCACCTCTTCGTGTAATCCCAACTTTCTCGCTTCTCGATGATCCCTTGGCGTCTGCCTACGCCCTTCTACAGTTTGCTTTATTTCCTTGTTCCACCACCTAAGTGGTTTCTTTGTTGCAATCCAACCGTGTTTTTCTTTTTTTCCATGTCTGTCTTGTTTCCTTCTACATAACGTCTACCAGTTCCTCATATTCCCAGACCGCTGTAGGAAACGTGTCCATTTTCTTCTCTATATTTTTTTTTACAATCTCTGTTTGCTTTCCATTCATTTTTAGAAATAGTGATGCTATTGGTTCGTGTTTCGCGTTAGTATCTCTCCCAAATTTTAGGTTTATGATTGCGACCCAGGCTATCTTTGCTGTCTTCATCCATCATCATTTGGTCTAGCCGTCTGTAGACCATTTCTGAGACCGGTCTCCGGCGGTCGTGGAACCCACCACCATTATCCAGCAGCGATTTCGAGTGTAGTTGGGATGATGGCATGCTTCTCAAACATGTCTTTGTGTGACGCAGGAATTGGAAGGGGCATCTTGGAGCCCTGCTGTCGCGCATACAGACGAGGATGCAAGAAAGCGCATGAAATACACAGATCTTGTCTGTTTCTTTCATGTACCTTCTTGCGCCCTCGCACTCAAAGATGCCATCCCAACAAACCTGACTTGCAACACTGTCAAGAGGCATCAATGAAGCGTGCACACGTGACATTTTAGGGTTCCAGTCTGCGCCGAGCGAAAGTTTCTTTCAACACCGAAAATTTCTTTTGTTACTTTGAGCGACGACATTTCAACAATGACTTGTGCCCTAAAATAAATATTTAATATTTCGGATAAGTAAACGTAACTAATAAGCTAAGAAGTCGTACTTCAAAAGTTAGTCTGAATAACTCAGCACGGCTGCGAACAATGCGCCGCTGGTCACTTTTGCCTAAGGTGTGCTCCTGTATTTTTGAAGTTTCATTCGCGATAGTAGAGCGCGTTTTGTTTGCGCATGTTGCGCATACGCGAGTATCAGAGTGCATAGCACCATATACATAAGCCATTATATCTCCGTTGGACAAGCAGTATCCGGCGCCGCATTCGTGAATCAACGTTTCCTCATTATCTCGTCAGTTAAAGATAGCTAGCGCCATTGTCAACACATGCCTTTATGCGGAGCAAATAAAAAAAAACATTTAATGTTTTCAAAGTGAGCTGCCGACAGAAGGGTCTTTTGACGGCCCCCTTTTTGTACGGCCAAAGCGTCTAACAATAGCTGGGAGCAGGGCGCTCCGACGCACAAATCCAATTACCTCACCTGAATTAACCGACAACAGAGCAGTGCGCGGAAGCAGCAGGGCTCGTTAAAGAACGTCGGGGCATATCTGATGACTCGAATAAGCCTACTTACGTTGCCCTCCCGACGTAACTAAGGTAGAGTTCGGCGGAGGCTTAGCAAACGGTTACAATTAGGTAAACTCAACACGTTCTCCACGTGCAATGCGCTGCCGCGCGAAGAACTCCGCCTTTGCTGACACGACATCCAACGTGTCGTGCGAATAATGGTCTCCCGTATAAACGCCCGACGACTTCCTATACTTTGAACGAAACGCAAACGCCGTTATCCGGCGCTTAAGAACGAAAATCCTTCGAACCCGAGAACCCCGAATGACTAGCAAACAGAGCAGCAGAACTTCAAAAAAAAAAAAAGAAAATTCAGCAGACGTGAGGCCTGACACAGACGTTTGTAAGCCAGATGAAAGGCGCGACAGAATCTTCGCAAGCTTCAGTGAAACTTCAGGGACGAAGAGAGTCCTTTAGTGTAACAATGATTTGCTTCCAAGAAACATCCGATCAATCGATGGTCTTCCTCAGAAAATTTTGCCAAGGTTGGGCACAATAGCGATTCTTTCGAAGTTAAGAAAGAACAGATGATATTGTGTTTTGCAAATCTGCACCTTGTGCGGTTGACTCAGGAGCGCCATCTTTGCTCACTGACGACAAACCGAAGAGCGGGGACATAATGTCATGGCTTTTGAAAAGGAACGAATCTATATATGCGCTTCGCAATTACCGTTTATGGCAACAGTTTTATGACAATGTTGAACGTGACAATCACCCAGTTACCTTTATAACATGGTGCGGCTGCATGTTTCATGACTAGCGCGTCTCTCGTCAGAAATAGGCGACGAAAGCCGTTGACGCGAAAGTGTAGTAAATCAACGGCGCTACCCGACTGCTGATGTCTGCCATTCAACGACTGCAACTGCATAAGCAAAAATACATGCGCCGCCACTTCACTCTTGCAAGAATGAGTCAAGCCGACGTCCGCCCATCCTTACCGTTGTTTGTGATAGAAACAAGGATTGTCGCCGGAGCCAACCTTTCGACAGATCGTCTTGTCAACGGGTTGGCTTCAGCGACGATCCTTGTTCTACCACTGTTACGCACTTCAAGCCTCCTTCTTTCTGCAACCATATTATATACGAGGAATTTCCATTTCCACTACGTCGTCCTTGGTATCTTTGTTTGTTGGATACTTATGATATATATATATATATATATATATATATATATATATATATATATATATATATATATATATATATATATATAGCCACAAACATATTCGCCAAGATAGTGACCGTCCTTGTTCTCTGGTACAACCCGCGTCTCTTGTTCTGACTGTCCCAAAGAGAGGATCTGGTGCATTTTATTATCGTCCATGAGGTGGACCAATAGGTGTCCATGCTACCATCTCTTCGGAATAATCTTATTGCTTGCCGTGAAACAGCGGGCATGTAACACGTAAAAAAAATATATTTCAGTCAAAATTTGACGCTAGCGATTTAGATCATAGACTGAACAACACGGTACCTGCGAAACTCTGTCTCAGCGCCGCCGCTCAAAATGGAAAGCATCGTTGGCACATTTGTTCTCGCGCTATATACCTTTGGTGTTGTTTCATTCCTGTCTCGCGACAATTTTTCATCACTCCTCTGAAGAAACTGCTTGTCTCTGTAATTATTATCGTTTTATGACAATTTTTCATCGCTTATCTCAGGGAGTCTCACCGCTGTTTATTTAGAAACGCCGCTTTAAGTAAACGAGACAGGATTACGCAAGTTGCTTCCCGCGCCTGCATGCCCACCAATCACGCGAGAAAATACATATACCACACTTTCTCGAACTTAAGCACCACCGGATCTAGGCATTAAAGTGCACCGCGTTTCTCAGCTAGTCAGCACTCGCGTCGAGCCAGAAGGAAGTAAAACATGGAAGAGTGCGTTCATCTAAATACTGCATGACGTCATATTCAGTGTCCCAGTACTTCGAATTTTCGATTAATTCGCTCTCGCTCTTCGATCCGCTAGCTAACTGCTTAGGTGAGAGGATAGAACAATCACCCCGGCAAAGGCATTCGTCCTGGTTCTGATCCCCGAACCAGCACGATATTTTTCTTCAACTGCGAAGTTTTTGCTCTGAAAAATACGTTTTCAGTTCCCTTTGTAGCACTGTGCTCCATTTATCTGGATGAAAATCTTCCCTTTAAGACAATGTTTATCTATGTCATCAAGCTCTTCAAGGCGAAGACCTGTTTAAAGGGACACTAAGGACCTCACCTAACCTGAAATAAGTTAACCTGAATTAATAAAATACGCTTCTGAAAGGCAAAATAAAAGAAACATCCACTCTTGCAATGAGACAAAACTTGGCAAGCCAGAAAAAAAAAGAAACAAAACCCAGACAAGCGGCGACGCTGCTTTGAAGTTCTGAAACTAGCTTGCCGTGTCGTCATAGATTTCGACGGTGCCTCCTCGGACCTAGTCAATTTTTTTTAATCGGTAAAGATGGTAAAAATTGGTAAAATAGAAGTACCCCTATGGAGCTTTTCTCACAACTCGGCGTGTTGTTCAGCAGTGTTCAACACCATAGTTTTCTTTTCCACACTCTTAATCTCGTTCCACGTTGTTTCCAGTAAGCAAGTGGGACGTACTTACAATGATGTACCACTTACCTAGTTGAACTTATACGGAACGAGATTACGAGTGTATTCTAGAGAACACGGAGGAACATGCTAGGAGAGTTCACCTCACACCGACCGCTCGGCCATTTCCTAAATATACATGGCTGCTCTCGCTCTCTCTCTCTCTCCTCAGCGCTGTGCTACCTCTTGAATACCCGCCGTGGTTGCTCAGTGGCTATGGTGTTGGGCTGCTGAGCACGAGGTCGCGGGATCGAATCCCGGCCACGGCGGCCGCATTTCGATGGGGGCGAAATGCGAAAACACCCGTGTGCTTAGATTTAGGTGCACGTTAAAGAACCCCAGGTGGTCAAAATTTCCGGAGTCCTCCACTACGGCGTGCCTCATAATCAGAAAGTGGTTTTGGCACGTAAAACCCCAAATATTATTATTATTACCTCTTGAATGGTGGTGGTGGTGTTAATGAGCTGTAGCAACAGGCCGGTTTAGGCTGACGATCAAGGCTGGCAATTGCTCTGTCCGAACGTCTCTTATAAAATCAGTGTTGTTTCACCATATGTCCATCCCAACAGTCTCTATTAAGAATCCGATAAGGAGATGTGAAGTTTCTTTCCGAACTATCACTGGTCCTTCGGGGAACACAAGATGTTGCAGGCACCTATGTGGAAAGTCCTTCTGTTGCAGATTATTCAGGACAGCATCACTTTCGTCTCGGAATTTTGGGGACGACCACCGAAAGCGTTCTTGAATCAGCGATACAACGCCATGCACAAAAGATGTCGTAAGGGAGATGTCGCTTCACACGTGCTCTGATGGTCGAAGGCGCACCTTGTACGGCGACAAAGCTGCGAGCAAGCTGAGGTATACCAACTCCTACTGCCCATTCGCGACTGACTCGGAGCTTTCACGCGGCCGAAAGTTTTTGCTGAATTGGGGTCACACCGCCACTTCGTCGCTTTGCCGTGGCCTACTCGTCTTGGGACAGTTGGCCCGCGTCCCGAAAGAAAACGAAGCTGCTCGCTTCAGCGTCAAAGCTCTGCCAACCCTTCTCACCTCTCTCCTTTATTCCCTCCGCCAAGTAGACGACAGCCTTGGCGACAGCGAGCCGACTGCTTTTCCAAGAGCGGCCTGTCGTCTTCTTAAATATAACGTATCACTGCAGGCTGCAAGGCCGGCTATTCTTTCTACGTATTTGTTTTCCTGGTTGGGAAAGTAACAAGCCGCGAAAGAAGTGAGAGAAAGAAAGAAAGGAAGAAAGAACTTGACAAAGGGGCAGACAGTTTTGTATTGTTTGTTGTTCGCACGGTATGCTACGTGGCCTTCCTCAGGGGGCACTGTCGTATCGGAAGCGCACCTTCGCCAAATGAAGCGTTTTCCAATTGCCGCTCGCGCTTGATGCTAAGCTCAACGAGGTAACAACCTCGAAGGTCGTATTCTCAATCGATCTACTTCGAGGCCTTCACTTTCAAGATGCGTCTAGGCTGGTTGAGCCGGCGGAAGTCATGAAAGAAATAACCAATTCCGAATCGGCGTTCACTCGACCTCGCGCAACTAGCGAGTGGACCGACAGCATAACTGTCCGCTCCATTGAGGCGTCATGCCTGAATGTTGCGCCTCGCGAAAGCGCCACTGAAAACCATAGATTCACAGTGACACCTGACGGTGCCCCACAAAGGCGCGGTACTCCGGCTGTTTCGCTGATTGATAGTTAAAACTCACGGCGCGAGTTAGACAGTTAGCGTGAAAAAAACGTGCGCATCAATGTATAGGGAGAACCGTCACAGCGAAGCGTACCGCTTACTCGTGCGCATACATCGTTATTAATGACGTCACACTTCGAAAAGTGCGATTGTTACCACTGTTGTTGGTTTTCTGCTCCTTGTAGGAATAAACAAACCGATCATGTCTTGTGCCTGCTAACGGCTTGTTTTAGCGAAGGTCTGGCACCAACTTCACTCTCGAAAGCAAGACCTCTACCAATAATACTTAGTTTGCTTATAAGGAGCTTTGTTACTTATAGTTGTAAACAAATATTTACACAGACAACAAATATTGCACTTCTCCGCCAGCGCGTATAACAAGCAAGTGCTCATTAGCCATACACTCAACGCTACCTTCACAAAAGTAAAGATGACAAAGCATCTAAATAATGCGAACATGACCACTTTTCACAGTTGTACCAGCGTATTGAAAAGGTGACCAACTGGGTGGCAAAGAATATTAAGCTATAGAGTATTCAAGGATATTATTAGTATACAAGGGGATGTCGGTGATTTTTACAGGCATGGGCTCCAACGTGTTTAAAAAAAAAAGGAAGAATGCTTGATAAAATAATAAAGCAAGAAAGGTACACAACAAGCACTTGACAGAAGCATTCATGTGGTCCATACACAGCAAAGCCTTACATTCATGAAACGAGTCTGAATACAGATGTCGCGCCAGAACACAAGTACGGCCAGCGTGTTAAAAAAAAAAAAAGAGACAGAGAGAGAAACCGCATTGTTGTGTGACTTATGGCAGACAGAAGAAGCGATGGGCACACCTGCTTTGCGAGGACGAATAACTCACGTCACTTATTCGCCATAGAGGTTGCTTACGTTTGCCAACTTCTACGAACGAAACGAACGTCGAGAAATAAAATTGTTGGATAAGAAAGCATAGTTTATGAAGTGGCATGATTGCTGATTTCTGGCTTTCTCTGTATCCCGGCCACGGCGGCCGCATTTCGATGGGGGCGAAATGCGAAAACACCCGTGTGCTTAGATTTAGGTGCACGTTAAAGAACCCCAGGTGGTCGAAATTTCCCCAGTCCTTCACTACGGCGTGCCTCATAATAAGAAAGTGGTTTTGGCACGTAAAACCTCAAATATTATTATTATTATTGGCTTTCTCTGTTGCGGTTCTCGCAAGCGCATTCGTGATTCGTTGTTCACGAACGCGTCGCTTTAGCCTGTCCGCTTGAAATAAAGAAAAGAAAGCGATTATTCAGGATCGAATTCGGCGGCTAAGTTAGAGTTTGCCAGCTGGCACGATTAGCGGTACGCGGGGTACGTTCCAATCCTGGCCAGCATTGGAGACAGTCTGCGTTGACAGCTGTGAAGGTAGCTTAGAGTCCTAGTAATAGAAAGGAATGGACGCCACCTTGCAGCTTCAAGAAAGAGCTTAAGAAAGCGCGCATATTGTCGCTGTATTTTAGCCCTTTGCTCGTGCGAGCCTATAATAAGCACAGCGTAGCTTACATCAGGCGCACCAGAAGTGAGTGCAGGTCGCATTCCTGTCGAGTTTTCAAGCAGCCTGCCAGGCCGTCTTCTTTCGACAGCAAAGTAGCCGGTATCGTTTTTTTACTTCAATGTTGCCTTCGTGAAGCTGTCTCTTTTGCCGGCTTCGTCAGAATTGGAACGAAACTTAAGTTGGCCGCTCTCTGCTTAGCCGTCTATTGAGTCGTCTACTGCGAGTACGGTAACAGAGCTTCGCTGTTCAAGTAATATGAAGCAGCCTCCTTTCGAAAGCGACGGTGTGTTCTGGTTCTAAGGCTATCCTATTTATCCTGAAAGCACAACTTTTGTTAGGAACAAATAAATAAAAAGGAAAGAACAGCGCAGTAATTACATTTCCAGTTAAAGGCATCAGCTAAGAGCCCTGCCCCTTAGATATAATTTTTTTTCCTCGGCTAAGAGAATGAAGTCGAAGAGAAGTTCGAGGTCAGACTCACGAACCATTTGTTTACTTCATCAAGGTCATGTTTTGCAAAAGGTGCAGACAGAAGCCGAGAGCGTCAGCTTGGCTCTCGTCTGCACTTTGTCGTCGTAGGAGTTTTCCTGGACCTATGGTCTAGTCTACATCGACGAAAATTATCAAAGATGGCTCCGGCAGGAGTACAGATAATCATTCAATCCATCATTTTGTACAGCTGCATCGCAAAGGAGTTTTCAACAGAACTTTATTTGGCTCCCAGCCATGGCAATGATCTATCACTGCACTCGCAGACACATCTCATCTATTTATTCGCCGTCAGTAAAGTTCGAGCAGAACAGAGACAAACAAACATGCAAACAAACAAACAAACGAGAGACAGCTCGTGATTTGTTCCTTCAGACTCGCGAACCATATAAGGCCCCGAATGTCTCGTAAAAAGGAGCTGCGATTAAAGCGGAGGTTCGTAACAATTTAATATGCAAAATGGAACAGACGCACAGCCTTGCGAGGAGGGAGAAGGATATGCATTTAGTTATGATTTCTTACAGCAGGTGAGCGCTGTGCACTGTTAAGATAATGTAACAAAATTTTTTCCGTCTTGAGACTGAAAGGAAAGTTTCCGAGTAATCCCAAGAAGGAAGGATAATAATATAATAATATTTGGGATTTTACGTGCCAAAACCACTTTCTGATTATGAGGCACGCCGTAGTGGAGGACTCCGGAAATTTCGACCACCTAGGGTTCTTTAACGTGCACTTAAATCTAAGCACACGGGTGTTTTCGCATTTCGCCCCCATCGAAATGCGGCCGCCGTAAGAAGGAAGGAAGGAAGGAAGGAAGGAAGGAAGGAAGGAAGGAAGGAAGGAAGGAAGGAAGGAAGGAAGGAAGGAAGGAAGGAAGGAAAACAAGAGCAAACAAGATAAGGCAACAAATGTAAGAGAAGACAACAAGTAGAAGACAACACATACAGACGGATGGATGGACCTACAGAAATGTGCTCGTGGAATCGACATCAAATGCTTGTGCATTGCTTTCACCGATATGACACTGCCATTTTGTATGTTTGTCTCACGTTCCTTCAATAAAGTTCACTTTTTAGTGCAGAGATTGTCGCGTCCCCTTCCCTTCCCACTTTTCTGTGCGTCTTTTTTGTTTTGTCTTCTTTGTTTTTTCCCTACCTTCACCACTCCAGCCCCGAATACGCAGCAACTAGCCCAACTTTCGTTGCTTTTGGACATCGAATGTTCTCCACAGGGCTCCTCGAGGGAAGCTCATGGGAAAGGCCGGGACGGCGTTGTCGTAGCACATTCAGCAACCAGAACGCACACCATGCGTTTAGACCGTGCTGTTGCTGCCGCAGGAGAGAAACAATCATCAGGACCCATTCGTACTCGAGTGCATGCGTCACGCTCATCAGGCTAGGATCCAGCGGCATGGCTACAGTATACAGCTTCCAGCGAAACTGTGCTTCAATATCCGGCCTGAGCCGGATATTGGAGGCCTTGCCGCGACCGCTTTTTGAGGGATCACCGGCGTTGCGTTTCGCGGGTTAATGGTGCGTGAAGTGATGCGGGGATGCGATTCCACGCAAGAGAAAGAGAGTGCGAAAGGGAGAGAAGGAGAACGAGAGGGAGATAGAAATTAGCGCTGGGAGTGGGTGTGCCCCACTGTGAGCGAACCATGTTTTTGCGCGTGCAACCCGTGTCCTTAAAAGACAGGTTACCCGTACATATTGTTCGCATTGACGGCATCGTAACCGCTGTGTTAGGGCAGCAAGACGTCGAGAATCGGCGTAAGCAAGGAACATGACAGCACGACAGGCGTCACCCTGAACGATATAATTTTGATCACTGCCGCTAAAATTTTGGAAAACCGATTGCACGCTTTACACTTCCTACGTTGCTCAATGAACCTCATCAATGGAACGGTAACAATATTGCTCTTATTTTTGGAAAAAAATAAAGGAGAACCTGCGCGACCGATTTCTCGAAAACCAGTAGAATCTTCTCGGTCTTCTCAGCTTTTGCACTGATTGCATTGATTAAATTATTGCATTTTAACGCTATTGCCTTGTTCTTCTTTTTTTATTGCAATGCCAACTTTTGTGTTTCCATTTTGGTTTGAATTATTTAGTGTTCTCTTTTATAGACAACAAAAGCCCCCCCCCTTTTCTTTTTTCGTAAGATGGTGTGGTGTCCATGCATCTTAATTGTTTAAATAACCGCTGAATATAGTTTGTACCAAACGTTATTTTCATGTCGTTGTTGTCAAACCAGTGAGCAGCCACCCAGACATGCTGCTCAGTGCAGTAGCTTTCTTCTTTCTTATATTTACGCTCTGATATTTGCTTATATGGACAGTCATCGTCAATGGTTATCGCATAATATATTCTTTCATTACTCCTTCGTTTCCTAAATTTACAAGTAATTATAGTTTTCTAAACACAGCAATGCGATAAGTGTGCAGATGCGTAGCCATTTCCAATTGTTGCGTTTATGATGCAATACCTGGTAGAAAATGATCAGCTGAAAAGTCATTAAGAAAGCCGTGTGAAGCTAGAAGGACGAAGCCTAGACAATGTACCCATGCTGGCAGAATGCTTGCAGCTTTCGTAAACACAAGCACCGGAGTTCCCTCTAATAGCTTTTGTAGGTGCCTCTAACACACGGTTACGCTTTTCGTCTATTGGCTATTGCTCTACGCAATAAGCGGAGTGATCAGTGCAACCAATGTGCTCGACCTTTTAAACAACTATATATGAATTCAACAGACCGTTAGGTTAAAAAAATCCTGGGAATAGAAATGTTTTCTTTAACTCAAGCTCGGAAATAATGAGAAAGAAAGGAAAGTTATAACAAAGATAACTTTCTGTCGGTGGGAGGGAGTCGAACCCGCAACTTGCACGAGCGACGACGTCAAGTCGAAAATAGACTGTAAGATGCATTCCACGTAGAGTCAACAGCAAAAGTTTGCGGGATGCGGTTCCCCCTTCAAATTTGAATTCCTGCACTTTTAATGCATGACACTTCGTATTTAATGGATCACTGTGTAGGTGGCGAAAGCTACTACATGCTGGAACATTTAATTCGAGGCTGTGTGACCACGCTTCGCGAGAATTCAGCTTCTTGGCAGATCTTGCGTCCCGTAAACTTTTGCGGTTGACTGTACATATGGCTGCCGCTTAGTGAGAAGCTCCACTGTGTTCTACTAGCGGTCGCGCGAGTTGGGTGCCCGATCCAATCTCACAGATTCCGCAACTATGCAGATGCAACTAAGCAACTTTACGAATAGGGAAAAGCCGTAGCACCCTGCGTAAACCCTTCGTGCCCGCATCCAGCACGCTCATCTTATGCAGTGCGCGCAATTACATGACAATAAATAAAAGGATAGAGCCAAAGCGAGGAACGTGTGCACTGGGGCTCGTACGTATATAGACGTGTACGTACTCTGCTTCACTAAAAATGTGCAGCGCTGCGAACGCTAAACCAGGGCGCAGCCAATCCAAAGATTGGGTGAGCCGGCATGCCTCCAATGCAGGGTGTTTCTTCTCGTCATTCCCACGCATCCTAGCTAATAATGTGTGGTTTCGGTAAAGAAAGTAAATATAAAGAAATAAAGGAACACAGGGTGCTCCTGCTCGTTCAGTACGCTGCTGTGCTTCGAGTCGTAGATTAAACCTGTACTACCTGTACTCGAATTGTACTCCATCTCACAAGCTGTTTGGAGCACTGTGGAAGATGTGGGACTCCTTCGCCTACAGGAAGACAAAATGCCCCTCGAGATGTGTTCATCCGCGCCGCGTCGTTTCCGCAGCGGCTGCTGAATTGGCGGTATACGACGTGCACACGCAAAGATCCTAACATGCCACGTATCACTGTCGCGTATCGCGTACCAAGAAAAAGCAAAATGCTCTCATCCTTCCCTTAATATCAGACAGTTACGTACAGAACTATATTCCGCCACGCATGGATATCGCCTGTGGACGCCTGGTACCTTCGACAGCGCTGCAAGCGACTTGTGATATGGAGTAGAGAAGAACGAATAGCTCCATATGAGCTGTGACGATTGGGCTCAATGTGTTCCCTGTAACCGGAGCGGAAAGCTCGCATCTATCCCGTACGAAAAAAAAAAAGAACACTAGAACCTGGAAATTCGAGAATTTGCACGAAACTTGCCACCACGTGTTCTCGCCTGCCAGCTGCATACATGTCACTGGCATAGTATCCGTAATGCAATTACATCGGTGGATACCGTCAGTGTTTCGCCGCCGAGCTGTACACTTGCGATGATGAGCAGATTTTCCTACAGAAACTTGTAATGTATGCAGCCCACTGGTTCCACGCGCACCTCGAACGGTTCTGGCGCAGTAGTTACGCAAGTAGCACCGTTTCCAAAAAACTATAACATTTCTCGGAAAAGTAAATACGCGGAGCATGTAGTTATTCGACCGCGCACTGCATGCTTCAGAAGGGTCAATGCACTGTAGGCGCTGCCATGGTGTCATACAGTGTCCGTAGGGAGCATGGCAGCCCCTACAAACAAGAAAAAAGAAAACAGAGAAGAAGACTAAAAAGACTGCTGAACACCATTTCGATGACTGGGAGCACCCTGTTAGTGGCACTTCTAATTTTGAGCATTGAAAGAACCGACGGGTGCCGTGTTACAACTCCTATCGAGCAGGACAATATACGTCGCACCTACGAAAATAGTGCACCGATTTAACGAGACACGCTGTTCGCTCAGTACACAAAAGATTGCGCTGGCGCACCCCACGTGCGTGATTGATACAGAAAAAAAGAAAGAAAGAGGCACAGAAGAAAGCAGGACAGCGCGAAGGATATAAGATTGCACCGCTTTTCTCGCCCGTAACAAACGATGCTGACGCGAAGGCCCCCTGCCTGCTAGCATGCTTGAACGTAGCACGTATGTAGGGTCAGAGTAGAGGGAAGCAGATGAGGTGGGGGGCCTGCTGCGCGATCACAATGTTTTCGTTACGACGTGTATAGGCGTTCGGGTATCGAGAACGATGTCTCACCTTTAGACCAGTGGAGCAAGCAGGAACCGATGCGGGGGGGGGGGGGGGGGGGGTCGCCTGTGCCGGTAAGCGGTGTGCTACACACATACACGCACGCACGCACGCACAAAACCTGCCGTCTCATCCCCATCCTGGAAAGATCGAAAGCCTGCGTGAGGGCGCGCGTGGTCGACACACACGAGCACGGACCCCGGCAAACGCACGCGCACACACGGGGTCGACACAGTTTGTAGGGCAAATTCGTTTCCACTATTACGCAAACTCACACTAGCACTGATGCAGGTTTTGTTGCATTTTAAGCTGTCCGCTGTTCAGCCCATAAGGACATATGGGCGGAGCCCCACGCCGTTTTGATCTATACCACTGAGGGATAATGGCGGAATTGGAATAAAAACGTAATACTTTTAAGTTAACCCTGCCGAGCTTCTCCCTGCTCTGAAGCAGATGACCATTAACGAGGAAAGCTTTATTTTCGTTTGTACAAAGCGTAGCGAAGCGCACCAAGATAAAAGCAAGAACGCAAAACGTATCGTTTCGTACAGCGAAGTGATGGGCTGGCAGGACAGATCCCACAGACCCCAAATTCCTCCATCCCCCCCATCTCTTACAACTTTCCAAGATGCGAAAGCTTTCTCCGTCGCTTCTGCGCCAATGCTCTCCGTGTTCAAAGAGAAGCGCAGAGCGCGCCTCCAGCATTAAGGAAGTATGTCGCCGTAGGAACGTGGCCTTTAACCTATCTCATGCCTGCATAACGCACTTCAAGCTATAAAAGATGCGTTTTCTTCTTTTTCTTTTCTTTATTTCTTTTTTGCTCATGAAACTTGGTCTGAGGCTACTCTGTGACACAAATCCTCCGGTCAACTTAGAAGTGAGGCAACTTCGAGTATTCACGGCTAATCGTAATGGAAAAATGACGTCACCGACAGTACGTATCAGAGGAGGGGAAAAAAAAGTCAAGAAGGCTTAAGTCGATAGGTTTATCGAACGCATAAACCATTCGGAAAAAGCATTCGGAGGAATTTAATTCAAGAATCCCCTTGGTATATTCGCCCTTCGGGCGACACCGCCAGTTTTTTTTTTTTCTTATCCCCTCTGTACATGACAACGGTACTACCATTACGAAAACAATCCAGCAAAAACTTCAAACATTCGATCAATCCAAGTTGCCTGAACAAGGCGCAGGAATTGACGAGTCGACGGACAAGGTATACGACAGGGTGCGAAACGAGCGCAGCGAAAGGCAGCATCGTAAGGTGACACTGGATGTGGACCTATTCAGATCAAAGGAAGATTAGAATACCGCGGAGCCGAAGGCGCAAGCTCACGCAGCCTACTTACACTTCGCTTCAATTAACTTACGCTTCGGTGCGCATTTTCTTGGACGCCCTTGACGTTAGCTCAATGAAAGTTTCACTACGCACCAACGTAAGAGCCGAGGAGAGTAGCCAAGCTTCGAGATGGACTCTGATGGAATCGCCACGGAGCGAGACGAGCCACGCGTCGGAAGCAGGACCGACGGAAATTGGATCTCGTGGCGAGATTAAGCGTGGCCACCCCTTAGAATAGCCGGCGAGGCACTATCGAGAAAGATCTTATTGCCAAGAAGCGAAGGGGGGTGCGGCGTGGCGGAGTCACGTGTGACCGACAATGGGCGAAGAAGGAAAAAACGGCAGTCGAAGGTATATGATGTTTACTTTGACATAAAGTGAAACGGTACTAGCTGACGAAGGAAAACAAAAACACAGACATGCAGTATTTTCGAGTACGCTTGATCGATTTAGGACTTGATTCAGTGTTTGATCGTGGGTGTTATTGACGTTCACTGACCACCCTGCGTGTTAGTTTTATTACTCCTATGATAGTTTTCGTTGTTTTCGGTTGAGCGCTGTATGAGTAGAACGCACGAGGTTATTAACGCGAAGATGATGAAGCAGGTTTGGTTAGCCGATATGGACCCACCCAAACTCACGCAAAGTGCCGCAGGGGAACTGAAATAAACGCAATAATAACAGATCTGATAACTATAAGAAAAGTAAAGAAAACGATTTTGAAACGGAAGAAATAATGATCACGTTTTTTTCGTGCAATGGGGAGCTTCCGCGTACGTTTCATTAATGATCTAGGATGGTTTTCTTTATGCCTCGTACGAATTGACCGAGCGCGATAAATTGAACCTTTCAAAGCAGATTATGAGTCAATAAAGAAGGAGAAAACTCACTCTCACCGAAATCGATCTCGGAATGATCGCGTTATCGATGAGCACTGAAGCGTCAGATTCCTTTCATTACCCTGTGCTGTAGCTTTTTGTAATATTTTCTTATAGACTGACCGTGTACAATGGGCTTATTGGATCAATAATATTTCACTAACCAAGAAGCTGATAGAGCGAAGCGAGATGAACTCATCAGACGCACCGGGTTAAACTAAAACGATCTCGGTAAAATCAACGCTGATAGTGATAAAAAATCAAAGTTCTTTTAAAATCGATCAAGGAATGACCACTTTATCGAGATGCGTCAAACAAGGATATCTTTTCTTTCTTATCCGCTCGTGTGAAATGTTTGTAGTGCTTTTGTTGCTGGCTGGTCGAATACGATGTTCCTATTTGAGAACAAAGATATTCGCACGATGAAGTTAAGCTGAAATGCGATGAAGTAATTGGCAGAGCGAAGCGGAGGAATATATTGAAAATTGTTGAGGCCATCCAGACGATTTAAACAATAACAGACGAAAAGAACGACATAGAAAGAATGTAGGGTCTTTTTCATCCAAAAAAGCTATTCATTTACAAATTTAATACCATAACACAGATCTAAAATCTGCCCGACTCCTGGTCAATCACCATGAGTGGTTTTATGTAATGACTTTAAGATCATCATCATCATCATCATCATCATCATCATCATCATCATCATCATCATCATCATCATCTTTCAAATGTCGGACGTGCAATGGTTGGTTTGTGACTCGTCGCTGAAAGCTCATATTTATTCCATTACTGCTCGGCGGCCGTTTTCATCAGGGTTTTCCCGGCAGTTCATCCAACACACTGCACAACTCATTGTGCCGGGAAAATTGTTTAACGCCACGAGCTGCGTACGCGGGAAACCATCAAAAGGGGAACTAGGAACGAACTTCAAGTAATGTCATCAGCATCGAAGTTTTTGCACGAACGAAAAGGAGCCGACGAAGAAAGTGGAGCCCCGCTCGAAATTCGATCGAGCAATGATCACGTCTGCCGCATGCGCGCCTCAACCATCGCTCGAAGAAAATTTCTTCTATCGCCCCACTTTGCGATGGCCTCCGCAGCGAACCGGCGGAATACAATGTGTCCATTGTATCGGCTTCGCGTGCAGCACCTCCATGCGTGACCCCGCTGCAAGCTTTTAGCAACGAACAGGCTAAACCAGAAAGGGTCACTTACCTTCCTTTTGTCTAGCGTCGCGGGAAAGAAATGTTGCGAAATCTCAAAGCACTCTCGCGAAACCCCGCGCTTCCTCGAGTGAAGTGGGAAGTTCGCTCATTATGAACGGCACCGGAGGTCCTGACGTCGCCGCTTGCTTTTGGCCTCAAAGCACGAAACGCGAGGTTAAGGCACATTAGCGTGACGTAGGCGTAAGATTTATATGCAACTGCCCCAGCATAAGCTGCTTCGTGCGGGAGGACCACGTGAGGTGGCCTATAGCCTTTAATATATCACCTTAATGAGCTAAAGACGAGAGTGTAAAAGCACGGAGACGTCTGCGACCAACTAGGTTTTTCTTATGAGAGAAGTCAAAAACGTAAAATTTCTTTATATTCCATGACGGGACAAAGAATCGCAGTGGGGAGAAGAAGAAAAAAAAGGCCACAACCGGCTTTGCTGTCACGCAATAAAATGTTCTACAGTAAAAAAAAAAAAAAAAATGGAGGCTCCGTAAGAAACGCGAATCAATGTAGGGAAATTGTGAAGATGAAGCCAATGAAAAAAAAAAGTAGGTTGCACGCTCTCAGAAATTTCTCACCGCCATTCATGCACGACAGGTTGGCGGCTCCAGCTGATAAATAACGCTTGAATGATTATGCATGCAGGGTTCGTTATTAATTGCGCTCCTCAAAATCTTCCAAGAGCCTTGAACAGGAGGCTGACAACCTCAAAAACAAACAACTAAAACACGATATATAAGGTACCAGCTATGCTACGCTACGTGCTATGCAGTGTACATGGATTGGGAAGCCTACGACAAGATTCAGCGAAAAATCAATTTCGCTCACTGCTAACGTTAAAATTAGCAGGAGAAAGAAAATTATCGCGAACTGCATGAAAAACTTTTTCTTCATTGCAAAAGGCGGGATCGTGACTAACATTCGCGAGAATACTAATCCACATACGCAGTCCGTCCACATAAGCAGTGGACGAGCGTAAACGAGATAAATAGGAATTGTGACGTGATCAGCGACTACTTGTTGCGCACTCTTAAGTATCTATGGCTATGTCACGTGGCGTACTTTAAAACGACAATGACATTTGTACTCCTGCAAAGAAACGTTAAAGCATGATTAGACCTGGGTGATTACGAATTCGGTGCCAAGTCGCACGGTTTCTACGTAGCGTGGACTTCTACGAGGAAAGTGCTCTTCGAGAAGTGGGGGTCGGTCCCGAAGATATTGCGGTCTAACAAGCTGTCTCAAGGAAAGAAGACGAGGAAGTGGCACGGGGCTCACGCGCCCGGCGTTTCAAAGAGAGAGAGACAAAGCTTTAATAAGCCCTTGATTGGGTCCAGGTGTGGCGGGGTAGGGAGACTAGCCCTCAGTCGCCACCTTCCTCAGACGGCGGCCAGTCCTTGCTTTCTGGCGGCATCTTCTGCCATCCGGACGGCCCAGAGCTGCTCAAAGCATTTCAAAGAGCTGGCACCCGCTTCATGGCCAGTCTCCCACTGTGGGTATGCGCGAGAGCCACTTAGGAGAACGACAACAGCTGGCTGGCTGGCTTTGGAGCGAGAGAAATATCCGTGCCATCGTTAGTTGCCCGAGGGCGGAGGTTCGATTCCACCATCGATCCCACGTCATCTTCTTTCACAACAAAAGCTGTCTATGGCTGTGGTTCCTTGCATATTGTGTTCTGCGGGTGCAAGGAGCGTGGGCCGATACTGGAGATAGTGCAATACCGGGCCGACCCGCGGCGGAGGTGGAGCAGGCTTCGAGCCCATTCCGCCAACTTTCAAAAATAAGTTTAATATCTTGGATCCAAATCGAACCCGTATCAGATATTAAACTGACAAGAACAGATGCTGCACTACGAAGCGCGTCGGCCATGTCTACGTTCGCGCCGCCCTCTCTTTGTCCGCGTTCGAGGCGCTGGCGTATCTACTCTCCTTTTTCTTCCGCTCTCCCGCCGTGGCGGTCGCTTCGAAAGGTCACGCGCGTCTGGTTTCCTCCGGCTTCTCGAGGCGGCGGTCTCGTCGTCCACGCGAATATATATAAATATCCCGGTGAGTTCCTACCTTCTTTTTAAAACGCTGCATCACCTCTGTGTCGGGTGCTAAAGAGTTTCGCTGGTAGCCACTTTGGCAGAGTGGAATGGCTCATGATTTTTTTTTTAATTAAAGCGTGGCAAGACAGGAATCTACCTATTGCAAAGCGCGAAGAATTCTACTCTGGGCATCCCGGGTGGCTGCGCGCGCCCACACTGTAAAATAATTTACACCCTTAAAAGCGAGAAAGGGTGTAAATGTGTCTATAAATCACACCCTTAGGGAGTTATTTATATAACGGACACCCTATAAGGATGTGAGTTATGGACACATTTACACCCTTTTTCACTTTTTAGGGTATCAATTATATTACGGTGCACCTGGGCCGCTGTATTTTGAAAGCCATCTGCGATGAGGAAATAGCCCGCCGCGCGATGTTTTCGTGGTTTATATACTCCGTTACAGAAACCAGGTGCAGCGCTGTGGAACCCACGCAAGAAGTTCGGCGAGGAAAACGTATCCCTCCGCGCGTTCCATCCATGCTTTGTTGCGCCAACGGCGTTCGCTCGCGCGAGCGTGCACGTGAGAATGCCGCGACGGGCTGCCATTAAAAAAACGCTAAAATAAACCCAGTAAACCAATTGATCTAGAAGGACACATTAGATAGCCGTATACCACAGTTTGTTTCTAAAGATTAACAGTTTGTTCATTGAATACTGAGCCTATATAAAGAAGAGTTTCGCACAATTGCGATCAAAAACATCAAACTATTTCTAAGGGTGCACGCAGTCGCTGTAAAAAGTCTCTCTAGCCTCCACAGCGCGGCACCTGATTTCTGAAACGGATTTTAGTTCACATTGGTGCGAAACGCGGCACGAAGGTGAATTCGCTCGCTGCTGCTGCCGCGCTTCCTCACTCCAGTGTTTTGACCGCGAGTTTCCGCGGTAATCGAGTGATATGTGTTCATGTTTGCTTGCGCGCGCGTGACACCATGCTTGTTAATTTAGTTAGTATGCCTATGTTTACAAGTTTATACAGGCGATAAAACTACTACCCTTAGTTCGTTTAGCAAGCTGTCCACTAATTTGCTATCGCTATTGATGCTTCGCCTTTCGAGCGAAACGGCGACTTTTTTTCGAATAAGCTTTGTTGAAAGTCAGCGCTGTGTGTGTCTACTTGTCTACTTGTGTGTTTACTAGTCGATCTTGTCTGCTTAGCGTCCTAGGCACATCTGTGTTACTTTTGCCGTTATACTGCGAATGCCACAGTTTTCGTTTGAGCACAAATAAAATTATGGCATAATTTTTTTTATGTCCACACGGTTCTATTTCGATGTGCTCATATGACTTTCTTTTGGTTTACGCTCCCTAATTGCAAAACTCGTATGTTCAGTTTGATGGTATCTTAAATAATAACAAAATAATATTGCGCTTGGAATTGCAGGAGCGTTAAATATAACATCAATTTTCTGTAGCTCTAACTACGTCTCCGTATAAAACAAAACGCAACCAAGCTTTGCTTTCCTTTCCTGATGTTTCGAATGAACGGTCATTTGCTTTTCGGTTGCGTCGCTTGCTTTTCGAATCTTGCATTAGATAGTTTTTCTCCTGCTCGCCAGTCATAAGAAATAGCACCGTTCTGTGAGTCAAAAGCCACCGAGCTCATGGCATGCTTGTGAAGTTCACCGGTTGAATCATCATCATTATCATCATCCTAAACAACAAGAACAACAACATCAATAACAACAACCTATTTTAAGTCCACTGCAGGATGAAGACCTCTCCCTCCGATCTCCAATTAACCCTATGCTGCGCCTACCGATTCCAACTTGCGCCTGCGAATTTCTTAATTTCATCACCACACCTAGTCTTTTGCCGTCCTCGACAGCGTTTCCCTTCTCTTGGCACCCATTCTATAACCCTAACGGTCCACCGGTTATCTAACCTACGCATTACATGGCCTGCCCAGCTCCATTTCTTTCTCTTAATGTCGATTAGAATATCGGCTATGCCCGTTTACTCTTTGATCCACGCGGCTCTATTCCTACCTCTTAAGGTTACGCCTATCACTCTTCGTTCCATCGCTCTTTGTGCAGTCCTTAACTTGTTTACGAACTTCTTTGTCAGTCTCCAAGTTTCTACCCCATATGTTAGCACCGGTGGAATGCATTGATTGTACAGCTTTCATTTTAGTGATAATGGTAAGCTTCCAGTAAGGATCTGAGTATGTCTGCCGTATGCGCTCCAACCCAACTTTATTAGAACAGCACAATATGTTTTTTGTTGCTCTTTTAAACGCTGCTTCAATCGACTGAGCTTGCATAAACAAAGAGACGAAAAGACACCGATTATTATTGTTTTATTAGGGGGATACGTTTTAGGCCGATTTATCTGGGTGACAGAAGAGGATCCGAGCTCTCAGTGTCCGTGGTTTTCATAAACCTCGTTCGCCCTAAATATGGGAGGCGGAATGTGCATATTTCGAAGCATAATTTATGTTTTCTTTTATGAGGACAAAATTTGGGTAGCTCTTGTGGCGAATTAAACACATCGAGCCTGTTCTAAACAATTTACAGCGCCTCAAGTATACTTGGCCGAAACGCATTCATTCTTACTCAGTGTGTCGTGCGTCATACAGTTTACAGCAAGTTTACTACAGTGAACTCTGGCATCTGTATCTACTGGAGTTAAAGTATGGCAATTTAGCCAGAGTGGGAATAATGCGCAGTAAATGGATTTACCTTGTACATCGTCTTTCTGACTTCAAAAAAGCCATTGTTACTTCGCAAATTGATCGTTTGCAACGAAATATCACGCTACAAATGCAAGAGTTCGCAATGATTCTGCACGTGAAAAAGACACTCGAGGCCTTCATGCCATTAATAAAAAGAAAATATGATTGCTTGGAAAGTTGCAAAGATAAAACGTAACGATAAATACCGCCTCAAAAACCTATGAAGCCACAAGGAGGAACCATACACAAATACACAACAGTAAATGGACAAATCCATTTACTGTTGATTTATTGTATTTATCTACAAATGCCGCAATTCCGATAAAGAGATTTTCGTAGGCTGTGGTTACAAAAGAGTGAAAAAAAAGAAAGATGAAAGTGCACGTTTTGTGCTATAACCCCAACACGAAAAGAGCATGCGTGAAGCGTACATCGTCAAATGAAATAAATAGTAGTGAAATACAAATAAAAAGACATTTACTGACAAAGGCGCGACGAGAAATTATTCACTGAGGGCTGTAGTACTCTGTTACAACAGCCAATATTCGCGTGGTATAGCTGAATCATCAGCCTCAATGCATTGCTGGATCTGAAAGTCTCGTACTGCATACGCGATCAAAAAAAAAAAAATATCGTTGCATCAATGGGGCAGCGTGTGAACGATCGGGGATAATTAGCGGTGCTTTGGAGGCACACTTTAGCGATTGTTAATATAGGGGCTGGGTTACTTCGCTGTGACGGAATAAATTGGCGGCGGGGCTTGCGCGAATTCGTCAAGCAAAACGAAGAGTAATTACGCACTGCCGTTGTATCTGGCGGATTTCGAGTGCGCTTTCCAGTAGCCGCGCAGGATCGCTAGATGACCCTAGGGCGTCGGCGCAGATTATTCCATCGCTCGTTTCTCTCGGGCGGTCATTAGTGTCGGGCTGGTCTTGTTGTTCCGCAAAGAAAGGTCACTGTGTAAATGTGCGCTAGCTTTCTTTTGCTGGGGTCGTGTTGTACGCCTCAGATATTACAACTTTTGCTTCCAACTTATGCGATGCTTGATTATAAAAAACGTTGATCGATAAGTGTCGAATGTTCTAAGGGCTACTACTTTTCGTGACGTGGCACTCACTCCTTCATATATTGTGGCACAGATGCCTGCTTGTAGAACGAAGCCGAAAATACTGTAGAAGTATAGAAGAGACTAAGAATAAATGATGCAAAAAATGAAAAAAAAAATTTCAAGAGGAGCTATGGAGACCTTGGAGGTGAGCACATGTATTCATGTCGCTGTAAAATACTTATATTTTGATGAACTCCGTCTAAAAATTCCCCAAATATATTTCACGGCCTCTGAAACGGACAGCAACACTGAGTTCTACAAGCTCATGTTGCTCCTGATAATGAATTGTATCACAGAAATCTTCGCATTCAAACACAAAAGATATGTACTACAGCTTTCCTAGAGCTAGCAAAACAGGAAAAGAAATATATCGTGAAATCGGTTGACCAAGTATGTCGCTTATGTTACCTAATTGGCTGATTGAATCTTTGCGGAAGTTATGTCATTGTTGAACTGGCGACAACGTCAGTCGTGTCGGATGTTCTTATAATTACCGTATTCGGAATTCGAACTTCGTGTTTCCTCCTTAAAATAATTCACTCCATTGGATGTGCTTTATATTGTATGTGTTGTTAACTCACCGACAGGCTTCACGCAGCAAGTGTTAATGAACTACGTGCAATTTATTCCATTCTCAAGGGAGATACAGAGTACTTAGAAGAACGCTGCACACTTTATATGCAAGATATGTTGGCCTCACTAAGCATGTCATTCAACGTCTGTAGCAGACGAAAAAACGCTAAAATGCTGTGCGGATAGAACCAATAGGTGGCGCAGCGGACAGGGGTCGTGGGTCGTTGTGCATTGTTGGATATATAGGTGGGACGCATGGGTGGATGCATCTGTATGTTGTATCGGTATGGGTACCGAAGCTTTCTTTTAATAAATATTGCTTAGCGCTTTGAAAAGCCGTTCGGGCCATTGAGGCCCTCGATTATCAATTGTGGGCGAGCTCTAAAGAAGCGCTTTTTAAAATTCAATTCCGATTTCGCTGTGGTACAACGACTAAACAGGCAGCTATCGAGGCATCATTGCTCGCTTACCACTGCTTCGGCACCTTCGCTGCAGCAAAGATCTACTAGGAATCGCAACAACCGTTGTCATGGCGACGCCTTCCGAAAAGAAGGAACAGTATGCCGGCATGCTTCGCGAATGCCGGAAGATATTGCTCGTACGAATTCCTCGTGGCAAGGAAGAAACACGTTCGAACGCACGAAAGAACGAGCAAAAAAATAATAAAGAAGAAAAGGAAGTTTCGATGGAAGGGTCACAGAGCGCCGTCTTTATCGCATTCCAGTTCGGTGTAGCCGAACTCGACGCCTCCTATTCAGTCAACTCGCGAGGTTATCGAGGTCGGCCGGAAAGCAAACGTTCTGCCAGTCGTTTTTTCGTCGGTAGTCTTCGCCGTATTTCCAAAGCCATCCGTTTCGTTCGTGCTGCTGCTGGTGTATATGCTGCTCGGCGTGTACCTATTGCAAGATTCCTTGGAGCTGCAACGGGAGCGCGAAAGAGAAAGAAAAGTAAGAAAAAGATCTTCATGAACAAGAAAAGTGACAGGGAGGCTGAGGCAAATCTTCATGAACAAGAAGAGTGACAGCGAAGCTGAGGCGGACGACGATGCTTTTTCGGTCGCTTCGTTGCAGCAGACGACGCGGGAATCGGAAGATAGGTGACGCCTTGCGCGATATCCGTATTTGCTTCCGTATGTGTCGCGATGGATGAGTCCTGTAGTTTAGTGTAGCCGTGTGTTACACACACACACGCGCACTCTCAGGAGGAACGACGCGCAGGAACTTCGTGTTGTTCCTTATTTGCTTGACCCCTGCCGAGAGCGCGCGCCACGTACGGAGAGCAGCAGAGCAGAAGACGGATATGAAGAGATGCGGGACTCTCCAGAAGCTGCGGAAAACTTCAGCGCCAAATGCCCGCCAGTGCGCGCGCACTTAGGCATGTATGTATGTATGTATGTATGTATGTATGTATGTATGTATGTATGTATGTATGTATGTATGTATGTATGTATGTATGTATGTATGCTGCATAAGTGTGCGCGCACTGGCGACATGTGCGCTGAAGCGGAAGTTTTTCATACATACATACATACATACATACATACATACATACATACATACATACATACATACATACATACATACATACATACATACATACATACATACATACATACATACATACATACATACATACATACATACATACATACATACATACATACATACATACATACATACATACATACATACATACATACATACATACATACATACATACATACATACATACATACATACATACATACATACATACATACATACATACATACATACATGCGTGCTTTTCTAAGTTCGCCCACCCCATAACCTTACCACTTGACCAACTTCCCACACTTGATGATGATTTCCACTTGGACACTCCTAATTCTAACGTATTAATAAATAAATAAACGAAGGTAAAAGACCAGACTTCGAACTATGTTTTATATGGCCCGCAAATAACTGGACACAGCAGCTTTTTCACAAACCGGTTGAGGCTGAAACACCGCGAGCTATGCTGTCGGTGGAAGGACGGCGATTTGGCAGCGGCACACGGCACTCGTCTTCACTGCAGTTTGAATGATTTTACAGTGACCTATTTCTTTATGCAAATTAGTAGCAAGTTCCGGATAGTTATGCACGAGAAACTGGCAGAGCATTTTTTATAATTATTCCATCCGTAGCTGAGTAAAAAAAAATTCTATGAGGTCAACCGGCTCGAACAAAATGTAGCGAGTAGCACAGGAAAGCTTGCCATGAACAGATTTATATTACAGGATACTAATATTTCAGCACTGTAGAGACATAGAATCATTAGTACTCGGAACAAATATTAAGGATTGGATGAATAACGACTTTTGACGGGGTGAAGCTTATAGATAGAGACATACGAGCAGACACGTGCATAGTCGAAAGAAGCCATTACAGCGGAGAAACTGCCTTCTAACAGTGGGCGAATTCGCTATGTATATTAGGTTTTACAGCTGTATCAGTTATGGACTCTCAGTTCTTCATGTGCCTGTACATCATGCTAGTGAGCATTCCGCGCCCCGATAATAACCACATTACACATCCTTCAGAGTTGATCATGGTACCTTTATGGGCGTTGCAGCAGTGATGGTGGCAGTTTTAGGAACTCTAGGTACCTGTAGATAATTGTAGATTGTGTTTTTACAGCGAAGCTGTTAAGGGCTACTTTCCCCACTACTGTGTCCGCGTGTAGAAAAAAATCCCCATCATAATGCAAAGCTGGGCCGACCCGCGGCGGAGGTGAAGCAGGCGTTAAGCACGCCCCATACGTTTGCCGATCCCGAAGACCGTGCAATGCCGGGCCTACCCGAGGCGGTGGTGCAGTTCGTCCTTCTTCACGGAGTGAAAATACACTGAGTTTCTTTTTTAATTCATTTGCATTACGATTGAGAAAATGGCAATAATGCGTATGTTTGCAAGGTGTGGGAAGCCGGTGACGTCGCAGAGAGGAGATGGGAGAGATTAGAAAAGAGTATGTGTGTATGCGTATAAATATGCGGCGACTGCGTCGGCGTCCAGCGTCGGGTGTCACTTCAGCAAAATAATTTTTGAACCACTCACACCCAGCCCTCCATGTGACGCTAGAAATTTACTGAACTAATGGTATTTCTCAAGCTAAACTACGTAGGAAAAATTGTAAAGTGCGACAACCAACAGACATGATAGCTCCCGGATTGTAATTTGAATATACGAGAAAACATAATTCTGTCCTGATTATATTGCGCTTAGTGTTACACTGACGAACATAAGGGACAAGACGCGGACGTACGTAGCGCAATCCCGAAGATACGTGCGTTGCGCTACGTACGTACGCGTCTTGTCCCTTATGTTCGTCAGTGTAACACTAAGCGCAATATAATCATGAACGTCCACCAACTAGCCCCGTTCATTGCTTTACTAAATAATTCTGTTATGCGAAAACTACTCCATCTATATACCGGCCAAGGCGTCCGCCATTTGTGCGTGCCGGCCCCCAAGGGTCTTGGGGGCCACGGAACGGCGTGCCCGGTTCCTTGCAATACCTCCAGATGGCGCTCGCCTCCGCCGCATCGCGGCCCACGCAAGAGGCCGCGCTTCTACCAGAAAACCTGCCTTCGTGCATAGTTAGTAACAACTTTATTGAGCTCTAGTAACAGTGATCTGCGGCCGGGGCGGATTCTTCAGCGGAGTCTTCCTCCTTGTGTCGTCCCCGGAGGTCTTCACCCGCTGCTTGGTCCGTTCTCTGTCGCAATGGTCGGCTGTCTTAGGTCCAGGGGTCCACTGGTTTCTGCTGTCCGTCGTACACGCCGCACAAGACCTAGCTGGTCTTCGCAGCGGTCGCTGGACACTCCGTGCACAGCGTTCGCGGCCAGCGTTTCGCGGTAAACATTACGGTTACACGCGCTCCAGTTGCCAGGAAGCGTGAGA
This sequence comes from Dermacentor variabilis, assembly GCF_050947875.1. Taxonomy (NCBI): domain Eukaryota; kingdom Metazoa; phylum Arthropoda; class Arachnida; order Ixodida; family Ixodidae; genus Dermacentor; species Dermacentor variabilis. The sequence continues at coordinate 40,665,048 of NC_134577.1, forward strand.
AGCAGTCAGAGATATTTGAATGCTGTCGCGTTCCACTCTTAAGGCGAAGCTTAAGCGTCCTCCATTTTTTTTTTAGCGCAGCTGACGGTTGTCTGCTCCGAACCACCGTCAACTGTCGAATGAAGTCCTAGAAAACACTTTGCAATGTGGTGAACGTAGTTTAAATCCTGGATCCGGGACCTCAAAGAGGAGCGACGTCGTTATCTTATAGTTACTTTGCTATCCAGCATTATTTGAAAGTGTGGGTCTCGTAAAAAAAAAGCGACGCAATATGCCATGGTCACTATATAGAGTCTCACAGTCTTTCGAACACTGTTGCTAACATTTCCTGCAAATTTCACTGCGGGAAAGAATGTGTTACGTGCGGCTAATTATGTAGTTTGAGCGAAACGACATGTCTTTCTTGTCTAGTCTTGAGCGAATTTTTCCAAAATTCACGCACACTTGGCAGGAAGGATACCCATGGAAACAAAACATTAACTATAGCGCAGTCGAGCAGAGACGTTACACATACGTAGGCTAGGACAGACAAAGCCGATTATCGTTACTCGTGGTAACCGAGCCTTTCGGCAGGTTATTATCTTAACTTTAGTAGCACTGGACGGGCCACAGGACATTCGTTTCCTTTAGTCCCTGATTGCAGCGAACCAATATTTTTTTCGGGAAGGGAGTTTCCATCTGTGTCGTGTACGGTGCGTCGCACTAAGCGTACACAGCCGACTTCCGGCCATCGGCAGTGCCTCTTTCCTGCTGTCTCGCTTCAGGAGCTCTCGCACCTACTTAGACAAGGCGCATTGATTGCACACAGGCGCCGAAGGAATGTTGTGTAAGCTACCGCGGAGTATACCGTCAGCCCACAATAGCTGATCACGGAAGCGCGAACAAAGATAGACGGACAAGCAACAGCAGAGCTCTGGCCGGTCGGTTGTATTCTCCTGCAACTTCTGCTCGTTCAATCGCGTTGTCTGCAAAAGGCCAGTGTAGCTATCCGATCGTCCTTGGCCACTATTGTCGTATCCTTGTCGTTTTTATTCACGGCCCCCATCTTCGCAAGTGCCTAAAGGCCATGACGCCACGGCCACGTGCTGATCCTAGAAGAAAAGACACGCCGGCCTTTTGGTATCAACGTCGACTAGAGGATTGGATACTCAAGACGAACATCGCGTTTCTCCTCTGTCCGCTTGATGATGGCGGTGGCCAAAAACAAAAGTACAGGAATCATCGATAAAAAACAAACAACCAAATAAATAAACAGACTTCATCGATTCCTTCGGTCTTGAGCTCATTTACAGAGCGAGCACCATGAGTTCGCAGCGGACACCGCCGCTTTCTGAAGGACAACTTTACTTCGATGCACACATCATCGTCGGCTACAGTATTACATGCTGTGCATGCACTCCGAAATGCACGCACGGGCGCTGCCGCTCCAGGTACGGATAGTGAGTAAAGTTTCGTTTGTCCTTGCCATATGGCGAGGATGAGGATGTGGAGTTGTAAGTGCTCTCGCAGTAAAACTTAACGAACACATAATCAAACAAGGAAGAGTATGTATGTATTATTATTATTCATGTGAACGCATATAAGTATCGCACTTGGGCACACACGAAGAGAAACAGGCTAGATGTTGCCTCCCGAAAGGGGCACTTCGCTCACCCGCTTGAAGAGGTAAGAAACGAGGGAAGGGGAAAAGAAAGAAAAGAGGAAGGCACAACCACAACACATAACGTCACAGACAAAGAGCATGCGCACTACAGTCTAGTCTCGCGGTTAAAGAGAATTCTCGTACAGCTTTGCGAGACTCGTGCCGAGCTCGACCTTTCGGGCACAAGAAATGATTAAGGGCACTTAGAAAAAGCCCAAGCTGCTCAAGCTCAGCACAACAGAGCGATATCTGCTGAAAGCCCTGCTTTGATCACCAGAGCTTGAAAAAAAGGAGGAACTGTGCTCTTATCACTGCTTTGAGTTAGGCTCGTTAGCTTAAAAAGTTAGCGCGCTGTTGCGAAAAAGGCATGCAGTTTCGTTAGTACCCTTCTCCGGTATTACGGCGGTCATCATCTTTCTCACGACTTCATTCTTGTGAATAATTTGTTCAGGGTGTCTCTTGTCTGTTGATGAGCTGGCTCATGGCGCAATGGTTCGTTCTTTAACATTACAAACAATGGTTGAACCCGGCCTCAGAGAACGTTAAGCACGGACGCCACCTATGTTTGCTGTCCATTTGCTATGCATGCCCACTTGCTTTGTTGTTATAGGACATGATCTCTGGGGGTTAAGCGGTTCGGCGCAGTTTCTGTACACACCATGTGTTTGCTTGACGTTACAACTTTAACAGAAAATAAATAATTTCGTTAGTCAGAGCATACTGCGCTAACTACTGCAAGTGCTGCGCAGGTTTCCTTTCAAGGAGTGGCCTCAGGAGTCTGGCTCCTACTCCGAGTTATGCTGAACGACCGAAGCATTTCTTCTTTTCACCCTGTGATGGCTAGTTGAATTAAGTTGGATTCCTCTGGATCTTATTTTGAATTATTAGCGAATTCAAAATTTGTTTTTGCTAGACTGTGGATTATGCCTCCGAAGCCTCGCAGTGCGAACAGGAAAAATAATGCGCGCTTAATTTACCGATCAAGCATTCCTCGCATATACCAATCGGAGAGGAGGGCGCCGCCGATGCATCCTGATCAAATAAGCACACGCACGCGCGCACGCACGCATGCACGCACGCACGCACGCACGCACGCACGCACGCACGCACGCACGCACGCCCAAGCATGCGCGCAGATTCTCTTATAACACATATGCACACGCACTCTTGACATCTTGGAAAATGTTACCAATTATTTTCTTTGCCCCTCGGCCGTTCTCTGGTTATACCTCTACATTGTTTTTGGTTTACCAAAGCAATGTGTAGCAGGCACTTTAACTAGGGTACAAAGTCAAGCGTTAGCGTCTTCTCTTTTTTGCTTTATAGGCAAACAGCTTGACCATTCGTTAGTTTTCAGTGTGCTGGCTTACTTAATAAGCACACCGAAGCCTAGTGAAACAACCAGTAACAGTACAAGAAAGGAAACACCCAAACAATATCATTAACGTCACCATATAGCTGACGAGCGGGGAATCAATCAATTCTTTAGTGAATCAATCAATATCATTATTCTTAGACATTATTTAAGTTACAAATGAAACGTAATATAGAAGGAGATCCCAAAGTAAAAATTGCCAGAGGGACCTCCTGTTATAACATGTATAAAAATGTAGAACATACGATTAGCAACGAATGTAAGAACAGCGAACTTTTGGTAGTTGAAGATTACACAGAAATGAGCAAGAATCATTCTATATTGAAATACATTGCGCAAACACTGCGCAAACACTGCTGAATCCAACAAAATAATTTATAAAGGGCTAATAATGTATGAATATAAAGCGAGAAAGACATGGCTACAGAGTAATGAATGTAACACACACACACACAAACATATACAGGGTGTTTCAGCGAACACTTGCAAAAATCTTTAAAAGTTGCCCGTGGCAGATATCACAATTCTAGTTCATGAGCTGGTCTACTCGTCGAGGCGGACAATACTTGCAAAAAGAAATGAGGCGCAAAATTGACTAATTAATAAAAATTCACTAATGAATTTTTAACTAATTAAAATATGGCCCATATTGCAATTTACAAATTCTAGCCATGGAGTTCGCAAGGCGTATCCACTTGGAACGAATTTTCAAGATGACACATACCACTTTCGAGATGTAAATTCCTGAACATTGCGGAGGAATGCATTGGCGTTCCAGTTAATTTGTTAACAGAACATCGTTTCATTCACTGAAGCACACAAGTAACTGGAACGCCAAGGATTTCTCGCAAAGTTCGGGAATTTATATCTCGAAACTGTTGTCGCCCTAAGAATTTGTTCCAAGTGGATCCGCCTTGCGAAGTTCACTGCTAGAATTTGTAAATTGCAACATGAGTGATAATTAGCTAGACGTTAATTAGTAAATTCCTGTTAATTAGTGGATTTTGCATTTCAATTTTTTGTGCGAGTAGTATCTGCCGCGTCGAGCAGACTGAATATATATATATATATATATATATATATATATATATGTATAAACCACCGGAAACAGTGTAGTGACCGACATGATTTAATATTTGATGGCAGTGAATTCCAAAACGAAATTGCAGAAAGGAAGACTTATTTCACCGTAGTTAGTGTTGACTTTAGGAAGCAAGAGATTATTATTTTCAGAAACCCGCGCGTTATTTGGTTTGGAAAGTTGCGTTGGGGGAAGTGACTCAGTTGGATCGTCACTGTTTCTACTTCTATACAACATAAGACCTAGTTTAAAGTGAAATGTGCAAGTTAAGGGTAGAATTTCAAGAGTGCGAGAAATGGGTGCTGCTGATGCGGTGTATGAACTATCGGTAATTATTCGGACCGCCCGATTCTGAAGGTGAATGAGAGATGTAAAGTGTGCGGGGTATGTGTTGCCCCACGATGACATGCAGTAAGCGAGGTGACTGTTAATGAAAGCGTAGCAAAGTTATTTTGGAATATGTTGCTGAGAACGGTATCTTGTTCGAATGAGTACGCGGATGCCAAAAGCAGTCTTTTTAGTGGCAGAGTTTACGTGAATGTTATACTTAAGTCGAGGGTCTAGTGTAACACCTAGAAAAGTAACGAAATTAGATGGGGTAATGACGTAGTTATTGATGTGTAGCTTAGGGGTTATTGTAGACGTTATTTGGCACGAGTGAAATAACATAAGCTTTGTTTTAACATGATTTACTTTTAGCAAGTTATTTTTACTCCAAGAAACAAGATTCGTGACATCGGCGTTTAACTTTCTTAGTAGACTGTTAATGTCGTTATCACTAGTGAATATCGCTGTATCATCAGCATAGAGGATGCAGTCAGAATAATTAAGTGATGATGGTAAGTCATTAATGTATATGAATAACAGAAAACCCAAAATTGATCCTTGTGGAACACCCTGATTAGCCGTTATTGGAGAGCATAAAACGCTTCCATATCTAACAGCTTGAGTTCTGTTGGTAAGGTAGCTTTGCAAAAGCGCTAAAGCAGGTCCACAAATTACAAATGATTCAAGTTTAGCATACAAAATTGAGTGGTTAATAGTGTCAAAAGCTTTAGTTAAATCAACAAATACCGCCCCTGCCCATAGCGCATTATTGATAGACTGCTCTATGCTGCCATTTAGTGTTATCAGTGCTAATTCGCTTAATAAGTTAACATGTTAACCAAACTGCTTATGTGTCAAAAGGTTAAATTTGGCTAGGTAGTTATTTAAGCGATTAACAAGGAGCTTCTCAATTTACTAAAAATCAGAGTATCGTTATAGGGCGATAATTAGAAAAAATATTTTGATCTCCTTTTTTAAATACTGGTGTTACTTTTCCTTGTTTGCGACTCGTTGGAGAAACGCCGGTACGAAATGCAGTGTTAATAATATCAGAAAGGACAAACGATAAATCACGAGCAACAAGTTTGATTTTAGATAGATGAATTGAATCTAGGCCACAGCCTGTGGTCTTCAGACCTACTATAGTGCGATGAACTTTTTTTTTTGCGATGAAGGTTTTAAGAAAAAAGAGTGAGGCAAGTGAGACAACCTAGGCAAGTTAGTGACAACGGCTGTGGCGCTCTTGAAGAATTATTCATTAGATGAATTGGCGGCAGCTGCAGGAATAGTTAAAGTGATGGTGCCGTCCCTAAAGTCTGTCACAAGCGCGTCCGGTTGAATAAGATTTAAAAATTATTTAATTGCATTCCGATTCTTTCCACATTCACTCCCATTTTCGAGCACTTTATTTGGACAGTAGGTTCTTTTAGGCTGTTTAAATAAGACAGTGAGAGTTTGTGAATACAATTTAAACAGAGCCCTTAGGGCGAGGTTAAGTGGGTGGAGTTTTACTTTTTTGTAGAGGTTATCTTTTTTTATTTATAGAGCGCAGTAATATTCTAGTGATCGACGGGTTTCTGGGGGTGGAGTACCAATGTGATATGGGGGATACCGACGTAGAAGTGTTTATAATATATGTTAGTTTCTCAGTCAAAGTGTTTAACACTTTCTTAAAACAAGATTCCTCGGATAATAGGCCTCAGTCAGAGCCGGATACCATATCCACAAATTTTGCAGGATTGAAAGAGCTCTTAATAACGGTTTTATTCTTACAAGTAGTTTGAATATTTATTAAGAGAAAAATTGTATAATGGTCTGTCAGATTAAAATTAACCACACCAGCTTTTTGATTAGACATAACGTTACTGAGTACATGGCCAATAAGCGTATTCCGACCGGAAGGAGCACATCGTGTCGGAGAATCCAGTTGGGATTCCAAACCATGCCTAAAGAAACACTTGCCGTCATGAACACAACAACTATCGTTAATCTTTGTGATGTTAATGTTAATGTCGCCTACAATGATTACATTATAATTTTTGTTAATAAACGAGTTTAATATACTATCAAGTTCACCACAAAAAATCATCGCAAGAAGATGATGGGATAAAAGTAATATAAAAGTGATAAGGATTTCAAGATAAAAGTAATATTCTGTTACGAACATACCCCGTGACAGGATGGGTCATAATTTAGAGCAGCCACCCATCCGTAATGTGACGGATCAAGGTGTCCACTTCATTGCTCCTCATTACGTAGCTCATTAGCATGAATTAACAGCGAAGGTTTCGTGACAGAATCTTGGGGATCTTAGGACGCTAGAGTGACCCGCTGCGTCGCACGTAGTGTCAATAGAGTCGTTCGGGAGGAAAGTATTGATGGACTCTAGTGTCCTTAAAGGGAACGAGCAAGTTACATTGTTATTCTAAAAAAAACTGACTTCACAGAAGGTTAACTATGCTCTCTGAAGCCTTAAAATTGAATGACCATGTCTTCGACACGACACTGGAGGAACGTTAAGTATGCACTCTATCTCTGTGAATTCATTTGCACAGCATTATGTGCACAAAGCGTTGATTAAGTGAAATAGTAAGACATCTTTCATGTGCAGATTCGGAAAGGTGGAACCGAGAAAGCCGGCCCGCTTCCAGAAAAGCAGATCTCTTGAAACATTTAAATGTGTGCTCATTTGTTTAAGGTGGTTAGATTAAGGAAGCTTGTGCAGCAGGTTCTAGGGAGACGAGTCAGTCTGCAAGGCAGTTTAACGGTCACGTTAACAAAGACACGTTCAGTTCACTCAGCTAACCGGAAGGGGCAGATTCCTCGGAATCGTTAATGAGCTCCTCGTGCCTCGACAGCGCTTGTTTACCCAAACTTCGCCAACTCTTCCGAGCAGCCTTTACAGTAACGCTACAAAATTATTAAAATTTCAACCGTGACAGCAGGTCGCGCTTGGCTGCGAGGCGTCGATCTTTCTCACACGAAGACACAAACAAGAAAGTCCCTGCGTACGCACATAAAAACAGGCCTAAAGCTTCGAGAGAACTGATTAGATTCATGCTGAAATATCGGCCAATGTGCGCGAAACCTGCTAGTAAAAGGAAACTAAAGAAAAAGCGTTTACTTTCTTTTTTTTTCTGGAGGCACCAGTACGTGCTACTGCAGCGGCTGTTACAAATTCCTTGTTTCTGGCTGGTAAAACGAAACGAAATTTATGTCAAGCCAATTTCTAAAGTAGCGCGACATGTTTAGATTTATTTCAACGGCTGAAACAGTGTTTAGCAGTTCATGTGTGTAGCCAACACGTTCCGACGCCATGAAACAAGTCTAAACAGTCTAGATTTTGAATATGTGTCAGAGGTTTTCTATTTACGATACTTCAGGTGCAGGTATTGCACTCATACGAGATTGTCAGCGGGTGTAGCAACTTGGCGCCTGAATTGAATACCTCTTGAAAACAGTGGAAGAACCACATAGTGGAATTTAATTTCCGATAGGACAATATTCGCAGCCGCGGATGTAAGTTATCATGCGATAATCACAAATGAGCTCTCGATAGAACCACATTACTGAAGTACCTTTTCTTCAGTGGCGTTTGCCTAATGATAACTTATCCGCGTTTAATCGGGCTGGCGCAGGCTATAGCAATGCCTATTTAGCAGTAATTTGGAGATTAGCTGTACTTTCATTTAAATCTTGACGCCCTGCGTTTATCGTAGCCAAATAAATTGGAATTTAATCAATCATATTCCCGCAACGCTTTCCTTACGCTGTGTAAGGAAGCACGCGGAGAACTAATTTATTTCACGGTACACTCGATGATGATAATGATGCTCAAGTTGCAAATCGCTGGGAGGCACTAGCCTCGCGGTTGCTAATAAGAGGGCGAGAAACAAGCAGTTGCCGCTTTCAATTATACTGCTAGAACGAGCACGCCGGAGGCGTCAGACATAGCTAATCAGTGATCACGAGCTAAGATGTTTCTGACGATTAGCTCATAATTTCCGCTAGTCTGTGCCTGAAGTAATGCTTAAGCAAGCAAGCAAGCAAAAAAAGAAAAAAAAAGATAAACAATTTCTAATGCACCTCGGAACCACTTCAAACATTTGCTAAGAGATGCGGTGTGCTTCGACAACTTCACATCCTCTATTCACGCCTGAAATCCGCAGTACTGTGGTGATTGTCCCGGGCTAGAATTTATGAAAAACTTGTACGTGAACTTCGGAAAGCGGTCACGCTGGTTTAATTAAGGTTTAAAGAAGCAGTTCATTTACGCAATGCCACATCCTGTTTAGCCGACTGTCGAGTGGTTATTAAGCTTTAGAATTTGTTGCAAATTTTTCTCGAAATACATAAAAGAAGCTACACCGATAACCAATCAAACGCGAGGTCTACAAAAGTGCTCTGCGTATCACGTGCTGGAATTTCCGGGAAGCCTTTAAGTACAGATAAAAGCCCTATCGATAAAAGCCCTGCTCAGATAAAAGCCCTATCGTGTTCGGTTGAGCGATAAGCGCAGAGTTTGCGAGGCATTTCAAGGTCACTGGTCGCAAAAATTTTACAAAACTCCAGGCGTGTTTATCCGCGCCCTAACCCCAAACTCGACAGGGCCCAAGCGGTAGATTGGAGGCAGCTACAAACAAAGATCTTCCCCAACCCCGTCCATCTCAGGAGGATATATCCGGACATCTACTCAGGCGATAACTGCAAACTATGCGGCAGGGCTCACGCATCGCTTGGACACATTTTCTGGGAGTGCGAGGTTATATGCAGAGAAAATGCAGTTTCCCCACATGAAGCTGCGGCGCGATGGACGGCCGCGTTGCGCAGCTCAAACCTCCAAAAACAAATGTGGACCATCCAGCAAGCCCGTGAGGCGGCGAGGAGACAGGATCTCCGGACCTCCTCGGGGGCGGCCTAGGCCCAGGCCACGAATTTGCCGGATTGTGAATAAAGTTGTTACCACCACCACCGAATGAGCTAAATCCACGCGGCGATTTGGGACAGAAATAAATAAAGAAAAAAAAACTAACTTACAAATGGAGTCGTGCCCATTTAAAAATTGGAATGAAAAAAAAAACACAAATAACCCCAGCTGAGGTAACCTTGGTGTAAGTCTGGCTATCTACGCAACGTATGGAAGACCGCGGTATACTATAAAAAAGAAACGCTGCATGAAGTTGAGCGTTAGAGCACGGGATCAGGTCGTCAGGGAGATGCGCTGTTTGTTTACGTTAGACGTACCTGAAAATGGGGCGGAATCCAGGTTAGGTTAGGTTAATCTCAACGCGAGCATGCGTCGCGATGGCGGGCGACTGTTGTACGTTGGGCCTCCCTAGATTTAGGCTGCGCTGTCGTCGGTCTAACTTCAGACGAACGAAAATATTTGAACGCAGGGTAGTTTGCCCCATTTTCGCTTTCTACAAATAACTTCTTGCCCTAATAAAAACAGTTTTCATACTCCGGAGGAGCAGCGCCGCGATCTAGGCACCAGAAGAAAAAAGCAATGCAGATACAACGCACACCTTAAAATCTACGTGAAGCAACCTTTCCTGAAACGGTTAATTAAATGCTCTATATTAACTGTGGTGTGGACGTTGCTTGATTGTCATGCAGCCTGTAATCGAATGATTTTTATGCGCATGCGCCAAAACGATCCCAACTTCATTCTCAGGCAATGTTTACGTCGTTCAGAAGGAATCGGGGGTGGATAAAGAAAGATTACCTTAAAAGAAATAACACTTTCTATCGGACAGGACTTCGCTCAAAAATCGGATTGCGTAGCTGAGCCTTCACGGGTGTTTGTCGTTATATAGCGTTTTCGGGTACTTATAAGGCAATAGCATAGACGCCTTGTCATGCTAGAAACATGACAGGAAGGTACAAAAATAGTCATCTGCACCTTCTTGCTATTTTTTTCCAGAACAGAAAAGTAATATTCTAATGTTTTATTTTACTTTTCTGTTTTCTAAAAAGACAGTGGGGGAGTTCAGGATTAATTTTGACCACTTGGGGTTTTTTAAGTGCACGAGCGTTACCACCGCCCCCCCCCCCCCCCTCCCAGTCGAAAAGTGGAAAAAAAAACATGATACGCCAAGACGCGCGAGCTCGCGAACCGCGCCGGCGATCGTCGTACACGGGACGGCACCAAAGACTGCTTGACGAGCTACAACGAAATTACCAAGGCCCTCTGCCTGGCCCGCCGAACCCTCCCTCGTCCAGCGACAAGATGGACAGGGCGCAGGCGGTGGCCCTCAGACAACTGCAGACGCTCACGTCAAGTCTACCCTGGCACATACCCGACAAATATATGCAAGGTCTGCCACACTGACATAGCCACTTCAACTCACGTGCTCTGGGACTGTAACAAAAACCCGCACGGTGCTAACTCCGGAGTCCTACCGTCGGGGTGGGCCGCTGCCTTGCTCTGCCCCAGCCTCGGCGACCGACCCTGGGCCGTCCAGCAGGCCCGCGAGGCGGCGACGAGGCAACACCTCGACTTCCCCACGTGGGAGACCTAAGGCCCCGTCAGCGAAAGCTCTGCGGGACTATAAATAAAGTTGTTACCAACCAAAACGCTACATCTCGAGCAAGGCTGTGTGCTGATTCGTTTTCCTCTGAGCTGTTGGGAACGGGCAGTAATTTAGAAAAATTGTACCTAAATCTGCGAACGCTGTGTTATGCAAAATCTGTGTCACAGGTGCAGCGCGTTTCATCGTGCGGCTGAAAGACTCCGGCGATGAATAATCACACCGAACCTCTCGGCACCAAAGAAACCTATTCACACCAAGGAGTAACGTGAGAAACATTTGCTCCTCGTAAAGGATTATTAATAAATTATGGGATTTTACGTGCCAAAACCACTTTCTGATTATGAGGCACACCATAGTGGAGGACTCTGAAAATTTTGATCACCTGGGGTTCTTTAACGTGCACCTAAATCTAAGCACCACGGGTGTTTTCGCATTTCGGCTCCATCGGAATGCGGCCGCCGTGGCCGGGATTCGACCCCACGACCTCGTGCTCAGCAGCCGAACCCCATAGCCACTGAGCAACCACGGCGCGTCCTCGTAAAGGGTGAAATGCCGTCAAGGCATGCCTAGTTATGGTTAAGGGGAGTTGGCTTTGTTTCTGCACTGCTGGTTCCCCGGATGAGACGCAAAGTAGTTGAGGGTCGTGACGTCATCGAGAGGCATGACTGTACGTTGTCTTCGCAACCACTTCAGAGCTCAAGAAAACAGACTCATATGCACGCACACACTCACACACACATCCCCTCCCCCCCCCCCAAAAAAAAATGAGACAGGCCTGCGCGGCACACACAGCACAGTCACAGCGTAAGCTGCAGCAGCGGCTCCATAGGAGCTTCATTCTCGGCAGCACGCACTAGAGTGTCTTCGCGGTGAAGTCTTTTCGCGGCGAAGTCTCTCCGCCGTTATCGGCATCGTCATGAAGCGTACTAGAAAAAAAAATGACAGAAGCATGGTCCGCTGGAGTTCAACTGCAGCTACCGGTAGGAACAGTTTAAACGTTTAGACGTTTATCTACAAGTCGTGTACCTTTCGTAAATATCTAAGACCTGGAGATAACAGAAATTTTTAGCGTGTTTTAGGTGCTTCGTGTTTTAGTTTTACTCTCCCTTGCAGAATACGGGGTTCCCGAGTCGTGGACAACAGCAGCAAGTCTGCTGGCGACAAGTTGTGGCACTTTGTCCAACGACAACGAGTTTGAAACATCTTCGCCTTATCTGAGTGTTCTCGCCGAATAAAATTAAAAAGAAAGAAATACAAATCTGAATATGACCAATTATTTCATTTACGCGCGTTACGATAGCAACAAAACAGAATATGATAGGTTAGTGCAATAATAGTTATGCGCCCCTTTTTGGTTATAGTATGCCACGCAGGACGGCGCAATCAACACGGCTGCTCAGATAAACATCTCCAATGACCCGGTTTTACACAAATAGGGTATTGCGTTTACGGACAAGATCAAACTAATAAAGTTGTCATCATCATCCTATTTGGTGTCTGACGAACGTTAAAGGCCACTCCCAGCGATCTGTAATCATTATTGTCTTAGGATAGCATATTCCAAACTATGCCTCCAAATCTACTACACACATAGGTATCTTCTAGGAGAGGACCGTAACATCTTCACTGGATGCGTATTACACTAATCAACTAAACGAACGACGCATCTTGTTCCAACGGGTGCGCTTTGTCGTCAATGAAGCACCTGACCTTCAATTCGCACCTGACGTTGCACCATGGCAAGAGCTTTCCGCGCCTTCAAGACCGGCGCGGTCAGGTCGGCGCGTCGCAATTCGCTGACAAATGACTCTTATTGCTTTTTTTCTGGAGTTCGAGACGTCGATTGTAAGGCACTCAGGAGCTCACTATTCACGACTAATGACACATCCGCCTCCCTATGCTACACTAAGGAGGGCAGCAGGGCAGGGAGGGGGGGGGGGAGGAGGCTGGAAGGTGGCGAAAAGCAGCGTCATCTGTCGGTCGGCATCAGAGGCGCCCGCTTCGAGAATCGCCGGCCACAAAACGGCGGCCAGGCGGCGATTTCTCAGTAGACAAACGAGCGTTCTCGGACGTGGTAAATGGAGGCAGGGAGGACATGGTGCAGAGAAAGAGGCGTCCACTCAGCGAGCTCCGTGAATCGGGGAAGCACCAAAAAACGCCGCCATCTATGGGCCGCCAACAAAAGCGGCTCCTGCATGAATGGCCCGGTCGCGAACAGACGACAGCTTCCATCGTCGGCAGACGATCGTTCTCGGTCGCCGTCATACGCACAAAAAAAAATAATAAAGAAAGGGGTCGCTAAAGGCGCGGCGAATAGATGCCACCAAACTACGTGCAGTGTGGACCCGTAATTGCGGCCACTGACGTAACAAAGCAAGGAGAAGTCAGGAAGAGGGAGGCATGGAACAGCAATCAGCACTTTGCAAAACAGGCGTAGGTGATTGCTTCCGCTTTTGTGCAGACGCCGGCCAATTAGAACGGCCGTGCGACGACAGGCCACGACTCGCTCTCTCGCTCGCTTGTTTATGACGCCTTTGCAGTAGTCGATCGGACAGCAAACGTGTTTCGTGCCGGGATAAGAGTGCTGCGGCGGAGTGTTAGCGCTCTAATTTATCTCGTAAGAGGAACCTTCCACGGCGTACTGGTAATGAACGCAATGTGGTGGAGAAATGGAACCACGAACTAGGTGGCTAAAAACAGGAAAAGAATAACGACATTCTGCAAGCAGGTATTCTTCTAACGAAAAACGCGGGTGGCGTCTGGTCTCAAATAAATTCGCTTCCAAATTGTCGCTCTGATTTAATGATGATAAAATCCAATACGGTTACACGAGGCAGGAGTCGCCTTATATAATGTACGTTAAAAATAAGGATACCACATGCGTTTCTTCCAATCGTATTTCATTAATGGTTGCTCTGGCGCGAAACACCACGTCAACAACAACGACAATGACAGCTCAAAACGCGTAGTTGATCTCGATTTGTGGGTATTTGAACCTATACTTCTGGTGTAAACTGGATGAGTATATCTGGCAACATTTCTTAGAATGTTAATTGTTGGAGGCTGCAAGGCTTGCAGGCATCCCCCCCCCCCACACACACACAGATAGATAGAGAGGGAGAGAGAGAGACAGCCAGACAGAGCACCGAGAGCCTCTGATGTTAATGACGTAGTTGATATTAATTTACTTGAGTTGACTTATCGCACGACAGAGTTCAAGCAACTGTTTATTTATTCAACGCAGAATCCTATTTGCTTATCTTTGTTTGAATAGAATTGCTTTTGCGCAACTAAGACTTTTTCATTCTTAATATAAAGTACTTCATTGCATTCTACCATGGAATTCACCTTTTACAGCTTGCGCAAGTTGGATATTGCTTCCAGAAGTGAAGAGCGAGGTCGACGGCGCCTGTCCAAGGGAAAGCCCACATCTGATCAGGGGAATTGTGGTCATGCCAACACGATTGCACTCTTCAAAAAAAAAAGAACAAGAAAAGAGAGGCAAAAGGAAAGGGATGCTCTAAGCACCAAGGTGATGTCAATTCTGGGCTCACACGAACAATGGCATAGGCAAACGGAAGAAAGCTACAAATAGACAAGAAACCGAAACATTAACAGCGTAGAAGACAGCGTAGAAGAAAGCAAGCGAGAAAAAGAAATCAACAAGGAAGTAAGCGGAACGACGTACAAAACAGACGCGAAGCCATTCGCTCTTAAGCACAGTAACGTGAATAAGGCTATCGAAGCCGTCCTCCTCGCTCCTACAGGAGATGCTTCACGGCACGGCTTCAAAGCACTTCTTTCGCTGTTGTGAAAAAGAACCACGCGTAGGTTCAGACGAAAAATCCTCCCGCAGGGACCCTGCACGCCTGTTTCCACAGAACGAAACACCGCGTCTGTTCGTGACGTGTTTTTCTTTTTCTCCCCCGGTTTTCTTTCTCGCGTATCCTCGTGAACCCTTACCGCAATTCCTCGCGCGTCACTGTTGGTGCCTTTCGAGCGCGAAGCAATGTTATGCAGATTGCTCTCTGGACGACAGGAGGGCGCGGAAGTCGTCGGCGCGTTCTTCAGGGGCATTCCCGACGACCTCGGCATCGGAAAGGGGAAGTTAGCGAGCTTTGGCGCAAACACAAACGGGCGGTTCGCGCGTTATTGAGTGAGCGAGTCGCGAAATTCTTTGCCGCTCGCGCCGATTCTGCTGCTTCTCTGCAGCGCTTGCTGCGCAGGAAAGCGTTCTTCACGTATACCGCGCGGTGCTGCTCACTGCCTTTCTGCAGCCGCCTAAGAGGAGATTCCGGACGTCGGATTGGCATGCTGGCGAGTCGGGAAAGCATAAGAAGGGTAAGGTAAGAAGGAGATGGTCGAGAGAGAAAAAAGCGATCCGGTATGTATGCGAGTAAGTAGGGACGGTGAGAGGATAAGTGACAAGAAGTGAATATTTGGGAAATGTAAAGTCGTAACAATGTAAAGGAATAAGTGCTGACAGCGGCAAGATTGGTAACAGTAAAGTTAACAAAAGGAAATGTTTACGAAGGATACGAAAAGGTAATAGTTGCAAGAAAAGGTAATAAGCAAGAAATGTTTGGGGGAAAAGGCCGTCGGTCACGTAAGAGAATAGAGAGAGAGAAAGTGATAAATGAAAGGCAGGGAGGTTAACCAGAACTGAGCCCGGTTCGCTACCCTACACTGGGGGAAAGGAAAATGGGAAGGAAAGATAAAGAGAAGAAGATAATGTTCACTGTGGATATCGCCGATGGGGTAACAGTTTTCTGCTCCCTTCACTGACGGTCACTCAGCCCGTATCACAGACGGTTACTCAATGCAGTAGCTTTCAAAATCGCCGCAGCGCTTTTGTGGCCTCTTGTAGCTGCGATATGAGAGACCATAGTCCCAAGATGTTGTTCAAGGTTAACGGTTTTCTGCAACTGATTTAGAGCTGTTCAAACGATGGGCAGTAGCACAGTGTCTGTTTTATAGCCATTCAAATCAAACACGTATATGCGTTGATGAATGCAAAACCCAAGCGTAAGCGGCACAGCATTGTTTCCTCACTTCGCGGAAGCCCAGGTAACAGCCGCAGCTGCATATATGGGTCGAAAGAATGCAATCGATGATGGGTGAATTTAGGTGTATACCACTTTCTGGTCGCAGTGCAAGAATAGAGGCAACAAGACGCAAAGTTTGGGAGAGATGACGCCATCAGAGACGTGTGATAGTAAGTAGTCTGAAAAATAACATACGCAACGAAAAAAAACAAAGCGTCAAGAAGGATATGTGTGGGAGAAACAAAGCTATCGAGCACATATTCAGAGTAGGTCGTGACTGCAACAGTATAAGGAAGAAGAAAAAAAATGTCTGCAAAAGGGACACGCACCATAGTAACTCGTGATAACACCAAGATATGTGACAACAAAGTCAAGGAGAATTAAAAGCTCACGAAAGGCACAGAACGCGAGTGAAACAACAACCAAAGAGAAACAGCCAGCCAATCACGTGAATCCACGAACGAAAGAGAATAAAAAATAAAATAAGAAGAAAGGGAAGAGAGAATTCCAGTAAAGTGGAAATGAAACAAGAAAGTTATAAGTGTTCTGTAACTTATTATGTATAACAAGAGTAGTTTTCTTAGGTGCACGAAGCTTTTCTTTAAAAAAAAACAACGGAGTGCTCTTCAACTCTGAAGAGGATGACCAGTGAAGCTGTGTATGGGTGCCCCATAATGGTGAACTGCACCTCCGCCGTGGGTCGGCCTGGCATTGCACTGTCTTCAAGATTGGCTTACATGTGGGGATTGCTTAACGCCTGCTTCCCCTCTGCCGCGGGTAGTCCCGGCATTGCACTATTTTCGGGATCGGCCCTCGTATGAAGGGTGCTTAACGCCTGCGTCACCTCCGCCGCGCGTCTGCCCAGTAATGCGCCGTGTCTCATCGTGACGATAAATGCGGAACGCTCCACGAAGGAACGTCGTGCTATCCTTGTCCACTCTCCGTAACACGGGCTCCAAGTGTCCGACGAGCAGCAAAATTAGTACGTAGAACCTTTTCTAAATGATAATGTGGGACAATGTTGTCTTGTATGATAGCTGCTGTATATGAATACATGGTGCCACGCTGAATTGCGAAAGATTCTGTGAAAAGGTATCGCTACACATTACTACTTGTGCTGGACATAGTACTTTCCATCAATTCAAACATGTTTTGTTTGGTCAATTATATTGGTTGCGTTATTCTAGACGAATAAAAGTGAAGTTGCTTTAGAAACCTCTGTGGCACTGTCATTTATTCCATCCTGATCGCTCGCCTTCCAAAGCAACCTACTGGAGCAATTGCCGTCGGTAACAGCCTATGTTCCCATTAAGATATGCACCATTCCTATGGCTAAATTGCACGTTGCCACTTCAGCTGAGGGGAGTCCCAAGCTCCCGACTCACTCAAAATAAATATAATTGCTGGCGTAGCGGTCGCAGTGCGGGACGATGAGAAATTCAAAAATTCGTGCCAAACAGTATAAGGTCTTTATGTCACTGCCATTTCAGGTTGTGACGTCATTTTTTAATATTTATTTTTTTGCTAGCTTTTAGTTGTCCCCCCGACATGCAGATGGCGACGGTTGCAACGAGCCGCCATTTTCTTGACACGTGGGCTTCTATGGAAGTTTCGCTAGCAGTTTGCGTATACCCATAGTAGCAGCTGTCGTTGCGTGGTTCCCGCAGCAAAGCACCGCGTCCCTCACACGACGCAAACATGCCCCCGCGCGTGTTTGTGAGAACGACGACCGAGAAGCTCCCGCGAAATGCTAATCGCAATGAAGCAAGGCGGGTACGCGCATGCGCGCAAGACCGCACAGTTATAGTTCAGATGCAGAAACAATGTTCTCTTGCGCGTGCGGCGCACGGTGCAACTCAACGTCGGAGGCACCCACACGTGGCGCTGCGGGAACAGGTGGCCAACAGTAGGGAAACGTAAAGTAGCAGGGAACATACAACAGTAGGGAACAGTAGGGAAACGGCATAAAAAAACGGAGACGTACAAAAGCACAGTTCGCAATAGGGGATCAAAAAATTTGGTTGTGGGAGTTCGTACTGTTGGTTTTCTTTCTTTTTTTATTGTTTAACCTAGGTAGGACATTAGGCAGCATAATAGCAAGAGCTTGGTGGCGCAACCCACCACCCCGTTCCGAAGGGTACGCTCATAACATCCATCCATCCATCCCATCCAGCCAAGGCTAAGCGACAACGTCGACAAAACCCTGCAGTTCGAAAGTGCGGAGCGGACGCACAGATCGTGGCCGCCGTATAAGCATGCCGCATTACCGGAATGCAAGGTCAACACAAGGCGGAAACGCCGACGAGACCCCGTAGTTCTAACCGATGCTACTCGTGGTCATCGGATTGAATTGAAAAAGGTTTTCTGTAAAAGGAATGGGTTGGGAAAGCAGGCGGGTGGATCCCTTATGGTTCAGGGCATCACTGGCCTCAGCAGCCAGCCACGCTTGGTCGAGCGAGTACTGCCTGGGCCTCACTTTCCGCGCACGTGAGCCAGGTCTCTCCCCATGCTGCGTCATGAAATTTTTGCGCCGGAATGTGAGGTCATCGATCTTTCTCTGTACATGTGCCTGCACATGCCACGCGCGCTTAATTTGTCAGCTTACGTTTTACTGCAGTGCGTACTGACACTAGAGCTACGAGACTCACATTTCGTGCAATGTTCTAACTCGTTGCTCTCGCGTTCATTGCTTCGTCCTTATGGCAAAACTGTGATTTTCTTTCTTTCTTTCTTTCTTTCTTTCTTTCTTTCTTTCTTTCTTTCTTTCTTTCTTTCTCTCTTTCTTTCTTTCTTTCTTTCTTTCTCTCTTTCTTTCTTTCTTTCTTTCTTTCCGCATTTGCTGCGTCGCTGTACCAGAAGAAAACACGGTGTAGGGAGTTTGTCGCGGTAAATAATATTACTGTTGCTGGCTCTTCCAAAACAATCCTGAAAGATTGAATTACCGTCAGTTCTGAGCATGTAGTTATAGCAAGACTCGGAACTAACGTGTAGAGTTTCGCTTTTACAACACATCGAGAAACCGGGAAAGAAGTATGAACAGTGTATAACACCGAACCAGAATAATACGTGATGGAAGGAGGTCAAGGTTTTTAATCATGGAAGGCAGCAGCGCTGAAGGAACGCTAACAGCTACATGCATAATGCATAGGTCCCTCGCTAGAAGCAAAGTGGATCGTCGAAAAAGAAACAAGATGAATTTTGGAAACTGCACTAATACGTTATCCGATTAGCAACACTTTTTTTATAAGTAGCCTCGGAAGAACTTTGTCACTGGTAGCCGGCAATCGAAATTCCCGAACAAGGGCTCTTTCAAGAAGGAATGAGCGCGAATCGAACGTGTTTATAGCGAGTACATTTACATATTTGTCTTCAAAGTTCGAATAAAGAAAAAGTACATGCTTGAATTAAACTTTACATGTCGACTGAGCTGGAAAGCCTTAAGCGCACATTCTCGTGAGAATTCTCTACGAACAGTGGACTCGAGAGCAGGAGAACGGCGCGATGACTTTGCAGTTACGGTTTCTTGCAAAGTGTGCGCAGGCATAGAGTTTCACACACTTACTAGATGAACCTATGGCGCTAGTGTCTGCGGGAGCTGCAAACAGAGCGGTTCAACCGAGACGGGAATGGTGGCTAGTACATTGGATTTGCCTAAGCTTCGTCTATCTGGCTTTAAAAGGTATCGTGACTTTGCAAGCTGATCACTTTGAAAAAAAAAAGTACTGCATTTTAAATAACTAAATAAAGAATGTTAAAATTGTCCGACGGTAAGATTCGAATGCAGGACCTCTAGCACAGAAGCCCGATATTGACTCAGTTTTCTTGTATGATGTTCTCAAACGAACTCTGAAGAAAGAACTTCCGTTAAGTCCTTTCGGTATTCGGTTCTTACCATGTGCAGACACAGGGGGAGTGCCGGCTGACTTGGTAATGCTTTTGTGTATGAGCAGCGTGTGGAAAACGCGTATGGATGTCAGGTATTCCCGCGTAGATGAAAGGTATGCGAGGGAACACCTAAGTGAAAGTCTTAGCTACCCACGTGATGCCCTCAAGCACATGATTGAACCGCCAGAGTGGTTTGAGGAGCTTGACACTTTGGCATCTGTGATATCCTCTTTGAGTGCCTTTTAAATATGTACAGTCACTCGAAGTGATGTAATATTATTTTTCTGCACCAAGTGACCTACTTTGTACGCGTTTGAGTTGTGTTGAAATCAAGGTAATAAAGAAAAAAAAAACCACTGACACATGGACAAGAGGAAGCGGTGCAATGAGACGCGGTTATGCGTGTTCACAGAGTACCATTGCCTTCTCCGTTAAAACGAAAGTGTAGATTCCTTTAGAATTTAGACCAATGAAGCCAGATAAATTGTAACAAACGCAGGTACAAGAAAGTCTAAAGCCACAGGCACTAAGATGAAACAAATCCATCTTCTAAGTATCATTCCCACGATGGCTGGACGATCGCAGCGCCAGAATGCATTGTAAGAAATATTGTAAGAAAATACTTGCGCATGTGCCGACCCTGAGATAGCTCGCGGAAGTACTTTTAAAGATTCCCCCGTAAGATTCCGTCGTAAATTTGAGGAGGCACGCTAGATATTAGAGTTTTAGTCGAGCGCCCGCTTACCCTCCTCCGGTCGGATTTCACGAGCCGAGGCCCAGCAGGAAACTGCGCAGAGTCTCTTGCCGAGACTGCGAGTGACGCGCTAGCATCTCGGTTGCAAAACGACCGGCATGCCAAGTAGGCGCGCAGTGACACGCCGCGCAATCGGCTTTGTAAGTAAGCGGAGTGAGAAAAGCTTCCTTCGTTGAGTGGCCGGCAACAGCGTTGGGCACGGGCGATCCCGCTGAGCGGTTGTGTGGGACACGCCAGCACAACATGCCGGTATGAAAGGAAGGGACCGCGAGCGCTAGGCCAAAACGCTCTGTGGTAAAACGCAGCCTGGGGAGTGCTCTACGGCAGGAATTTTTTCGAGAAGGCTTGAGTAAGGGTGGCGCGGTAGAGGAGGTTAAAATATTACGAGTTAATTGTGTGAAGGGGCCAGCGGAGACTCTCTCCTGTACTGCCTCGACCAAAGCGCGCGCAAGCGGCATTTTCTTCATCATCTCTCGTAAGAGAGCCGAGAGTCCACGTGACGTTTACGTCACGACCAGCCTTCTTTTTTTTTTCTTTTTGCTCGTGTCTCTATCATCTTTAATGCCCTTTGACTCCTTACACCAGCATAGGGTAGCCAGCCGGTCTACACTAGCTGACCTATCTGCATTTCTCTCTCTCCCTCTCTCTAGCAGCTTCGAGAAGCAGGTCACGCAGGGTCTCTCGCTTGAATTTTCCCCACTTTTCGCAGCGCACCACGGAATCAGCAAATCATTTATTGCATACATCCTTGCAACGTGGAAGTATGTCAGTAGACTGCGCTGACCGAACACGCAATCGTGTGATATACCACTTAATTTCCGGATGCCTTCCCAAGACAATTTCTTTCTCGCGACAACTGGTGGTCTGGAGACTTGTGCTCGCTACTGTACACTGGTGTAATACTTTGCAGACACAAACGTAACCACGTGAGCCAGCTCCCGCGCTTGTCTGTTCGCAACGTCCGAAACTAATTTAATTTATTTCAGTTTCGGTAGTTCGAGCAACGTACCAAGTCCTGCGCGAGAAGTTCCCCGTGAATTTCGAGCAAAACGTTGCCACTCGCGAAGTTTTCTCAGGGAAAAATTTTCAATCTAAAAATTAACCCACTTGTTCTCACAGAATACAATTACAGTACACGTTCGTAATGGCTTATATTCGTAAAAGAATATTAGAAAGTTGTACTACAAACAATGTCTCCGGCTGGTACTTTGCTACGGCACCGAGCCGTTGGGCACGATTGAGCGGCTTGGATTCGCGCTACCGGCGACCGCGTTCCTATGGCGGCTCAACGCAAGAGGAAATTCGCGTAGTTGTATTTATGCACCGGTTAAAAAAAAGGAAACGACGTTATCGAAGTTATTGCACCTCACGAGGCTACGACATGCATTAAAGCTAACTGAATAGTGTTTGTGCGGTAAACGCCACGAATTGCTAAATACAAAAGGCAGCGACTTACGACTGCGGCCATGGCACTGGACGGTCGAGCGGGATTCGGCCTCTTTTCCAGAATAACGATGGTCGGAGGTCGTTGAATCGAATCCCACTGTGTCGAGTCAGTTTGCTAGATAGCTCTAGCTAAGCGATTACAGTACGGACAGGCAGCGGTCGACGAAGTCGGATAGGTCAGCTCGGGTCGCTGCAGGGACGGCGAATATTTGCCCCCGGTATAGTTTGGCCCGTTGAACGTGGCCCACTGCAACGGCGCGGCGACGAGTTGTTCCCGCAGTGCCTGCGTACAGGTGCGCGGTGAACGATCGCCGTTTCGGTTGACGAAAGGGCCAAACGCAGCGCGCTCTCCTCAGTGCACCCGAACTTGCCGGCCAGCCATGTTGGCGCGCGATGCTCTCTGGTCCAGCGGCTCCGGCGGGAGTTGGGACATGGTCGATTCCCGCGCTGCAGCTGCGTCAAAGCGCGTCGAACGCCGCTGGTCGCGCTGACTTCAAGATGACGCTAGACTGTAGAGCGTCCGCTATTCGGCGACGTAGCGTATAACGGCGCGGCAAACGTTACGCCGGACCGTATCCGCGCCTTAATAATTTGCGCACGACCGCTGCGCGGAAACGCTAGTGCGCATGCGCGCAACCGCCATGATGGCAGTGGTAAGTGAAAACGCAGCTCTCTCTCTCTCTCCCTCTGCTGCCGAGCTGACTGAGCAGACAGTGGCGGTGCGCCCACTCAGTTTCACTGTTCTGACATGAACGTAGTTCCCTGAATCGCCGAGCTCGAGATATGCGAGCGAAGCGGAGCGTAATCAACGCTCAGCTGAAGCTGTCTGCTACATTGACGTGCGTCACCGTATATATTTCACGGAACTCGGTGGCGGGAACGTAAGATGGGAAAACGAGCTACGTTTTCTACGTCGCGATACGAAGCGATTGGACAAGCGCGTCTAGCTGTGAAAGTGACTCACGAAGCTTCTGATACAGCAGGTGCACATCTTGCAGGAGAGCGATAACGTTATAGCAGCGACATTTCCGTCAAAGTGACCACCGGCGAAAGAAAAGAGTGAAATAATAGAATAAAAAGCGCACGCGGTCAGTGGTATTGCAGACATAAAGGGATACCAATGAGAAATATAATGTTAAACTGATTTAGTAACAAACAAGCCTCCCTGATCTGAAGTCGAAACTTACTAAACCGAATGTCGCTTATATGAGACACTATTTATTCTCCTACAACCTCAGTTGGACATTCGCACCTCAGGTGGCAATCTGTGCCACCTTAGGTGTTCAAGAAGACCTAGCCCACCTACACTTTAAGAATTTTTACACCCTTAGAGGTGCTTGCTTGTCTAATGGGTAACACCCGTGCCGTTCGGGCTTTAAAGAAGTATTACTGAGCCCGATAACGAGCTCTAACTAGACGTGCGATGAGAAAAAGCGTTATTAAAAACTGTGTAATAATTCTGAGAGCATCGGGCGCACACAAATATCCGACAGAAGAATTTGACAGCGATAACATTCAAAATTTATTTAATGCACCTTTCTTGCCCTCTGCCACAGCTATCACCATTTTCACTCGCCAGAAAAAGTCGGCAAAAAAATGTATACATTCATTGGGCCGCACCAACGATTTGATCTGACCCGTTAAACGCGAGGGTGTTAGCCGTGGGACAACCCGACACCCATAATACATCCATAAAGGACAAATACAACCATAAAGGTGTAAACAAACGTGCAGAGTTAGTATACGTTCTAAAACCCGGAAGGCTGCGTTGAGGAACGCCTTTTTGAACATGCGACTTACCACGCGACTTCAGCTGCGCGGGACGCTCTTGGACCGTGGCAATGCTCTGGGTCTGCACTGCGCCCCACTAAAGCGGTCATGGCATTGCTGTGGGATACGGGCCTCGATCAGACTGTGTAAGAAACTCTCGTGCAGTACATTTCGCGCGGGTGCACGTGTAGTTATACCGCTCATGGTTATATTGCGCTCAGTTTTACAAACGCGATATTAAGGAAGGACAGCACGTGGACGGACGAAGCGCAAACTACCAACTGTTCGATACTGTTAAAGAACGCGCTTAACAGTATCAAACAGTTGGTAGTTTGCGCTTCGTCCGTCCACGTGCTGTCCTTCCTTAATATCGTGTTTGTAAAACTGAGCGCAACATAACCATGAACGTTCACCAACTAGCCCCCTTCATTGCTTTACTAAATAGTTATACCGCACAAGCGGTCTTCCTGGAGGTCTCCCGCAGACCTCCGCATCACGAAAACTATACCGTCATCGTCTAACATGACTGAACACAGGGCACCCCTCATGCATCGAAGTCGGCTTACACGTGCGGCCGTCGGTGCTACCCGAGTATGTGTGCCGGCCGCCAGCCTTGGCCTCCAGGGAATTATGCAAGGAGACAAACGACGCTACCTAAATATCCTCACTGTAACGATTATGCGCATTCAAGAGCATCACTGCATTAAAAAGCCGAATTCAGTTCTTCGGAACTTTCTGCCGTTTCGAATCTAATAGCTTTATTTGGTTCTTCCGCCCGTTTTCGCGCTGGAAAGAGCGCATTCATCGCTGAAAAAGATACAGCTGTTTGAGACGCACGTTCCCTAGCGCTAGAGCATTGTGGTGTAATATATATATATATATATATATATATATATATATATATATATATATATATATATATATATATATATATATATATATATATATATATATATATATATATATATATATATATATATATATGGGGTTGGTGTTGGCGCTGTGTCACGTGTTTCTTGAATAGTCTTTTTTTTTTCTAGTGCGATGCCAACATCATTTTCAGTCTGGTACAGGGCACAAGAGAAAAAGAGAGAAAGCAAGAAACATGAAAAGCTTAACCAAGTTCATGTTTGGGTTGCTAATCTATGCGGGGAAATGTAGTGCGGTAGTGAATGAAAGAAGGCAAGTGCAAAGACAGAGAGAACGAGAGAGTTCTTCCGTATTTCCCGGGAAATACGGTAAGTATATGATTTTATACGTTCGTTTTTTTTTTTCGAAGGAACAAGAGACTATTTGCGCCGGGCCTCGTCAAGACACGACCAAATGATCGGAGAATGCAAGCCCTGTTTCTGGACTTTGTCATCTTTCTACAACAACAGAAGCCCATCTCCAGAACTGATCCTGCTGCATTTTACTTTTGAGTTTTGTTCATTTGTGAACAATAACCGCATACGCGGCGCGATGGTAAACCGCGGGACCAGCCGTTTATATTAGCAATTTAGTGGCGCGAGACTCTGTGCTTTAGGTTCGGGAGCGCCCGTATCTCTGTCTAACGGAAAAATTATCCTACACCTAAGTGCTACAAGGAAAGCTAGTTTAGTGCGTCCTTCAACGGCTAGCAACATTTCTCGCGCTATACTTACCTAAACTAGCGCAGTTGCTTTGAACGTATTTAGCTAATCGAACATATGCGTCCCTATGTGCCAGTAATTGTGTCACGAAGCGCTAAGAGGTATACCATGTTGCCGCCTACTCTCAAGTTGCTCGGGGATGACTTAAGCGAGACCATTTAAGCGATCCGCCTTTCGCAGGAAGAACTCCCAGTTGGTAATGCATGCCTGTTAATGTTCTTGCGAAGACTGTCGTTACATATCAGTGCAGAGCCACACGAACTCAGGTTATTTCTCGGTCTTAGGAGCATCCCGTACTCTCTTCTGTACTTTCGCTTTCTTCTACGGCGCAGGAGATGCGAATAAGCCTCTCGGAAGGTATTCGTAAGTAAGATAAGTGCAGCTGGAAACCCACACCAGAAATAATTGTAAGCATGGTTACTGTAAGCCAGTTGAGGGACAGCTAAAAGCAGCCGAGAAAAGGACCAAATGGCGGCATCATTCAGGATGTTAAATGATAGCGTCGCCACCAAGCGTCGGGTAGAACAGACAGTTAATGACCACAAATAGCAAGCGGTTTGCTGGAACATTCTTGGTTAGGTCGATCGGCTAAAGACTTCAGTAGGAGTTATGCGGCGCTAGCCGAGAAGTAAGTCGGAAAGAACCAAGAACAAAAGAGATTATACCGCAGCCATGTGTCAGTTCCTATTACAGTCACGAAGACAGCTGTAACACTTTCAGGGACACTTATGCACACTTATGTACAGCTTCGTTTACGTCTACGTCTAGCGGCGACCCATCATTAGTACTCAAGGCAAGGTAACTTCAGCATTTCTTTTATATTATGCGAAAAAATGCACCTGTACGACGCTTAATGTAGACAGTTAATAGGGGCGACCACTCACCAGCATTCAAGGCGGTGTAACTGCAGCATTTCTTCTACAATACATAAAAATGCGTGACGCCGAATGCGGACACTAAATAGGGGAGACCCCTCATTAGTACCTAGGGCAGCGTAACTTAAAAGGTTCTTCTACATCACACAGAAAATCCGCCCTATACTCTGCCTAATGTGGACGCATAATAAAAAGAAATTGACTCGCTATCTCCACCCTGCGAAAGCAGAGGCCCAGCGAACCTGATGAAAACCGCCCCTACAACTTCTGAGAGGTGTATGCAATGCTTTATTGCTTTAGAGTAATGACAGTAACGGTAAGTAATGCGCGTGTTCCTCTCTGTCATCTTTCTAACCCCTATCCCCCATCCCCAGTGTAGGGTAGCAAACCGGAGACTCATATCTGGTTAACCTCCCTGCCTTTCCTCTTCATTCTCTCTCTCTCTAGAGTAATGCCAGTAATGGCAGTAATGGTGATTTTGGCAGCCCGCCGCCGCTGTTCGTATTGCCATTTCTTTACCTTTTGCCGCTCCTCGTATTCACGCTGCACCTCGGGAGTTCTAACTATGCGTTGCCTACCCATAGCGGTGCTGCAACAACAATGAAATCAATTGCTAGGCTGGTTCATATATATATATATATATATATATATATATATATATATATATATACGAAAGGATAGTGACGTCACTCCCCACGTCGCAAGCTGCCGTCGCCGTGGCAGCTTCCGCAACAGTAATCTTTACCGAAAAATGTGTGCGGGGAGCGCCTTATCATCAATTGTGTGGTTTGTATGCTTGTTTCGTGCTTGTTCTTTATTGAAACGAATGCTGCGCTGTGTGGTGTGGTGTGTGCATGATAGTAAAGAATGTATGCACTTTTCACCACAATCGCAGATTTCTTTTATTTTTCGTGAAGACGACGCCACGAAAAATTCCGACCAACTAGAAGCTAACAGCTTCGCTGTAAGAGTCGGCAGAAATAGTTAAGCCTGATTACGTATGGGAATGCGAAAACATTATACTCCCTTTGGTGAAGTGAGGTGCAGCGGTGGCGTAGAGCTAGAACACCCACCTTGCGTAAAAGAGGTCCGTGGTTCGAATCCCGGTGCCGCGCAATTTTCCACCGGATTAAAAAAAAAATCCGCGTGTTGAGAAAATTGCATAAACAGGCCTGGGGTGTGGCCTGATCCCGGTGACCTGAACCGGTAGCGCACCCCCTCATCAGAGCAGGATTGGCCAGCCTGGTGCAGTACTTGGCCACAACCTCCTATATGAACACAACAATCAAACCCCGGCCCTCAGTCCCCAGCAGCTGCGAAGCAACTGACCACGGCGGCGGTCAGACCTGCGACGCTGCAGAGGGTGCTAAGAATCCCTGGCTCCGGACAGGCCGCCATTGGAATATGAACCTGGCAACGTTTAACGCTAGAACGTTATCTAGTGAGGCGAATCTAGCTGTACTATTGGAGGAATTAGAGGGCAGTAAATGGGATATAATAAGGCTTAGTGAAGTTAGAAGGCCAAAAGAAGCATATACAGTGCTAAAAAGCGGGCACGTCCTGTGCTACCGGGGCTTACCGGAGAGACGAGAACTAGGAGTCGGATTCCTGAGTAATAAGAACATAGCTGGTAACAGACAGGAATTCTATAGCATTAACAAGAGGGTGGCAGGTCTTGTTGTGAAACTTAATAAGAGGTACAAAATGAAGGTTATACAGGTCTACGCCCCTACATCTAGTCATGATGACCAGCAAGTCGAAAGCTTCTATGAAGACGTGGAATCGGCGATGGGTAAAGTCAAAACAAAATACACCACATTAATGGGCGACTTCAATGCCAAGGTAGGCAAGAAGCAGGCTGGAGACAAAGCAGTGGGAGAATATGGCATAGGCACTAGGAACAGCAAGGGAGGGTTATTAGTAGAGTTTGCGGAACAGAATAATATGCGGATAATGAATACCTTCTTCCGCAAGCGGGATAGCCGAAAGTGGACGTGGAGGTGCCCGAATGGCGAGACTAGAAATGAAACAGACCTCATACTCTGCGCTAACACTGGCATCATACAAGACGTGGACGTGCTCAGCAAGGTGCGCTGCAGTGACCATAGGATGGTAAGAACTCGAATTAGCCTAGACTTGAGGAGGGAACGGAAGCAGCTGGTACATAAGAAGTCGATCAGTGAGTTAGCGGTAAGAGAGAAAATAGAGGAATTCCAGATCAAGCTGCAGAACAGGTATTCGGCTTTAACTTAGGAAGAGGACCTTAGTGTTGAAGCAATGAACGACAATCTTGTGGGAATCATTAAGGAGTGTGTAATAGAAGTCGGTGGTAACTCCGTTAGACAGGATACCAGTAAGCTATCGCAGCAGACGAAAGATCTGATCAAGAAACGCCAATGTATGAAAGCCTCTAACCCTACAGCTAGAATAGAACTGGCAGAACTTTCGAAGTTAATCAACAAGCGTAAGACAGCTGACATAAGGAAGTCCAATATGGATAGAATTAAACATGCTCTCAGGAACGGAGGGAGCCTAAAAGCAGTGAAGAAAAAACTAGGAATTGGCAAGAATCAGATGTATGCGTTAAGAGACAAAGCCGGCAACATCATTACTAATATGGATGAGATAGATCAAGTGGCTGAGGAGTTCTATAGAGATTTATACAGTACCAGTGGCACCCACGACGATAATGGAAGAGAGAATAGACTAGACGAATTCGAAATCCCACAGGTAACGCCGGAAGAAGTAAAGAAAGCCTTGGGAGCTATGCAAAGGGGGAAGGGAGCTGAGGAGGATCAGGTAACAGCAGATTTGTTGAAGGATGGTGGCAGATTGTTCTAGAGAAACTGGCCACCTTGTATACGCAATGCCTCATGACTTCGAGCGTACCCGAATCTTGGAAAAACGCTAACATAATCCTAATCCATAAGAAAGGGGACGCCAAAGACTTGAAAAATTATAGACCGATCAGTTTACTGTCCGTTGCCTACAAAGTATTTACTGAGGTAATTGCAAATAGAATCAGGAACACATTAGACTTCCGTCAACCAAAGGACCAGGCAGGATTCCGTAAAGGCTACTCAACAATAGACCATATTCACACTATCAATCAGGTGATAGAAAAATGTGCGGAATATAACTAACCTTTATATATAGCTTTCATTGATTACGAGAAAGCGTTTGATTCAGTCGAAACCTCAGCAGTCATGGAGGCACTGCGGAATCAGGGTGTAGACGAGCCGTATGTAAAAATACTGAAAGATATCTATAGCGGCTCCACAGCCACCGTAGTCCTCCATAAAGAAAGCAACAAAATCCCAATAAAGAAAGGCGTCAGGCAGGGAGATACGATCTCTCCAATGCTATTCACAGCGTGTTTACAGGAGGTATTCAGATACCTGGACTGGGAAGAATTGGGGATAAGAGTTAATGGAGAATACCTTAGTAACTTGCGATTCGCTGATGATATTGCCTTGCTTAGTAACTCAGGGGAACAAGTGCAATGCATGCTCACTGACCTGGAGAGGCAAAGCCGAAGGGTGGGTCTAAGAATTAACCTGCAGAAAACTAAAGTAATGTTTAACAGTCTCGGAAGAGAACAGCAGTTTACGATAAGTAGCGAGGCACTGGAAGTGGTAAGGGAATACATCTACTTAGGACAGGTAGTGCCTGCGGATCCGGATAATGAGACTGAAATAATCAGAAGAATACGAATGGGCTGGGGGGCGTTTGGCAGGCATTCTCAGATCATTAACAGCAGGTTGCCACTATCCCTCAAGAGAAAAGTTTATAACAGCTGTGTCTTACAAGTACTCACGTATACGGGGCAGAAACCTGGAGGCTTACGAAAAGGGTTCTACTTAAATTGAGGACGACGCAACGAGCTATGGAAAGAAGAATGATAGGTGTAACGTTAAAGGATAAGAGCAGATTGGGTGAGGGAACAAACGCGAGTTAATGATATCTTAGTTGAAATCAAGAAACGGGCATGGGCAGGACACGTAATGAGGAGGGAAGATAACCGATGGTCATTAAGAGTTACGGAATGGATTCCAAGGGAAGGGAAGCGTAGCAGAGGGCGGCAGAAAGTTAGGTGGGCGGACGTGATTAAGAAGTTTGCAGGGACAACATGGCCACAATTAGTACATGACCGGGGTAGTTGGAGAAGTATGGGAGAGGCCTTTGCCCTGCAGTGGGCATAACCAGGCTGATGATGATGATGATGATGATGATGATGATGATGATGATGATGATGATGAAATGATTTTTTTTTCGTGCGTTCCTTGTCCGCGCAAGCTCTCGTCTGCGTTCTAAATGCACCCCGGTAAGGCCAAATCAAAACGCACCAAGCGTCCCACGCGTTGGTTTGCCCGCGAGGAGATTATTCGAAGCTTACTCGAAGGACAGCTCAGCGCCGTAGAACTGGACATTATTGCTTTTTTTATTTTATACACTCATTTTATGCACTCATGACTTGGCACCAGCTTTTCCCTATTGGCCGCACCATCACGTGTGCAATGACGCATGCGCTAGGCACACCCCGGAGGACCGAGTTCGATTCGCACCCAGACCACAACATACTAAATTTTTTTTTTCAAAAGCATTGATTTACTTCGTTCACAGGAACCTCGCTGAGGAATGGAACGTCAATTCGAGCATTTTATTACGTGTTTTTACTCTTTGCGCCGTAGGCCATTTTTGGTACCATGTTTCACTCACGGCGACTACGCTGACGGATTTTCGCGTAGTGGGGCATATAATGCTTCCGAATTAAAATCACAATTTCGATTTCCTATTTGACGCTTACCCCAATTCTGTACGCAGTTATGCTCATGTTCGGAGGTCTGACTCTCTTCTAGTGACCTGGATCTAGCCAAGGCCGAGTGAGTATGCTAGTCATATAGGTAGGTATACTAGGCATATAGATAGAATACCGTCCGAGGAGTTCAAGCGCAAGACACAGAGCTGTCGCTGTCAATGCCAATTCTTTTAATGACATAGCTTCAAGCCTATAACGACGCTATAAGACGGTAGATTAAAAGATCATATGCAAGCCTGAAGTGTCTTAACCTCACTTCTATGTTTTAATATTGTCCGAGGCTGTACATAGATATTGAAACGAAATTAAGCATCGTAACTGGAGCTAATGTGGAAGCTTCCAGGGATCACTTCAGTATGTAGTGCTCTACTTCGGTGGCTCCGTCAGCACCGTGCTTTTGTGTTTGTCATGATGCTTGGTCTCGAAGCGCGATATACTTACTGTCCACACCTGCTGCGTTGAAATTAAGAATGTGTCCGGCCAGAAGCAATGGCTGCTCTCTATTGTAGTCTCATCCCAAAAATCGGATTAAAGCGGTACAACCATGACGTCAACTAAAGTAATCGCATCACTGATATATATATATATATATATATATATATATATATATATATATATATATATATATAATTCCAACAAGATCACGTTCTCGTGAGACATACGGCAGCAAGGATGCTCCACATCTGCCGCCAAGGTTTGCGAGTGGTGGCGCTGCCTAACATTCCCATGGTTCTACTAGGAAACATAAGCAGCCAAGAAAGCAGATTGGGAAACCGCGCCGCGGCAGCTCAAATAGTAGAGCATCGCACGCGTAATGCGAAGGTTGTGGGATCGTTCCCCACATGCGGCAGGTTGTCTTTTCATGCACTTTCATTTCCATTAATTTATCGTTTGTTTATTTCATTTATTAAGCGCAAGTAATTTCCCCTATGTTGTACTTGGTGTCAGTTTGTTGGCTTCTCATATATATCCCCATGGGCTCCTATGTATACCTACGGAGCGCACCGTGTCACGCTTTACGGACAGATAGATTTTCGAGACATGTGGTCCTATAACAATTCCACACTAAAAAAAAAAAAAATAGGCGCGCGTATTGATCCTGCATTGGAATTTCTCGAAAGCGCTATCACTAGGCAGGGCTGGCCCCATAGTGGCTGCTATATCTGGGTCAACCATGGGCTGCTCTGCTGGCAGCACCATCTCGATCGAAAACTTGTCAGATAATGTTTCATTGCGTTCACCGTTTCTTGTTAGCCATCGTTGGCGTACAGACACGTGTGCTGGAACTGTCACGTATTACTGCCACAACAATTATAGGGACACTCGAGGAGCGTCTGCACCGTCGGCGTTGTCGTGCGTTCCTTATCGACGGCACATGCGCGGCCAACGCGCGGGGGGGTTAGACGGTCTCCACCAATGTCTCCACCGAACAGGGACGCGTGGAGTGCGTATGGCTGAAAAAAACAACAACAAAACGAAGTGGACGCACCCTCAATGCTACGCTCAATCGCGTCTTGCACGCTAGGTGCAAGCAGCTGGAGACATTGAGTTTCCTACAAAAATTACTAGAGGGAACTCTGGCGCTATAGTGTCTACGGGAGCTGCAACGAGAACTGTTGTCCCAGCATGGCAAGTACATGAATTTGCCTAAAACTTCGTCCTTTTTGGCTTTAAGCGGCTTTGTGACTTTTGAAACTCGTCATTTTCAACAGCGTATTCCGTAATAATTATTAAATAAACATAATTAAAATAGCCCTACGTCAGGATTCGAACACAGGGACTCTAGCACAGAAGCCTGATATTGAAACCATTAAGCCACGGACGCATGAATCGACAAGCGAATGAAACGCCCTTATGAATTCATCATGGGCATGCCAGTGCCTTGAGGCGCTTGGCACGTTTCGATTTGGCCACCTGGACAAGCTCAATCGTTGCAATTAATAGCAATTGTACGCATTCCCGGCGTCTTCTGCACTTCGAAGAATATAGATTGCGCTGAAATATACCACAATAAGATTTATATAGCCTAATATACAAAGCTACAAGAACGTCTGAATCCACAAGCACGAAGATCAGACAAATCCATGTACTTCCCATCATTCCCATGGTAGGACAACGACTGCAGCGCCACAGTTCCCTCTAGTAATTTCTGTAGGAAACTCTATGGCAGGAGACGGGAGAGGTGACGTCAGAAAGCATGCCTGCTTTGTGGCCTATGCGTCATTTTCACCGATATATCCCTGGCCTTCGCCACAGTGCCCTTTGGATGACTCTAATTACGCTCGAGTCCCACGCAATAGCATTAGAGATGCGGCAGCGCTCATACTAGTACTCACGCGCAACAGTCCTGAGACGAAATAGAAAGAATAGAAAAGAGGAGGTAGAGAGAGGCGACAGAATCGGTAGAGACATCGAAGTCACGAAACATTCCTACTTTTCACTCGTAGCAGCTCGCGTATACATGGGAGAAGAGAGATAGAAATAACTTTAGGCAAAACGAAAAAGTAAATGCAGGGAGCCGGGGGCTCCTGCGCCGGTGAGGGGCCCTCAGTCCAAGGCTCCTGCAGGCTTGGCCGTCTGCCGGACCCGCCGTACCGACCGAGCTGGACAGCGCAGCTTTCCGCTTTAAAACGGAAGGGTTGGCAGAAATGTTGGCTGTGTTGGCGCAAGTCGTGCAAAATAATGACGGCTGTTCCCTGCAATGATGGCGGGACTAAAGCACATGAGGTGTATAGCTTACTGAGGTGCGGGCACGTCTAGAGCCATCGCCAGGCGTCTTCTCTCGTGAGCGTGCCATGCGGCGGAAGGGTACGTTAGCCTGCCGAGTATGTAGCGTTGTCGTATCCCACTGTATCGTATAGAGATCGGGTCCCGGTCGAGAACCTCGAGTTGCGGGGCCCGGATCGCGTGTGCTAGGGTCGCGGCGTGTGTGCGCCTGAGAGCGCCGTGAGACTCGTGTCCCAGAGTCCAAACCTCGTCTACCGTTAGTGAGCGTTCTCGCGTGAGGAGTATAGGCGATGCGCGTGCGTGAATTAGAAAAAAAAAAACATCGCCTCGCGAAGTTCCTGCACACCGTTTGGGAATCGGAGATTACGCTTAGCTGTCGGTCTCGCGGCGCAAGGACTGTGGCAGGCGCAAGGATGGCCGAGCGCGCGCCAGGGAGGAAAGACACCGGGAGAAAGCATGCCTTATTTCGGGTCTCTTCAGTAAAAGAAACGCTACTAGTGGGAAAATTTAAACTCATCCGACGGTAGCGTACGTTTCTGCTACTTCTGAAGAATAAACACCGTACAAGTTTGTCCAGGCAGACAACTGAAGCCTGACGTGCAAGAACCAAGCCGCCCATAAGGAACCGCAACTAGGGCTCTAGTCATATACCGCAGCTTCAAGACGACACTAAGCGAGCGGCTGTCCAGCACGTTAACACGTCAGCCACGATGCGATGCGCCGTGCGTGTGAAGCAATGGCAGTACTCGCCTTCTTGGAGGCCACGAACAATGGCGTACAACATATCCTCGAACAAACATGTCGTAAACATTACTGCAAATTTTTGTCAAGCAGCGGAAACCACAGCAAAAAGAAGAACTTCGCTTAAACAGATTCCAACACTGCAAGGTGTTGCATCATTTTTTATTTCTGTGTGTGAATACGGGACCCGAATCGAAGGTCACCGGCCGCCAAAGTGATATGAATGAGTCAATCGATCGACCGATCGATCGATCAACCGAACGCACGCATGCACGAACAAACGAACATGAATTCACCAAATTTCATTGAAATCTGTTATGAGATCGCTTAAAGGGTCGCGTAATGAGAGTATTTCAGCGTTTAACGAGCGTTTTAATAGAGCGCGCAAAAAAAAAAGAAAATTGCAGTGCTTGAATCGCGATGCAGACGTCATCCAGGGAAGACGCTGTTGCTACGCGAGCGGGTACAGAAAACAAAGCGCATCAACGCAATCACGGTAATTGCCCGAAACCTACGTTCGCTTCGCCGAAGGCTGGATTTTACGGCAAACACGGAGCATTCGTTCAAACGAAATTGAGACGGCCGAGCAGCGTATCCAATCGCTCGGCACTGCTGCTTCGACGAGGAACGTCAACAATCGCTGGACCTCTTCGCAAACTTTCCTCGTTTACAGAACCCGCCACTTTCATTCGTTATACCGTATTTTCAAGAATATGTCCCGCGGACCACTTCAGCTTAAAAAAGAATTATATTTCACTGGGTGCGGACAATTTCTCGTAGCGGGCTATACAGGATTTTACTTTTTGAAATAGGACTCGCGCTCCAAGTACACGAAGGCGTACTACGCACGCGAAATCTTCCCACGCTGCATCGCGTCGCGACAAACGCGTCGGCAATGATCGTTTAGGGGCCGGCCCTGGCATTGACAGTTCGTGATAAGGAGGCGATAATGTTGCCAGCGATAGTTAAAGTGGCTGCTTTTCAGCGCTCGCATTTGGCAGCTCACGTGCAAAACCACTGGTTGCAAAATGCGCAACGCATTCACGCGCGCAACGCCACTTCGCGTGCGTGCAAAAGAGAATAAAATGTTTTGACGGCTTCAAATACTGTATAGTGAATACTCTATTCCGATACCATATACTACATGCAGTGCACGATGTTGCAAATGAGCTAAAGAAATGACCAACCCTTCCGCTACCGGAAAAAAGGGGTACGTGAAGCTTGTCCTGTGTGAACCTGACGTTCGTCACGGTTAAGTAACCCACATATAGCCAGATTGCTTCTGCCCCCCACTCCCTCATTTCGGGGTCTTCTTCTCG
The DNA here is from genome assembly GCF_050947875.1 of Dermacentor variabilis. NCBI lineage: Eukaryota > Metazoa > Arthropoda > Arachnida > Ixodida > Ixodidae > Dermacentor > Dermacentor variabilis. Next base: position 40,701,018 of record NC_134577.1, read on the forward strand.
TTGCTGTCAGATTGCCTGGGCTCGGGCGGCTCCAACAGCTGGACTGGCGCGCCGACGGCGAGCCCTTTCACGTGCGACTTCTCGCCGCCGCTCGTCGAAGGCTGCCTGTTCTTCGGTGGAACGCACAACGCGTGGCCGTCCCACCCGTTTTCCGAGACAGAAGTGAACGGAAACGAAGCCGATGGCTGCGCGCGCGAGACCCTTTCCTGCCCTGTCCCTCCCCAGCGGAAGAGAAACGGCTCTGATTGGTTGCGCTCGTGAAGTGAGCGCGCGCCTATGCAGCTGGAATCCTTGCTAATTACTCATGCTCCGGCACCGGCGCAGCTGTCAAGTCATCAAACTACCCTTTCCCGCAGCTGCTGTGCTCTTGAGGCAGCTGGATTTTGTTCTTCTCGCCTGACCACGACAGCGCCACTTGTTAGCCAATACAAACTTCGCTTGAAAAACACCCTAGTGGCGACGAATAGGGCAAAACACAAGGGACGAGAAAGAAACACGGCACATTAGGTGCACCGCCTAGGCTGGTGAGCTCTCGGTTTCGACTGGCCTTAGGCTGGAGGCTGGCTATCGTCAGTTGTTTAGCGCGGTATTCGTCGTCGCCACACACACACACACACACACACACACACACACACACACACACACACACACATATATATATATATATATATATATATATATATATATATATATATATATATATATTATAAGCGCGAACTGGGTTCTGCGTACAGTACACGAAGCGCGGACTGTAGTGTGGGAAATACGGCAAATTTTATACGATTTTATTTTGTCTTTGTTTTTTGTTAAGGAACAAGAGACTGATTGCCTCGGGCGTTTCCAGCAAACTCGGATGCGCAAACAGTAGCTTGCCATGTAGTTTACTTTCTCCGTGGTGCTCGAAGCTGAAGAAAGCCCGTACTGTTTGAAGACCACATACAGAGACGGCGTGCTTATTGGCGAACCCTCTCAAGACGCTTCGTGGCGCATTTCATGAATAAATACATGGCTCGAATCGATTCGATCAACATTTATTTCGGTTTGCGATTTGAACACGTAGCGCTCTCATGTCTGCGGGCCTTCAGAAATTGGAGCTAAGCTTGATGCAGGCTGTTTGACTACGCTGCGAGGATTAGCCGCGGTTCTGGACGATTGTTGCGCGAAAAGTTGGCCATTTGGCAACCCGCAATATGTGTGTTAAATGACATGCACTGCTCTAAATACTGTTTGGCTTAGTATTGCCTCGCACATGTGAGAGAGAGGGAGATAATTAGTAGCCTAAGACGAAGCTTCAGCTCGGGCCCAACTACGACTTTCCCTTTAAAGAAGTACATGTAAATTACAAAACTCACATCAGACAACGGCACGGTCAATTTCAGTGAAAGTTATTGAATCTGAGAGATAAACTTAACTTCTCGCTACTGTAGGTACCAGAACTTCGATTTACGACTCCGTGTATTTTAACAAATATTGCCACAAATTGCAAGTTTCAAAAAAAAGAAAGAAGAGAAAAGCTTGAAGCACGAAGTTTACAAATCCGCAACTCTGCACAAGTTCTGCAATGTGCATCTGTTAGAACACCTCAAGCACACACACACACACACTTGATATATGAATTTTCAGCTTGCATAGGACTGCCACAATGGTCAGGGTGATTTGGCTAAAGTCCTAATTGCAAATTATTGTATTTCAGAGTGGTGTACTTCACGTGAATTTTATCTTCTTTAAACGTAGTAACGAGGTGCAGTCTACACAAATCTCTCTTCAATATATATATATATATATATATATATATATATATATATATATATATATATATCAAGCTTTGTCAGAAACGAATCTGAGGACAGTACAGAAGGAGACGGAGAGCTACGAGGCAGAAGCAAGCGGGAAAGACGTCGGCGTGGCGAAGGGGAACGGTTTGGTCGTGCGGACGGAGATGTTGTAGCGGTGTCCTCCTCGATATGTGTCGGCGGGCGAGAACTACCAGGCGGGCGCTGGGTGTTTCGATAGCTCGGCCAGGGCTGCGAGTTGCAACAACTTCGGCAATGACGAGAAATGTGTCCGACACGTCCACAGCAGAAGCAGATATGCCTCAGATCAGAAGTGCGCCATTCTTCCGGCTTTCGGTAACGAGGACGAGCGTACGAATTTCGTGGTCGATCGGGGATGCCGGGTGAGCGGTATAGTCGGGCCTGTTGACTGGGCAGAGTGACTGGAGCCAGACGTTGGCTAGTTCTTGCCATGCAACGGTCTGGATGAGAGATATTGTTGCGTGGGAGTCGTCTGGGGCGCGAACCTGGGGAGGAACTGGAGAAGAACTGGGGAGGAACTGGGGAGGAACTGGGGAGGAACTGCGGAGGCAGCTTCAATTTCAGGCAGCTTCAACGTTTTTGCAGATGAGTTCCCGCTTAGTGGAGCCCAGGTTGAACGAAATTAAGAGCGATACAAGGTAGAGAACAAAAAGCTCCACTGAAGGAAGTTCCGACGTTTCATGCACATAGGTGCTACATAGTAAGTGGAACAGTCTTTTTTATTATTATTATTATTATTTCAAATACGTTCCACTATTATTAACATTTCAAATACGTTCCACTTACTTATTGGAGCAAATGCGCAAACGAGATTACAACTGTAGTTCGGCTCCGCTTTGACGTCACGGAAATGGTAAAAACGTAATTCGCTAGCGCATTTATACATTTCTCGTTAGACAGCGCTAAATTTGCTGCTGCATTCTTCGGTTGGCACCGACTTTAGAGGGCATTTTTTTAGAGTATTGAATTTTTTTAGTTGGCTCTGGCATGTAGCCCGATTATATTTCTTGAGCTGGATTACTCTAAGAGGTGCACATTATTAAAGCGATAGCGTTAAGGGTCCCGTGTCGCACAAAATCATCCGTCGGCGTCCGGGGTCAAGCGTAGGACGTCACTTAGGCAGAAATAATTTCGTACCATGCATACCCAACCACGCAGGCCCTCCATGTGAAGCAAGGTAATTACTGAACTAATTGATTTCTCAAGGCAAATGCGTAGAAAAATCGTAAAGCACGACTTACACACAGCCTACAGGCATGATAGCGTCGGATTGTAATTTAAATATACGAGAAAACGTAATTCTGTTACGCGAAAACTAAAAAAGAAAATTCACGAACCCCTCTCAAAGCGTTTCTACAATTCATAGAGCGGCCACGGCCTCCCAGGTTTGGCAAATCTCAAAGGCCACAAAGTGGCGGTTCTGTGCAACACCTCCAGATGGCGCTCGCCTCCGCCACATCGCGGCCCACGCGAGAGGCCGCGTTTCTACCAGAAAGCTCGCCTTCGTGCATAGCGTCCGCCGCCAGCGTTTCCCGGCAAACATTACGGTTGCACAAGCTTCAGTTGCCGGGAAGCGCGAGAAACGCTCAGAGATCTTTCAATGCTATCGCGCTCCACTTTTAAAAACGAAGCTTAAGCGTCCATCAAATTTTTTAATTGCACGGAATTACGAGAAGTGTCATGCGAAAATTAGTTACATTTCCTTTAGACACACATGAAAAACAAATGGGCGCATGCTACGCAGCCCAATGAAAGTTCAAAAAGTCCAGATGCCAAATCCATTCAGGAACGCCACGGCCGCTTCACATTTTGAGCGGTTTAATGGTGTGCGAAGTGACTGCGTCATTACACACGTGACGTCGCAGCCGCTGGGAGGAGGTGGCGCCACGTCATGAGTGTATGAAATGATTGTATGACTGGAGCGTTTTCACTTGCCCTTATATTTCTTTATCAAGAAAAAGAAATGGGCATGGGCAGGACATGTAATGAGGAGGGAAGATAACCGATGGTCATTAAGGGTTACGGACTGGATTCCAAGGGAAGGGAAGCGTAGCAGAGGGCGGCAGAAAGTTATGTGGGCGGATGAGATTAAGAAGTTTGCAGGGACAACATGGCCACAATTAATACATGACCGGGGTAGTTGGAGAAGTATGGCAGAGGCCTTTGCCCTGCAGTGGGCGTAACCAGGCTGATGATAATGATGATGATGATGATGATGATGATGATGATGATGATGATGATGATGATGATACCGAGGCGCAGTTACGATGCACGCGAGAGCTTGCGCGTACGATGAACGCGTGGAAAGGAATAATTCGCAGTAGGGACTTTAATGCTTTCGCATTCCCACACGCGAGCAGCCTTAAGTGTCTCTGACGATTTCTTCTTTTTTTATTTTTGTGCTTCAATGGACAAAATGGCGTTTTCTTAACAACCAAGTGGAACAGTGGCGCATTATTGCCAGTTTGGCGGCGCTTTTCTCAAAATTGGTGCTCGTTTTGAAATTCGGTCAAAGTTTGCGTGCCTTGAGAGCTCACTTTCTTCGCTTCGCGAAATTCATTGCGGACCACACCAGCAATGGTCGTTTCCATATTTACTCGTGTGGTTGGCGTTTACTTGTGCATTCAATCGCGCGAGCAGAAACGCGCACAAGATATCCGAGCGAAGCACAGAAAAAGAAAACGTCGCAAAAAAAAAAGAACTCATGCTCTGTTCCCATCAAGAATTCGATCGTTGGTCATCGGCGTGTGATCCTTCGCCGCGGTCGTCTTTATCGATGTCAACATGCCCCGACACGGCGTCCGCGACACAGTCGACGACAAAAGTTGAGATTGATATCTAATATGTTTGCAAAAAAAGTTTCTTGAATGATAAGAAATCGTATTAAAAATTTTTCGTATATCACCCAGATATAGTTCATCTATTTATTTATTGTTTTATTTATTTATCTTTTTTGTAAGAGGGTCGTCCTTGGTCTAACTAGCTCTCCATTGGGTGGGTGATTGAAGTGCTCCTCCCCCCACGGACCTCGATTAATGTTCTGAATCCAGAAGTTGTTCCCTCTCTTTCCTTCAAGTGGACCTGCACAATTTTATTGGCAAGACGATTGATCTAATGTCGCCGTGAAGCTCGTTAGTGACATATGGCAATCGTAGCATCGCTATAGTACTGTGGCATTTTACACCTGTATGTAAAATGACAAGAGGGAGGTGGGCGTGTCTTTTCCATTAGAACTGGATAAGTTTGGTTGTTTGTTTGCTTGCTTGTTTATTTTATGGTTCAAAAACGATTGAATGGCTACTCTGCACCCCAGGTCAGGCGAAAAATCGCTACAAGTAACACAGGCGAACATAGACACATGCTACACTTGGTTTAAAAGGCCACTTTTTTCGAAGAAATCGAATATGCTGGCTTGTGAAAGCAGTGCATCCTCAACTGCAATTAAGTTGTGGTGTAGAAGTATTTGTGCGCTGTACAATGTGGAAGTGCGTTTGTCCTAGAGTTTCAACAGCACGTCATGCAGTTAAAACGTGTTATCGTAAGTGGTTTTTTAGCAAACACTGCATATTTGTCGTTGTTACTTCTTCAATAAATAGTTCTAGGGCGCGTCCTACGCGTTAGCGGCACAGAAGCACTTCAACAAGACGGTTTTCGTTCTGGCACGTTTTTCATTCGCCAAGCAAAGGTATCGTGAGGTGAAGTTTTCGGCTGTCTTTTAAGTACAAGTCATGCAGCCATATTGAAGAGACAGCTTGCCTAGCGAGGGCCTAGCGTGTTACTTCATATGAAGACGATGGTGCATAAAATAATACGCGCATGAAATGCGTCCCCAGACACATGGTACACACACGAATTACACAACATAGATAATTAATGAAGTATCTAGGCTGCTTGATTAAGGCTTGTTCAATTGTTCAGCCCCGTTATGTTTCATCAAAGAGCACTAATTAAGGAGCATGCTAGTCATACTTCCAGAACACATCCGCCATAGCTCAGCTAATACTTCCCCAAAGCTTTGACAGTAGTCTACTAAGCAAAAAGAAAATAACTATTTCACCGTTACCAGGGATCCCACATATGAATGCAATTCATCCAGAGCCAGTAAGCTGTCGAGACCGTTAAGCGAAGGGCGCGCGCTATAATTAGAGAAAGAGATTAAGTACTGCGTATAATGTTCATATTTTCACCGCCCGGTTTCCCCGGCCGTCCAGAACTACGAACCATTCGGGAAAAGAGGCAGTAATGTGGAAGCAAAGTTATATAGGCTGGTGGATATCTTTCGCGTCATAGCGGCGTAACGAGGCAAAAAATGCTAACAAGAAGAACAAGTAACACTGCCTTATATATGAGCCGGTTTTTGCGTCAATGCCGCAATTTTCCAGCGTAGGCATGCATACCGGACTCCCATTTTTAATCATATCCACGAGCGAGAACCTAGGGCTCGCCGAACCGAACAAAATTGAGAGCAGAACACGCGACCTTGGCTTCACTCTAATAACTTCATCGGGTCCCGCATTTCTCGGAGTTCGTTCAAGGGAAAAGAGAAATTACTCTGCGCCCAATGGGGCGTCGAATACCGCTCGTATAGCAGTACAGGGGAATCGAGATTTGTCCATAAAAATAAGCAGGAAGGAATATAATTCTTCAGCGTCATTTCTATTCAGAAGACTTTCAGTCAAGATCACAAAACGGAAAAGACAGATTTTTGAACAAGCGCACGATTATACCGTGACGCAAAAATAGGCGCTCAATACTGAACTGGGCAGAGAATCTACAGTCATCCAACCAATAAAAAAGAGTCTTCGTAGTAGGATATGCCTCCCATCTCCCACTTTTTCTTTTCATGTTTGTACACCTAACTTCTCGAAAATGCCAAGCGCGGTATTGTGTGTCTTGACAGACCTCCGCTGAAGCTATTCTCGTTTTCCCCGCAAGAACTTTCTAGGTCGACGGAAGCATGCCTATCTAATCAAAGTGGTATCCGGCACACAGGGGGGGGGGGGGGTTCGTGGTTTTGAATCCAGCAGCAGATAACGTATCTTTCGCCTTGTTATTGTTTTCGAACCGATTTGTTAAGAGAGAGAAAATGACGAGCGAACTGCGAGGAGTTAATTGGAAACAGGCCCGATTGTCTATACCGTTCACACAGAAATTGGGAGGCGAGAATCAAACAATGAGATAAATTGAGGTGTGGGGGGAGGGGGAGCCAAGGCCTATTGAACATAATGCATTTTACCACAACCAAGCAAACAATAGGACGTAGACAAAAGAAACAGGCGGCAGACAGGGCGAGCGCTAACTTCAACTGCTTTATGTCGGAAACAACACATCACGAAGGCATGCAAATGCTCACGCACGCAGTGGTTACGTCATCAGCACGTCATGTCTAAAAACGGGAATTCACTACCGAAGAGATAAACTGATGTGTTATTAATACAATCCGTGCCTTTTTCTTTCTAATGTTATAAGCTTCCAACAGCTCTGTCCAGTGTTTTCTTCGCCTGCGTTTCAGACTTTTTGCTTCCTTGATTGCGCTAAAGTGCCTGATGTCGAGTATACAACCAAGTCGCCCAACAGCAAGTCTCAATGAAAACATGCACATGCAAGGAAAACGTATTGTGATCAAAGGTGATAAAAAAAAGGACGAAAAGAAACGCACTTGCGCTTTCAGAGCATTCTGTGCCGTTGGGGAGGGGGTCGATGTTCCAGCATCTTGCAAATTAAGAAAGTCTAGTTCATTCAATCGTGATAATGCAATTGGAAGCATTGCGAATGGATTGCAGTGCAGTTGCAGTGCAGTTGCAAGCACTGCAATGCGACTGCGAGTCTCTGGGCATGAATCTGTGCATCATGCGCTAGCGATCGATGCCGGAGGAGGAGGGCGCTTAGCAAGAGACAGACCAAACATTGCAAAAGGGCGTGATTTTTGGTTGAAAACAAAGCGTTAGGAGCGAGAGAACGCAAATCATAACTATGACTCGTTCATCATCCTAAACAAGAAATACGGTTTGGGCACACTGCCAGACGGCACGGTAGAATGACTTCCACTGAACTCCAGCGGTCATCTGCGCACTTGTTTCTCCCCAATCTGAAAAAAAAAAAACTGAAAGGCCGGAATCTTACAGCCACCCTGACCCTTCGAGTCGACGTCGACTGCCCTTGAAAGCGGACAGTCGACGATGTCCATTTCTCTCGTAAGCGCGTGTTCGGAGAAAAGTATGTATGAAACCGTGGCTCGAAAAGACGAACGCAAGTGTGGCCTTACAACGACAGAAAGATCAGAGAGTTGGTGGGAATTTATTATTTCAAAAACACAAATGGCAGCCACCTAAGCGCCCTTGGTTCAAGCGAGCGAGCAATGTGCCGAAAAGCAAATAAAAGTGACGTCTGACTACAGTCCTTACAGAGGGTCAAGGACAGAACATTTCCATGAAAAACTCAGCCGGGCGGAAATACAAATTTCACACACACGTGCACCGTTCCTGGAAACCAGCAGCTACTGTTGTTGACTGTTTTCAACTGTTGTGCCTCTCTGAGTGTATGCCTCTCTGCCTCTCTGAGTGTATGCCTCTCTGCCTCTCTGAGTGAATGCCTCTCTGCCCCTCTGAGTGTATGCCTCTCTGCCTCTCTGAGTGTATGCCTCTCTGCCTCTCTGAGTGTATGCCTCTCTGCCTCTGTGACTGTATGCCTCTCTGAGCGCGCGTGAGTAAACAGGCGCGTCCTGGGCGCGCCTGTTTATATCGTGCCGCATATAGCACCCTCGTGTTGTTCTTAAAACGTACCTATTATAAATTATGTTCCTTTCTTGGCGTTTGTCATCAGGGATTGACTAGACAGGAGTAATCCTGGCACCTTAGAGTTGTGTGCGTGTTCGGAACTCACTATGGGCGTGTTACGTCGGGGCTCAGTAAAGTGTGTTGTGTAACTTGTCCTCCCCCTATTTTGTATGCACTTTCAAGTATGTCAGGGCCTACATGCGAGCCTCGTTCGCTCTCTTTAGCGAACTTCGCTCTAGCTTTGCCAAACCTGTAACGTTTCTTATTACTTTGCAATATAACAGTTATATCAAATTAACAGTTATATCACGAAGAGAAAGAGAACAAAACCGAGAAGGCCTGGAAGTTTACCAAGGACGCGCTGGTTTTCTACCCTGCAGTTCTGGGAGAGGGTGGGTAGTACGTAGATAAGACAAAAGAAGGTTAAGAAAGATAACCAAGCAATCATTGTGAACACACTCATCACGAGCCAATCACAAGCGTTCGTACACTACCATCGTCTTTAAAATCTTTTCTCATTCAACGCGAAACAAAGGAAACATTGCAACCTGCCCTCCAAAATTTGTGTGATAAGTTTTCCTAGTTAAACGGGCTCGGGCGCGCGAAGGACAATCCAAGAAGACTCATAAGGTTGAAATCGAACACACCTACAATTCTGAAGTGGCTTTTCGATATAGCCGCTGTGAAAGAGCCGGTGCGCACTGTACGCATTTAGCTCCGTAATGATGGCGCTGCGCTAGTATCCAATTACCTCCGACGTCACCCTGTCCCTGTTCACTGCAATGCGAACAGAGGAAGATAAAGACTTTGGTTATTTCCGTAGCGAATGGTTCCAAGGCAGCACATAACTGACGATAGTTTGACTGTCGTGTGCGTAAGCTAGGAGTAACCGAGAATAAGTTTCTTTACTATTAGTGCTAAAGATTCCGGTGAACAGCAACAACACTCGTCGCATCGTTTATAGGAATGTAAGGTAATGCCCGTCTATGGTCAGTGCGCTCATCCTTTTATTTTTCTTCTTTCCTTCTGCTTTTGTAGCCAGGGCTTCTGCAAACTAGTGCACTATAAACGAAGAATACATATGTCGCTAGCGCGCTGAAGAGACTGAAGATTAGACGACTGAGTTTATACAACGCTGAGGCAACGTTTGGAATTAGGACGTCATTGTTTCCATCTCCGAGTTGCGGCCAGCTCAGACCTTAGGCAGCTAAACGTGGAAGCACTCCGGGTGGGCGACTCGCTTCTTTTTATTTTCAGCAAGATTAGAGGAGAGGACAAAGCCGGCACCTTTAGGAATACCTCGCTGGCTGAACAAAGTTGTTTGTCCTTGAAACAATTTACATGCACAAATTTAGACGCAGAGACTGAAACTCATGAGTGCACTCGGAAGTTCACAATGCCTAGTTTGGTATGCAGCGCTCAGTTTCGTGATACCTTCATGAACGGGGAAGCTTACAGGCTTTATCGCGAAATTCTTGGTCCGTATACTTTCTTTGTTCTCGTCGGTGGGCGTGCCGAGGGCGTCGTTTTACAAACAGGCGGTTTACACTTTTGATACTCCGACCACACGGCAGAAGAGAGGTCAAAATGTCAGGCCCTGGGGCCCTTAGTACATTCCTTCGCTGCTTAAAAAGCATTGAGAGCATAAAAGAGGTCGTTGTAATTATTGACGAGCGGACTTCGGACAGCTGTCACGTTCCGTTTCCGTATTCAGCGACGGCGCTTTTCTTTTACTCGCCTGATTAACTCGATTAAAACGATGACCTCCCCAGAATAATTCAATTTCGTTTCCATTCCTTGTGCCCCTGGAGTGGCCTCAGTCTCTGGTCGTGGTACTTTGCAAGTCCGCTTTCGGCATTTCGATCTTAACAACCGCACTCGACGTGACACGCAGCGGCCAGACGTTGTGTGTTATCAACGACCGGGTCCGGTAGGATTCCGCGGGTCAGTTTTTTTTTTTATTTCCTTCGATAAGAGTTACAGCTGGGCGGTCTAGACTCCAACAGCCTTGGTGCATTAGGTAGCCTTCGATGACTCACTGGCCAATTGTCTGCTTCTAATGATTAATTTCTACGTTACGCCTGCGGCCTCATTGTCTCTTCCACATCGACTACTTCGACTGAGTGGCACTGGGTGACAGTCCCTAGACTAGGCGATGAACACCGCTACAACGCAGTCCACTGTTAAACTGATCACGAAAATAATATCTTTGAGCGGATTGCAGCTCAGTTCAGAGGCGAAGGCATCAGCGGTAATTTGTTGCCATTAGAGGTCTACCCAGCACGTCACATGAAGCCCCGTTTCACTTCGAAATTAACGATACCTTCAAATTGACGATACGTTCAAGTTATCTTGATTTCAGCAATAACAAGCTGTTTTCTTTAACAGTGGACCATACTGTATGAAAACAGCGAAACGGCAAACATTTTTTTTATGCCTTGCTTGTAACTTTTTCCGTTTACTCATGTATAACACCCCCTTGCAACAATGCCTCAGGGTGAATGTAGGTATGTTAATAAATAAATAAAAAAAGATAGTTGATGGAGAGAAAAGTGCAGCCGTAGCTTGGCTGGTAGAGGAGCGCCACACATGTCGCACGGCGGTTGTGGGCTCGGTTTCCTCCGAAGGCATGCTTTTGTATTCTGCCACCCCGATTACCCATTTCGATTTATTAAGAGTACACTAACGTTACTGTAAACTTAACCTCCATATTTAAACCGTTGAGTACCAAACATGCAGTTACATCCTCACGTGCTTTTCTTGGGGTAACCGTGTGTTGGCTCCTTAAGTATGTTACTAAGTATCGAGCCCCTTATTTCCTTTTGGTGTACTCGCTAATCGCTAGGCGCACTCTCTTTTTTATACACAGCAGTGTTTCAGGGCACACCTGGCTTCAACTACGAGCCCATATCGATCCGCAAAACGACAAACCTGCTTTATAATCAGGGTCTCTTATCCACTGTCTGGGTTAAAGTGTCTTGAAGAAAGAAATAATTGGAGACATAATGAAACATATTGAATTGCATTTCAGGGAAAGTGCTATTACAAGCGACAGAACGTCAACAAAGGATCAACCCAGTATTTGTAATCAGTTCTGCAGTGTATACAAAGCCCCGGCCCTCTCACCCGTACAAATGTAACCTCACAAAAACAAAAAAAAATAGTTTAGGGAAAGTGGAACTAACTTTTCTGTCAAATCTATTTACTGGAAACACAGCTTCACTTTTCCTTGACAACCTTCTGCAGACATACTGCAAACAAATCATTCGGAAGATTTGCTCGCGACTTTTGTCTATAAACTGTATATAGAGTTATAAGAGGCAAAGACTGAAGGACAAGTCCACAAGGTGGCAAATCAGTCTGCAAGAAGTGCACAGATAGTCTACAGGTTGTCTAAAGTTATTTTTAGAAGGCTTTTGTGAAGGCGGGCGGGCAGGTATAAATAAAATTTTTACGAGAAATGAAGATTGTGCTGATCCTGCGCACTGCGGGAATCATCACTACGCGATGCATTTTGCAAGTAGCTGGCTCTCTAGCGTCGTTCAGGTTCTCTAAATCTCGCCACCGACTTATTAATGAGATTAGCATTCTTAGCCTACGTCTCCCCCTTGGCGGTTTCTATCGCGTTTCTAGCCTCTTTATTCCGGCGCTCTTTCTAATAAAAAGAAAGAATTCAATAACTTCGGTAATTGTCGGTATGAAACCGGCCTCTCCGAACACAGTATCTCAGTGCTGTATGCGCTCGGTCACGGTCACATTTTCTTTAATACATGAAAAACCAAACACACGAATAGCAACAATATAAATTCAGAAACTGTGGATATGAACACAAAATATTTAAAATATCGGGTAAGCATACGCATGTACACAGAATCGCCATCAAATCTGGTGGCTGTTCCTGAGCAGTATACACACTCCTGGCATGGGCTTCAGACTCCCGGAAAAAGGGGTCTAGTAGGTCTCGTTCTTTTAGCACCTCTATCACACATCATGCTTCTGATGAGGTTATGCAAACCAAGCAGCACAATCGTATCGTAAGGCAGGTCAGAATCAGGGGCAGGGGGCAACGAGGGATAAATTCTCCTCGTCTGCACGCACCAGCTAGCCACTGGTGCAATCTCGGAGGCAACGCAAAAACAGGAAGACTTCGCCCACCCACCGCTAGATGACGCCGCATGTACAAAGGGCGAGAGAGGAGCCCGGTTGCAGTTCACGGCTCATACATGAAGACTTTTTGCAGTGGCTCTTTTAGATCTCTCTAGTCATCCTTAAACCGGAACTACGTCATTCTTAATCGCATTAACGATTAGAAACATCCCCAAGGATGGGTTTCTGCCCCAATTATTTTTTGGTAGCCCTTGTCATTGCTTGTGTAATTGGTTTGACTCATTATCGGACGCCGAGCTTTGAGGCCATAGCATCCTTTAGCTGTCAAATTCGTAGAAATACGGCATCGTATACACGAGTTTTCACATGTGATAGGAGTTATTGTTAACTTTTATCGCTCGTATTTCTCATATGGTGGTGATATATAAGCAACTCGTTCACGTATCGCTTCCCATTTCTTTCTCTGTGCAGGTTTCTTGCCCACCACGACGACGGAAACCATGTGAAGTGATCATTTGAAAACGTGGAATTCTGGAAATTAGGCTAACCAGGTCTCTAATGTTTTCCGGCAACACCTCGTCTTTTTATTTGACCAGTCAAGCACCTGTAAATTGAAATGAGCTATAATGTATCGCAGATACCAGCGCAAATCTTCCGTAATTCGTTTTAAACCAGCAGTTCTCACTAAGCCAGTTCAATATTAAAGTTATCCGAACACAAAATAAATTTTTCTTTCACTTGCATCTACAGGCAAACAAGCCTGAAGTAGCGTGCTCCAGTGGCCTAAGACTCCCGCCAGTTTAACTTTAGTACCAGGTTCGACCAAAGGGCTTCTATTATGGAAGGCACATTCTAACGTTATAAACGGCTACCACCACAACATTCTGTGACTTCATTTTCGCCTACGAAACACATTCGGAAGGAGGCCCGCCGATGATGCATACCCATCAAGGGCTCAACCCTTCGTAACGTGCTCCGACCAGCCCAGTTGTGCAGTAAATGAGCCATAGGCTTGCAATGTCTTCCGACCGCCCGGACAAATCTCGCTGAATTCACGCGACCCGACTAGGATCCCTGGTAATCAACCGCCGCGCACCCAGCTCTAATGCCTCCCAGTCACCAACCGAACTCTTCGTCGGGCGTTCCCTCGGCCATCGAAGACGAGGACATTCCCGAGGACTACGACTACGAGGAGTCGGCGTGGCGCTTCGACCTCGCCGACCTGGTCCCCACCGCGGCCGTGTACGGCGCCACCCTCCTGCTGGGCCTGGTGGGCAACCTCCTGATCGTGTACACGGTGGCCCGCTTCCCGCGCATGCGCTCCATCTCCAACCTGTTCCTGGCGTCGCTCGCCTCGGCAGACCTGCTCATCGTGCTGCTCTGCGTGCCGGTCAAGTTCGGCCAGCTCTTCTCGTACACGTGGACGCTGGGCGAGGTGGGGTGCAAGCTGCTGCTCTACGTGCAGCACGTCTCCATGATCTGCTCCGTGCTCAACCTCACCTTCCTCAGCATCGAGAGGTGGGTGAAGGTCTACAGCCGCAATGTCTGCGACATTTAAGGAAGCTTGGACGGAACTTGCAGCTTACCGCAAACGAAAACCACTCAATGCCTACACGATTAGTTCTGCATTTCTCCGTTGAATGAGCAGATGCACCAGCGCTTCCCTACGTTTGAGAGTGACTCATTCCTTTTGTACATTTCATTGCTTTTATAACCGCCTGTTCTTTCCGGTTGTAATTTCATCAGCACATTGTACCATTGATATTGCGCCAACTACAGTAGTTATTAACTCAAGCGTTGCACGCATATTCTGCGGTGTATTGCTGTATACCCTGTGTTGTGTGCAGGTACTACGCGGTGATCCATCCGGTCCGCTCCCGCTACCTCTGTACCTTCAGCCAGGCGCGGCGGGTGATAATCTTCATCTGGCTGGCCGCGTTCCTCACCGCACTGCCCATCATATTCGTTCAGGTGAGGCTGGTGCAACATGGACCGCACAAAAGTGTAGGTGCGTGGAAGAATCACGATCCAGCTGCATCTTATGTGTCATCTGCGCGTCTTCGGACTCTGTGCACGTACGAGTTTACGCCGTTCCCGCTTTTAGGTTGAGTAGACGGACGGGTGACAAATCTACCGAGCGATTTGCTATCGCATTTAGGCAATTACGTCCATAATGACTTTCTAGGGTGGATGAGTACATGAACTTAGATATTTCAATAGGTGGAGAGAAAAGAAATATTAAGTCCCCTATTATGGTGATGGTCACGTATGTTCGCGTAATATGAAGAATGACAACGAAAATATTACAAGATACATATAATCATGGTACGTTCGTAACATGTAGAGAATGGATAGGTAAAAGAGCAATTGAAGTGACAAAGTTATAGACACACTAACATACAAATAAAATCTGAGGACTGGTAGCACCATTGAGTCCCTACATGTATGTGTATCATGAATATGTTATACAAGGTGTTATTTTTAGCAAACACGTTTTATAAATAAAGTCTAAAAGCGCGTTCTTGTGGCATTTGCGGATCCAGTTTCTAGGCAAGGTGGACATATTTTGCCAATACTACTGCGAGCTTCAGAAGACTAATGAACACACGTTCAATAATTAATTATTTTTATTAGTGCCTTAGGGTAAGTTGCTTAAACGGAGAATTCGAAGGCAGTCACATTTTAATGCGCACTCAGTTTGCAGAAATCTCGAAAGTCGCATCTGATTCGAAACAATTATCATCAAATTTCAACGATAAATCCAGGCAATGTTGAAACCGAGTGCAGCGAACGGGACCGCGCTATCATATCAGACGAAAATAGCCCTTGCCGGCAAGCGCGAGGACGTTTGAAACTGAACATCTCGGCCAGTCCTGGTAGCTGCTGATACAGTGTGCTTTGCTAGGCAAGCATGTGCGGCTTTGTGTCGGGTCAGTATTTCCCGCGACGTGCTGTCACCCAAACTTCGCCCAACACTTTTTTACGAGGCGCTGTCGTCTGACGCGCAGCGTGACGTGCTCGTTATCGATACAGCCTCGACTAGAGCTTTGAAATTCTATTACGAATACCTCGAATTGTGTGCGATTTTCGAGATTTAAAAAAAAATGACCGCGCACGTCACCACAGAAGGCGACGCGCTCCCGAACCTAAACGAGACGGCGCACCGGACGGCGCGAGACATGACCCGCCGCGCCGAACAGGGCAACGCCTCTCGCACGACAGCGAACACTCCTGGCGCAGAACGGGACAGGCTCACAAGAAACAATAACATAACCAGTGCATATCTAACCACCAGAAGGATGCACCCACCGCCGAGTCCCAAATTGAACAGGAGGCCGGCCGTCGCCTGGAGACAGCTCCAGACGGACACCTTCCCTAACGCATTCCAACTGAAACGCATCTTCCCAGATAAGCACGCGCAAATTGCGCCAGGAAGGACCAGCAACACTCAAACACATGCTGTGAGAGTGCAATGTAGTTATAGGAAGGATGGCGGCTGCTCCAGAGACCCTGCAGTCGTCGAGGTAGGCCGCCGCTCTGCGCAGCTCAGACTTCGGCATCCAGACGTGGGCAGTACAGAAAGCCCGCGACGCGGCGTTGAGCCACGGCCTTGACGTTCTCCCGGGAGGGACCTGAGCCCGGGTCGCGTTAGACCTTACCGGACGTACATACAGTAAAGTTGTATCCATCAATCCGTGCATTAAAACGTGACTGCCTCAAAATTTGCCCTTTACACAAGTGCTTCGAAGGCACTAATAGAAAGTTAATTCGTTATTGCTATATTAGTGTTGTGAAGCTCACGTTATTAGCGGAAAAGCAAGTACACCTCGCTTACGAATTCGTTTGCGAAAACGGCACGTCCACCGCACCCATTACTTCTTTTATAAGCAACATGTACGGTCTAAAAAAAAAAAAAACTCGCCGTATAACCACGTTATGCTAAAATAAATAGTGTTATTACATATATATTCTAACGTATACTGCACAATGAGGTTAAGTACGGCGTATCGAACTGTACATGACAATTTTTTTTTTCGCTCACGCGTCCAGGTCCACGTGGAGATGGGCCTTCGTCGGCGCGCCTACTGGTGCATGCGGGACGAGGCCAGTCCCGGAGCGTGGCGCTCCTTCGAGATCTACATGCTCATCCTGGTGCTGTGCATACCCACACTGGTCATGGGATACGCCTACGCTAAGATATGCGCCCAGCTGTGGATGGTCGTCCGAGAGAGGGCACATCTCACATCCGGCATGTAAGTTCCGGTGAACCGGCGTCACCGGTCGAAGCAGAGTTCTAGGCTTGCACGACGGCAAAACGGAAAAAAGAAACGGGCTTTGTTGGAGGCGGCGCGATATGGTTGCTAGGAGCGGCAGACAGACGCGGCCGCATGGGCGGAGCGCGCTAGCGCGTTCTTGTTCCTTAGTGAATGGCACAAACCATTATGGGGGGCTTGACTTAAGTGTATGGGTGCGGATGTTTCAGTACGTACCTTTCTTGCACAGGCGAAACATGTCATGGAAACGCGAGAAGCACAACAAACATGCAGCAAGTATCATTCCTGAAATCCAAAGTTTTACGGCAACCCGTCTGGCCGGGGAAATACGCAGTGAGGAAACGCGAAAAGATACGATGCGAAAACGCGATAAGGCTTCCGATGGTGTATGCTCGCTGCTTGCGTCACGTACTGAAACGTACCTACATGCGCTGTCTCTCTCTCTATGGATTTCATCGTGAACAAGGCTCCCGTATGAGGAGCCGAAACGTCATTAAATTTTCAGTTCTTTTGGTCAGTGTACCTTTTCGCGTTTTTTCAATGAGTATCATTCCTGTTGAAGATTTAGACCCATTGAACATATTTACGCGGAGAGCGTATGTTTAGCCACTACGCCTTCTTGAAAGGAAGTTCACATAACCTGAGGGGGGAGGGGGGGGTGCGCATGTTCTAAATATAATTAAAGTGCTTCTGCTTCCTGTTCGTAATAAACAGGGGATAAATCCTTATTTCCTTACACATAAATCCTTAAAGAGCAGTACTACTAACAAAAGCTAAGAAAAATAACACTTTAAAGAAGATGCGCTCACTGTTATACTGCGGTAGTTAACGGCTTTAATAGGGCCTAGGCGTCACCTTTCATGTTGGATGACCTTGCGCATGGATGCACACAGAAGAAGGAACGAAACACGTTCTCAAAGCCCAACTCAAGTATGCAGATTTGAGAAAGGTGTACTGGGTAAATTAAGGCTTTTGACATGCAAAACAACAGGGCCCGATGTTGCAAGAAAGCATACACTGTAAACTAATTTACACCTTTAAGGGTCATAAGGGTGAACACTAGTTCGCAGTATACCGATAAGGGCACATGCTTTGCGGACACGTGGGTCCTCGGACTCGGCCGCGGCCCTCAAGAAGGACGCCGAGACCACAACATCGAAGGTTTATTCTTCCTCCCGCGAAGCCAGGCCAGCCATTCGACTGGTCGCATTCTCGGAACGCATTCGCCTGCTTCTCTCAGAGCGCCGATCTCCAGCTCCGAGTGCACGGAGGCGCCCTCTTCTTTGACCTGGGGTCGGTTCCGCCCCAGGTCAAAGAATCGGGTGTCTCGTTTCTTTGCAGCAGAAGAAACGCTGATGCAGTTTCTTTGTTTTCCTTCTTCTTCTTTTCCTCTTCCGGCCTCAGATTGCTCTTGAAATTGACTAAATGGTCGACTAAGGCGCGTTTTTTATGGCTTCGATACAGAGCGGGATTTGGCGTCGTAGAGCTTAATCGCAGTGGGAGCGCGGTATGATCCAGCCGAATGTACCATTAGTTAAAACGACATTTACAAGCCCACTTCCAGTTCCGTCTTATCGCAATAAGTGGGAGGCTGAAGACCTATCTCAGTTTTGCGAAGTGAATCCCGGCTGCGACGGCTGTACTTGCGAAAAAAAAATTCGTATCCATAAACGCCCGTCTACCCTGCATTGCGCGTACGTCAAGGAACTTCAGGTGGTCAAAACAAATCTTCAGTCCCCCGCTGCGGCGTCGCGGTATTGGCACGTAAAACACCACAACCTAATTTTTAAATTTTGCTACGTATCTAAACCATGTCCAGTACACTGTGTCAGTGCGTATTGTAAACTACTTGGGATGTTTCATCATGAAGCAATGTTAAATCCATGATGACATTTGTCTTCGTAGGACTTGCACGGAGATGTTAGAGAAGACGTCCGGCAGCAATCACTGCTTCGGCGCCAACGGTAACAAGAGGATCCTTGGAAAGCCGTCGCGAGCCGACGAAGACACGGTGAAGCAGGTGAATGACTTCGCGTGCGAGCTTATTTCTGTGTGTTCCGGCTACGCCACAAGAACATTCACACAGTAAGGAAGCGCTGTAAGCGGATGAAAGCTCGTCCGTAACGCCGTTACTTGTGGTAAAAAAAATCAAACAGCGTTCCTTGTACTTTGCGCAAGAATTAGTTGAGAACTATCGCATCTGGCTTTCACTTCATGATTTAAATGTTGTATGTCATCTTTACAAACATAAGCACTATGTAGGTTCAGGGTGCTGCTCCTTGCCTAATGTTCATTTGTCTGCGTAGGAAAAGAAATGAAAAAAAAAGTGGAAAATATTTAGCGGTTGTTCAGCCACAATACTGATTACTTGAACTGAACGTGAACTAGTCAATGCTATTCTTGGCGAAGGTGCCCAGTAAATAAAGTAAATAAAGGAGTGAGTGAGTGAGTGAGCGAGCGAGCGAGCGAGCGAGCGAGTGAGTGAGTGAGTGAGTGAGTGAGTGAGTGAGTGAGTGAGTGAGTGAGTGAGTGAGTGAGTGAGTGAGTGAGTGAGTGAGTGAGTGAGTGAGTGAGTGAGTGAGTGAATGAATGAGTGAGTGAGTGAGTGAGTGAGTGAGTGAGCGAGCGAGCGTAAGCGAACAACCGAAAGAGCGATTTACCTAAACTCCTTCGGCTTCTGCAAATACTCGCAGGTGATCAAGATGCTCATCCTGGTCGTCTGCCTCTTCGTGCTCTGCTGGGCGCCGATCCTGATCCTGAACGTGCTCACGGCCTTCGGCAGCGTGTCGGCGCTGAACTACTCCTACCTGAAACCGCTGCGCACCTGCTTCCACCTGCTGTCGTACCTGAACAGCTGCGTCAACCCGCTCGTGTACGGCTTCATGTCGCGCTCTTTTCGGGTCTCCTTCCGGGACGCCCTGTTCAGCTGTCTGCGCCAAAGCAGCGCGCCCCGGCGGGGGGCGACGTTCCGCATGAGCAGGACGCACACCACCAGCGTCAGCATGGGACGCTCGGGCACCTACGTCACATGACGTCAACCGCCGCAGCCTTGCGTCCGCTGTATCCGCTGGTCGACGAGCTGCGGTCCCGCTCTCGACGCCACCACTACGTCAAGCGTCGACGGCTAAAAAAATATGGCGAATGCCCCAGCTGAACCAAGGGTCACTAATGAAAGCAAAGAGAATCGGGCTGTACGTAGCATGACCTCGAACACTGATGCCATACGTGTCCTGCACCCATCCGCAACAGGTGTTGACGGTTAACAGGAGGGCATCTGGGTCAAACCAGATCTCCTCAGCCGAACGAGTGCGAAGTGTTCCAGCTGTGTTTCCTTCTGTAAAGAGCTTGAATGCAGGTGGACAGAAGTGAGATATAAAACAGAGGGCAAAGGACAGTCACCGACTCGTCTGATTGTTGGAAGAGAAGACGTCGCCTAAGAGATGAACTACGGCGCTCGGAGTGCCCTGCTAGTGAGAGTCGTATGAGTAGTTGTGATCCTCGGAACGTGAAGCAGGATCCTCGTTGCATCGAGTGGCCATTGGATAGTGCTACGAGAGCAACAGGTGTTGACGGCTAACAGGAGGGCCATCTGGATCAGACCATATGTCCTCAGTCGAACGAGTGCGAAGTGTTCCAGGTATGTTTCCTTCTGCAAAGAGCTTGAACGCAGGTGGACGGAGCTAGGACATAAAATCGATGGCAAAGAACAGAGCCACCGACTCGCCTGATCGTTGAAAGAGAAGACATCGCCAAAGAGATGAACTTCGGCTCTCAGAGTGTCCTGCTAATGAGAGTCGTACGAGTAGGTGTGATCCCTGGAACGTGAACAAGGATCCTCGAGGTCTTGCAGTGGTAGAGCAAAGCCACGGATAGACGGAAAAAAAGCGTTTGTGTTGTTAAGCCTGTGTTACGTTAAGTGACTAGCGAAATGCGCGCAAGTCGTTAGGATATGTCATTCAGATCTTTCCGGGATAAACACGTTGTTTTGAAGATTGTAGGTGTGCGGGTAACGGTGCAGGATAGTTGAAAAAACATGTAACGATGAAAGAAAGCGAAGTGACGCTCGAACCAGCTCCAAGCTCCAGCCAGAATAAGCTCAAGTACGAAAGTTTCTGATACCATGTTGTCATCAAAAAGCTGCGAATCAAGATAATTATCAAGCGGAGACCGCGAAAGTTGCTTTGAAACAAAGTTTTTCCTCACTGCGTGGTGAACACCCTGTGAAGGGTAACTTTTCGAGTTGTCTTGAGATCTCCGATCACCGGCAAGTTTGGCACAGATGAAGAAACCAAATAATGAACCTGTTGGCCACATCAGATCGAACCGATTTCCGCCTCCTATTGTACAATTAAAAAAAAAAGGGCTTAGTGAGTGCGTGATCACTCTGGGTGGAAACTTTCAAGCTGCAGTCTCGCCGTCCGAAGCAGTTTGCAGCGCCACGCTAGATTTGAGTGCCCTTATGCGGTGATTACCGCCGATCTTGCGCGATGACGAAAACTTGAACAGAGAGTCAGTTAGTTGAATAGCGAACATTCAATATGGCGATGAGCGTGACGTAGACATCCATCGTTGACTTCCAGTGGTGTCTTCATGACAGTCACCCGACCTTGGTGTCTCGCCCCCGTGACAAGGTGTGCATGCAACAACGTAGGCCCATACCGTCGCTCTCTGGTGCGGCCCCTTCAGCGGTGACTTCAGACGTCCGAAGATGAGGATGCGTAGAGATCAAGAGTCGACGTATTAGAAGCGACGAATTAAGTCCCTAGTTCTGCAGAGACATTGAAGAATTGTACGCACGACACTGCTTACTACTGTTTGAAGTCTCTCTTTGTTCGTCAGCAATTTGGAGACACTGTCACAAAGTCGCAGGACAAAAACTGTGCTGTACGTGTATGAGTGACGTACGTTCCGGCTGCATTGCCCACGCAGAATTCGCTGAAGGTGCATAAGCCACCGCGTTTATATACAGTGCTAAACTGAATATAAATAGCTAATATTATACTGAACGGCTCGTTCACTATAAACGGGCCTTATGCAGGAGTAATAGGATTTCAGACTCTTACAAGAGTACTGACACGAACTTCTCTAATTCGCTCTCTTTGTGTTTTCTCTGTTTTTTGTTTTGGTTTTGTTTAAATGATGGTTCTCGACCTCGAAGTCCTACAAGAAGTACTGACAAGCCTCATAATTCCCAACTTGTTGTAAATGATGTTCTGCGTCCAGTATCTGTCTCGTTTCTCAGCAAGCCAGAGTGAGTGCCAAAGCGACATCATGTTCAGATTCCGCGTTCTGCTATGTAATGACATCAGAACAGATACACACTTCCGGAAAAACAAAACCGAAATCGAACACAGGACATTTTTGTCGTTATATAGTTTGAGTGCTCCGAGGCTTGCCAAAAATTTAGAGCGAAGCTGTTAGCGCGACTAGAAGCGTACAGGAGCTCTTTATGCCTGTTGTCGTGGTTATCTAAAAAAGAAAGGAAAACCGGATCACCCACAAAATTTATGCTTTCAGGAAATATGCGACATATTATGAGCGATTTCAAGGCGAATTCCAAAGTGTGTGTGTTTTAAGGGGTAAGCAGAAATTTGCTAAATCGGCGTTATATGAAATGTTTACAGAGGTCGTCGCTCCCTTGGGTCGATTTAAAATGGCAACGGTTTCATATTTCATGGAAATGATGGCCATTCAATGGGTGACGTTTACTTAAAGTTGGAAGTGTATGGGGCAATCATGCGTTTTAATATTAATTACTGAATGTTTATTTCTTGCTAATTTTGCGTGTAATGCAAAACGTGTAGTTAGGTTTCACGGTCTACACGTCTAATTATGCGAGGCACATTATTTATATTTCGTTGAAGTACGAAGCATGTTTATTCGAAAGTGTCATGCGGCCGTTATCAGCGATATCTCCCGATGTTTTGAGAGACTTCTACGTAACATCATGTTCATATTTACTGGAAATATTATGTTTGGCGAAACTCTTGCGTTCCTGGCCTAATTAAAAGCTTTGCCAATAATTACCGAGTGAGTGAGTGAGTAAAGACTTTATTTGAAAACAAGGTATTGACGGATGACCTTGTTGTTAGGCAGCCACGAGCCCCTGGGCCCGGGCGGCTTCTTCAGCTCTCTCGATGACCTTGGCCTGCAGGTCAGGGTCGGAGCTGAGCAACACGGCCTCCCACTGCTCAGTACTACTTATTTCGTGATTTGTGTGATTTTCGGCTGGGCACGACCACATAATATGGAATAGATCCGCTTTTTGCTTACAATGCTTACATGTATTAGGGTATTGGTCCGGGTAGTAGTAGTGATAGGCTACGGGGTTGGGGTAGGTGTTCGTCTGAAGTCGTCTCCAAGCTACTTCTTGTCGCTTGTTAAGCGATTTGTGTGCTGGCGGGTACTCTGCCCTGGCTAACCTGTAGTGCTGAGTTATTTCCTGGTAACTGACCATGCGATCCCTCCCTGACCCTAGCGTGAGCCGTCCGGGTGCTCGGTTGGCGAGTCCTCGAGCGGCGGTGTGGGCGGCATCGTTGCCGGGTAGGGAGGAGTGTGCTGGTGCCCAAATGATCTGGATTGGTCGTGGGTGTTGGTTTGTGTCTATTATGTGTTTTACGGGAGCCGAGACCCAACCTTTCGCAAAATTGCGTACTGCTGCTCTGGAATCGCTAATAATGTAATGACAATGTGTGGAGGCTATTGCCAGAGCGATAGCCGCCTCTTCCGCTGTTTCGGAGCTTCTGGTGCGAACTGAACCACCAGTGCGTATTTGACCTGAGGAGTCCACCACTGCAAGGGACATACAGTTGCGTTCTATGTATTCTGCTGCGTCGACATAGACTACGTCTTTGAAGGAGTGGAATTTCTGATGTAGGGCTTTGGACCGCTAGGCCCTCCTTTCCTTGTGGAATTCGGGGTGCATGTTTTTAGGGAGTGGATTAATTTTGAGATGGCGCCTCTGATCGTGAGGAATGTCTACTTTAATGCTTTGCATCGACTCGTAGTTGATGCCGAGATTCTGGAGGATGTTTCGCCCGGCGGCACTCTGAGCTAGCCTTTCGTATTGAGATATAAGGTGCGCTTCTACTAGTTCATCGAGGGTGTTGTGCACACCTAGGGCTAGCAATTTAGCGTTGGCCGTTCTTATAGGTAGCCCAAGAGCCTGTTTATAGGCCCTCCGGATAATCCCCTCTATTTTCTCTCTCTCAGCCGCTTTGAGGCAGAGGTACGGGGTGATGTAGGTGATGCGGCTGAGAACGAAGGCTTGTACCAACCTTATGAGGTTGGCTTCTTTCATGCCAGAGTGTCGGTTGGCAATTCTTGAAATGAGTCGCATCGTCTGCTGAACGCATGCTTCCAGTTTATGAATTGTGTTGCCGTTGCGCCCGTGAGCTTGCATGAAGAGGCCTAGTACACGGATGGTGGTCACCACCGGGATCGCGCCTCCTCCGGCTCGCACAGTGATTTCTGGGGATGGCGCAGTGTCGGATTTGCGGTTACCGAATTCTTTTTGTCTGTTGAACTGTTATATGTGAATGTGTTACGTATGGAATGTTATTTGTATGTAAAATTAAAGCATGGCGCATCATGATGAAGGCGGTGTTGGAGCTGATAACACGCTCTAGCACTAGAAGCGCATGCAAATTGAAGCCTCTTGTTAACTCGTCGTGCTGCGTCCATCTGCGTGACCAAGTTCCTGCACTACTCCCGTTGCAGTGACGGCACTCCAGGCATTACCCAGGTACTCAAGAAAAAGTTGCCGTGGAGTAGTGAGCACCTCGCTCACGACCAAGCGCCTAGAGTTCGAGCGTCGACGGGGACAAAAAAAGAACCAAGGGTGTTTCCTTTCCTTTGACAAAGTCACACGAGCACCCATATGTAGAAAGGCTGCATGCCAGCGAAGCGAGTTTTACCTCAGGCCGATTTATCCGCCTCTACTCCAGCTAATTATCTCTCCTTGAGGCATTGCTATTGTTAAGAAGGTACCGGACTGTGACACATTGTGACTGTGCACTGTGTGGCCCAGAATGTATTAGTGGGACGTGGACGCTGTGCTATGCAACACCTACGCAGACTGTGCGACATTGCCCACAGAGACAGTTCTGCATTTTTTTTCGCCATTTTCTCTCCACTTTCCCACCCCTTTCTCAGGTACAGTGTAGCCAACCGGAGATAACCTCTGCTTAACCTCCCTATTTTTCCTTTACCTGTCTCCTAAATCTTGTACGGGGCAGGGAGTGTGTACGGAAGCATTTCAATAGAGAAAAAAGTTGCAGCATGCTCCCACTATTTAGGTATGACAAGCCAAGAAAACTCTTCAGATGCGGGCCGAAGGACAGCTACTGCATGTCGTGCAGTGGCCTTGGTCACAGAAAAGGCCAAACTGAGGCACTCTTTTCTTTTAGAGCGCAGCTACTAGGCACCCGTTCTTGCGTTTAGCGTCGACGTCCCTCGGCGTAACCGAGCAAACGAGCACAGCGAAGGGTGAAGGAGCGAACGCAGAGCGCAGCGGGGGATGAAAGACGGCGACAGCGAAGAAAGTGCGACGAGGAAAGCGAAGGACGACGGTGGAAGCTGAACCATCAGGCGGAAAGTAGATGAGGGTATAGCGAAAGGGGTGAGGAGGATGGCAGAGTGCCGGCGGCGACTAGGCATGCGGCCAGCGCGGAAAGAAGGCGCCGACGTGGACGACGTACCTACGGCGCATGCGCTACTTCGCCGCCGCTGGATAATACGCTCCGCGCAAGCCACGTGTTGACGCTTTATTTCTGAACAACTAGCGCCACAAGCGGTGGAAACTATTCTTCTACCGCTGCTGCTAAACGAGCTGCCAGAGCATAAGCTCAGCGCCGCCGCCGAGGGGACCCTGTCGTTCAGAATTCTTTGCCACAATATATTCAAAACACCTAAACAGCTACACTCAAAATTCGCGTTAGGGAGTATCGCAATCGTCGGTGAACCTTTTTGTCACAGGAACAATAGGTGCAGCCCATTGCTGTCTTCACTGGAACAAGGATTTTAACATGTTCCTATGGGTGGGCAGCGCAACCCGGACGAAGGACGAGAGGAAGTACACAACACATCGTCCTTAGTCCGGGTTGCGCTGCCCACCCATAGGAACATGTTCAATCACCAACTCGCCCAGCTTGCCGTCTTAATTATGGATTTTAATCTTAGAATTTCTTGCGAGACTCCCATCTGTCAAGGCATGGCTCGTCGTCCGTCAGTGGGCGTGGCTTAAGAACCGTGGTGCAGCAGCTGAAGGAGCACATGGTGAACACACCTTCAGAGACTTTATCGTAGCATTATACTAGGTGTTTGATGTCAGAAAATGCAACACCACTTCAAGGCAAAATAATCTACGGCCAGCGCTCCCACAAAATGCAAAGCACACACTGGAACAAAGAAAGACAGTATAATTTTATTTTCATGAAATTATGTAGGGTCATTCCGATGGTGTCCAGAACTTGATGATAGACGTCAGAATTTTCGCTGGCCACTGTGTCGATCACCTGTCATGTGCATCCGAAAAAAAACCAGTAGCAATTATTACAGAAAGCCCACGACCAATCAGCGGACTTCGCACGGCGGATCCACTAGGAATAAATTCTCAGGACGACACCAGTTTCGAGATTTAAATTCCCGAAGTTTGCGGAGAAATGCTTTGGCGTTCCAGTTACTTTTGTGCTCCATTGCATGAAACGACGTTTTAACAAATTAAGTGGAACGCCAATGGATTTCTCCGTAAAGTCCGGGAATTTATATCTCGAAACTTGTGTCATCTTGAAAATTCGTTCCGAAGTGGATCCGCCTTGCGAACTCCGTGGCTAGAATTTGTAAATTGCAATATGGGCCATAATATAGTTAAACACTTAATTAGTGATATTTTTTATAAATTCGTCGATTTTGCACCCCAATTTCTTGTGCAAGTAATGCTCGCCGCTTTGAGTAGACCAGCTCATGAACTAGAGTTGTAATATCTGCCAGAGGTTAAAGATTTTTGAAAGCGTTCGCTGAAACACCATGTATATAGACGACTCCGTGTAGTGCGAATGTCAGAGATAAGACACCTCGTGTATCAACTTAGCAATGAGTCGAATCGCGGAAAAAGCAGTGGTATACGAACCATCGCGGCCACCTATAGCGAAAAGCTTATCCACCAGCACTGCCAGCGAAAGCGCTTCTTGCAGTGAGGAGGTTTCCACAGCGCTCCCATCGACTCTGTCCGGATTTGGTGCGGATCACTGGGAATAGTAGGACAACGAGAGGGCATCCGAGTTAATTGGGCCATGACATGGCCGTCCAACTATTCTCAGTTCAATATCGAGTGAATTCATCCCACGAGTCGTTTGAAGCATCGTGGTATTTACGAGGCGTACACAGGCAATATCCTTGTGCAGTGGAATACAGTTGCGGGCGTAAGTGGTCCGACTATTGGAGGACACGGAACGTTTTGTTTTTGCTTGGCACATGATACGTAACAGCGATGCATGACGCGTTAGAACGGGTCATGCATCCTCTAGAGGCATTCGGTCCCTCGAGCGCACATTTTTCGTTTCATATATGCTTTTTAGGCAAGACAGACGCGTGCTGCCACTGGTAATATGCTGCTAAACTGTAAACCAGTTCTGAAGCCTTATAAAGCTGTGTAGAGATTTCACTTCTAGTGCTTTGCGCTTCTTCAAAAGTGCACTTCACTAATTGAAATCGTTGCCTCTAAGCCCCTGCCACCATCAGTGACCGCCATGCTGGAATGGGTTATGCAACACCAAGAAGTGCACGGGCGGCCATGGCTATGTCGTCCGCTCGAAACATTCGGAAACCATGGTAGCTTGCTTGCTCCGCGCGCATTGGCGTGCAAACGCGAAGGAAGAATGAAATGGGGAAAGAACTAGGTGGGAGCATTTACGTAGAAAACTGAAGCCAAGTCGTCCCAACAAGTATTTATTGCCAAGATAATTTTTACTGTTTTGTGGAAGTAGCACCGGTAACTTAGTACAAATTAGTTCTGACAACTCGCGAAGTATGCAATACCACGCTCTGATTGTGAAGTCTCGACAGCTGCATACGCAGTGCATCACGGGCGACCTTGCAGATTCGCATTCATCAAAGTGACGTTTCTATATCTTTTATAAACTTGCGATTTAGTGCACACTGTGAGGCGTCCCGTACGCCGAACCAACGCGAACTAGATAGCGCAAGGCTAGTGAACTCCGATCCACGGCGTCATGTTACAAGCCCGACTGCCACAGAATCTAATGGGCATGTTCCTGAGTAAGCAACGGTGATTTCGACGCCTGCCTTGGCAATGGAAATTTCGGGCACAGTAGCGAATTTCGGGCCCGGTAGCATGACGTCATGGATCTGAGTGACAGACCTTGTGCCATCTAGGTGGCCTTGTTGGTATGGCGCGTCGTAGGCCTTAAAACCATAAACAGTAGCGTCTACGTGCACGTCCATAATCAAATTTGAACTGCGTGCCACGGTGACACTCTGTAGGCAGAGCGTTGCGGGCATGCCACGCTCTGCCGTAAGCAACCTGATCACTGATAGCTACACTTCTGCTGAACGCAGTGAAGCAGTTTTTGCGGCGATATTTTTCTGGAATAGACTACTTTAACTTAAAAAATTTAATTAGGGGTTTTACGCGCCAAAACCACTTTCTGATTATGAGGCACGCCGTAGTGCAGGACTCCGGAAATTTTGACCGCCTGGGGTTCTTTAACGTGCAGCTAAATCTAAGTACACGGGTGTTTTCGCCCCCATCGAAACGCGGCCGCCGTGGCCGCGGGGGTCCGATCCCGCGACTTCGTGCTCAGAAGCCCAACACCATAGCCACTGAGCAACCACGGCGGTACTTCAACCTGAAATGCATTTCTCCACTTTGATAATAAGTGGTTCAGGGCCCCTTTAGAGCCGTTTGCGCCTTCCCACTGCGTGAACGAACGGCGAAGAATAACCTGGCAACCGCGAAAGCTGTTATCTTAATATCAAAGAAACATAAAATCAAAGGGCGCGTCCGGGCGCAAACGTGCACGCCGATTGAGACCGAAGAACCGTGCGAGCGAGACGCACGTCCTGGTGCCAGCTGCTCCTGGTACAAACTGGGCGGTCCGCTGAAGTTATCTTCCCGATCGCGCATCTGAACGGCGAGATCAAAGCCTTTCGCCGCCTTTTCAAGACCCAGAGGCCTTACGTGGCGATGCTGTGATAACGCAAAAGGCGTTCCGGACTACTATCATCAGTAACAGCATCCTTCATGTTGTTGTCACAGCGGCCGCAACATTACGCTTCGAGAACGATGGTCAGTGACAGTGTCACGAAATTCTGCGGAGGCTACGTCGGTCGTCGAGCAGTTACCTGTTTTGAGGCGTCTTCTGCCATCAAATCCACCGACCACATAGATGTGGCCACCTAGCGCGGCCGTGCGTTGTCCGCGTCGGAGATTGGCCAGATGTAGCCAACCGAGGCGAAAACCATGCCTGCGCGTGGAGAGTATAAGGCTCAGGAAACGGCAGGGAAAGTTGAGCGAATACACTTGTGAAACAAAGCCTTTCTTGGCCCTCCCCCACCTTTGCAGGTACCGTTTTGCGATGCCCAGTTGACAAAAATCGCGGCGGAACCCGTCTCACACAATTAATGTCGCCGTGAGTATGATTAGCATTGAAGCAATGTGGCGATACGAGTATTCCCATTGGAGAGACGCGTCACGTATGTTATGCACCGTGTATGCAGGCCGCTACTTGTAAGCTTCTCTTTCAGAATTCTTCGCAGAGAATATTCAGAAATTCCTTCGGTTTTGGCTTTTTACGACTAATCTCCGGAGAACTTTTACCGCACCCTCTATATACGGAGAAAATTGATATATTAGACGAGGGCTACGCTGTGCACGTAATAGTTGTTTTTTTCTTTTTCGTCATTGCAGAGCTGCATATACCCAGCATCACATGCGGAGTGACTCTAGTTGGTCAAGCAGTTTGTTTCGAACCCAGTTCCCTCAGCACGACAGCACAATACTGCACGCACTAGACCATGGACCACCCATCAATCCAAGTTGGCGGGAAAACGGTCAATGACACAGACACACCAGTAAACGAGAAGGACGCTAACCGAGGCGCCCGTTTTTTATTAATCATATCATAAGAAGCCAACAAACATTGACACCAAGGACAATATAGGGGAAATTACCCTGCCTAAGGAATGAAATAAAGAAACGACAAATAAATGGAAATTAAAGTGGATGAAAAAAGCAACTTCCCGCAGGTGGGGAACGATCCCACAACATTCGCATTTCGTGTGCGATGCTCTGCCAATTTAGCTAAAGCGGTGCCGTTTCCTCGTCCACTTTCTTGAGTATTTATGCTCGCTAGTAGAACCCTATGAGTGTTAGGCAGCGCCCCCACTCGCAGAGGATGTAGGACATCCTTTCTGCCGCAGGCGTCACGAGAACGTGAGCTTTTTAGGTGAAGGCAACCGGCCAATAAATCCACACATGCTACCTGAAGGCATCAATGTTGCTGGATTCGAGACGCTCGCTCCCACAACCTTCGCTTGTGGTATCGTTCCCCACCTGCGGCAGTGGCAAGTTTATTAATCCACTTTATTTCCATTTAATTATAGTTTCTTTACTTCACTTATTAAGCACAAGTAATTTCCCATATGTTCTCTTTGGTGTCAGTGTTTGTTGGCTTCTTATGATATGACTAATAAAGATCGGACCCCTCGGTTAACCCCCTTTCTTCTCGTTTATTAGATAACGAGGGTCTAGAATCCGGCAACATTGATGCCTTCAGGTAGCATGTGTGGGTTCATTGGCCGGTTGCCTTCACCCAAAAAGATCACGTTCTCGTGACGCCTGCGGCAGAAAGGATGTGCCACATCCGCTGCCAAGGTCTGCGAGTGGGGGCGCTGGCTAACACTCCCAGGGTTCTACTAGGAAACAAATACCCAAGAAAGTGCATGGCAAACGGCGCCGCGGTAGCTCAAATTGTAGAGCATCGCACGCGAAATGAAGGTTGTGGGTTCGGTTCCCACCTGCGGCAAGTTGTTTTTTCATCCACTTTCATTTCCATTTATTTAACGTTTCTTTATCGTATTTATTAAGCACAAGTAATTTCCCTTATGTTGTCCCTCATGTCAGTGTTTGTTGGCTTCTTATGATATGACTAATAAAAATCGGGCCGCTCGGTTGACCCCCTTTCTTCTCGTTTACTACAGTAATCGTGTGATTAGGATTCCGTTGAGACATCTGAGCTAATCGGGGATAGATTGTGATTATAAAGCAGAGTACGTGACATCACCAGTCATTCTTTTCTCATTTACATCATCCATTACCATCACACCACTCATTACATGAAAAGAGACATGAGCAAATTGAGTCACTAAGTCTGAGCTATGTCGCCGTACATTCATCGGCCTGTGTTTCGCCTTTAGTAGCGAAAAACACACCTGCCTATTAGTAAACAACATCTTCGATATGATATTTTGTCAATACAAGTATTACAGATACGTTCAAGAAAATAATGTCACAATTTATTCATCTACCTGTACTTTTCATATGCTGGGTGTCTCAGCGAACACTCATGAATTTTTAAACGTTGCCTGTGATAGATAGCACAATTCTAGTTCCTGAGGGGGCCTACTCGAAGCGGTGGAAACTACTTGCAAAACAAAATTAAATACGTGATCGATTAAAATTCACTAATTAACCTTTAAACTAGTTACGTTATGGTCCATATTGCAATTTACAAATTCTCGCCGTGGAGTTTCCAAGGCGAGTCCACTTGGAACGAATTCTCAAGATGACACTGGTTTTGAGACTAATTCCAACTTTGCGGAGAAATGCATTGGCGTTCCAGTTACTTTTGTGCTTGAATGCATAAAACGACATGTTGTTAAGTAAGTAAATGGAACAATGCATTTCTTCGCAAAGTTCAGGAATTAATATCTA
This sequence comes from Dermacentor variabilis, assembly GCF_050947875.1. NCBI lineage: Eukaryota > Metazoa > Arthropoda > Arachnida > Ixodida > Ixodidae > Dermacentor > Dermacentor variabilis. The sequence continues at coordinate 40,732,942 of NC_134577.1, forward strand.
GAAACTGGGCTTTTTTGAAACAAGAATTTTTGAAAATTTTCGCTGAAACACCTTGAATATTTTATGACGCAATTAGAATTGCGCTATCTGCCACACGCAACCTTGAATTTTTCAAGGTTCAAGAATTTTTGAAAATTTTCGCTGAAACACCTTGTACATATGGTTGGACACTGGTTTTGAGACTAATTCCAACTTTGCGGAGAAATGCATTGGCGTTCCAGTTACTTTTGTGCTTGAATGCATAAAACGACATGTTGTTAAGTAAGTAAATGGAACAATGCATTTCTTCGCAAAGTTCAGGAATTAATATCTAGAAACTGGGCTTTTTTGAAACAAGAATTTTTGAAAATTTTCGCTGAAACACCTTGAATATTTTATGACGCAATTAGAATTGCGCTATCTGCCACACGCAACCTTGAATTTTTCAAGGTTCAAGAATTTTTGAAAATTTTCGCTGAAACACCTTGTATATATTATGACGCAATCACCGAATGCCCTGCCACCGTGTTCAACTCAGAAACGCATTCCCGAAATATATCTGCCCCCAATAACTTCCTTAGCGGCACATCGGACCATTGCTTATCCGCATGGTGGCAATGTAACGCCTCAGTGGGGGAATACAGATGTCTCAGTAATCCTAAAAAAAAAAATAAAGAAAGCTCCATACGGCCCAAGGGCTGCAACAGCCACGTGTAATGTGCTAGTGTACCAGCGAGCTCTGCGTCAAAGTTGGTGTTACCTTTGTGCAGTGCGTCCGTGAGTAAGTCTGCTGCATGGTGGCCTGATTCTGCTTGTGGATCTTGCAACAAGCACATACACGGGCCACGATTCCATGCATTGCTCACCGCACTATTGTAAGCCGTCGTTGAACAAACGCTTTGGTTCTGTTCCTCAAATGCTTGCTTTTCCCTGCATGCCAACCACGAAAAAATTACCACCGACAGCCTCGCACGCCAATGAACAAGAAAACTTCTCGAGACTTCACCAGTTTCTCTTAACCTGTCTAGCATTATTAACACGTCTAACAATAATAACACGTCTAACATTCCGTAGCTAAGGGGATTTGCAGACCTTGTCCTGTTTTAACCTCTAGGATTTCGGAGCAACAAAAACTGCCCACCTACCTCCTGATGATGATGATAATGATGGTGATGCAATCCTCTATAAAACGAGGTGGTCACAAATGGTCACCTAGCCTATTTCATTAATTCAGGTATGCTATACATGTTTTTCATATTAGAATTTTTGTATTCAGCTCCTTAATGTTCTTTTTTTTTCCAGAACTCCTCTCAGTGCCTTGTACCGCTACATATGCGTGTAACAGATCCGGTCGTATCAATCTCTTCCCCGCTTTCATTTCATATAATACTCTAAAACCCTCTTGCATATCTTCCGTCCACTTTAAATCCAAGCGCTTCTGGATGGTGTACGTTACCTACGGGTCTAATTAATGTCTAATGTCTAATGTCTAACGTCTACGGGTCTAATTAATGTCTAAAGTCTAATGTACTAATTGTGGCCATGTCGTCCCAGCAAACTTGTTAATCTCATCCGCCCACCTAACTTTCTGCCACCCCCTGCTACGCTTCCCTTCCCTTGGAATCCAGTCCGTAACTCTAAATGACCATCGGTTATCTTCCCTCCTCATTACATGTCCTACCCATGCCCATTTCTTTTTCTTGATTTCAACTAAGATGTCATTAACTCGCGTTTGTTCCCTCACCCAATCTGCTCTTTTCTTATCCCTAAACGTTACACCCATCATTTTTCTTTCCATAGCTCGTTGCGTCGTCCTCAATTTGAGTAGAACCCTTTTCGTAAGCCTCCAGGTTTCTGCCCCGTAGGTGAGTACTGGTAAGACACAGCTATTATACACTTTTCTCTTGAGGGATAATGGTAACCTGCTGTTCATGATCTGAGAATGCCTACCAAACGCACCCCAGCACATTCTTATTCTTCTGATTATTTCAGTCTCATGATCCGGATCCGCCGTCACTACCTGCCCCAAGTAGATGTATTCCCTTACCACTTCCAGTTCCTCGCTACCTATTGTAAATTGCTGTTCTCTACCGAGACTGTTAAACATTACTTTAGTTTTCTGCAGATTAATTTTTAGATCCACTCTCCTGCTTTGCCTCTCCAGGTCACAGTGAGCATGCATTGCATTTGGTCCCCTGAGTTACTACGCAAGGCAATATCATCAGCGAATCGCAACTTACTAAGGTATTCTCCATTAACTTGCTCCAACCCGTGTTTCCTTCTTTTTAAGACGCATCACTAGCATTATGGGCGCTGCGTGTATGCGGGCTTCATTTTCGGCATGGTGCACGACTAAGCTGTCAATACAACTGTTCCTTCGACCAGAGCACTTAAGCATTTTGTGACCGCCCCTTGAAGAAAATATTCACATCGACACTTACACTTTGGTCACGAGCCCAATTCGCACTTTTGACTACACTCTTGCAACGTCCAGCTGCGATCTTGTTTCAAAGTGTTGTCCTGCCCAGCGGGCAACGGCCTTGAGCACAAGGCACTCCTTTCTTACGCTAAGCTCATCACTGGCCAGAATCTTCGTCAGTATTTCTGCCGGCAGTAGCTTAATATCGTAGTTCGACTTGAATGCCTGCAATCAATGCACACTTGTGTAGAAGAACAAAAGTGAAGAAATGCGAGCACTTTGACAGTTTACAGATCACACCTTAAACATCAACATGCCACCTCGACAAATCTCTTATAAGTGGTATCCTGATGAAAGTATATCGGCATCAGAATATTTTCGCGTCGTGGTGGTAAAGAACCAGACACATACAGAACTGTGTGTTAAGGATATAAACCTTTTTTTGTGGGAAAACTGATTCTCCAGTAACCAATAATACTTAAACCACATATTCACACAGCGCATATACAACGAAGACAAGAGAGAAAGTTCACCGGACACACGGCAATTTACAATTTATATATTTATTAAGAAAAGCAACGAGTAAATATCAAAGCCCACCTGCACAGACATACACATGCAACAGTACCTACGAGCAACTCTAGCTTGCTATCTGACGAAGAAAGACAGGGTACTGATATGCAATTACCAGGCCTTTCATTTTATGCGGAACGGCTCCGCAATTTTTGAGCTTCCGACTGTCGTGTCTAAGTATTCCAGAAAGGTGCTCGAACGATCCCAAGCCCAATAGCAACCACACAGTATGTAGACAAACAGGAACAAGACATACATTATAATATTAATGTCGGCGTCTGCCCTCTACACTCCGTAAAGGATACGCGGGCCATCTAAAACCCCTGGATCTGGTAGAAGTGACGAGAAATTACGGGAGCACTTGATGCATTGGGCCTAAGGCAAGATTGAAATTGCGCCTGCCCGATTCTCCACGCTACGCTAAACGGCAATGCGACATTTGGTAGAAATCTGATACTTCAGCCGCACTTTCCCAAAAGAGTTGTATCTTGGCTTTCTCTCTCTTTTTTTCTTGAACAAGCACCAGAGAAGAGCCTAGCAGTAGACAAAAGGCGGGTCTCCCCGTGCCGATCTATGTATCGTGTCACCGTACCTCTCCCAATGTGGAAACTATGTATGGACGTTTGCCGATTGGTTGCGGAAAATGAACACTAGCGTGGGCGCGGTGCGCATGGCCTGCTCGCTGCTCCTGGCCCACACCGATTACTGAACTCCCTGTCACCGCGTTCAACTCAGAAACGCATTCCCGAAAAAAGTCTGCTCCCAGTACTTTCCTTAGTGGCACATCGGAACATTGCTTATCGGTATGGTGATAATGTAACGCCTGAGCGGGGGAACACAGATGTCTCAATACCAATCAAAAATATAAAACAGCTCTGTGCGGCAAAAGGGCTGGAACAGCCAGGTGCACTGTGCTATCAGTACCAGCGAGCTCTACGGCCAAGTTGGCGTTACCTTTGTGCAGTACGTCCGTGAGGCAGCCTGCTGCATAGTGGCCCGATTCTGCTTGTGGGTCTTGCAACAAGCATATACACGGGCCACGATTCCATGCATCGCTCACCGCACTCTTGTAAGCCGCCGTTGGACAAAAGCTTTGGCGCTGTTCCTCAAATGCTCGCTTTTCCCTGCATGCCCACCGCGAAAAAATTACCACCGACAGCCTTGCACACTAATGAACAAGAAAACTCACCAGTGTCTCTTAACCCTAAGGTTAATAACACGCATAACATCGATAACACGCTTAACATTAATAATCTCTAGAGTTTCAGAGCAACAGAAACTACCCGCCTACGTGATGAAGATGATGGCTTTATTATTATTATTATTATTATTATTATTATTATTATTATTATTATTATTATTATTATTATTATTATTATTATTATTATTATTATTATTATTATTATTATTATTATTTGGTGGCATCCGCTATAAAACGAGGTGGTCACAAATAATCATCATCATGTCATGTATTCATCATCTTAATGTTTGTTTTCTTCAGAACTCCTCTACGTGCCTTTTACTGCTACCTATGCGTGTCACACCCAGTCGTATCAATCTCTAAATATACTCTAAATGCGTCTTCCTTATTTTCTGTGTATGTTACCTACGGGTCTCACTAGGTCAATCGTTTAGCATTCGATAAAGATGTGCTGAGCTGTCTCTGCATTTTTCGCTGCAGAATACACATGCGTCATGCTGTGTATATATCCTCCCGTGTGTATTCGTCCTTATGCAATCAGCTCGAGCTTCAAATAGACAATAACTGCCCTTTGTGTTATCATACAGATTCTTCCTCCGAATTTCTTCCTATTCATGTAATACTCTATGGTCTTTCATTGCTTGAAATCTTTGAATCCAGTTCACTGTTTATTTCATTCTTTTTGATGACTCCTAGTAGTCTATTTTCCATTTAGAAAACCCAGTACTTGGTTGCCAACTTTATTTACCTCTTTCTCCATTCTGAATCCACACTTTTCAGGTACAGATACTTGTGCATTTAAGCCGCCAATTTATTTTCGTCCTTGTCCTTGACCCTTTCTTCCAGAAAAATTTTGCTCTGCACTTCTAAGACTTCTCAGGCCTAAGCCCTGCTGCAGTGACTCATTTGTGGTTTTACCATGGGCTCCCAAAGCTAACCGGCCTATGGATCTTTAGTTAACGTCATACAGCGACAAGATATCCGATTTTAAGCACCGAATGGCATTTGCGAACGTCAGCGCTGGCACCGTTACTCCTTTCCAGATTCCAAGCCCCACCCCATACTCATTCTGGCCCCAAAGCGCTCAGTTTCATTATTGCTACATTACACTTCTCCTTTAGCCTCAGAATATCTCGGTACGTGCTTGAGTAAGTCTCTCCTTCGTTTATGTATACGCCGAGGTATTTACATTGATTGACTAAGGGTATAACTTACTGTTGAATTGAGACGGGACTCCTTTCTGCCGGTTTCTCTGTGTTAAACTGAACGCCAAGATTTGTCGCTGCGTTGCCATAGATTTTCGGAATTTTCTCTATGTCTCTTGTAATGTGAGCCAGTAGCACTATGTCATCCGCATACATGAGTTCGGGGACTTCCTGTTGCACCATTAGTCCATTACACATGTAGGGTAAATTGATACCTAATTCACTGTTTTCCAATGTTTACATGCAATTAACATAAAGCGTGAACAGTGGTACTACCATCGCCACCACAAGGCGTAGCAGAGAAGCTTTCATATGTTAACTCGCAGATTCTCCCAACGCTCTAACGTGAGAGAGAAAGCTTTTCAGTTCCTACGGTACATCTGCAGCAAGAAAACAGCGAGCGCCATCCTTCAACTATGTGTGATAACCACTACTCTCTCAAAATGCTCTTAACGATCTCGCTGCCATCTGAAGCTCTCTCTCTCTACGCTTCTGATTTTTTTTCCATTGCCACGGAGAGCAGCGGCCCAACCGGTAGCAATCCCTCTGCGTCGTGCGTGTCTTCGCTCGATTAACTCGGTGGCTCGGACGTTCTGGCAATTATTTTCTGCTTAAAGCTCACCGCAGGTAGTACCGTGACTCTTGCATCTTGTAATATCTCTTTATGATGGCGCCATTCATGAGGCAACAGCCGCCCGCATGACGTGAGTCCTTCTTCATCGCGGATCCCAATGCAAGTGAAAAGAAGGGAAAAGAAGACGGTCTCCCACCAGACGGCACAGTTTTGTGATCGGTGTCCGACTCGGTGTTTGGGGGCGCAGCAGCTCAAGACATGTAAATGACCTCAACCCACACGGTTGTGGTACAAATAAAAACGTCTCCTCGACCTTTGCCAAGTGCATCAACTTGCCGCCAGCGTGCTGCGGAGAGTGTGACGTTGAAGTTTTTTCGAAGACGTTAGACAAGGCGTGCGCTGCACATGCGTGTCCGCCCTCGCACAAGTTAACACAACTTTCTCTGGGCCCTAAAAGCAATGTACACGCTTAAGTCGCGAGATTTGTGTGAAGAAGAAAGAATCAGGGCGCTATCTTGTAGTGATGCCTTAAGCTCGATTCTTTGTCAAATCACGACAAGCTGATCTTGTTGCTAACACTGGCGCAGCGTAGCCCTGACCAGCTTTGTAGCACGACTTGTATATAGTTTAATAAGAATCAATAGACGTCTACGTTCATGACAGTTGTTAGATTAAATAAGATGAGAGTAACGAAATTATGCCAAATACTGGAACTTCCAAAATTTGCTCCAACCTGTGTTTCCTTCTTTTTAGGACGCATCACTAGCATGATGGGCGATGCGTGTAAGCGGGCTTCATTTTCGGCATGGCGCACTAGTAAGCTGTCAATGCAACTGTTCTTTCGACCAGAGCACTTTGTGACCGCACCTTCAAGAAAACATTCGCATCGACACTTACACTTTGGTCACGAGCCCAATTCGCACCTTTGACAACACTCTCGCAAGGTCCAGCTGCGATTTTGTTTCAACGTGTTGTCCTGCCCAGCGGGCAACGGCCTTGAGCACAAGGCACTCCTTTCTTACGTTAAGCTCGTCATTGCCCAGAATCTTCGTCAGTATTTCTGTCGGCAGTAGCTTAATATCGTAGTTGGACTTGAATGCCTGCAATCAATGCACACTTGTGTAAAAGAACGAGCTGTGAAGAAATACCAGCACTGACAGTTTACAGATCACACCTGAAACATCAACATTACATGCCACCTCGACAAATCTCTCTTATTATCCTGATTAAAGTATATGGGCATCAGAATATTTTCGCCTTCTGGCGGGTAAAGAACCAGACACATTCAGAATTGTGTGTTAAGGATATAAACCTTTTCTTTATGGGAAAACTGGTTCTCAAGTAAACAAGTAATACTTAAACCACATATTCACGAAAACACCGGAGAAAGTTCATCGGACAGACGGCCACTTACAATTTATATATTTATTAAGCATCGAGTAAATATCAAAGCCCACCTGCATGGACATACACATGCAACAGTACTTTCGAGCAACTCTAGCTTGCAATCTGACGCAGAAAGAGAGAGTACTGATATGCAATTACCAGGCATTTCTTCTTATGCGGAACGGCTCCGCGATTTTTCAGCTTCCGACTGTCGTGTTTAAATATGCCAGAAAGGTGCTCGAAAGATCCCAACCACAACAGCAACCACACAGTAAGCAGAGAAACAGGAACGGGGCATACATTGTAATTTTTAAGTCAGCGTCTGCCCTCTGCACTCCGTCAAGGATACGCGAGCGATCTTAAGCCCCTGGATCTCGTAGAAATGATGAGAAATGCCGGGAGCACTTGATGCTTCTGGCCAGAGGCAAGATTTAAATTGCGCCTGCCTGATGCTTCGCGCTACATTTAACAGCAATGTGATATTAGGTGCGTATCTGCTAGCTCGGCGGCTCTTTCCAAAAGCGTTCCCCTTTGGGTTTCTCTCTCTCTCTCTCTCTTTTTCTTGAGCGAGCGGAGAAGAGCATGGCAGTAGACAAAAGGCGGATTTCCCCGTGCCGATCTAAGAATCGTGTCTATGTACCTATTCGAATGTGGAACTTATGAATGGACGTTCTCCAATTGGTTGTGAAAAAGAACACTAGTGTGGGCGTGGTGCAGGTCGCCTCCTCGCTGCTTCTGGTCCACGCCGATTACTGAACGCCCTGTCACCGTGTTCAACTCAGAAACGCATTTCCTGAAAAAGTCTTCTCCCTACACCTTCCTTAGTGTCACATCGAAAGATTGCTTATCGGTATGGTGATAATATAGCGCCTGAGTGGGGGAATACTGACGTCTAAATACTCATCAAAAAATAAACATAAACAAAGCTCTATGCGGCAAAAGGGCTGGAAAAGACAGGTGCACTGTGTTATCAGTACCAGCGAGCTCTACGGCAAAGTTGGCGTTACCTTTGTGCTGTGGGTCCGTTAGTAGCATGGTGGCCCGATTTTGCTTGTGGATCTTGCAACAAGCATATACACGGGCCACGATTCCGAGCATCACTCACTGCTCTCTTGAAATCGCCGCTGAACAAAAGCTTTGGTGCTGTTCCTTAAATGCTCGCTTTTCCCTGCATGCCAACCGCGAAAAAAATTACCACCGACAGCCTTGCACACTAATGAACAAGAAAACTTCTCCAGACTTCAGCAGTGTCTTTTAACCTGTCTAGTATTATTAACACGCCTAAGAATAATAACACGTATAGCATCGATAACAGGCTTAACATTAATAAGAAATTCAAGGGATTTGCAGGCCCTGACTTTTTTAATCTCTAGCGTTTCGGAGCAACAGAAACTACCCACCTATCAGATGATGATGATGACTATTATGATTATGATGGTGACGACGATGATGATTATGGCATCCTCTATAAAACGAGGTGGTCACAAATGGTCACCTAGCCTACTTGATTGACTCAGGCATGCTATACATGTTTATATTAGCAGTTTTGTATTCATCATCTTAATGTTTTTGTTTTCTTCAGAACTCTTCTACATGTCTTGTACCGCTACCTATGCCTGTAACAAACCAGGTCGTATCAATCTCTAAATAAACTCTAAATGTGTCTTCCTTATCTTCTGTGCACTTTAAATGCAAGTGCTTCTGGATGTGTATGTTACCTACGGGTCTCACTAGGTCAATCGCTTAGCAAGCATTCCATAAAGATGCCTATTTCTCTGTGTTAAACTGCATGCCTAGATTTGTCGCTGCGTTGCTATAGATTTCCGGAATTTTCTGTAAGTCTCTTGTATTGTGAGCCAGTAGCACTATGTCAACCGCATACATCAGTTCGGGGAATTTTTGTTGCACAATTTGACCATTGCGCATGTAGGATAGATTGAAACCTAATTCACTCTTTTACAATCATTATATGGCCTTAACATAAAGCGTGAGCAGTGCTACTACCATCGCCACCGCAAGGCCTTGCGGAGACAGCATTTCAGTTCCTCTGGTACTTCTCCAGCAAGAAAAACAAGCGCCATCCTTCAACTATGTGTGATAACCACTCCCTTCTCTCAAAGTTCTCTTAACGATCTCGCTGCCATCCGAGACTCTCTCTACGTTTTTCAATTTTTTCCGTTGCCACCGAGAGCAGCGACACAACCGGTGGCAATTTATGCTTCGTGCGTGTCTTCGCTCGATTAACTCGGAGGCTCGGACGTTCTGCCAATTATTTTCTGCTTACAAGCTCACCGCAGGTAGTAAGTACCGTGACTCTTGCATCTTCCACAATCTTTTTATGATGGCGGCATTAATGAGGCAACAGCTGCCCGCATGACATGAATCCTTTTTCATCGCGGCTCCCAATGCAAGTGAAAAGAAGGGAAAACAAGATGGTCTCCCACCAGACAGCACCGTTCTGTGATCGGTGTCTCCGACTCGGTGTTTGGCGGCGCAGCAGTTCTATTACGCGACTGGAGTACATCCTGGGAGACATGGAAAGGACCTCAACCCACATGGTTGTGGTATAAATAAAAATGTCGCCTCAACCTTTGCCAAGTGCATCAACTTGCGGCCAATGTGCTGCGGCGAGTGTAACGTTACCGTTCTTTCGTAGACGTTAGACAGGGTGTGCGCTGTATATGCGTGGCCGCCCTCGCACAAGTTACCAGAAAGTTTCTCTCCCTTAAAAGCAATGTACACGCTTACGTCACGAAATTTGTGTGAGGAAGAAAAGAATCAGGGTGCTATTTTGTGGCGATGCGTTAAGCTCGTTTCTTTGTCAAATCACGACAAGCTGATCTTGTTGCTAACACTGGCACAGTGTAGCCGTGACCACCGATGTAGCACACTTGTATATAGTTCAATAAGTATCAATCAATGTAACACACTTGTATATAGTTCAATAACTATCAATAGACGTCTACGTTCATGACAGTTGTTAAATTAAATAAGATGAAAGTAACGTAATTACGCCAAATGCTGCAGCTTCCAAAATTTGCTCCAACCCGTGTTTCCTTCTTTTTAAGACACATCACTAGCATTATGGGCGCTGCGTGTATGCGGGCTTCACTTTCGGCATGGTGCACCACTAAGCTGTCAATGCAACTGTTCTTTCGACCAGAGCACTTAAGCATTTTGTGACCGCCCCTTGAAGAAAACATTCGCATCGACACTTACACTTTGGTCACGAGCCCAATTCGCACCTTTGACAACACTCTTGCAACGTCCCGCTGCGATCTTGTTTCAACCTGTTGTCCTGCCCAGCGGGCAACGGCCTTGAGCGCAAGGCACTCCTTTCTTACGTTAAGCTCATCACTGGCCAGAATCTTTGTCAGTATTTCTGCCGGCAGTAGCTTAATATCATAGTTCGACTTGAGTGCCTGCAATCAATGCACACTTGTGTAAAAGAACAAATTGTGAAGAAATGCCAGCACTCACAGTTTACAGATCACAGATGAAACATCAACATTACATGCCACCTCGACAAATCTCTCTGATAAGTGGTATCCTGATTAAAGTATATCGGCATCAGAATATTTTCGCGTTGTGGTGGTAAAGAACCAGACACATACAAAACTGTGCGTTATGGATATAAATCTTTTTTTGTGGGAAGACTGCTTCTCCAGTAAACTGAAACCACATATTCACACAACGCATACACAACGAAAACAAGGAAAAAAAGTTCACCGGACATACGGCGACTTACAATTTATATATTTATTAAGAAAACCAGCGAGTAAATATCAAAGCCAACCTGCATGGACATACACGTGCAACAGAACCGTCGAGCGACTCTAGCTTGCAATCTGACGAAGAAAGAGAGGGTACTGATATGCAATTACCAGGCATTTCTTTTTATGCGGAACGGCTCCGCGATTTTTCATCTTCCGACTGTCGTGTCTAAATATGCCAGAAAGGTGCTCGAAAGATCCCAACCACAACAGCAACCAGTAAGCAGTAAGCAGACAAACAGGAACAAGGCATACATTATAATATTAAAGTCAGCGTCTGCCCTCTGCACTACGTCAAGGATACGCGAGCGATCTAAAACCCCTGGATCTCGTAGAAGTGACGAGAAACTCCGGGAGCACTTGATGCTTTGGGCCAAAGGCAAGATTTAAATTGCACCTGCCTGATGCTCCGCGCTACATTAAACGGCAATGTGACATTAGGTAGAAATCTGATAGTTCAGCGGCTCTTCCCCAAAAGCGTTCGCTCTTGGCTTTCTCTCTCTCCCTCTCTATTTCTTTTCTTGAATAAGTGGAGAGGAGCCTGGCAGTAGACAAAAGGCGGGTCTCCCCGTGCCGATCTATGAATCGTGTCTCCGTACCTATTCCAATGTGGAAGCAATGAATGGACGTTTTCCGATTGGTTGCGGAAAAAGAACACTAGTGTTGGCACGGTGCAAGAGGCCTCCTCGCTGCTCCTGGCCCGCACATATTACTGAACACTCTGTTACAGTGTTCAACTCAGAAACGCTTCCCCCCCCCCCAAAGAATTTGCCCCCAATAACTTCCTTAGTTGCACATCGGAACATTGCTTATCGATATGGTGATAATGTAACGCCTCAGTGGGGGAATACAGATGTATCAATGCCCGTCAAAAAAAAATTAAAAAAGCTCTATGCGGTAAAAGGGCTGGAACAGCCAGTTACACTGTACTATCAGTACCAGCGGGCTATACGGCAAATTTGGCATTACCTTTGTGCAGTCCGTGCTTGAGGAAGTCTGCTGAATGGTGGCCCGATTCTGCTTGTGGATCTTGCAACAAGCATATGCACGGGCCACGATTCCATGCATCGCTCACCGCACTCTTGTAAGCCGCCGTCAAACAAAAGCTTTGGTTCCGTTCCTCAAATGCTTGCTTTTCCCTGCACGCCAACCGCGAAAAAATTGCCACTGACAGCCTTGCACACTAATGAACTTCTCGAGACTTCACCAGTGTCTCTTCACCTGTCTAGCATTATTACCACGCCTAATATTAATAACAAGCTTAACCTCAATAACAGGCGTAACATTAATAACACGCTTAACATTCCGTAGCTCAGCGGATTTGCAGGCCCTGTCCTTTTTTTTTAATCTCTAGGGTTTCGAAGCAACAGAAACTGCCCGCCTACGTGATGATGATGATGACTATCAGGGCATCCATACATACATAGATACAACATACATACAGAGCCCCCGACAAGTGCGTGAAGTACACTAAAATGCTAACGTATTAAAACTGACACGTATAACGGCAAACGGTCCTTACATCTCTATCAGCTTTTCCTATCTCCTACACGACATTTTGATTTCTTTTTCTTGCCGAAAACTTGTATCGATCGGAACCGCCTGCGTCAAAACATTGTGCTACTAATTGGCCACCCCTACCGCTTTCGTGCTACACTGCTTCATCCTGTTTTAACTGCGAGCGACTTTCGTTCTTGTTTCGCATTGTAGTACCACTCTTATTCCTCTGCTCGCTTATTTTTGTCCTGCTTTGTATATATGTCTATTCACTTCCATCTGTTCTTTTTTTTTTCTTGTTTTTGCTTATTGTTGGTGACTGCCTCTCTCTGTAATGCTGTAAAGTCCGGAGAGTAAATATAAGTAAAATAAAATTAAATGTCCAAGTATTCAAAGGAAGACTACAGAGACGCACTATATCACTTAAAACTGTCACGGTATTCCACCTAACCATCCATTTTGGTGAATTTAGCAGTAAGATGTCGATTACTGGAAGAGAAACCGAATTCAATTTTCTGTTCATTAAGCGCCGCAAACCCTGCGCCGGTACGTCGGTGTGACGTAGATTTCAAAAATATTTCCTTGTGCTCTGCGCGGGTCCGAACAAGTTTCTGAAAATTACTATCTGGCTCTTCTGTAATACAATGTAGTTAATCTTTACCGATTTAACAGTATCTAATAACTAGACCACAGCCGACGCAGTCAAAAATTTGTGACGTCACGGCGATCCGAAGCAGGAAATGTCAAGGCAATGCTGCAGCCACGCGGCATTCGTCCCTGCACCTCGACGCGAGACCCAGGGGGCCCCCCGTCACATATATTGAGACAATATAGCATGTTCCAGAAGAGCACATGTTTCAGACGTGCTGCGTTTCGGCGATTCCATTACGCTATGTCGGTGCGCGTTGCTGCAATGCTACACTCCGTTTCAAACATCAGGTGCAACGCTGTGGAAGCTACGCAAGTTCGGTGACGAAAATTTATCACTCCGCGCGTTCCGCCCATGCCTCGCTGCACGCCAAAGGCATATATATGGTCGCGTGAGCGTGCACGTGAGGCTGCCGCGACGGGCTGCCAATAACAAAACGTGAAAAGAAAGGCAATGAAAAACATACTTATCTGAAACAGCGCATTAGATAACCGTATAACACAGTTTGTTCGTTTCTCAGGATTAAAACGTTCTTCATTCAACACTAAGCCTCTATAAAGAGCAGTTTCGTGCAGCCGCGATCAAGAACACCAAACTACTTCCAAGTGCGGAGGCAGCCATTGCAATAACTCTCTCTAGCCTCCACAGCGTTGCACCTGATGTCTGAAACGGAGTATAGTCGAATTAACGTCGACATCCGTCACGATCGAAGTGGATTCTGACGGACTTTCATTATATAAATCATAACAATTACTCGCCAATCATAGCATCGATTGCTGATGCGTTAAGGTCGCCAATCGTGTCGAAATAATTAATGCGACGCCATTTTGTTTTAACATTTCACACTTTTCGCAATGCGGCCGTCGAGGATGCGTACCGACCTAGGACTCAGCAAAACGCCACTGCCGCTGCGCCATAGCGAACGTTGATTCACTGTGAAGGTTCGTGAAATTAAAGAAACGGGTAATTTAGGACCATCGTATTTCAAACAAATAGAACAAAACAATAACGATACGACACATACAAGGCGCAGCGCGCTCAAGATGTTGGCTAGTAAATGCTGGGGGCGTGCGCAAATATTCGTAACTGCTAATGTTCGTGACTGCGTAACTGCGGATATTTTTCGAATACTCGTCGAATATTTCAAAAACATCGACTGCGCCCAATTAAACATGAAAGTGGAGCAAAAGTATGGTATAAATGTTATGCCGCGTGAGCACAGTGTAGATATAATATGGCCGCAATCGCACCCACCCCTTCTATAGTGCCTACGCCAACCAGCTGGTTGAAATGATCGCCGAATGTGACACATTGCGCAGCGCGGGTACGCAAGAACACAAGCGCACGCGCCAGTTTCCTTTACCAAACCTGGATGTGCAAGTTTACAGCGTTTTTCTAACGTTTTGACGTAAACGTCGCTCCACATAGATTCCAATTTGTGCGCCGGACTTGCATTTCTTTTTAGAGGAAGGATTTTGTAAAGTTTGGTTTTCTACAATAATCTCAGAGAGATTTTTGTAGAATATCAGTCCACCACGTTTCTCTGAGAGAAATCTCCGAGAAGCTTGGCGGACAGACACGTCAAGAGTAGGCTTCGTGGTCCTATCTAATCGCCCGTTATCTACGCGGTATGGTTCGCGTAGATCTCGTGGTGTGCGCTCTACAAAAATTTCCGAGAGATGTTTAGAAAATCCGGCCGCTATGCTTCTCTGAAGAGATCTCCGAGAAGCATGGTGGACAGACACGGCAACACTAGGCTTCGTGGTTCTATCTAACCGTCCGTTATCTACACGGTATGGTTCGCGTAGATTTCGTGGTGTCCGCTCTCACCCGACAGTCGACTATTCCAAGCGCAGTACCGCGGGTGCTTACCGCGCTTCAGCTTACTCACCGTAAGCTGAAGCGCGGGCGTGTCGTCTTGTGGACCTGCCGCGCCTCCCTGGCACCGCGGTGGGCCGCTCTCCGCTCTGGGCTGGAGGAGCGTGAATGGCCCGCTGGCGACGAGCCCCACCAGCAGCACTGCTGGCGGACCCACGAACTGCAGCGCTATACTCGGTCTCGGCGGCAGCTCTCGGGCGGGACCACAGGCAGGGCCAAGAGGGCGGACCATCAAGAGGCCAGAGTCGTCCCCTGGTCCCAACGAGTTTCGGACGGTTGCCCGAGCGGACCGGTATACCCGCTCGTGTGTGGGCTGGCCCGGCTGTGAACAAAGAACAGGCTCCTGTGCTGACCGGGGTAGCCGTCACGGTCGCCACTGGAACACGTCCCTCCGGGTCGTCGCCAGCCCGCGCTCGTTCTGCCGACCCGTCCAAATTCGAACCTCAGCGCGCGCTCTCCTCGCGTGCCACGCCGCCGCGCGCCATTGTCCGCACTTCGTCCTCTTCGGACTCTGTCGTGTCGGGGTCACTCATGGTTAACCGTGATATTAATTTAGTTCTTGCTTTATTGACTCATTTATATAGATATATATTTTATCGAATGACTGTTTACTGAATCGTTTAGAACTTTCCTCGCTTTAATTTATTCATAAATATTATAGCATTTCAAATTTAGTACTTTTCCACATGTGGAAAATATGCCCGACCCTTGGCCGATGCGCCAAAGACAATAAGGGCATCAGCATCATCATCACTCATGGTTACTTGCCGAGCACAAGCGTTTGTACTCTCGTCGCAACTGCACAACCTCCAGGAACGCCCCGCCCCCACTTTGCCCAGTAGTTTCCTCGTAACAGCTTAAGCTACGTAGAAACTGTGAGACGTTGTGCAGAGTTCATGACTGCCCCTCTTAATCATGTTTCAAGATTTCTTCGCCGAAGTATAAATGACATCGCCGTTTGAAGATACACCACGTAAAATCGCCATGTGTGCGTACCATTGTATGCCACGTAGTCGCTTATGACGTCACAATGCGTGTTTCTCTCGCTTACGGTCGACCACTACCTATGCAGAACCCAACAATAACCATGGTGCAGGATTTAACGTGCCCCTAAATCTAAGTACATGGATGTTTTCGCATTTCGTCTCCATCAAAAAGCGGCGACGGTTGCCGAGATTCGATCCCCCGACCTCGTGCTTAGCAGCTCCACGGCGGGTGCAGTTAAAGTATAAGGAGCTCCAAAACGCTTAGAGTAAAGCAGAAGTAATGCTTTTGAGCGATGACGTATTTCCGTCTGCTCCTATGGGAAAAATTATCTATACTTCTCTAACCACTTTTTGGTAAACCGTGCTCATGGATGTGAGCTATCGCGTGACCCAATCGACTGCAACAGCGTAACCGGGTATGACGAAAACGAATAGTGGACTGCGCGTGGAACTTCACCGTTTATTTTCAATCGCGTCTTTGTAGATTGCTTTGAAAGGGTGGGCAGCGTATATGATGCGACAATGTGGGATTTCCGGCCATTTTAGAAAAAAAAGAAATGGAGAGGCATTGTTACAGAAATCATTTGGATGATGCAGATTATCGAAAGAGCAAGCGGTTATCTCGATGAACTTAAAGGCACACTGGAGATAAGCGCTAGATCAGTGTGGACTGGTAACTACACTATCAAAACTCTATCAGCGTCAATGTTGCAATAAGAGGTCGATTAATGCGAGAAAAAATGAAAATAAACGTTGACCGTTTTTTTGTGCTATATTTTTGGGGGAGAGGGGAGGGGAAGGGTGTGTTTTCACGATGAAAAATCTGCGAGAGTACGTCGATGTGGCACGGATTTCAAAGAACAGTTACTGATATCCTTTAGTATCTACTGACACCGTTTAGGATCAAAAGAACTATATTTTAGTTTAGAGCTTTAGTTTTGCTTAAATAAGGGGTGCGGAGCCATGTTGTCGCTTAGTTTTGCTGATGCTAACGAAATATTGGAAACGATTACTACACTGTCTAAACCGTGCGGTACACGTGTTTGTCACTACTAAACAGATTTCGCGTGCGAGGTTGGTCGCTAAGGTGTTAACGTTGCTAGCGGTGCCAGCCTCTCAGGGGGTTCCTCTGGGCATTCGTGCTGCCCTAATGAAGCTGACGTCCTGCACACGACGCCTTCTTCGTATACGCACCATTACTGCCTATTGTGGCTAAAAAAGTACGCAGAATGTTTCTGAATTTTGTAACTCTTCACCAAAAATAGCACTCCAGTTCTGTAAACTACATCTGTTACAGCATCTCAAGCGGAAAAATGGGATGTGTGAGTTTTTCTTGATCGAAATGCTTACAAGATTTACGAGAGATTTGGAAAAGTCCCTTTGACGAATTAGTCGTATATTGCAGTGCATTGTTTTTTACATCAATTTTGACGGCTTTATATGTCTCAATAAGTGCTTCTTACAAAATAGCGATATCACGGTTTGTTGCTGCTTTACGGAGCTGTAAACTCAATGCATCAGTTCTTGCGTCTTTGTTGCTTTTTTTTTCATTTTGATCAATGTTCTTGATTAGGTTAACGACGTTAACAAGACATCTATTCTACACAGTAGCAAGATTTAGTTTCTCGTAAATGCAATAAACGCCACTACACTCGCTGCTGCGGATGCCTATAAAAACTATTTCCTCATCCCCATGTTAACTTATCGTTCCTTTATATATACACATGTATACCGGATGTGCCAGTTAACTTGGACAAAATTTTTTTTTATATCCAAGAGCTATAGAGAGATTGTTACGACTGCATAGTAGCGGCAGTCGTCTGTACTTACAGCCAGCATTTCTTCCATCACGAAGTATTAATTAATTATTTGATTTTAATTAGTAAACTTCTTTAATTATTGCTTGAATCGCAAACATGTCAATTGCAAGTTCTATTTCATCATTACCATACCGGCTGAAATGCCCCGCTTGCAGCTCTCGTGTGGACACTAGCGCCACAGTTCCCTACAGTAATTGTAGGATACTCTATTTCAGGAAGAACAAACCAGACATAGTTATAACTAGCCTCACAATAAACGAAAATATGAAGTTTCGCAGCCACTTCATACGCACTATGTAGCTCCGGTAGGGCAGCACGATTAGGGCAGCGGACTATACCGCGGATGCCTCTTCATCGTTGCTAGTTCTCTCATTCTTTTATTATTTCTTTTTCTTCGTGTCGCTCTAGTCGTCGTGCTTTTCTTTTGTTTTGGACAGAAAGCACCTCTTTTTCAGCTTCCTCCCTATCGGTCACCGAAGATTCCAAAGCCAAAAAGAAAGAAGAAGAATGAAAAAAAAGGAAGGAAGCGCAGAGAAAACGAACCTAGCGATAGAACGAAACGAACGAAAGAATAGGTTGGTTTGTAGACGTCATTTAAGAGCAGCGATACGTACCTACTTCTTCGGAAGCTGTACATCGACAAAAGAAGTGTTCGCTGCCATAAAATATTTTTGCTTTAATGCGAGAAAAACAAAACAGAAACACTGAAAACAAAAAGTCAGCACTGGCTGACGCGGTTTGAAAAAAACCCTTTAGGTTGCGAAAGAAAAACATGCGCCTCAAGTACCGACTCACCCTTATCGAGAGCTCCACGAGTTCGAAATTTCAAAAGAACATTTAGTAACAGTGAGTGGAAGTTGAATTACAAAATAATACACAAATATGTATAAGTGCTGAAAGAGCCTACTGAGTACAATCGGGTGAAACGTCTCGTTGCCAAGAGTAATCACTGTAATCACCGTAAATACTGTACACAATGTAATGTTTAAGCAATGTCAGAAATTAAAAGCGCTTCAAGCTTAGTTTCATGCCATAAAAAGGTTTTTCTTTCCCGGCGTTTTTAATCATTTAGAGGTGTTTTAGTGACGACCGAACACAATTATTTAAAGGGAAGGAACACAAATAAATTTGTTATTCTCGCCGCGCAAAATTCACGGCAGTTTCGTAGATCGCAAGTTGTGCACAGATCGCAAATAGGCATTTTTCTTTTCAGTTAGCGAAGTTTCATTACCTTTTCAGTTGGATATTTTAGCGCGTATTGTTGTATTTTCGGCAATGAAGCAGGTCACTGCTCACTACACGCATTCTTAAGTTTAGATACCTAAATTAGCTCTAAATTAGATATATGACAACTTCGAAGGTGACATTCGATTATATAAACACCAGAAGCGAACAAAACTAGGTCTTCTGCTGGTGAAACGCAGGTACGACTCGAAAGCACTGCGATGACGTTTAGCACGTGACCCTACCCTTTGAAGACGCTCCTCCTCTTACCCTTTCCCTCACTCACTATCCACTATGCCTTCTGCACATATGGCTTCAAACGCGCCATATAGTTTCGATAGCTACAGTTGAAGACGTGTTCAACAACTTCAATTTGCTCCACGCTTCTCCTGTAAAGCGTGCTCTGCTTTTGACAGTTTTGCTTCAGGCAAAACAATCTGCAAGGGTGAATTTCACGTGTGGATGTTTTAACCCCTGCGGCAGAGAACTTTTTCCCTGGTCGACTGGGAGCGGATTCGCATTTTATTTTGGCCCTTTAGAATGGACACGCACCTACAGCGGATCACTGTTTCTCGCTTCGGCGTTGGTGCGTTGATTCAATGGGAAATACTACAGGACGAAACGAAACCGGAAGTAAAAGGACATTAAAACGCTTGCTGCGTGTGACAACTTCCGCTCTGATCCGGCACGAAGCGGTTTTGCCTTCCCCTGGATGTGGCGAATTTCTGAAACATGGGGGGGGGGGGGGGGGGGGGGGCGATTTGAGCACAGACGGAATAATTATGCTGCCTGCTTTAGAACCTTCAGCAGGAGTATTGTTAACAATATAGTTCAATTTATTTAAATATAGTTTTGCATTGCAGCGATAGGCACTTTTTTGAAGTGTAGAGACTATTTCGTTGCATTTCGTGGTTTTCGTTTTAACAGTAAGGCAGGCGGGAGCGGGGTCTCGATGCTAGGTAAGAACGAAGTGCAGGAAATCTTGGAAGCATTGAAAATGGCATCCATCTCAAATCTCGACGAACGAGATCGCGTTTACGATTCTACGCAAACAGAAGGACGTAACAAAGCGTACATGCGCGAATCATGTGCGGATTCACTTGATCCGCATTTTGTTATCTTTTCCAAGTTTGAGTTAAGCGCTGTTATTTTATTACGACTGCTTAAAGCTTCCAACTTGGTTTTTTGTGCCCGCCCGTCAGTCTAGCCATCTGCATTTTTATTGTGACAGCAATTATACGAAAGTAGCAAAAAACTTCGTTATTGCCGAAAGCTCCAAGCCAGGAGGGGTCGACAACACTGATAAATGGATTCATTTGGCGAAAAACGAGGTTTGCTTCTCAGACCCAAGGCGCCGCCGCAGTATGGCGCGCGGCATTGGTTGCGGCCAAGAGTCAAGGAAACAAAGAATCTACGTATTTTAGCTCCGCTGCCTGCCACTGAGAACGTCAAAAAAGCCAACTCGCGGAGTAAATATTTTTTTTTTGCTTATTCAGAGAATTTCTATCTTCTATTTTTCTTACTTATATAACTTTATCTGTCGATGCTTCTTTTTACTTTTCTTTTTTCGTTAGCAGCGGGAAAGACAATAAATGCCCCTAGAAGTCCGACCCGCTTCGTGCGCATTTGCCCAAATTATGCCGCATACAGGCCAACCACTTTCTTAAGAGATGCCGTCTATGCAATCCTTTTAACAACAACATGAATTAATTCTTTCTGACGGTGACTTGCATTTTCTTCTCGCGTCTCTCGCGAGATCACGTGACAGGTTTGCCTGGAAGGATCTGACCACTCGTTCGGTTTCTGGATCCTACTTCTCACTCCAAAAATGAATAGGGTGCACAGGTAACTCCTTACCAGTTCAGCAGCAATTCGCGTCTCCCGTTTTATTCTAATTTTACTCCATTTCTTTCTTCTGAGAGAAGTAGCTGCACCTCTCAATGGGCGCGGTAGATAAAAGTGGGCACTACTCAAAAAAAAAAAAAAACGTGCTCACCTATTGAAAACGAAAACTCGCAAATTTAGAGAAAAGTTTCAGCCGAGATGTCTTACTCCCGCATACAGATGTTTCTAGAGCTACACTGATGACAATGATGACCATATACTCGGTGGCGCCCACCGATTCAGGGGACGGGCCAAAAATTCATTGAAGTGTAAAATGATGAGCAAAATGATAACAAGGTGAAAGCAGGAGCCAACGTTTCGACAAGTGGAATTTACATCTCCCACTTTCCCCGTGTTTTTCCTGCACCAGAGGGATAAACTTAAAATATATAAAGATATGATCAATGAGCGAAAGGCTGATAGAGTGAGATTTTTTTTTCTTTTAAAGCGGTTGTTCTGAATGAACACTAGCACATATAAAAACAATAATGAGCTAAAACACAAAATACAAATGCGATTAAAAATTGAACCAATGGAATTCGCAAATGAATTTCTCTATGGAGGTGCGTACATCCTTCTGGGAGTGCGCTTCCACACTGAAAGGAACACCTAATTCCTTTGTCTTTCATCCTGTTTAGCTTCTAGCCTTACCGTCTGCGCACAAATACTTTCTAAAATGAAGTAAAAATATCAGACAAGCAGTATATCTGTAGGAAGGATTTGCAATCTAGCATCGCATCGGTTTTACAGTACGCTCAATATCCGCGTTCTAGACACCAAAATTTAGTTTGTAATAAAATTTCAATTTCGCTCCAGATTAACCTTTAGCGCTGCCAAAAGTGAATGAAAACTCTAGAAAATTGAGTAAAATGCGAAGCAATGAGTTATTCCCCCATGATGTACCGTATGTACTCTATCCTAATACACCTTCGACTGTTTAACGCACACTGACTTTTCACGCCCAGAAATGAGATATGCGATGTCCTCGATTGTAAAACACACACACACACACACACACACACACACACACACACACACACACACACACACACACACACACACACACACACACACACACACACACACACACACACACACACACACACACACACACACACACACACACACACACACACACACACACACACACACACACACACACACTCACGCACAGGAATAACACATGCACTAGTTTTCATATTTCAAGAGGAAATTATGAACGCAACGCCACTGATTGCTCACTTATTGACCTTTTGTAGTCAGAGAAAGAGAGAGAATGACTGACGATTTAATAACGCTTGGAAAAAGAAAATGCATTGTATTTAAGCTATAGTAGACCAAGCATGACTTATCGTCACTTTCGGTCGCCTCCTTATCAGTGATCACTGTGGACTACCTAGAGCATCTCGCCTTCGGTTCCGCCTGCGGTATAGGAGATACCGCCTTTTTTAAACACCTTGCAGACATTGGCAGCCTAACGATAGTGTCTTGAACATTACAGCTTAACGAACTTACGCAACAGGCACAAAGCTGTATGCCTTAGACTCGACAGCAGCAGTGACGCGTGGATTGGGTAGGATCAACTGCGACGACAGCTTGTCATCGTTGTAGTATTTTTTATTCGTATTCAATTCTTATACTCACCAAAGTATGTTTTGTTTTCAGAAAGTACGCGTTATAATCGAACAAATGCGGCACTTTCCAGAGCTCCGTCAGGTTTTGGCAATGCGAGCAACAACCGCGGGTTCTCGGAGTACGTTGATGCTTTCTTTCTACGCTGACCATTTGCGTTTCCAGCGCAGCCGTTGAAAGACCATTTCCCGCAACACATCTGTAATGCAACATTTTTCCAGTGCGCTCCATTGTTTAAACTGGCGTCTCTATTTTAATGCGCCGCTCTGGAACCGCCTCAAGGGCTCACAGAAACGCATTTTTAAGCAGAGCTACGGTGTTCCGCAACATTGATTTTAAAGCCATACCGTCAGAACCTCTTTCTGCCTTACTATTTTTCTTTATGAGTATTTACGTTACTTTCAGTTCTAATGCGCCATGGCAGAGAGGCTGAACATTTAGTCACACAAACTGCACCAAAATGAAGCTTAAGCTAAGGCTTCAACTGCAATTTTTCTTTTCAATACGTGTGAAAAGCACAACTACTCTCAGTATAAACAACCGGTGAGCCAATTTGAATGAAATTTGTTGCATTCAATAGAGCAAGCTAAATTCTAGGGAGTGCAGCTAGCCGAATTATGATTTAGTGCATCTAATCTTTCACAAATGGTGCCGATTATCGGTAAGATTCAAGCCAATTCAATCACGATGTTTGCAAATAAATTAACACTGAACCAAAGATAGATATCGCTCTTCTGTAAACAGCAGCTGTTAGAAGTGCAGAAATGTGATAGTGGAGCTTACAGTTTACGTGAAATTGATAGGATGCGTACGAGGGTTTTACAAAGATCCTATTCGCAAATTAGTGTTAGAATTCAGAGCGGTGTATAGCACAACAATACTGTCCGCTTTAGATGATGTGTCAGTAGGTGATATTTACAGATTTGTGATATTGTTTTTCATTGCTGAGTTACAAAGTCGTAAACTTGATTCTTATGTTGTTGACTTCTTTCTTTCATTTTTAACTTGGCGATTTTTAAGAATTTTTGTAAAAAGACTGGTGGTATTGTAGCAACGGCATAATAAAAATAAAAAATAAGCTTCCTGCACTTGACATGCTCTAGCTTCTTTTTTTCCTCTAATGCTCAATATGAATCCAAGCAGTTCCAGCGGATACCAAGCAACACCTTTCTTCTGACGTAATAGTTCTGTGGAAATCCGCAAGGTGGAGAGAAGTAATTAATAAAGGGAAAGCGAGACATCCGCCCAAACGTAGCTAAGTGCTGCAAAGGAAACCCGTACGGGTTCCTCAAAAGAAAAGCTTCGCAGTTGAAGAAAAATTCGTGCTGGTCCGGGACGAATTCCCCTGAATTCTTCTGTTTCGACGTGCTTAGATAGGATATCCCGACATAAAGCTCCCCACTAATCGGTACAGCCACAGTGCACGCATGTTTACGGGTGGGAACACTCTTGAACGCGTTGTTTATTTATCCAATTTCGATCCGCAAAGTAACTCTCTGGTTAGTTCGAAGCTGACGTTTCGTATAGCCTGCGGTCTCCCTCGCGAGCGGTCAGCCGGCATTCTTTCGCCAAGCGAAAACGCGGAATGCCGGACGGCGTCATTGTTGCGATATTCAATTGCGCCGGCTGCACAACTTTGCGTAACGAACGCATACCAGTAAGCAAAGTGTGACAGAGATCAGCAAACGAGGGGGAAAAAGCGAGGAGGGCTGCGCGGACGAAACCGGAAGTTTAGAGCGCATCTGAAAATTTTCACGGACGAACGAAGTTTGCGCGCGTTCGAAACACCGGCATGGGTTTGGAAAAAAACGATCATTTGCGGACGCTTCGCGAGGATTGTTTCCGGGGCACGCTGGCGCACTACTCGCAAATTGACCGTGTCGTGGCCTCGACTGCCACTTGTATAAACAACGCCCGAGGGCAAAACTGTCCGGACAAAACTGGCGTGCTGAACGTGTTTTCGTGTTGCATGCACGTCCCCCCCCCCCCCACTTAGCCCCCTTCCCTCCATTTCTCAACTTCACTTCTTATTTATAGCTTCGAGTGATTGGCGTTATTCAAAAGAACGCTTGTTTGAGATTTATATCTCTATTACGACATGGAGAATGCAATGTGTCTCGTTGTATTCTTCTTATCTTGACTCAACCGCAGAGTGACCACGCAATGAAGACACGCGCTGACCGTTCATGCAGCAAAGAAAATACGAAAAGAACATGCGTATACTGCCTGCGTTTTCTTTTGAAATGCGAGAGCACGCATTTACCTGCATTCTACCCACTCTGCCAAATTACGGATAGGGGCTAGCATGACATGCTAGGGCCCCATACTTGGCGCCACGCCGCGCTGTCTGATCAAGGCGATGACGTCCTGTAAGCAGCCCCGCGGTCCTGCGTGTCACAATGGTGACACGGCGACGGCAGCGGACTGCCATGCACGGCAGTTGCTTCGCGGAAAGATTGTGACGCGGTATAACCGGTTGAAATCGCGTGACCACGTCAAAGAGAGAGTCTCTCTCTTAACGAAAGTGTGCGCTAAGAAGACGCAAACGAGAAAAGAGAAACGACAAACACAGGCGCTGTTTTATCTTTTCTCGCCCAGGCCTTTTTCGCACACTTTTTCGTTAAGGTGGAACCACACCAACTCGCCCAACTCTCGGTTTTGATGAAAGAGAGAGTCGGCTGCGCGTGTTAGTTCGAGCGCGAGACACTGACTGGTTGTCGATTCTTTTAGCCGGTCGGATCGACATGAAAGGGGCTCAGTGCGGTCTGCCTGCTCGTAGACCCGGAGCGGAGAACGGAGCTTGAGGCCCAGGCGAAGCGGCCCCGCTGGAAAGGGACCGGCACGTCTATACGCTGCGTCGAAAGATAAGAGAGCACGTTTTGGTTCTGACCTGTTCGTGACGCCTGTTACGAATGTGTTTATCTAAGACAGATTTGGGTTAGCGTCAGGTACGGTCCACTCCGAAGCTCCGCTCACATTTCACGAGCTCAGACCAAGACAGAGAACCGCGTCGGTTCTTGCGTCTTCAAGAGCGCGCCTGCCAGAGACGCGCGGTCAGCTTGGCTCTAAAACGACGAACGCGCCAAATGGACGCACCATCACGCTCCGTTCGGCAGCTGAGAGAGGGCGGCGTTCCAAGTTCACGCGTACTCGCCAGAACACTGCTCCGTTTGAGCACGTAGTGAAGAATTCCAGCCGCTTCCAATTTACCTGCAGCGGCGTGGCTATGCGCCGTGTTTCACCACCCTAAATGGCGGGTAGCGATACTATCGAAGCACCCTTCTGCCTGATGCGTACATTTCGCGTGCGTTGGAACAACGAACATCGCATTATAACGTTCAGTGGGTGACGCCCATGATAATGACGATGATGGAGACAATGCCCATGAGGACGGCAATTATGTAATATTCCTATCATAATGAAGATAATAAAGACGTCTATGTCCACGATGATGGTGGTAATAGTACGTCTTCACGTGCGCCTTCATTCAAATGATCTCGCACTCATAGTGACAATCGTCAATACATTGATCCTACCGAAACGTTTTCTCTTATTTTTTTTTCCGTTATGCTGGTCACAGACAGTTTATAAAGGACATAAATAGGAGCAGGAAATTCACTCGTTCTCTAGGCCACGAATCTCTGCACGGGCTTCAGTATAGGCAAAATAGAGAGCTTTAGCTGGCCAGTGTGATGTGTGCAGTTTGCGTAATTGGGAAGCAACGAAAGCGTAGATGGCAGCAGTCGCTGGTGACGCCATAAGCTAGCCTTTGTTCAACCTCAAATAATTTCAAACGTTCTTGGGCTGAACGACTACACTCGTCAAAAGAGCGGACTATTTCACGGAAGTGTTTGAGTACCGCCACCTTGGGCTGTCAACTACACTGTTTTCTATCTGTAACCAAGTGCAAAGTACTACAGTGTTATAACTGCAGTGTTCTTCTTATCATTTCTCAGTTGTAGTCTACAGCTACACGTGCCAATCTGGTTGCCTGTCTTATGTTTTCTTACTTCGTTTCCCTTCCCCTCCTTCCTTAACCTGTCTTTATATTCCGACGTGCACTGCAAATAAACGCCCATTCTTCCAGCTAGTCAGCGTGTGTCTGCCTCGCCTGCGTCAAGCGCAGTGTCTGACTTGCGATGTAGCATACAGTAAATTCTTGTTCACGCAAATAACTGTACGGATGCCTTTGGTGTCTCACGACCGTGCCAATATGACGTCACCTAGCAAAAAAATTAGGACCTGTTCGCATAGCAGCCAAAAAGGGCCAACGCTCGTGAATCGGAAATAAGCTGCCAACGCCGGCCACTTGTAAATGACACTTACGAACGAAAATCAATGTTAATTAAACCTCGGATTTGCATCGACATGATACTCCGCCGCAACATACACAATGACGCTGTCTGCCGAGTTTATTATGCAGTGTGCTTCCCCGACAATCAAATAATTCTGTCGGTGTTAACTTCGAGTGAAACTCACTAAATTCATCAGGTATGCCTCACTTTAAATAATAACTTTGCTTTATTAGACTCTCAACGACTCAGCACACCGGAGAGCTTTACAACTGGCGAATCGAAACGTTACTAACTGTAAGGCCGTGTATTTTACACGGAAGCTCATAAGCCGAGTTCAGCATCCGTGTCCATTCCGTTGTGAAGGCCGGCTGGTGCTGCCGTACTCGATATTAAAGTTCAAAGAACAGACAGCGACGAGACCTGCGTAACAGTCCCAAATTTTCGCTTCAAGGCGCAGTTATGAATTCTTATAACAGCTGACTTCCGTATACTTCACTCGAATACATAACTTGCTTGCATGGTTTGTTTCAGTCAGTAATCTGTAATTTTTCTCTTTCTCAAGTAGGGCGTTTGACCGGCTCCGCGCTGAATGTAAGCTAGGAGGGGCCCCAAACGACAAACATAGTGGGGGCATCGTGTGGGCGCCTTCTGATGACTTAAGATTTTCCGATTTTAAAGGAGAAACAAATTGACCGCCCTTCTATTACTGCGAAGAGGGGTGCAAGCGAAGCTCGGGATCCGCGGCTCTTCGTCGTCGTAAAGCCTCGGCTTCGCGCTCCCTCACGTCGACGACGAGCCCTTTCTCGAGCGAGTTTCAGACGGCGTTCATCAAACGCCGCCTGTTCTTCGGTCGAACGCACGACGCGCGGCCCGCTGTCGTTCCTTCAACGCAGCCTGCTCTTCGGCAGAACGAACCAAACGCGGCCTGCCCCATCTGACTGCCGGGCGGGAAACGGCGGGCGCGAGGCGAGCGAACACGCGATCACACCCTTTCCCTCCTCCGGAGGAAGTGAACGGCTCTGATTGACTCGCGTCTTGCGCTGCGTCTACTTCTTCGTGCATATAAAAACTCGCTTTAAAGCGCGCATATGATGAAGTGACAGTAGCTAAATACCATGAAAGAAAAAAAAGACCGAAAGTGGCTGAATCGGTTAACGTGATGGCCTCGGAACCCGGAGGTCGGTGGCTCGAATCCACCGCCTGAGAAAGAAGTTTTATTTTCGCGCGGCTTGAGTGTCTTTGTAAGGCAACGTTGAAGTCGACACGAGTGAGGCAATACAAGCTTCTTATGAAAAAACGCTGTCCAAACTTCGATTTACCGAAGGAATTGCACCAGATATATTGAGTTCCTATTCTCGGGTAGATTATAGGCCGCAGCAAAACGGACAACTTCTGATAGGTGCGAGGATTTCCTTACAGAGCTTCCATTTTTTTTATGTATGATTTGCTCCGCATTTTCTAGAAAAAAAAGTTGTCGGAAGCAAGGAATGTATCTTAGTGTCGAGAGTGTGACCGTATTTTAACAAAATGTGACATAACCTCTGGTTCATAGCATATGCGGAAATTTTGCTGTCCTCTTATGCCTTGAAATCAAAAGTGCCAGTAAGTACGAAGAGGCGTAAAACATTCCAAACCTGACCCACCCTTTTCTAGGTCGCGTTGAGCCCTACTCCCTAAAGGGTTGCAGCATCTATCGTGACCGACCTAGAAATGCAAATTCTTTTTCAGGTAAGCGCACCGAGGTTGTACTTATGCAGTCGTCACCTAATAAACTGATGTAGTACGCTTCCAGGTACGCAGCAGACAGCGCCGCTTTCTCTTCACAATCACTCTTTTATCTTCGTAAATACGGTATTCCAAAGAGCAGGTACGTACAACAAGACATGATTCATATGAGAATTTAATATTCAG
Organism: Dermacentor variabilis; assembly: GCF_050947875.1. Classification (NCBI taxonomy): domain Eukaryota; kingdom Metazoa; phylum Arthropoda; class Arachnida; order Ixodida; family Ixodidae; genus Dermacentor; species Dermacentor variabilis. The sequence goes on from NC_134577.1 coordinate 40,761,828, forward strand.
TTAATCAAATAAATTGAATAAAAGGCGTGCGCGATGAGCAAAAAACAAATAGGCAACGACAATCGTTTTTCACGACCTTAACAAATGTCAACAAAACCGTTAGAAAAACGAGAAAGAAGGTCAGAGCGTTAATAAGGGTTGTGCAAGGCTGTTAATCGGCAGTCAGGTATTGAGAACTTGCACGTTCTTAAAAAAGTATTAAAGACAAGACAAACTCGTGAAAATCTGGCCTGAGAAAGTGCGGCACAAATCCTTTCTCCTTTCCTTTCTCTATGGTGACGCTGTTGACAAACCGAGAATGTTATGACGTCGAGTTGCCCAATTTAATCTGTCCGCTATGCGTACCAGTTCAGCGGACATCGCAAACGTGACGATTTTGCGAACACTTTGCCCCAGTCTGTTCGTGTGTGCAGATGGATGCGCCTTGAGCTCTGTTAAAACGAGCGGCTTCCTTTGGCTCTTCCACCACTGTCCTGACGGTCGGACTTTCACCGCCGCCAGATACAAATGTACCAACGCGAAGGTCACGTGAGGAGCTTCGAGGCATCTTCTGAAGAAATATATATATAGTAGTTCAGAGGAAGAGAAACAGGTACTGCGTCCTGTTACCCATACAAAAGCAGGGCTCAGCGCCTGGTCTAGAGGTTAAATGCTGCGACAAAGCGCTCGGAAAGGGCGAATCTCCGCTTCTCCAATAGCCTTCTCCACTTTCTGGGGCTGCAGGAGAGGGCTACAGCGTTGGGAGAGGAGAATGGGAGCCGCATTCCATGCCAGCACTCGAGCCGCTATGAAGAGAACACGTGTATAACGAATCGTCTTTGTACGACGAAAAGGCCAGAACTGGATGGCTACCCGACAAACCCGATGCACAGCGTCGCCGTAGCGTTGTTCAGCGAAAGACGGTAAATGGTAAACCAACCACCACCGCCTTCAAAATCAGTTATTGCTGTTATCCCCTACAGGTATACCGCGTGTCACACAAAATAATAAAGGTCGCGCGTTTAGGGCTGAATTTGAGTTAAATTTTAGCGCCCGTGAAAAAAAACCTGCTGAATTATGCAGAAGAGTTTACGAAGGAAAACATAAAACGGCTTGTTTAAAGAAACATGCTCGTCATTTTGTTAAGCGTAGCACACGGGTTGTGCACGAGATCTCCCTCACGGGCAGTCGCTGTTACATTGGCCAAGCGGTAAGATATATCTGCGACTGCTCATCTAAACATGCGTCTTCACCTAAAGGCTTGCCACACAGACATATTGCGACCCATTGTCATAAGTACGGTTGTACGCACACCTAACTATAAAAACTGCCAAGTAGGTTCAAAGTTCCACAAACAGCCGCGCACGCCGGATTTCTAAAACCTTCAACATTTTGATGCGCAAGGAAGCATGCTTCAGCTCTCCGTCAACCTCCGCCTCGCCAAAAGGCATATTAAGGCATATTCCGCTTCCGTAGATAAAGTAATTTGTTCTTAGTCAGCGCCGCTGCCCTGTGTCTTTATTCCTTTGTCCTGTGAGGCACCGTTGAATATACTGCTATTTGCAAGATTTGTCTGTAGAAAAGATGTATTACTTCTTAGGCAATTAATGTACAATAGCAGCACAAAATAATTTATGCTACGCAGAATGTTTCACTTAACGTTGGCCAAACTTTAAAAATGTGCAAATGCTACGTGGCTGCACAGAACCAAGGTTATGTTGGTTGCCACCGCTTGGAGATACTGAGACCTTTTTTAATTAGTCCTAAATAATAAATCAACTTATCAAATATTGTAATTAGATTAAAAGTGTCAGTGAGAAAATTGTAGAGCAACACGAAAAAACTCCTGGTGCAGTTTTCTGTTGCTCAATACGTGCTACATAAAAGTGTTGTTCCGAGCGTGAAAGAAACCCGCTAATACACGCAAAGTACCCCGAGCGGCCAGTCGGACGGCAATAAATTTAATAAAGGGTCATGTATTTGTTAAAATAAGGTTCTTCGAATAAAACCTAATTCATTTTATTCTAGCCATGAGCTTAACAGCGTTGCAAACAACGCCCAACTCTACCGCCTTCGCTGTGAGAGAGGTGGCGTCTTACATCCTGGCATGCTCAAAGTTTTTCATTTTCTGGCATATTTCCAAGCACGGAGCGGGAAGTGGAAATCTCGATAACGACAATGCCGAAGAGATTTTTGCAGCAATTAAAAAAAAACACGACTTTTCTGACAAGTGCGAGTCTGATGAGTACACTCAGCATAACGAAGAAACAGTTTATAAATTTCGCCTGGGGGTTCCCAGGTCATCATCATCATCAGCCTGGTTACGCCCACTGAAGGGCAAAGGCCTCTCCCATACTTCTCCAACTACCTCGGTCATGTACTAATTGTGGCCATGTCGTCCCTGCAAACTTCTTAATCTCATCCACCCACCTAACTTTTTGCCGCCCCCTACTACGCTTCCCTTCCCTTGGAATCCACTCCGTAACCCTTAATGACCATCGGTTATCTTCCCTCCTCATTACATGTCCTGCCCATGCCCATTTCTTTTTCTTGATTTCAAATAAGATGTCATTAACTCGCGTTTGTTCCCTCCCCCAATCTGCTCTTTTCTTATCCCTTAACGTTACACCTATCATTCTTCTTTCCATAGCTCGCTGCGTCGTCCTCAATTTAAGTGGAACCCTTTTCGTAAGCCCCCAGGTTTCTGCCCCGTACGTGAGTACTGGTAAGACACAGCTGTTATACACTTTTCTCTTGAGGGATAATGGCAACCTACTGTTCATGATCGGAGAATGCCTGCCAAACGCACACCAGCCTTCCCGAGGTTCCCAAGTATATGACTATTAATGCGAATACCATTCTCAGCGTTTTCAGGGCAGATTTTCTTTTTTTTTCTTTTTGGCCACATCTCTTTACTTATCTAACCAAAAATATAGGCCTATCTCGAACATGGTGCAGTATAAAAATGTAGGCTGTTCCCGTGGGTGTGTGCCATGGTTATGTGCCGCTCCTCAATGAATCTCTTTGACGCCAACTTGCGTCACCGGGTACGTACAACTGGGTATACCCAGACTTGGCGACGGCGTCGTTAGATGGCGCAATGTATCCAGAGGGAAGCGCGAGAACACTGTCGATTCAGCTGGCAACCTTCGCAGTGACCAATATAACAGGCACCGCGCCTTTCCATTCAGTTTATGCATCAACAATTGGTGCTGCCATAACGTTCAAACATCATGAACGCGCATGCGCACAAAGAGCCTGCAGAACCGTGTTGAGAAAAAAAAATATTGAAAAAGGTTGTTTTCAGTGCTTTGCGGGGGCATAACTGCAGAGCACAGCAGAAACGTGAAATCTCTACAACAATATTACGGTTTGTTGGGTAGCGTAGAGTGACATGGTTTCTTGTTGAACTTGTGTTAATAGAGATATCTCAAGTTGTCTAAACAAAGGAATCTCAGATTTTAGCTCATCCACTTTTTATTGACTCGCAATATTTTTGTTAGTGTTTCTCTCATAAGGCTTCTTAGAAATTTATTGTAAACGCAGTAGGACGTTTGGAAATATCCTACGTGCGTGTCGCTCAACGTCTGCGTTCGTAAGACCCCAAATTACAAGAACTCCAGAAAGGAAGGTGCCGAAAATGAATAAGGCCTCCCAATTAAATTCGATATCGTGATGTCCATTTCATGAAGAGGCAAAAAGCAGGGCCGTCGAAACTTTTTGGAGAGGATAAAAACTTACCTTCTTTCGGCTTGCAAGGGAAGTAGTGATTACCAAGAGCATTACAGGAACGTGTTTCACAACAGTCGCCATCCCTGGAAAGTAAAAGGTGACGATGTAAGAGAGAAATTGGTTTATAAGAAGCTCCGAACGCTTAGAATCAAACAGACGTAATGCTTTTGAGCGCTGAGGGATCTACGCCTCTTCTTCAAAGAAACTTTATTTTGTTGGTCGAAGGGTATAAGACTTATCGGTAAACTATGCTTGCTGATGTGAAGGTCAACCTGACCCATTTGGCTGAATCGGCGTAACCGGATATGACAAAAACTTGTGGACTGCACAATCGTTTTCACCGTTCCTTTTCCCATCTCGTACTTGTACAACGCTTTGACAGTGTGGGCAGAACGTGACGCGACGATATGGGTTGTCCGGAAATTTAGAAAAAATAAATACCGACAGGCAGAAACCACCTGAGGGAACGTGTGCGAGAGAAAATGGTCACCTCAAAGTATTTAAAGAGAGACTACAGAGAAACACCATATCAGTTTAAACTGATAAAGTATTCCACCAAACCTCTATTTTCGTTAATTACGCATAAAGATGTCAATTAATGTAAGAGAAAATGAGTTCAACGTTCTTTTAATTTCGCTCCGATTTCACTATGCCGGCATGTTGGTGTGACACGGGTTGCAAAACATTTCTTTTGTATTTGCGCCATTGTGAAACTGAGCAAGTTCTTGAAACTTACGAAGTTAAATACGTGGCTCTTGCGTAATACAATTTAGTTCATCTTTACCGATATAACTAGGCCCGATCCGACGCTGTGACGTCACGTGACGTCATGCAAAGTACGTGACGTCACTCCGAGCTGGTGCAGGAATATCGAGGCGGTGGCGGCAGCCACGCGACATTCTTTTCCTGCGACTCGATACGAGATACCGGGCAGCAGCCACGCGACATCCTTTTCCTGCGACTCGATACGAGATACCGGGCGCCAGAAGCAATGGCGATGAAATTTGAAGCGTTTTGGACGCCCCTCAATTGTGGAAGAGAAACACCTTCGGTAGAGTGAGGTTTGATATCGTCTCTTTGTCAAACGAATGAACTGCGAGTACAGGCAGCGGAGACTTCCGGATTTCCCAAAGATATCCCGCTCGTCATCGCCTGAGGCAATGGCGAGAAATATCGAAAATGGTCATCAAACGAGAACACGCTGGTTAGCTCGGTCAATAACAATGACGTAAGGCCATGGGAGCGGTTGGTTCGTGCTGCAGCCTGACGACGATTATTCGTTCGGGTGTACGTGCTCGATGTGTAGTTGGGTATGGTAACGTTAGATTCACGTAAGCAAGGCTCTAAAATGTACGTCAGCGAGTCGGCCTCAGGACACAGATGACGCGCACGGACGACGCAGCGAATAACCGAGAAGCAAGGTACTTACTTGGAAAGCTCACTCTCTCATAACAAGGATGTATTTCGTTGCAGCGACAGTGGCCAGTACAGTCGGCTCGTCGTCGGGCCAAATATCTCAGCTAACACAAATACACATCCTACATGTAGGGCACCATTTCACACTCCGTAATTCCCGATAAAACTGTGGCTATCGCCGATATTGCTATAACTAATATTTACCATCAAAGTGAACGCGCAACTAGGTGCGAAGGGCTCGCCTTACGCGCGCGCTTCTAGAAACTACCACATAAATCGCAACACAAGAGCAATACGATGAAAACTCCGAAGACACCTTGGCACTTCTTGTGAGTTGCGGCTGCGAAAGCACTAATGTCCAATTGAACGCCGCTTACAGGTCCTTTTAGTTATGAACTCCTCGCGGGCAAGCGAGCGCGTTGAGACGCTCGGCCGACACCTCCTAGATAGCGCAAGGCTGGCGAGCTTCGATCCGTAACGTCATGCTACCTCGCCCGATTTCCACAGAATCTAATGGGGACGCTCCCGAGTAAGCGCGGTGACTTTGACGTCACCGCTTTCGTCACGTCGGGCTTGCCGATGAAAATTTATGCCCGAGTAGGATGGTGGCATAACGCAGAGTGCACAGGCCTGCTATCAACGAAGTGCTGGTTTAGCCCAGTGCGCAACGCACTCGGCTTCTGAGCGTGGGGTAGTAGGTTTGAATCTAACTACCGCCAACGTTTTCCTTTTCAAATTTGTTCGGTCTTATTATGCATTAATTTACCTATAGCGATTACCGAACCGAAACTAGAATGCAGCCGATAGCTTGCGCTGACATGGAACGCGCGGATAACACAGGTTTCCGAGAGCAAGAGCGAGGTGACGTGGCGTCGCTACGATGCCCTCTCCCCTCAAGCAACACCTGACGCTCCAGCGCAGCAGCAGGTGTTCCCTTTCGCCTGTTCAGATCCGCCGAGGCGCGCACGCGAGGTGGCGTCGCAGCCAATGGGAATTTAGGTGCCACTTCACTGCTACAAACGCCGACTTTTTCAGTCAGTAGGCCATTTGATGCTTTCGTATGGAAATAAATGCCTCCTGTGCGAGGACAGGAACACAATAGCAATGGCAACACAGCGAAGGAAAAAAAACATTATTTGCAAAGTAACGTAAACAAGTTGCACGTGGCTCTGTAGACTGTCTTCGGGGCATTTGTAAATGTACAGATGTAGTATCGCTTCCTCTCTGGCATGGAGTTTGCAGGCACGTTAGTTTCATCGCAGAGCTCTAGGACAGAAAATCTGTTGCAACGGAAAGTGTCCAATCTTCAACACATCTTGAAAAAGCGGTTTCGTTATGTTTTGCTTCATGGGTATGGATCAGTGGCGTCTGACATTTATGCTGGTACTTACCGACCATCGGGAACGATTACACTCTGTCTGAATGGTGTGCTACAAAGATTTGTCACTTATAATCAGATTTCGCCGGTGGCGTTGGTAGTTGAGGGGTTAACGTGGCAAGCGGTGTTAGAGAGTCCCTGCCGGCATCCGCGCTCCTCAAATCAAGCTAACAACTTGCACACGACGCTGTCTTCATAGGCTGCGGTGTTGCCTGTTCTGGCCTTCAAAACACGACAATGTCCACGCTCGTCTCTTGAAAGTCAGAACCTCGAAGGAACAGACTCGTCAGCGCAAGCACTTTGGTCACACTGTTCAGCATAAGCAATCCGGGTAGTGCGAAATACAGCAGGCAGCGAAATACGCCGCGCGTTCCCGTTGATCGCTGTTCGTTCTGTCCTTCTTTCTTTTCCTTGTCTCGCTCTAGTCTCAGTGCTTCTGCGCTCTTCCGAGACAAAAAAGAAAAAAAAAGCTACCCTTTCCTTTTCAGGTTCCTCGCCGTCTGTCACACAACGTTTGACAGGCAACAAAAATAAAAATAGCTTATCTGACCGTGTGCGTAAGTTCTTAACTACCGCTTTATTTGCTCTGCGTGCGGGCCTAAAAGGGTGAAAAACGGTGGCAGGGCGCCGCATTCGTACTTACCCTCTGATAAAAAGTGGACATGGCTCTTGTCAGCTAAACAGAATATTCCACTCGTGCTCGCTAACAGCGAATCACATATTTGGTGACGGTCCGTAGCACGCTGTCTAAAGAGGGATGAAACTTACATCGGCTTGTGAATTATATCCTCTCGCTTGCTGAGCCGCACATGGAAAACAGTGAAAAAGAGAAGTGTGAAAGGTGACGACGACATCAAACAGTAAAGTTTGCCAAATCTTATAAATCAAGTAAATTGTAGAAAGCTTTACTCCAATCTATTTCTCTCTCTCTCTCTCACTGTCTCTCTTTCTCTCGCCCTGCAATTCTGAGCTGAGGCGAGTGGTATGCTTACAAAGAATGGACTTGTTTGCAGATGTCAACTGAAAGCAGCCCCCCATAACCACATCGCAGATTAAATCGGCAAACGAAGTGTCCACTGACCTAAAATATTACTGTTTCAAGGCGATAAAAAAAACAAGTCCAATAATTACAGAAAGTGAGCGCTAGCTGGCACAGTTTGCTAAAACAATTTCGAGTGCGAAGAAAAAAACATACGCTTCGAGTGTTGACTAACCCTCTTTCAGAGCTGGACCAGTTTAAACTTTAAAAGCATAACGAGTAACCTTAAGAACAATAATACAGCAAGAGTCAGTAGGAGTTGAATGACTTAGGCATACGGCGGACATTTGTACGTGTTGGAAGAAACAGCTCAATACGGACTGGCAAAACGTAATGTTACGAAGGTCAGTACGGTCACTGTAAACCTGAAACAGTATCAGAAAAATAAAGGTGTTTCACGCTTTTGTTCCACAGTTTACAAGAGGTGTTGATTCCAATCATTTATAGTAAATTAGCGGATGTTTCAGTGAAAACCTAATGAAATCACGTAAACGCAAGGAATTTGAGAGAAAGTTATCCTTTTTCACAACAAGATTCACAGCAACGTATCACATGCCAAGTTTGCGAGGATCACAAGTCGGCCTTAACAGCGGAGCTGTTAAACGAAACATGCACCACCGTTTTCGAGCTGTGGTAAGTAAGGTAATCAGTTCACTACTCAACGCTCTTCCTTCTCTCGGCACTTCTAGCGCAGCGGCACTTCTATACTGACGAAGGCAATACACTTCCCACGAATTGGCACAGATGATCATGAAGCGCAGTGAACACTTCTGTCGAAGGGTGGCGCTGCTATCTACTTCCTTGAGTAAGGTGGAGTGTTCAGTAAAGGAACGTGGATCTTGAGTAAAGAATACGGGGGCGAGCTTGCGGCGGCGTGCTCGCTATCAAATGTCCCTCAAGGCGGAACCATCGACGCAGCCAGCATCAGATCGTCGAATTTGCTCCGAAGCGTAATAATTAGAAGTTATATAAAAAGGGTTACTTCGCATACACATCACTCGAATACACTGCACTTCCTTGCGCGTTCGCTTTAGCTAATAACTCGTAGTTTTATGTGTCTCGCGACGCATTTAACCGACTCCTCTTTGAAGCTCAGGTAGGTGAGGCGCAAATCAACAAACATTGATTAATCGGGTATCCGGCCTGGGCCTGTAGTCAAATCTCAGTTTAGTTTGCGGCGCCGTACCAAGTAAATCAGGGTTCACGTTCCTGCGCAACCGAACAGAGAGACCTCTGTTCCCGACGCCCCTTGCAAGAATCACTCTTTTACATTCAACGTGCCGGAAGACACCACCTACATCGAGGAAACAACTGAAAGCATTGTAGAAACGATTGGCGACGAAGAACTGCATTTTATGACTATCAAAGAAAAACGCGGGTCATTGTACAACATTCGGATATACGGCGGTATATGAAGAGGCCCTGGTATAGCGAAGGCATTCCACCGGATATAGCGAAACGTTTGCAGTCTTCAGTAGATTTCCAATAGTGGCAAAACAGACTCCTAGGACTCCCTCATACTGCTTCGCTACCCTTAATTAAAGAGTTTCCCTGATTGGCGTACATGTGCGAAGCATTCTTCTTTTGTTCTTTTTTAGTTGTCGAACTTAAATAAACTGTTCGGTTAGCGATATTAGCGCTCATGTTGCATTTGGTGAACTGAAGCCTGTGAGTAGTCTAAACACGTAACTATGAGTTTGCATTCCGAGAATAAACTAAGCTGAAGTTATTAGTTTACAGAATGAGCCACAAACCACAATGTGAAATCAACTTCACACGTAACTCGACTACATAGCAACCAGGAGAGAGCATAGCATGACCTTACATGCTGATCAAACACAGGTTCCACGCAAGCCATTGCGACGTATAACACGTGACCAGCCCTTTGATGACGCGCCTCAGCTGTCCCTTTACCTTACTCACTACCCGTTCTAACTCGAGCATATGTTGCCTCAATACAAATAAAATCAAGGAGAACGAACCATACCATTTCTACAGCTAGAATTAAATACGCCTCCATGTTTCACGTTTCTCCTGTAAAGCGTGCTCTGCCTTTAGCAGTCGTGCATAGGGCAAAACCCTCTCTGACGATGTTTGTGCCTTCGGCAGCGGAGAACTTTTCCCTGATCAATTGACAACGGTTTCGCCTTTTATTCCGGTCTTTTATGATGGGCTCTCCCCTACAGCGGATCAATATTTATCGCTGCATGTTGGCGGATTGGTTCAACCTGAAGTTTACCTGGAGCCAAGCGAAATCGGAAGTCAGCGCGAGTTTTGACATTGGCTTCGCATAACAGCTTCCACTGTGATCCGGCACTGAGCGTTTTTTTTTTCTTCCTCCAGTACAGATGTATATTTCTAGAGTGCGGGAGCAAGTAGGGCGCACACGCGAGGATTCCAGGGTCTCCTTTAGAACCTTCAGGACGTCTGCTGCTAATAACATGAAGTCAAAAATTAATTAATTTTTATTTTGAATTGTAGTATAGTAGGCGCTATTTGCGAGCTTAGAAGCTTTTTCGTCATACTTCACAATTATCTGCCAAGTGTGTTGCAAGGCGCACAGGGATTAGTACGGCACGCTAGGTATGAAGAAATAGTTCTTGAAAGTACACATACAGACAAACTACGGGAAATCTTGAAGCATCTAAATTGGCATCTGCGAAGTACCCAGCGTATCGTCAACGAACGATATCTCGGCACCCAGGAAAAAAAATACATAAGTGCTTTTTTTGAGATGGCGCCAAGCCATTCTCCAAGGCAGAAGCGATCGTCCGCCACTGATCACTGGATTCATTTGGCTCAAAACGCGGCCTGCTTCTCAGAGACAAGTCGTCTCCCCAGTATTACCCGCGACATTGGTCGCACAAAAGAGAGTCAGCGAAGTGCGAAATTCAATTTAGCCATGCTGCTCTGCAGCGATGTCGTGAGGCTCGCTGGCTTTTCTTTCATTTTTTTATTGCACAAGTCGTATCCTCTACTTCTCTAATATATATTTATTTCCCTGTCTGCTTTCTTTTTTCATCTCCTTTTGACTCAAGTAGTGAAGAATACAAGTGCGACAGCGCTCGCGTAAATGCATTTTTGCGCAGCAAGAAGGCGCGTGCAAGTCCGACCGGCTTCGTGTGCTGTCGTCGTTCCCTGGTTGTGGGTACGAATCTCACCGCAAACAGTGTACCCTGCTTCTTAAGAGGCGCCGTCCGTAACATTCATTTTAGCAACAACACGCAGTAGTCGTTCTTTCTGAGGCTGACGAGCGTTTTTCTTGTCAAGTCCCTCGCGAGCGAGTTGTCGCGACACGCCTGACCGGAAATGTGTGACCGCACGCTCCTACACGAACCTCTCGGGTAGGAGGAGGAAGACAGCGTCCCGCTAAATAACCGAGCTTACGTCGTGTGTTTTGTGTGGTGGGCCGGTGGCGCGGTGGGACTGAGCGAATTCTGCTAGGCTTCCTGTGTGCCTAGCCGACTTTCCGTCCTCTGTTCTTCTTTCGATCCCATTTTCCCCCTTACCTTCACGAGTATACATTCTTAATCTCATTTTACTTTAGTTCCACAATCTGCAACGAATATGTTCCACTTACTAACTGTATTTATGTAGAACAGCCTTAACAGTGAGGTACTGTAAGAATGGCAAAAAGCTCGACCGAAGGAAAAACCAACACTCAAGCACATATGTTCCACATAGCCCAACTAAGTCCGTTCAACGTTTTTTTTTTTTTCTGAAACATGATTCTCGCACTTAGTGTGACGTATATGGAACGAGATTACGAATGTACGGTAGAAAACCGGACGCTCATTGGACAAACTTTCATATATTTCTCTCTCTCTCTTTCTCTCTCTCTCTCTCTCTCTCTCTGATTGCTAAGCGCTTGGCTCATCTCGCAGCCTTTTTCTGCTTTCGGATCCGTACTTCACCTTCGCAGAAAGAGTCGGCTTCCCAGGTGACTAATTACTACCTGAGGCAGCTAGTCGTGTCTCCGAGTTTACTCCGCTTTCCGGAGTTCTTGTATCTCCAAATGGGCATGTTCGCTAGTAGCGGCTAGAGCTCAAGGAAACGTACTCAATCGTTGAGATTGAGCACTCTCAAAAAACAGCGAAATTGGGACACGCGTTTACTCCCGCATACAGAAGCTTCAAGCACTTCACTGGTGGTGGTGGTGGTGGTGGTGGTGGTGGTGGTGGTGGTGGTGGTGGTGGTGGTGGTGGTGGTGGTGGTGGTGGTGGTGGTGGTGGTGGTGGTGATAATGATGATGATGACAGAGACGGAGACAACGAAGACGACCCTAAAGAGACACTAAAGACAAATACTAGATCAGTAAATTATTCTTGAAGAGCTCCATTTTCGTTTAATTCGCGGTTAATAGGTCCATCTTTAGATCAGAATATGAAGGTAAATGTTTTGCTTTTCGAATTCTGCACCAGAAGCCCAGGGTCAGTATGTCGCGGTGATGTCACAGACTTCAAAGTATTTATTTGTATCGGGGCCACTGTGGCTTAGTAAATGTTCCTAAAACCTGCAAAGTTCAGTCTTTATCTCTTTTGCAACACAATGTGGTCCATTTTTTACCAATGAAAATTTAACCAAGCCAGAGTAAACGGCGCCAAAATTCACGGCTTCATGACGAGATGGCGCGAAAACTTCAAGGCAGCGTCTCCACGTGTTGCTCGTTCTTGCGTCTTTTTTTTATTTATTACGTTTCTTCTTGTGGTAAGAGTTTACTTTTTTAGTATTCTACAAGGGTAATTGCCTACACAACCCTAATATTTTTTTCTCGTTAGTTTTTTTTAAGACACTATGTTCTACCCACTCAAGAGAATTGACGAAGAGTCGGCTGAATTCCATAAATGGATGAAATACGGATATATAAAAATTATAGCGAATAAATTAAAGGTAATTAGAGCAGAGAAATCTTTATTTCTTGGGGGGCACTTGTCGTTTCGAATGAACACTAATAAATATATACACAGGGTGCCCCATGTAACCTGAGCCACACTTTAAGTGTGGAAATGTCATGGAGCTGGACAGGTTACCAAAGTATTGTTATTTGCCGTCGCTTGAAGATACTCAGATTATTTTTGCATTCCATCTAATTTCATAATTAGTCCTAATTACATTTTCAACTTCTCAAATATTATAATTAGAACGTGCAGTGAGAAACTTGTGCAGCAACATGAAAAACTACCGCTACAGCTTTCTGTAGCTATTAAGGTTCAGCCTAGAGTTGAAGGCGTCTCAAAAAGATGGCGTGACATGGAGCGCCGCCAACAGCGTTGTAGGCCTCGCATCTCGATGGTGCACGAGATGAGACCGGAAAAAAAATTCGAGGACACCTAAGCACTTATGAGTTGTGAATGCCAAAGCAGTAATGTCCGAGTAAACGCTGCTGAGCGATCATTCGAGTTCTTGCGCTGCGAGTAATGTACCACAGCTGTACGTGCTGCCCGAGCCAGCGAGAGGCAGCAGCCTGCGGTGCAAATGCCGCAGGCCACGAACGTCCTTCGCGACGAGAGACCGAGGAAGCAGCAGCGGCCATCAAGGCCGGCAGGCGCGCGCAGCAGCTAAGCCCAGGTCCCGGGGGAAAGTACACTTTCTATTAATCACTCCATCCACTGGGTACACGCACACCGAGAAATGCGAACGCCCGGGAGCCAGTTGTTTATTTATTCAACGTCGATCCGCAAAAGAAATTCGCTGGTTTCAGTTCGAAGCTGACGCTTCTCGCACAGCGGGTGCCACTCTGCGCGGTGTCCCTACAGTGAACGGCCAGCCGGCGTTATTTCGTGAATCGAAATCGTTGAATGCCAAACGGTTGCCGTTGTTTGCGGTATTCAATTACGCCGCCCCCGATACCTTGCGTAAACGGGCACGGACGCGCGTACCGGTAAACAAAGCGTGACAAGATTAACAAACAGAATTTTTTTTTATGAAACGAACCGGACTGCGCGGACCAAACGGACAGTTTCGTATGGCTCCCAAAATTTCCAACGGGGGCGACGAAGTTCCCGCCCACTCAAAGCACCCGGCGCAAGGTATGGAAATACGATCACTCGCGGATGGTTTCTGCTGCGGAATGTTTCCCAAACATGCAGCCGCCGGCAGTCGTAAATTATCGCTGTGTGGGCCCGGGTGCCATTTGTGTAAGCAACGCCTGAGAGACTGTGTGCGCGAGCGCGATCTGTTAATGATGGAACTGTGCTTGCGTGCGTGCTGCACGTGTTGGCTTGTTGCGCGCTCTCTTCCTCTCCCCTCTCCCCCCCCCCGCCTGTTTCTTATTTATTGCGTCGAGCGTGTGATTCGAGTTAAGCAAAGCACGAACACATCTCTCGGAGTTCTCTCTTTATGACGAAATGCGAAAGAGCAATGTGTCCCACTGAGTTTTAGTTTTGACTTTACGCAGCGCCAGGTGGGGCGAGTGACAACGCAAGGAGTAGAACCGCTCAGGACGAACGCGCACCTTCGCATGCGTTCACTTTTAACTTCGGAATGCCCAACGTATAAGACATGCTGCGCTTTTTCTGATGCCTCAGAATTCCGATTTTAGCAGCGGTAGCTCGACACACCGCCCGTAGCAGCCTTTTTGACACGATGAAGCGAGTGTTAAATTGTGACTAGTTAACAAACCAATCACTTAATAAATTAGTACTATACTAATTAGGTTACAACCGTTTTTCATTGCTGAGCTACAGAGTTATAAACTTGATAGTTTCGTTTTTCTAAATTTCGAAATTTTCATAATGCTTCATAAAAATTGACGGCCTAAATCAAAAATACGTTGAACAGTGCAGAATCCAACTTTTTCTTTTAAATGTAACAAACCTCATCAGTTTCGGTGCAGTGGTTGCCAACAAAAACATTTTGTCTTGATCCTCAGTGCAAGCTTTCGCTTTCTCTAAAGATCATGCTTTCCCTGGCTTCGTAGTATGTTTGCATTATATACGAGTGTAGCCACGACCGATAAGGATACACCCTCCCCTTCAGTACAGGAAAGTGGGCGACGGTGGGCAATAAAATGCTACCTCCCTTGATATTGCATTATACTTCTCTTTCTATACAATTGTATTCGGCTGACAATGGAGGCGAACAACTCCTGGCAAACTGCCCTATACACAGGTTGCGTTGACGCAGCTTCTATGACAGATAGGCGCATTCGAGAACTTTGGCGGGCGCTATGAAACGCTATCGCATTAACGGACCTTTAGCGTCACCCATATCGGCCATGGGATAGGAGGTCTGGAGGATTTTCTAAAGAAGATACCACCCAAGGCAGAACGCGAGTCGCTTACGTCTTCTCCGGCGTGTGTGTCACGTTCTAACAGATCCAGCTAAACTTCGCGAAGGTCGGTCAGCGTTCGCGACAAACAATGCCGAAGCACGGAGGCATAGCGACCACACTTAGGCACGTCGCATGTCCGGGCACATTTCGGGTCGCCACGCCATTTCCCGCGTTCGCCACTGTTGCCCCCCCCTTCCTCCATCTAAGACCTGCACTTCCCGATCCTTTGTTCGTGATTGCGCTTCATCTCTTTCATTTTGGTCACGACAATGCCCTAACGGTCCCACCACTTAGCAACAACAGATGTTGGCGGTCGCCTTCAGGATCTGTGTGTGCGTTGCTTCTCACGGGGCATGGCACAATTTCATTCATCATTTCGCTTTCTTTTTTTTTTCCTTTTTGTTGATCGACCAGCAACTATTCAACTATCCAACAACTATCCCAACTCCGCACTCTCTTTTTTTTTTCGCCTTCCGCTCCTGGCTGACAAAGTTTCACCGTTACTGTTGTTAGTCAACGTTGCTATTCTTTAGCCTTGTATTTCTCTCTTGGCCCCTTGTGACAAAATAGGTGCAGACTTCCTTACACATATCAATATTGTTTTTGCTTTACCCTGCGCGTTAGCTCGGTGAACTTCTGGCATTCTGTTGCTGAGCACGAGGTCGCGGGAACGACTCCCGTCCGCGACGACCGCACTCCGACGGGGGCGGAATGCATCACTGCTCGCATACTTAGATTCATGTCCACGTCAAAAAATTGGCTGCGGCTTAGCTCAGCTAACCCTGAATATGCAAAGCGAAAGCTTGGTTTAGCCTGGTTAAGCCTTGGTTTCGTTTTGTTAACCTTTGATTTAGCTGTAATTATTATACTTAGGTATACCATCATCATTAAGCCAGGTATGAAGGCTGTGCCTAAGTCGGTGCTAGACATGGCTGTGATTAGGCTTGAGTAGACACGCATCGTTCCACGGTGCGACGCCTGTTGTACCACAAATCCGCGTTTTGCTCGCCAATCCCATGATTGCTGAACGATCGCAGCGCCATGAGAGTTCACTTAAGTAATCGCTCTAGGGAACTGAATTATTACCGCTTCGGAATTATTGCAACGCTCACGCCATTGAACGCACGCGAGCACCGTCAATTTGCTGGCACGCAGTGCCCAGTTCCCTGCGCAAAGCGCATTGTTTTACGGCTGACAAAATTTACCCGCAGACAAAGAATCGCGTGACAACCACTCCTCAAGCGGGAGCCATCTGCTAAGCGGCAAACCGGTAACACCGACTTTAGGAATTTATGGTGGCGTGCGCATGCTGACATCAGCTTCGCGTCACTGCTTGAAACCGCTTTTCACAAAGAGTCGGTACTTTCCGCTCTTCCCAGCGAGTTCGTATCGTCGGAAAAATATCTTTCTACAGACAATAGTAAGCTCCAATTATGCCAAGAGACACGCTATGAGAATGAACTCGTCACCGCGAATAAATCTAGAGTCATCAATAAATTAGGTCTTCACTTTCTTTAGAACGAAACGCCGAAAAGGAAATAAACAGACCAAATAGCACCAAATGCTAAAGAACTAAGGAATAAAACTAACTAAGGAATAAACTAACTAAGGAATAAAAGGCTCGTCACGAGAGAGGCGAGGAAGAGATTACGTTAAAAGAAACTTAACAACATCAGTTTGAAAGAAAAGCAAAGAGGAAAATTCTTTGAAGTGTATATGCAAAATGTATCCTTGTGCAATATCTAAAAAAGAAAACCACTTTTGCCTTGAGATGAGGACTGTTGATCAGCCGAAAAAGACGCATAAACAAAAGTAAGGCAGCGACGCCCCTTCGCAGTTCCGACACCAGATCATCGTGACGTCACAGATTCTGACGGCGTCATGCTCGGCCGTAGCTAATTTTTTTACCGTTAAATACAGACTACAGAGCGTATTCTAAGTGGGCCATGCACCTAAATCTAAGTACACGGGCGTTTTCGCATTTTCTGTCTATGACCCTAAATATTATGGGGTTTTACGTGCCAAAACCACGATATGATTAGCACGCCGCTGTGGGGTACTCCGAAATAATTTTGACCACCTGGGGTTCTTTAACGTGCACCTAAATCTAAGTACACGGGCGTTTTCGCATTTCGATGCAGACGAAGTGCAAAAATACCTAGAACTTAGCAAGTTTCCAGAACATTTACTTAGTTAACCGTAACGTCAGGCTGGTAAGTACTGGTGCAGAGGTTTCGGCGCGATGTCTTTAAAAACGCTGCGTTAAAAACCCGGAAGTGTTGCGCAAGAAACAAGAGTGTCACTCGATGTTCGTGCCACTAATAAGCGATAATAAGAGATAAGATGCGTGGCCAATCCCCACTGTGGGCATGCGCCACGACCACTCAGGTCAACTGCAACAACAATATTAAACCGCAACCGGGGAGAACAGCGTACAGCGTGTGGCGGAGAGAACAGCGAAGGAAACTGTGCCCGGTGATGCAAATGAACCGAGACACGCTAAGCGAGCGTGCTGCGCTGTGCCTGTATAGGCGGTACGTCTCCGGGGTTCTCGGCGAGTTCTCCAATCAACTCAGCTTCCTATAGCTGCGGTCGGCAGGGATCCAAATAGTGCAGCCTAACACCTTCGCCGAAGGACCGAGCCAGCCTCCTGGGACGACGCCAGGAAGGCACAAACAGGGAGTGCCTGGAACGGAAAGTTTGAGAGAATGAATCATTGTTGCAAGCGCCTAGCTTTGACGTTACGGTGCGTGCATATATATACCCAACACTTTCTTCTTTCACTCGTCGTGGGCTCGCTATATTAGGAGTGACTGTGACCGATTAAGTGTGGTCGTTAGGCGGAAATGCCAGGTATCTCAAACTAGGGAGAGATAGCTAAAGCGCCTCTCTCAAAGCCGTGCCGTGTTCTTGTGCTGGGATCCTGCTTTGAACGTGTTTTCTTTGTTACTTTCTGCGTTTAAAGAGGAAAGGGGGAGGTGGACCGAGCTCCGAATGCAAGTTGCAGCAAACGACATTTCAGTGAGCACACCGATGCTCTGCGTAATCCAAATATTAGTGGTGGGCGAATATCAACTTTGTCGAATGCGAATCTAATATTGAATAGTTAAACGCAGACTCATGCAGAAATATTTATTTCGGTATGTTTAGGTACTAAACATATATAGAATTGGGCAGAAGAAGACAACTAACTGTCACGGAGAAAATACCAGTCTCAAACACGAGATCAGTGAATGCCATTTAAAAAACTGCACGAATAGCCTCTCAGCAACTTCAGTCCCTGGTTGAAAGCAAGCTTTTCAAGAAGGAATGGCTGCAGTATAGCTAGATTTTAACAAACGCTAATTGAGTAGTAATCGAAAACAAATTGGACTCCAATTCACGCAGTGAAAGTGGTTGGCCAGCGAAGCTGGTGTATCGCCTGAACCGATAGATCAACGTAACGTAATCTTGAACGATTGAGTAATGCACTATATGAAATGATTGAGAGCAAAGAAATATTGAATGGGCACTACGCCATTGTGCATGTTGACTTTGCTGTTCCCTGCGTCGCTCATCGCATTCGCGCTGCTATGGCATCGTATCAGGTGTTAGCTACAGCGTATGGACCCCATATTTGGCCAATCCTCTAAATCGAGTATGCGCCACAGTGTCAAAAAAGGTATGGAATCCTTACAGTTGTGTCGTACACATATTACCGTGCTCCTTCGAAGCATCCCGCATCGCCTTCGTCGTGACGTCACTGCGCAGAAGATCCATAACGTGCGTCCACCTTATATGGTGTTTGCATTTCGTCATATGTACAAGCCTACCTATTATTACGGTGTGAATGCTACCGCATTCAAAAGATTGATAGCTGATAGCTGTGAATTCAAAGATTGATAGCTGATAGCTGATAGCTGATTGATTGATAGCTGTGATTGAACTGATAGTTCACACAGATTCATTGACACTAACTATGCGCCAAGGCCAGATACAAGGCATAAAAAAAGGAATAGGGGCACTTTCTAAGTAATCCTACAGACAATGGATACGCCTATATTTACGCTCCGCATGTAGCACGAGAATGTGAGCCATACTGTGGCTGTACACTTACGAGGCTTCCTTTTTTTTTTTTTCATTAAGTTCAGTTGCAAGTCTGCGCTCGTCCGTTCTCTTCCTTATCGTGTATCCAGTTTTAGTCGTGCAGCTTTTATCAATGTGAAGGTACAATATTCGACAACACACGCATTTCTTTTTTAAGCTAGACGACGCTCTGTTTCTCCTTCAGCTGCGCTCGCGCTACACGGAATCAGTCTTTGCGAAATCGAAGCGGACACGCGAAATGGCCGCTTTCGGCGACGCCCTTGGAAATGAAATAACATATCATATGTGTGAGGTAGAAAGAGATTAAAAAAAGAAGCAATATAGGCAAAGAAGAAGCGATAAACTCGCACTCCTGGGAAAACCAGGTCGTCTTTTCTTTCTCTCTCCCTTTTTTTCCCTTTTAACCAGCTTTGACACTGGAGAGAAACAAGAGCCGTTGACCGTCTAACGCACGTTGGCTCAAAAAGCATCCCTTGACACGACACGATTTTGATGTCGCTGCGCCCTTACTTGCGTCGCGAAGCACGATGCAGACAAGAAAAAGAAAAAAGGAAAACACGGTTCTTGAGTCACAGCGGTTTAGAGTTAGCTATTCTTTTTCCTCATTTCTTTAAGGCCCGTTGCAGCACCGATGCGAGTTAACCTTCCTTCCTTCCTTTCTTTTTTTTTCTATGAACGCCGCATACCCTCGTCATATATTATCAATGACACCCTTGCAATACATTTTTGTGTCTGCCAGTACACAATGTGCAAGCGACGATAAAGACGATGTTTTCAGCGCAAAACGACGATACGAGAAACACACACACACAAACACACAGATAGGAAACAAAGCAATCTTACAGGAGGGTGCGCTAAGCTCTAAATGAAATTTCGCGTGAAGGCTACGTTTACCTACACATACTTATAGACAGACAGAAAAAGTAGCGCCAGGAGCTGTTCTCGGCAAATAATAAGCCTTTTTGCCAAGCTGTGCTACCGCTTATTGTTGCTAGTTTCTTTGTTGAATTTTTATCTTCGTTTCGCTTTGTTATTTTAGCACCTTCGCGAGTAGCATATGGCGATGTTTGTTCGAATTAAGACTTACCGTTATTGGCTTATGGCTCTCTATAAGGACGCCTAATATCTTTTCTCAAGTGAGTGAGTGAGTGAGTGAGTGAGTGAGTGAGTGAGTGAGTGAGTGAGTGAGTGAGTGAGTGAGTGAGTGAGTGAGTGAGTGAGTGAGTGAGTGAGTGAGTGAGTGAGTGAGTGAGTGAGTGAGTGAGTGAGTGAGTGAGTGAGTGAGTGAGTGAGTGAGTGAGTGAGTGAGTGAGTGAGTGAGTGAGTGAGTGAGTGAGTGAGTGAGTGAGTGAGTGAGTGAGTGAGTGAGTGAGTGCGTACGTTTGTGCGAGTACATGCGCGTGCCCTATTGGCTCAAAAAATTTTCGCTGTAAGCGAATAACCAAGAACATGTTCTTAGGGGTGGGCAGCGCAACCCGGGTGAAGGACAAAGGAAGCAGACGACAATTCCTTTGTCCTTCGTCCGGGTTGCGCTGCCCACCCTAGCAACACTTTCAGTTACTAAGTCGCCCAGCTTGCTGTGTTAATTCACAATAACCAAGATTACAAAAATATAACGCTCTTAAAGAATGACACCGACTAATCCTACAACATGCTGCTTTCTAAGCTGTGTAAAAGAAAAAGACGCAGTTTCGCCCGAAAGGCAGCATCGACTTTGATAGCAAATTAGTGGGCAGCTATACGAAGTAAGGAAATTATTTTTCGGCCATATAAACTTGAGAACATAGGCACACTAACTATATTAACAAGCATGGTGTCACGGGTGCACAAGCAAGCATGAACACATCTCACTCGACGATTCCGGAAATTCACTGTCAAAACGCTGGAGTGAGCAAGCGCGGCAGCAGCAGCGAGCGAATTGACCTTCGCGCTGCCTCTCGCATCCCCCCCCCAACGCGAACTAAGCCACGAAAACACAGCCTACGGCGCATTTAGGTTGTCCCCATCGCAGGTGGCTTTCAAGATACAGCAGTCCAGGCGGGAGGGCGCGGCTGTTCGCAAGCCCCCGCCCCCTTTCCCCATTCTCCCTATCCTGGCCCCGGAGCCTCGCACGCGACGGAAAACGGCGCGCTTCCTCCCCACATTCCTCCCAAGCCTGCGCGAGATTGAGACTCAATCTCCCGCTCACCCTCCCACGATTTCGCTCGCACATATAGCATACGGCGCGCGGCGACGCTTTTTATCGCCAGTGGACTTTATACGGAACCTCACGGCGACAGCAGAAATGCGCTTGCAGTGTCCATGTAACTTCTATCGCAATAAAAGACAAATACCAAGCTTTACCCAGTTCGTTCATAACATGGGTTCTACATTCGAACGCAAAACTTTAACTATGAGAGTCGTCGCAGCGGTGTCATGAGGATGATTTAAGATCGAGCAATTCGCCCGCACATCCATCCAACCATTTCCGGATTTTCAAGCAATTCAGCGGTAAAGAACGACTTGCGCCATGGCTTGCGCTATCGCTAGCCCGCGGTTATTCGAAAACGCATTGGAAGAAGAGGAAGACTGGGGCTGTATGTCACCATCCTATCGTATAATCGGGCTTAACACAAAGACCGGCTTTTGAGCACCCCGAGGAGATTTAGCCACTGTAGCGTGCACGTATATATATAAAGTTGTTCACATTTCTCGACAAAGTCTACAAGACAGGCCGAGCCATGTCTGGGACAAAGCCCAGTGGCGATTGCTGCATTCCGTTCCATCCAGTCGCTGACCAGCATGGGGCGCGCGATACCGACCTGCAGGCAGGAGCACGTCGCCAAAAGCGGAGACAAAAGAGCCAGCTGTACGACACTGCTCGGCCTCTCAACAGGAACCTTAATTTCGCTCTAACCGTTTTTGTAGTCACTAAATGCAGATGCACTCACCCATGCCATGGGCGTACCTGTGCGTACGTGCGTGCACGATTGCAGATCAAGGGAAACAAAGCCGCGCACGTAACGAGGTGAGAGCTTGTAACACGTCTCTATTCACACGTCGCTCCATTGTCTCGTCCCTTCTTTTCAGCAACACCAAAGGCAGCACTTTGTACGAAAGTACCGCACTTACTTGCATATAAGCCCACTTTGCCTTTCCAACGTACTCACGAGCGAGTGAAATTTCAGCGCACTTACACAAAACAACAAAAACAAAACCCAAATCCTGGTGACAGTTTATTTACTTAAAGGAGCACTGACATCATATTCTCGATTGAGTCATTTTCCTGCGTTGAAAACAAATCAAACCGATCTTTATTCAACATCTAGAATACTGAATAAAGATGCATGTTTATTTATATTTTTCATCTTTCTTTGTCATCTTTGTTTAACTTCGAAGGTGTTATATAAAGATTGCTTTATTTTAAGGGAAGTCCAAGCCCCGTATACCTTTTGGAAAATGCTGGCAAGGGTACGAACGGGCAATATAATTTGCTATAATAGTTCACCCTCAGAACCAGTCTTGCTATCGGTACAGAGGAAAGTACACGCGTCTTGGCGACATAATATACACTGGCTCGCTAAATACCTGCGATCACTAAAACTGCCACATACGAGAGCAGTCATAAGAAATGTGTGCTGCAGTTACGTTTACCTATTCACGGGCAACGTTGAATTTCGAATGCTGAATGTTTACGTCATCGTACCTGTAGCCTTATTGTTCCAGGACGTCAGCAAATCTTGCGCTCTGTCATGACGCCTCGACAACGTCGATTACGCCCATACCAAAACCAACTTTAGGGTCACATTTAAAATATCTAAAAAGTGTCTCTGAACACCTTCAACCTTCGTACTTGCGAAGTGTCATCCTTTCACGGGCAAGAATCGTGTGTATCGCAGAGTTTCTAGAATTTCCAAACTAGTATGCGTTGGATGCAAGATCCCACTAGGGCATCTAACTGCATGTGACGTGCGTTAAACAAAGAGTGGGTTTTTCAAGTTCTTAACGTACCAGTCGGCAATAAGAACCGACTAGAAAGTCGATGTTGTTCCGGAGCTGTGTTTAGGTCTCAGGAGGATAAGTATCTTGCGCCCTATACACCACCATTTATAGGATCTCTCTCTCTCTCTCTCTCTCTCTCTCTCTTTATTTTTTCTTTCTTACTTTCTTTCTTTCTTCTGCTGAATCTTCAGGCATGCTGCGCTGTTAATTTAACGAACTTTGCTACTAACACAGCTGATAATACGCTTCGCCATTTGTCTGGTTCTTTTTTTTTTTCGTCTTCTTTTAGATGCAAGTTCCGAACGGGGCTTTTAGAGGGACACTAAAGTGTAAATTAGGTTGAGCTGTGTTAGTAAATTACGCTTTTATAGATTCCCAGGAAATTCGATATTACCGCGGGTTGAGACTCAGTATTCGAGATAAGACGCAAAAGAAAGAAAAATACGACAGACGGATGGAGATGCCGCCTTCAAGTTCCCGCACTGTCTCGCAGTGACGTCATAAATCGTCACAGCTGTTCAGCCTAGTTGACTTTCAATCGGCCAATATGGACTACATTGGGATCAAGAAGAGCTCAAGATTGCCCTTGGTAAGTTTGAAGAACTTTGCAGAGGCAGAACAGCCTAATAAGGAGGAGGAGGAGGGTCGGGATAAGTCAGGAGACCAACCAGACGCACGTCCGATTTGCTACCCTACTTGCGGGGGGGGGGAATGGGGATGAAAAGAGATATAAAAAATTTTGTCTGTTTAAGTGGCATACTGTCTCGTTCTTTTAACACTGCCCGAAGAATGTCGCGCTCGGCATTGTACCGATCCCTCCCCCACCCCCCCACCCCAAAAAAAAGGATAAAATACTTGTTCGATTGTCATTTCACAACTGCACGAGTCGCACAGGGCTGTGACACTGATCTATACCGGCGCCATGATTTCGGGCGCGAAATTCAATGATGATATCAATATATAACTTGGTATAATATTACAATAAAGATTAACCTTCGCTTTTATTAATTATCCACCTATTACCGCGAAATGAGCGGAACCCGTCCTTAAACAACATATACCTTCAATGATACGTGAATTAGTTGAACATTAATTCAATGATACGGCTTTATTCCAGTCGACTTGAACGCGAGTAAATATGGTTGTTGGCTGCGTCTGTTTAATATACGCACAAGCCTTGCTTCGTCTTCCCGCCTTTTCTCCTAAGCCTAACTGACCTCCGGGCGATCCACATTTGCAGGATAAGTGAACCCGCTTTCTATACTGTTATTATTATTATGTTTTTTACAGTGGCTTGCAAGTGTGGCGATTCCTGTAAGTTCGTTTTAACCTCTTGTTAAGATTAGGCTGGTTCAAGCTTGCGTCCTTTTCCTCCCCTCCTTCCCTCTCTCCATCTCATCTTTCTATTCCCTCTTTCCCATCCCCGAGACTAGGGTAGCCAACCAGACGCATTTCTAGTTAACATCCCTGCCGTATTTCTTTATTTCTTCCTCCTCCTTCCTTCCTTCCATATAATGAAAGGTGCCACGTTTCGGAAGTCCAGTATACGGAGGACAAGGGAATGTTTGTCAGTGCGTCGAGTTATTCTTTGTCATTTCTTTACTTTAGTCTTTGTTGACCTCTCATCTCATTCCTTCTTTCCTCTTTGCTTTCCCTTCTCCCTTAAACTTTTGTTCCTATCCCCTTCATCCCATAAGGTTAGGCAGGCGTTGTGCCTCACTCGATGGCAGACGCCAGCCCGATCCCTCCTTTATTTCTTTCTCTGTCCACTGTGTAGGTGTGTTTTCACATCAGATAAAAATAGTAATAAATCAGTGGCGTTTATTGAAGTCACGAGGGACAACCTCAGTGACCTTGGTGCTGGCGCATTCGCAAGAACAATATACAAGAAATGCACACACGCATACACACATATTGAAAATGCAAACTCTCCCGATGCAGATTGCAAGAGGGCATAAGATGCGTACAAGAAGAGAATACAAATGCAAAAAGCAGAGACGCAAGACGGGATTACAGGTTGATGGAACACAGAATAGATGAGATATTGTGCTCAATTATTGTCAAACCTTTCAGGAAAAAAAAAGGAAAACGCACATAACTTGCGCGACAATATCGAGGCACTCTGAATGAGTTTTATACGTCGCCAGCATTCTAACGATAATAATTAACTTAAAATTTACATCTTCGTGCTCTCTTTCGAGAGGAGTGCTGACATGAAGTTTACCATTTTTCATTGTTTTGCGATAAACGTGGGTCGACCCTGGGCCCTCGAAACTCTGTAGCATAAATACTAGCAAGCCTCAAAGCACCCCGAATAAATTACTACACTATCTTTCATTCGAGCCGCTCGGTTTCGTTTTTCAAGCGTTGTGTGTGTGTCGTGACGTAATGACTCAGAATACATGGTCACGTGGGAGGCGGACGTCGCGACGTTCTGGCAATCTTTCCCGATAGCTCGGTGATCTGTCATGTTCATATATACTGCGGGCCGCGCTATGAGCATCTGCAGTGAAAACTGATTTACACCCTTAAGGGCTGAAACTCGGTCTATAACTCGAACATTACACCTGTCAAAGGTCTAAAGGTATGAGTTATGGACGGAAGACACTCTTTGGGATGCAAATCGGTTTGCGGCGTGCGTACCACACGACCTAGCGAGCCGGAGCGAGTGTATGCAGTTATTGTGGCAAAGTATTGAGAGCGCTCTGAGGCTAATTGCCATTATTTTGTGTAGGTCTTCAAATTCAAGGTCGTACAGTCAACTACAAATCTCTACGGAACACGAAATCTGAGAAAGAGCTGAGTATCTGCGCAGCCACACAACGCAGCCTAGCATTCGCATTTACAGCATCTACCAGTATGTGTGAACAACATTGTGACGTTAGGTTTTACTGACTGCTGTTGAAGGCTGCTCGGAAATTGAACGTTTTCTGAGATTCCATGGTCCGTAAACTTTTGTGGTCGACTGCACACATAACGCAAAGGAAACGAAATGCCCTAATTTCATTGCAGAACTCGATCCTCTAAATTTTTTGAGACACTTGCAGAAATTGCAAGATCCTTTCTCAAAACCAAAGCGTCGGCTGTGTGGCTCCGCAGTTATGCTATTAACTCATCTAAACAGTAACTGGTAATAGCGTTTAAGGCAGACAGGAGTGTGCAGACGCATGATTACGGAAACTACTATCCAGCGGATAAGCCTCTCCCCTCTTTCCCTCTTCCTCAACCCCACCTTCTCAATCCACCAGTGATCAAGACTATGACGTTTACAGCACTGGCTGTGCTAGACTTGCAGTGCTCGCCGGTTAGTGCCCTGCTACCAGGGAGACCTTTCGAACGAGTCCCACTTAATTTGTCTTCGAAACATGAAATTCAACCGCGAGCGGTTCGACTCATTTTCTGTAAGCGTAGGCATGGTTTTCGATACTGTGAGCGTCATTCCTTCATTGACAAATTGCTCCCAATAAAATACCTCGGCTGCCCACCAACAGACTGTTTTGAATTACCCGGTTGACCAGCTTTTTCACCTGAAACACAGAACAAATATATGTGCATATATCTCACTTCAAACACGGTTTTCACTTTATCGATGAGGTACACAAACTTCTACTTAGAGTAACATGCACTAGATACTACGTGTTTATAGCTCCCTGTTTCACCCGTAACACTTCAAGCGTTTCTCCTCTCTGCACATTACAAATTACATAGGGAACAATCACTCCTCCAACTGTTTGGGCGACAAAAGAATTTGTTTTAAAGTTACGGTTAAAACAAGTTCAGCCATATTGTACGGCGACCCTGTGCCTATGAGCCTGAGCGTAAAAACCCGGCAGCAACGTCTTTCCAACCGAAATTCTGGCTGGTGAGGTTCTTTTCTCACCATACCGTCCAACGCTTTTGCCCATTCAGAGAGTCGCCCAATATATCACCCGTTTTCCTCAGGGACGCCGGGTTTCTCTAATGGAACGTCAAGGAGCCGCAAAACAAAGCCTCTCGTCCTCGGATAGCGCGCAGTTAAGAGAACAGCCGCACCTCTACATATTTGCTTCCTGTGGGCCGTCTCCTATACTTGCCAAATGCATGCAGCAGAGCGAAAGCTACGTGACTGCATCCGCCAAGCAGGAGATAAATGATTGGGCACGTGCGTCGCCCTCCACTACGTATCAATTGCCTGCGTAAGGCCAGCTGCGTGGAACTATTATTAGCTAGCAGTGGGTAATAGCCCCCCTTTTCTTCTATAAGATATGCGCAGCCGTTTGCTGTTTCTGTAAGTTGGCCGACACCGCGCATTTATTTTGCCACACTGCACAAAGTCAGCGAAAGAGAGCATACACCTCCACTAGGTCATTTCATGTCCCTTAGCCAGAAATTATTCTCGGCATAAAGGGAAACGGCTGAGGTGGTGGCGCTGCTGTTCAACTGCTAAGCCTAACGTGGACGCGAGGGAGATCGGGCCGCGGGAGTAGAGCCAGGCCCCGGGCCTGGTGAACCATATTTCAATGCGACGGGGAGGGTGTAAGGCTCCCGTTTGGCAAGTTCCATGCTCGAGCTCGTGCATTAATCTCCCATTCCTTGCGCGGGGTGTTCCTTATTATTAATTTGTCTTTCAATTTTTATATTTCCTTTCTTCTTGAGGAAGAGAAACATGATCCCCGTATAGCGTTAACATTCACTGCGAACTCTGCTGTTCTCATTTATCAGACGCGAGACAGATTTTTCGGGGCACGACCACGTAGGAGTCCCTCGCCCACACTGTTGTTTTGAATGTATGCCAGTTCTAGTATAGTCCCTGTAATTTGTATTGGCAGGTGTTTTACAAACCCAGCCACCCGTCTGTCTTTAATTAAAAACTTCAATCTAACTTTGATCAATCTAATAAATTTAACGTTTTTAATCGCCACATTAATTCTTTCTCGTTTCTATGCGTATTCCCCGCGTACTGAACGCCTGGGCGTTCACCGTGTAGACGCCCTTTGTGCGTTGTGTTTATGCTGTTGTACGCCAAGCCCCAAGCCCTCCTCACGTGACCTTCACTTGCTTCGCCAGCGCAAAATTGTCCTTTTTGTGCGGTCAACTTGAACATCCAGCACCAGCTCCTCTTATAGCATAGGCATAGTTAACCGTCTCTTCTCAGCCTTACGTTAATATTAGGTAAATTCCTTGCGGCTAGGTGCACGGGCTTTCAGGCTGAAATTAAATATATGGTTATGGCGTACTTGTGAGCTGCCAGCTTAAGTCAACATAAGATGCTCTGTACGTGGCCCTACTACAGACTATCACCTGCTGGTTTCAGACGTCCTTGTGCTTTCGCATTTTACCCCTTTTCTTTTAGACAATTTTTCACCTCATATTCGTTACGCGGCAATCTTATTTATCACAACATCACAACAAAACCTGACTCTTCAGAACATCAACAAAGTAAGCATGCCCTGTGCTAGTTGAAAATATCAGTTATACTTAGCGAAACACCTACCGTACGTCCGTAGTTAAATGTGCGTTGAAAATCGCGCGATAACACAAATTAGTGCTGAACGTTAACCATTTAGCCTCTGTAAAAAATTCAATTCTAAGGAGTTCCCTGCCGAAATCACGATATGACTATGAGGCACGCCATAGTGGGTGACTGCGAATCAATTTTGATCGCCTGTGGTTATTTAACGTGCACCTAATGCACAGCACGCGGCCGTTTTTGCATCTCACCCTCATCTAAATGCGGCCACTGTGGCCTAGCTTTTAGCGCGGTATCAAATAGATAAAGTAAGCTTCGAATAATGAACACCTTCTTCAGGAAGTGTAGCAACACAAAGTGGATCTGAAAAAACCCTAATGGTGAAACAAGAAGTGGACTTAATACTTTCTGCTGATCCCAGCATAGTACAGGATGTAAAAGTGATAGGTAGGGTAAAGTGCAGTGATCATAGGTCAGTGAGTGCTAGGGCTCACTTCAATTTGAAGGGAAAAAGAGTAAAATTGGTCAAGAAGAAACAGGTCAACCTAGAGGCAGTAAGGGTAAAAGCAAACAAATTTAGGCTGGTACACGCAAACAAATATGCAGCCTTAGAACAGAGAGATGAAGATTACATAGAGATAATGAATGAAACTGTAACTAGGCTGGCTTCAGAAGCAGCAATTGAAGTGGGAGGCAAGGCACCAAGGCAACCAGTAGGCAAGCTCTCCCAATTAACAAAGGACCTAATAACGAAACGACAAAGAATGAAAGTGTCCAACTCAAGAGATAAGATAGAATTCGCGGAACTGTCAAAACTGTTCAACAAGGCGAAAATAAGTGATATTCGAAACTATAAGGTGACAAAGACTGAAGAAGCCGTAAAAAATGGACCCAGCCTAAAATCGGTGAGAAAGAAACTTGGCATAGGACAAACCTAGATGTATGCACTGATAGATAAGCAGGGTAATATCATCAGCAATCTCGAAGATATAGTAAAAGAAGCTGAAGAATTCAATACTGACCAGTACAGTACATAGAGGAGTCAGAAGACCTCCACTAGAAACAGTAATGAACGGGATACAGAAACTCCTATAACTAGCGATGAGGTCAGAAGGGCCTTGCAAGACATGAAATGAGGAAGAGCGGCAGGAGAAGATGGAATAACAGTCGATTTAATCAAAGATGGAGGAGGCATAATGCTTGGAAAACTGGTGGCTTTTTATACGAAGTGTCTATCGACTGCAAGGGTATCATAAAACTGGAAGATGCAAACATTATACTAATCCACCAAAACGGAGACGTTAAAGAGTTGAACAATTATAGGCCCATTAGCTTTTCCCCCCGTATTATATAATATATTTACCAAAATAATCTCCAATAGAATAAGGGCGACACTGGACTCCGGTCAACCAAGAGAACATGCTGGCTTCAGGAAGGGATACTCTACAATGAATCACATCCATGTCATTAATCAGGTTATCGAGAAATCTGCAGAGTACAATAAGCCTCTCTATGTGGCTTCCATAGATTACGAAAAGGCATTTGATTCAGTAGAGATATCAGCAGTCATAGAGGCATTACGTAATCAAGGAGTACAAAACGCTTACATAAATATCTTGGAAAATATCTACAGAGGTTCTGCAGCTACCTTAATTCTAGACAAGAAAAGCAGGAAGATAGCTATAAAGAAAGGGGTCAGACAGGCAGACACAATCTCTCCAATGCTATTCACTACGTGCTTAGAAGTATTCAAGCTATTAAATTGGGAAGGCTTAGGAGTAAGGATCGACGGCGAATATCTCAGCAACCTTCGGTTTGCCGATGACATTGTTCTATTTAGCAACAATGCAGACGAGTTACAACAAATGATTGAGAACCTTAACAGAGAGAGTGTAAGAGTGGGGATGAAGATTAATATGCAGAATACAAAGATAAAGATGAATAGCCGGGAAAAGGAACAAGAGTTCAGGATCGCCAGTCAGCCTCTAGAGTGTGTGAAGGAGTACGTTTACCTATGTCAATTAATCACAGGGAACCACGATCATGAGAAGGAAATTGACAGAACAATAAAAAATGGGTTGGATCGCATACGGCAGACGTTGTCTGCTCGTGACTGGAAGCTTACCATTATCATGGAAAGGAAAGGTGTACAATCAGTGCATTTTACCAGCGCTGACATATGTGGCAGAGACTTGGAGACTGACAAAGTAGCTTGAGAACAAGTGAAAGACCGCGCAATGAACGATGGAACGAAGGTTGCTAGGCATAACGTTAAGAAACAGAAAGCGAGCGCCTTGGATCAGAGAGCAAATGGGTATTGGCGGCGAGCTCCACCACTGGAAAAGCTGGCGCCACCGTCGAGGTGACACGTGGCATGAGGGATGACGTGGACACAGCGGCCGCGTCGGCTGCTTCGGAAGCGCCGAAGCAAGCTGAAAACGAAAGTTTAAAGTCCCCACTGCGCCGCGGTTCTGTTTAAGTGGTGAGGCTTTACCGCCTTAGGTGTCAACTTGACAACGTCTGAAACTACTATAATAGGTAGTGGCTGCCTTTGGAGGCGTACAGCATGGTAGGCTATTGCTCGGTGCCGCAGTGCCGGACGTACGCGTCGGAGCCCGGTGTCAGCCTTATTCACACGTAGCCACAGGGCAAGGAGCTGCGTGAAGCTTGGCTGGCGAAACTGAGAACCGGCAGACAGCCATCGGCTACAACTCGGGTATGCAGCAAGCACTGACGCGAGGAACATTTCTGCTACGGCGCCGGGACTGCGCGATGTTCGGTGAGTAGCAGAAAACGCGCACTGAGACGCTCGCCCGCGTCCGCTGCCAGTGTAATGTCAGGACGGTTTGGTCTGTAAACTTGTTGATGCTAGATACTGGCAAATTCACTGGAACGGAAAGGGAGCGGTAAGACGTACATTAAAGAAAGGCATGGCATATGGTCATGTTTGTGTTAAGAATTAATGCACTGGATTACAAAAAAGAAGCAGAGGGAAATCGCACGCTGAGAAGGCCGATAAACATACAGTGCGACGCAACTTGAGAAATAATATTGAAATGTCCAAGAATATAGAAGACAGAGAAAGATTGAATCGTCGCGATGGCACAGTCGCCGTAGGCGTCGAAGTCTTTATGACGAAATTATTCTTGAACAGTTCTGATAGCGTCCATGCACCAATGGTTGCTAGTGTGCTGTCAAATGCTCATATGCTACGCCCTAAAGCTCACGGCACGGTGCGAAAACGCGCTCACAGCGGAAGCAAAACATTTTGCGCGGACATGCATACAGACGCGCAGTCGGTCGCTGTGAACCCGTGCGATCGCTGCATTGAGGCTTCATTCTGTTGTGCCCCATTTGGTTATACAGACAGCCCACTATAAGAACATATTTCACATAGTTTGCTTTCAGCGCTTGCCTACTTTTCACGCAAGAAGCCGGTTTGGGAGACTCCATCGCGGCGACCGCGCGCAGTGGCGTTCACTGTACGTATTCGGTAAAGAGATAGCGTCTGTAAACGATTCTGTCCTTTCAGTTTGTCCAAGTTTATTATTTAGACAGTAAGAAACTTCCCTCGTTTCGAAAGTACTTACAGAAATGTACGGGAGAGCTCGCGCGTGGTGTTTTCAGTGAGCGCTGACAGCAAAACCTATGAGGAGCGTGCCGCGTGATCCCTTATACTACGCCAGCGAGGCGCTTCCGATAGATGGCGACTCCGTAACTCCTTGCCCTAACTCTAACTGACATCCAAGAGAAAAAAATGGAGCTGGGAGGCCACGCAATGCGCCGGTTAGATAACCGTTGGACCATTATGGTTACAGAATGGGTACCAAGAGAAGGGAAACGCAGTCGAGGACGGCAGAAGACTAGGTGGAGCGATGAAATTAGGAAATTTGCGGACGCTAGTTGGAGTCGGTTGGCGCAGAACAGGGGTCATTGGAGATCGCAGGGAGAGGCCTTTGTCCTACAGCGGACATAAAACAGGCTGATGATAATGATGAACCGCTCTAAACTAGCGCTCTAAAGTGAATCTAAAAAAGTAACGAGATAAACAAATTAATTAAATAATTAAACAACCATGAGGAAGCTGAAATATTCCTGAACGAAGTTGCGCAAGATCCTACAACAATCGATGCACTCACCCTTGACTCCTGCCGCAAATGAACAACAGCAGTGGCGATAACATTCTTTCGATAAGATTACTTGGTACTCTTTAGTCGGTGACAACCGAGGAAGGCAGTGCAAGATACACCGCTATCAAACTCGTAGAGAAATTACGTAGATGAGCCGGACGGTAACAGTCACAGAGGCGCAGAGGTTTTAAGAGAATATCGCGCTGTGTTTTTAGATGTTCGCCAAGTGTATAACGTTCCTCCACCCTCGTCACTCCACCTTGGCTTAGTGATGATGATGACTGCGGCTTGGTCCTTCGAAATGGGCTTACTCATGTCACAATCCTGGGCACATAGAAGAAAGAAGCGAGAAATTTCTGGCAGAAATTATCTCACGGTGAATATCAACGCTAATGCGATCAGCACTGAAGCAATGTAACAACAAAAATCGCATTGCGACAGCCGGATGGCGTAAGGCGTGTATGCAGCC
This sequence comes from Dermacentor variabilis, assembly GCF_050947875.1. Lineage (NCBI taxonomy): Eukaryota > Metazoa > Arthropoda > Arachnida > Ixodida > Ixodidae > Dermacentor > Dermacentor variabilis. The sequence continues at coordinate 40,794,760 of NC_134577.1, forward strand.
GGGCTTCTGCCCCTCTTGTGTTGAATCGGGTGCCGGCGCTGCGTTGACAGCGCTATCTTCGGGATCAGTCCGCATTTTTAGACCGCACTATAACCGGGATCGGCCCACGAAATAGGTCGGAAACGCACATACTTGAGGAAAAGTGGGCGTAGCTCGCCTAGGAAGACATTATCTTCAACTTGTGGTTGTGGAGTATAGTGGTAGACTAGTAGAGCATTCTCATCAAGACCGTGGGACTCTTGGTTCAAACCGACTTAAAATAGAGTTTATTTTCGTTTCCGAGACGTCACAAGTAGCTGTGTTGTTGCATGGCTACCCCACTATCTAGCTCGCAACTGCTTAACGCAGTAATAAATAAAGAATATTTTACCAGCTTACTACGGTAACGGCTACGTCCTTTTTCAAAAATTCGACACACCCAGTTATGAAAGACAACACAAACTAGAGCAAGCGCTTCGTCTTATAACGTACACCTGAGGCTCGCGAAAATTTCCAGCAGTTGCTCACTTCTTCGTCACTTCATGGCGTCCATATAACTAACCAACAAATACCTAACCAACTTACTATTTAATGCTGACCGCGCCCGAGCCCACGAAACGCACTTTCGAAAGTGCGCGCCACTACCGCCATTACGCTTGTAGCGCCGAAAGCAGCCGGAAGAACGTGCTGTGGTCTCTTCAATCTCTTCTTGAAGAAAAAATAAAGCATCATTTTCAGTTCCAAACTAAAACAAATTAACCCTAATTATTACGCTTACTTTATAAATGCAATATAATTTCACTGCGCTCGCTCGCAGACAGGTGAGCGGAATGCTGAGTCGTTCGTCGGTCTGGTTCGTCATTTCCGGCACAACGATGGCGGCGACCACGCGTGGCAAAGCCGGAGCGATGCCGTGTACCACCCGCGAGATGGTTTCCTACGTAATTTTCGCGCTGCTACTCGTCTCAGCGCGGTGTCTAGCAGACGATACTATTAGAGTTTCCAGACCTCGCGGTGTCGCACTTAAACGTAAGTCTCCTTGTTACGTTCGTTTGCATCTCTTTAGCGGCGCGACGGGTTTTCTTTTTGTGCGCAATCCAGCCTCCTCCTCCGCCGCCGCTCAGCTGTGATCCAACCGGCATTTGCAGCTCTCTTCTAAAACGACGCACGCATGCATTTTACTCGTCACATTTCGCAGGAACGAGCTAAAACTGAAGCAACCCTGAGGTAGAAGGGGTAAAACCTCGTTTGCCCGCCTGAAAAATCAAACGCCGGCTTCACCTTTCGGCTTATGCTCTGTCCCCTCACGTCATGTCTGCGGTTGATAACGGCGCACAATTTATCATCGCCCCGTCGTAAAGGGCCGGTAAGTGCACTGTTTTCTGACGCCTCTCTCTTTCCGTGCTCTTTGCAGATGCGTCTTTATACGACCGCGCAAGAAATTTCACGTGCTTCGACGGCAAAAGGGACGTCGAATTTTTTATGGTGAATGACGACTATTGTGACTGTGAAGACGGCTCAGACGAACCAGGTGAGAAGCCTTTTCCTGTTGATAAATTATGAGCACGCTCAAGGTGGCCATCAAATCAAAATCCGCCGTGCTTTGCTTGTACCAGGCGAGCAGTTTCGGAAAGGAAATCCGAAGCAAGAAAAGCTCCCGACCCGGGAACACGACTTGCTATTGTAAACGTTACCATTAAAACCGCTGTATTGTGCTCGAAAACTTCCTTCATGAAAGGACGTCGCTTTTGGAAATGTACTGTAACTATTGATATGTTCTTTTCTTTTAATCTGCGTCTTTCTTAAATCGTGACAGTATTGCGTGTCTGTAGGCCCGCTTCTTTGTATACGCCAACCAGGTGCGCCTGTACGCTTGCGCTTTAATTGCTGCTGTCAGATTAAAGGTTTCCGTTTAGCGACAAGTTTGTCTCCTTTAGCTTCGTTTAGCCTCTCGTGCATGAAACATAGGTTTGCTAGTGAACATGATCAGTCTTCGCTGAAAGACATGATACAGATTTCGCAAGCACCTGCGGAATGTATGGTGCAAATCATGCCTATTGCACATGCTTTGCGAAGGATATATAAGGTGCTTGCCGCGACGTGCGTTGTGGTAATACGTCTAACACTGCAAACTGCGTTTCATTTTGTTCGTGCTCGCGCGTAGATAACATTAAATTGCGTGCATGATGCAACTTTTCATCTACACATGTGTGCATTATTTAAGTGAATATTACTTGCAAAAAAGTGTTGTCTACGTTTCTTTTCCTTTCGATTTGTGTCCTGTTTGCACTGATTGCCTGCCATGGGCCCGTTTCTATGAATGAAGCGCAAAAGATGATGAAGTGTGCCTGGCTTTATGTCGGGAGAGGTTTTTTGCGAGACCCTTCAGCCGGCAGCAGCCAGCCACTTAAACGAGTGTACATCTTTCTTTCTCACATCCTTCTGTAGAAAGGAGCTTTTATTTACTTTGTGATTTGGACCTATAAAATCATTTGGCATACGAAAATGAAAACACCGGCAAGCGGAGGCCTCTAGAAAGCACCTGAAATTGTAATAAAGCAGGCGAGGCAGGATCTCCAGACCACCCAAGGCGCAGTGGGGGGATGAAAGCTGAGACTAGTTTGGGTTCCAACTTTGGTGTCTGCATTGGTGTCTTGGAGGTGCTGCGAAAGTGTACTAAATAGGTCTGCCCAATTTGCAAGGTGCTGCACCGTGCCATTTGTTTCAGCAGTGCAGAAATGGTGGCCGCTGAATCATGCCGTTCATTTCAACGGTGCAGGGCCAGTTCACTGTTTTTCTGCACCCTCCTTGCAGAAAGTGCGGACTTGGCGCAGGCGTACAGGTGTATATAACACACGAGCTTAAGCGCTGTTGAAAGCTCACTTACGCGCATCTGCGTTCTCCACACTAGCGCGGGGAATGTTTACGCCTCGGAAACCAGTCATGCTAGTGGTTCAGGACATTTCAGACATACAAGGACGGCGCATGTTAGTCAGACAAACATAGCATCTGCACTTCTGCATTAATTTCAAGTGCTGCAGTGTTCCTCCCCCACTAAAATGGACCTGCACAATTATTTGTGCCCCACCATGAACTGGTTCACAGTGGCACAGGTGAATCGAACAGACCTAATGGCATGTTGTCTGCTTGCACTGGCAGCTCAATTTGCACGCAGTACTAAAGAAGTAGGAGGCTTGCTGGGTGGAATGTCCTACAAAGAACCTTCCCCCTTTGTGTCGGCTTATTGCGTTCATCCAAAAGGGGAAAAGACATCTGTTCCATGGGGTGTGTTGCTGATGCAACTGCATGCAGGCACATCGGCCTGCATCAATGGCAAGTTCCACTGCAACAACTTAGGCCACAAGGGCAAGGACATTCCTTCTTCCTGGGTCAATGACGGCATTTGTGGTGAGTTTCTTTATGGATTCACTAGTGCCTTAGTGCTGTTTGCAGGTGTCCTTAAACTACATTGTAGACTTATCCTCGATGATATGGGCCATGGTCATAAAAACATTACCTTATGATATTCATTGAGCCAAGGTTTAATCTTTCCGCACCATGACTTGCATGTGCTTGCACAACCATAGCACCTGCCGAAAACTGCCGCAACGAGGAACTGTTTTTTTTTTTAATCTCTTCTACTTCAGATTGCTGCGACGGCAGTGACGAGTATTCAACCTCTGCTGGCTGCGTCAACAACTGCCTGTGAGTGTCTGTACACTTGATATTGTATAATGAAGGTTAACAGGTTCATTCATTTGGCATTTTGACTAAGCATGATCGAAATTGCTCCATCAAGGTTAGTTGAAATGCCAACCATAAAGGCAGGTTGTGCAGTTCTAGTCGCTTTTTTCCATTCCAGTGGGGGCGAAATGGAACAATTTCATTGTACTGTGCCTGGGTACACAGTAAAGAACCCCAGATGGTTGAGAAAAATCCAGATCCCTTCACTGTGGCATCTCTCAAAACAATTTGCACAGTTCTGGAATGCTTAACTTTATTTGAGGCACATTTTAAGGTTACTTCGTGTTTATCACAAAGAGATTCCACTGTAAAGCGAGTGCCAAGTGTATCGTGAAGAATTGCTTTCTCGGCTTTCTCTGCATAAAGTGGTTCTTGTGAAGGAAACTGCGAGGTGTATGCTGCAAACTGTCAACCCCTGTTGATGAGATTTGCATCACAGTGCCCGTGATTTGCCTATTATGTGTCGCGTATAGTGCATGCAGGAAATGCCATTTCATGTTGTAACACAAGAAAACGTGCAGCTTTTGACACTTTTGTAAATAGCTTACACTAACATATGTCACTTAAAATGCACTGTGTAATTGTTGTTTTCTAAACAGTGTACATTTTTCAGTTTCACACAAAGGGAGACAAATGAAATTCCTTAATATTTTTTACATTGTCATGATTAGGAAACAACATAATTAACGTTCATCTGGTGATGCTATTGGGCTGTAAGCACAGCCTCCTACTATATTACATATTTGGAGGCTCATGTTTTAGAAACTGTGGTAACTCGGAACGTGTTGAATGGCAAGCCACGGTTGGCATCAGAGGTGGGACTGAAGCTCTGACTTGTTGCAGCGAGCTTGGGCGGCAGGCACGAGAGGAAGAAGCGAAGATGCGCGAGCTTCTGTCACGTGGTCTGCAGTTGCAGCAGGAAATGGCCAACGAGGGCAAACAGCACCGACTCAATTGCAAGGTGGGCTGTGCTGTCCGGTTATGTATCCTCTTACGTGCATTGTATTGGCAGGCGTACATTTTGTTTTTCTGGTGGCTGTTTTTCACCAGCTAGCCACTGTTGCAAAGTTATTATACTCTGTGCAAGGTACGCCTTCCTGTGTCGCATCTTTCTTGGAACATTGTCATCCGTTCTACACCAAAAGAATGTCTGTCTAATCAGAATGCATGCGTGAAGCGAATGGTGGTGTCTATTCTGGAACTTGCGTGAGCGCCAACTCTTACATTGGAATAAACAATGAGTCGTGTATCAGTAGCCCGCACGTTCATCCTGTACATCAGATTATAGATGATAAAAACTATGCTCGCTGCTATCATTGTGCTTCATTTGTTGTTTGCTTTACTGGGCACAATTTTACCCACTAAAGAGTTAAATCCTCAACTTGCGTTTTTGGCAGTTCTATTGTTCACTGTTACGACATGACAAAATTACACATTGCCTTCAGTCTTTTTTAAAGTTAACTTCGAAAGGTTGCATACAAAATTGATCTCAGGTATGAAGTCATACGCCTGCAGAAGTATGTGGAAGTAGTTTACTCATGTTCATGTCGTCAGCGTTTGAGAAAATTCACATTAATCAGATCAATACCTTTTTTTCGTCATAGGATATGAAAACCACCTGTGAAGTACATTTCGAATACCACTAAATACACATGAAAATCTGGGATGCAGCACCGACATGGCAGCCTACAACACTGTTTCACATCTTGATCCCCTTGTTCAGGCAAAGAAAAGCAATTTTTACCATTAAAAGAACATGACTAGACGGTTACTTTGTCCACCTACATGGAGGTACTGCTTTTAAGTTTTCCACATTCGTAACGTACCATTAAGAAATCACCGCCAAAGCATTCCATACAGATGGCTAACCAGCGAAGCTGAAACGTGCGGCCCTGGTGTTTATTGCTGGGTTAATCCTGACGGTTCAATTAACGACAGCTTGGTAGGCTGCCAGATCCTCGGTATGCAGTTGCTACTTGCACTCGGCTGCACGAGCCTGTTCTTGTGCCCGGGCTGCAGTATCGGGACGGTGCAGACGAGCTTGTTCCCTGTTCTGCTCGCGGCGTTGCTGATCGAAAGCTGCCTGCTCCTCAGGAGTACATATGACGCATGGCCTACCCATTTCGGAGCCAAAGAGAAACTGTGACGGAGAGCAACGACATCACTACTGGCGCAGCCAAATGCACGCCTCTCTCTCTCTCTCTCTTTTGCACATGTGCATGGGGTTGCGCCGGATTTCCGGCATACAGGTGACAGACGGATGCACAAATCGACTAGCCATAAATGACTTCACTGTAATATTTGGGACCGCCTTGGAAAGTGATTATACCTTTTAGACACCTTTGACCCTTGCGAGGATGTATCAGCTATAAGTCCTAGTACAGTTACTGTAGCCAGGGTTGTGAGTCTTCGTTACTTTGTGCCAAGTGTGACTGCTTTACCATCTCTAAACTTGCAACGAAATGCGTTGGTGTTTTAGTTATGTTTCTAATTTTTAAACAATGTTAAATATTGAGTTCGTGTGGTCTATTTCACGAAAGAAATGCTTATTCACACTATTTGATACATGTTGTAATGCCCTTGAGAATTGAATGTTAGGTCAAGTTCGAAGCTCGTAAATGAGATTGAACTGAAATGTGATTGCAGCTGGTGCACCATGAAATTGACAGCAATGAAACTAATCTCACAGCACAGGCACATAGTAGAGTGTTGTGTTTGTTGAAGAAGCTAAAATATATCTGGAAACTCTTCGACATTGTTCTGCAATATTTATCTTTTTTAGGTGAACAACACCTAACGTTAATTTCTGTACATGAGCAAATATATAAATGTGCACTGTTTTGCAATAGTAAACTTGATTTCTCTGAATGCAGCGATGCGGTGGTCAGTAAATCGAATGTACCTAAATAGTACTTATTTGCATTCTGAAGGCATACTAACTGCAGTTGAACAGTGATATAACAATTTAAATGTAATATGTCTTGCCAGTATCTACAGGTAATGAATATACTCTAAAATGAATATCAGACATAACTAAGGTATTTTTGTGTTGGATGTGACATTATTATGACAGGGTGCAACTGTACTACAGCAGCAACATTAAATTCACCTAATCTGGTCATTGTAGTCGCAAGAGTTTTCAGAGTGAGTGGGCACGCTTCACTCATGCTTTAAGCTCTTTTAATGTGCAGAACAAGCTCGAGGAGCTGCGCGGGAGTGTGGAGGAAGCACGCAAGTCGCGTGATGCCCTTGAAGCTGTCAAAATTCAGGCAATGGAAGCCGAGACCCAAGCTCTTCAGAAGTACAAGGACGCAGATGCCGGTGAGTTGCAAAGGCTGCAGGGGAATTGGCAGTCTTGGCAAAGACATATTTTTACAGCGAAGCTGTATATGGGCAGGTCCTGATGAAGAATGTGTCCGTGGGCCATAGCCATGTAGAGTGAGAATTTCTTCCCATACGTGGGCCAGTCCTCAAGATAGTGCAATACCTGACTGACCCACAGTGAAGTTGAAGGAGGCTTTAAGCACTTCACGAACTTGCAAAAATAAATTTAATATCTTAGGTCCAAATACAACCTGTATTGGATATTAAGCTTATAAGAACAGATACTACACTTCGACCCACATCGGCCATGTCTACGTTCGCACCATCCTCTCTTTGTCAGCGTTCCAAGCACTTGCGTATCTCCTTTCCTTCCACTCTCCCGATGTGACGATCCTGTAAGCAGGCTGCCCGCCAGGACTGCGACACAGAAAGAAATGCAAACCGTCCATGTTGCCCCGATCCCGCAAACTTTGAACATTTCACCGGAGCAACAGCCAGGTTTCAGAGGAAGTTTGTGGGGAACCAATCTTGTATGGCCTGTGTTGTGTTTGACCAACCATTACTGCACTGCGGGATGACAACCAACGCACAATCGTCTTGGCTTCGGTGAAGCAGTGTGTGTCGTCGGAGTGTGGTGAGGTGCGTGCCATGTTGCACAACCATACAAGGGTATGTATAAACCCTGGTGCCTCATCATCTTCTGAGGCTGAGCATCGTGGAGGAGCGACTAGTTGCACCTCACCTTCCATTTATGTGCAAACGGCGTGATGCACGGCAGTGGGCAGTTGACCTTGAAGGGGCCCACATACACAGCTTCGCTGGTAATTCACCTTCACAGAATGGAGTGGCACCGATTCTTTTTGTAAGTGAACAGTGTTTTGCACTATGTCTACTCAAAGGGGCACTAAAGAGAACAATAATTTGAACTGTGTTAGTAAGTTTCCCTTTTACGATACGAGAAAAGCCACTGTCACCATGAGAACAGGATTAGTACGCCAGAAAACACACAAAACACAAGTTGCATTGGCCCCTTAAAATTTCTACACCAACTCTTGTAATGTCTAGAGTTTTTATGGCACCTGCTGGAGCTTAGTTAACGGGACACTAAAGGGAAAAATGATTTCTTCTGCATCAGTAAATTACCGTTCTAAAACACCAAAAACACCGCTCTTACAACGATAAGACGTTTGGTAAGCCAGAAAAAGCGCAAGAACGAAATACGGGTGGCGACGCCTACTTAAGTTCCCGCGCCTGGGGGCTGTAACGTATTGAATTTTGATAGCATCTTCTAGGGCCTACTAATTATATATAGCCGTACAGATTGATTACATTGTGTTCTAAAGGAACCAAATATTAAACATGGCAAGTTTCGGAAACCTTTATTCAGCCAACGCGGCCCAAATGCGAAAACATACTTTGGAATCCATGACGTCACGCTGACGTACCAGCGCTGGGGTTTCGGCGCGAAATTCAAATACTGATACTTGAACCTTCATTTCCTCATCTAATAATCAAGCTATGTTTTTTTTAAATGACTGCCTGCAGGGTTGTCAAACAATGCCTCATTAGTCTAAACTGATTTATTCTTTCACTTTAGTGTCCCTTTAACTATTTATCGGTAAAGATTAGGGTTGCCAACCATCCTGAATGTAGCAGCACAGTCCAGACTTTTCAGTAAAAGTTCGAAGTACTAACTGACGCTGTCCGGACAGCCAAGTGTCCTGACTTCTGCTCTTTTTACTTCTACTGAGAGACAATAAATCTGATTTCCTTTTTATAATGCCTGATAGCATTCTTCTCTTTTGTCCTCTGTTGCACTGACATAAATGTTTGAGTAAAAATGGTGTTGTTTTTTCGTGGTTCTACTTTTGTTGCAGGCCCTAACCATTCACAGTAACTCTATCTGTATTGGCGGCCATATTAGCCAGGCAATTACTGCGCCTTTTGTGATGTAAATGGCAATATGGTGGGGCTAAAAAAAATGTGCCGCTCCTGGCGGTGAGAGAGTTGATGCCGACCAGCCTAGACCCTCCCCCTGTCCCAATCCATTCCCCTGTCCTGACTTTGTCTAATTGAGATTTGGCAACACTAGTAAAGATAGACTACATTGTATTCCAAAAAAAAGCCAGAGACTGAACTTGGCAAAATTCCAGAACTTTTTCTGAGCCAATGGTTCAAATATGAAAGAATGCTTTGAAGTTCTCCACGTCACATTGGCATTCTGGTGCGGTAGTTTCAGTGCAAAATTCAAAAGGAACTTTCACTTTCTCTTGTAATAATCAACCTATTACCATGTTAACAAAAATAGTTCGAAGGATTATTTTGTCAGTCTAAACTGATTTTAGTTTTCTCTTGAGTGTCCCTTTAATAAGCTTCAGATTAGCATGAAAAGTTTCATTCCTCGCCTAAAAATTGCTTAAAATGTGTGTAATGCACATGTGTGCTATGTGTTCCATGACATTTTCAAAGCATTTCCCTGCTCTGTACACTTTCTACATCCTGCTTCTTGAAGCCGAGGGTTGTCATATATCCAGGAGGCACTTTCCAGCCTGTTTATAGGTTGGTTTGTTTTCCTTCTATCTCTCTCTCTCCCTTTCTTTTTCTTTTAGTACCCTAGACACCTTATATATTGTCTGGAAAATTTTGAGCAAATGGAAAGGTCGTAAAAATTGCAGCAAAAGAGTAAAAAATTACGCAATGTCAAGGAATAAAACCAAGAGAAAAAGATAAATTGCAGAATTCTGTTTGTCAGCTTAGCTTCGAAAGCTATATGCCAGCCAAGAAGATCTTTAAACAGATTGCATCTTTACCACAAAAGCAGTGCTTTAAAAAGAAAAATGCCTTGATTTTCATGGGAACCAGCCTCAATTTACTCACCCTATCTCTCCCCCTTTATTCAGAATACTAATCGGGAAGTATGGTCTGGCCTCTTGCAAAGTGTGCCTCTTAATGTTGGCACTTTTTTCAGGCCTGTAAAATTTTTTTAGTGGTTGGGAACAAAGCATGCAAAAGCCAAGGAATCCACAAAGCGCAATAGAAGACACCTTCTAGCAACCTATCCTCCCTCTCCTTTCTTCATCTGTTGCTGCTCTTAACTTTCTCTTTTACTCCCTTGCTGTCAGCAAATTTCTCAGCACCCCTGAAAAAAAAATAATGATTGTCATGCTCTTCTATATTCACCTTCAAGGCACTGAACTTATGCTGGTGTTCGACTCGAACTTGTGTTTGATGTTTTGGAGACGTGCCACTCTTTCAGAGTGTTTAGATGTTCTCAGCACAGATACGGCCTTTGTGTTTGCCAAAGTCACTGCTCTGAGAAACAGAGCCAGGAGGGCGATGCTGTGAAAGTGCACTTTGCCGAGCGAGAAGTTACGAAATCGTCATCTGCTTCAGCAGTCGATAATGTTGAAGGCTGCCCTGGCCATCCGCCTCAATTGCGCAACCTGGGTTGACGCCTTGCCCTATGTGCTCCTGGGCTTACAGGCCATTCTCCGGGCAAACCTAAAGTGCTCAGTAGCAGAGCTGGTGTATGGTAGTTCCCTGCATCTCACTCGGAGACTTCTTTACATCAACGCAGCTACCAGCCCGGCCACAAGCATTCCTATAACGCCTCCTGGACTGTGTTAAAGACCTCCGGCCCACTCTGTCCTGCCCTTCCCGCCACAATACAGTCTCCGTGCACCCCCAACCTGACGACTTCAACACACGTTTTCATGCACTGTGACGCTGTCCGACCACCGCTAACCCCAGCCTACGACGGGCCATCCCACGTCCTCCACCGCACCCCGAAAACCACCACCCTACTACAATATGACCGTGAAGAGACAGCCAGCTTAGACCGCATTAAGCCGGCTCACGTGGAAACCGTAATGAAAAGCCTCGCATTGCCGCCTGACCACCAAGGTCAGCTGTGGCTGGAGTGCCACAGCCGACCCTCAGTATGGTTCCGACTTCTAGTCTAGGCGGGGGGCTCTGCAGCACCCTCCCTTGGGCAGCGCCTAGAACCCGGATAGCACATGCCCTCATGAGAGGAAAATAAAGACTGTGCCTCTTCATGGCACGCGAAGCCACGGCTTGTGGTTTTTCCCGGAGTTGATTAGGGTCAGCTGTATTTCTCCTTCACTCCTGAGGCATAAGCCTACAATGTAACCCAAGATAGAGTAGCATAGAGTAGGACACACAAAGTCTCTTCTTCCTTTACTCTGGCTTGCACTCTCCTTTCACTGCTCTTATTCACTTTCCCTCTCCTCTTCTTTATTACGACTCTACAGTAAGGGTCACAAGAGGGTCAAATTTAACCAAGTCATGTTTGTCACGGTAAAGAAACCCAGGTGGTCCAAATTTCTGGAGTCGCCCACTATGGCATGCCTCATAATCGGGTCGTGGTTTTGGCATGTCAAATCCCATAACCTAATTTTTTTTTCAGGTCAGGTTTACGGCTACCTGCTGACATCACATGTGGCACTGTGACTGCTTCACAGACAAAACTGCTGATGACCTACTAGAAACTCTTTTGTTCAGCATTCGCCGCTGTTCTTGCTGTCTCTGTCAGTTAAAACTTAGACGTCAGTTGGGCATGCATCGATGCTAGTAGCATCCTTTTGTGAAACTTTTCTGAAGTCATTGAACTCGAGTGCGTGAAAGTTTTACGTAGGTAGCATGGTACATGGTCATTTGCAATGTTGCTGCAGAGCGCAAACGGGAACAGGAGGAACTGGAGATGCAGCGCCACCAGGAAGAGGAGAAGGCGCATGCGCGCGAGGCCTTTGGCGAACTGGACCTGGATGGCAATGGCATGCTTACTGTCGAGGAGCTGCAGAAGAACAACATTTTCGACCAGAACCGAGACGGCACCGTGTCTGTGGAGGAGGCCAAGGTAACTGTTGCAATAGGCGTCTGCAATTACTTTTTATTTGTTCATTTATGACATTACACCAGCTCTGCAATACTAATCTTGGCGCACATGTATGCTTCCGCACATGTATGCTTCTGTTGTCACTGTACATGCCCTGGCAGTAAGTAAAGTTGACTGCAAAAAAATTTGTTGTATTCTTAATTTGTGATATACTACTAATTAAGTCCCATGCGATAAAGACCTCACGCAAGGACACAGCAGGGACCTTTGCAAACTCCTGTTGCACGGCAGCCAAAGCGGAACACACCAGCATATTTGCTGACCACATGACCCCAATTGCTCGCAAACATACATGGACCAATGCCATGGGACGAGATCACGCGCCAGCTTTGGGCTGCATGAGCTCAGTGCGGCTGAGTGTTCATACATTAACTTGGCTGGTGTTTGCATCTGTTACCTTTCCCTCACTCCCCCCTCCCCCTTGCACAGTTCTTCTTGCACATGAAAGATGAGATGGGCCTGGAAGAGTTTTCAAGCACAGGCTGGATGATTATGAAGCCCATCTACAGCACGAGCAAGGTAAGTTGGGCTACAGGAAGGTTACTACTATATGACACTATGGGACGTGTATCTTACAATTTTGTACTGTGTTTGGTGCATCGTTTTCAGTGTGATCAAGAAAGTCGGTGAAGCTTTCAATGAGCACTGATTGGCTAAGTCATTGACAGGATCAAAACTGCAGACCAAAATTACCAAAAGATGAAATCCACATTAGATTCGAGTACGAAACCAGAACTACAATACTAGTGACAACATGATGTCAGTGGCATTAGATATTTCTATGGTCCAGTCCATACATCGCTGTAGCTGTAGCTGTGAGAGCTGCGGTAGCTTTGTGGCCGCTCTTAGGTTACCACAGATAATGCTCTGGGTTTTCAGAAGTGGTGTGGAGGCGTCTGATATTGAACCAAGAGTGATGACTCAACTGCAGCTCGCATGGAACAAATGTTCTTTTTTCAAATGAAAACAAATGACCATTACTCTTTCTTACCATGAAAATAGGTGTGTGAACCATCAATGGCATTGCATTTGTAATTTTATGAAGTATGAAGTCGGAGTGCATGCTATAATCAACGGATATTTACGATACCATAGTTCACTAAATGGAGGTACGTGATAATCAATAAAGCTGAGATTACATTGTAAAAGTTTGTTGTATTGTATTTCACTGAATTGAGGTTTTCTATATTGTTCAACTGTAGTCAACATGTAAACTACCTCTTGGTCTCTTTCTTTTCTCTCTCTCTCTCTCTCTCTTTTTTAAAATGGAAGTAGCTGTTAGACATCCTGACCAGCTTAGATACTATCTATCTTCAGTCACCACTCCTACCAGGTTGAAAATCTTGCCTCAAAAGCCACAGCAGTTCTACAAGGAAATCAGGCCACAATAAATGTGTGCTTACACCATTATATGTAATACCTATTCAATAACAACCGCACAGTTCTGTGCAGTCAAGCATGAGTGCCGCAGTACATTGTCATGGAAAATTAGTGTCACACTGCTTTTCCTTCATGTCTCTGTCAAAGTAATTTCCTCATTGGTTGAGAGTAGCTTAAAGATGGAAAAATTTTGCAAGAACTTTCACCTACAGCAGATGTCTGTAAGCTTCTGTCTTTCTATCCTGTACAATCTCAATGGGCTGACATCAAAGATGGTGATAGTATTTGTTATGAAAGCATGTGCAACCAGCTCGAAAGACCATTTTATGATCTCATCACAGCTGCTCACTGTAATATAATAGGAACACCCATGAATATTCGAGCATGAATATTTGATGGTGCATGAACAGTTGTCTAAACATGACATAGGCCAAAATCTAGGCGTCAGAGCATGAATAAAGTTATTGTGACAAATGCAAATGAAGTTGAAAACTTAGCAGTCATTCTAGTTGATTATGACTGGGTCACATGTGGATTTAGGCTGATAGTACACAAGCTGGCTTGTAGTTAGTCTCGTGGTTCTTGTTTAGGAGCTGCCAAGTGAAATGGCGTTCTTAGTGCTTATGCCCATTAGAAGATATTGTGAAGAATTTCTTTGGCAGTATGTACTGTATTTTTGTAATGCCCTCAGAGTTGCACTTTATTACGCTGGATAGTCCGGGCAATTTGGTTTACTACAATCTTTAGCACACTTCCGTAAAACTCCTAAAAAGACTAATAGATTTTCAGGATCTCTTGCCGCTTGTCTTAAGTAATCTTCTGGGTCTGAATCCTATTAAGACTGCCTCACCAGCATCCCTTATGATTAGATCATCGTTCTGGCATGTAAAACCCCAGAATTGATTTTTTCTTTTTAACTGCCTCACCTGAAAGTACAAAGAGAGTGGCACCGTACACGCACAATACAGTAATACCTCTTTATGATAGAAATCACACCAGACACAAAAATACTTTCGTTATACCTGATATTTGTTATAAGCATATACCGTACTTGCATATACGATTCTACCGCCTGCCCAATTTTTGAGGGTGTGAAGTAGGGATACAAAAGTGCACTTGAATGTCAACATGCGCCTGATATATATAAAATAAAAATATAGCATTCCCCTCATGTTCGCAATGAGAAAAAAAATTATGTGCATAAGTTACCTTCACACAAGTGAAACTTTTTTTTAATTGAACTTTCATAATGAAAGCAGCGTCTCGTCATTTCTATTTGCGCTTCACAGGCCACAGATACCATGCACGCAGGGGCGGTATTCTACAGTGATTACTTATCACAAGTTATCAGCATTGTCAAAGTATGCGACCAAAAGCGTTCCTGGCACTGTGTACAGATAGGGAGGTTGGCACTCTGTCAGAAACTCTGGTGGTTGTGTGCTCCAATGCACGTGGTGCCGATTCATGGGAAATCTCGTATCTCCAAAGTTCATTGACTGAGAATAACTCTCTGGGTCATAGTCGAGCACAAAAGGAACCCACAGCAACCTTCACAAAAACATGCTCTGTCACCATCTTGTGATAGCAATGATGTTGAATCTGACGGGTTTGACTGTAGGCTCTTGCCAATGGTATGAACGCTGCTTGAATTTCATATCCCATTGTACAGTGCAGGCAATTTCCAGACCAGTTTTCTCGCAAGAAATATGCATGTTAGATTCGTGCAAATACAGTGTTTGTTACACGCTACTTATCAGTGAAAAACGTTTTAGAAGTACATACTTTGGTATGACCAATAATTTCTTATAGCAGTGGTTGCTATATTAAGATTCGACTGTTTAAGTACGCGATTTTAGTGACCAATTTCAGGACCTTTCCGCAGACACTTGATGTGGTGCTCAGTGGCTAGGCTTAGGTTCATGTTAGAGAAACCCACAGGGTAAAGAAAGTTAATCTGGAGGCCCCCCCTCCCCCCTACAGCATTTCTCATAGCCTGTGTGTTTCTTTGGGATGCTGAATTTCCAATTCTCTGCAGATGCCTCCTGCTCCAGAGACAGCGCCGCCGCCACTGCCACCACCTGTGGAGGAGCAACTGGCCACTGCCACCACGCCGATGCCTCCATACAAGGTACCCACATCATCTGCGTTGCTTTTATTGGCAGCAAATTTGGGTAGAATGAGTTTTGGATAACTTCCTTGACAGTTTCCAATTACTAGGTGCTACAAGCTTTATATAATCTTATAGTTATGCTGGCTTGCATTATACTGTGGACTTCTATCAATTCAACCCTAGTTGGTTCATTTTTGAGTAAATATTTAATCCCCAATGAAGGTCCCGGCCAAGGCCCATGCATTTCTATGGGCCCTAACTTTTGTTATTTCAATCCTAATGTAGGCTTCGCCTCACCGTATAATTTGAACTTCATTTAGAAGTGAAAATAGTAGCTCACAATGAATGAAAACCTTGTTTACCAGATTCAAATGGTCATCTTTTCTTTTAAAAGAAAAGTGGCCTGTAAGTTTCCTGCGTGTTACAGTAGGAGACATGAAACCGAAAGTGCATTTGTGGAATTAGCATTAGCCTACTGTCAGATCATCAGTGTCCTCACGAGGTGATGGCACAAGTTTTGGCATGGAATGGTGACGGCAATGTGCGGCATTCAAGATTTAGAGCTTATTCAAGAAAAGTTATTTTACATGCTGAACTAGTGGCAACAGTCACATCGCATTTTTCCAGCATTCTGAAGACTTGCATACGTCGTAGAGCAAACTGGGAACGTGGTCAATCTAGGCATGCACTATCATCTCATTTGTAATGGTTTTGGAGTTTGAAATATTAAACACTGTGGATTGTATGGAGGACTACATGATAAAAAGCGATAAAGTTAACGATGATGGACATTTAGTGTAAATTAATCTTCATTCTGCAAAGGTAAACTCTTTTGGCTTGATCTTAATCATGATTACAGTAATCAAAAGACATGTTACATTTGTCATAAAATCAAGTGCATGTAACACATAGTTTTGTCTAAAAGCCCATAGAAGCTGCCCCCCCCTCCCCCCCTCGAGAAAAAAAATCCTGATATGGCTTCAACTGTCATCGTTCTTCTAGCTCGTGCTCATGATCTCGGGCCCGATCGGCGGTAAGGTCTACTGGTGCAAACATATAATACTAGCAAGCTCGACATGACTATTACTCACCTCCAACCTGGCCAGCAGCAAGTAGCGCCACTGCAATATTGATTAAGCCGCTGGGCTTAATCAATCATGGAGTTATATCATTGAGTTGCTGGCAGAAAGTTGGTTTGATGCCAGGTCGACAGAGATCCTTTTGCAGCAGCTCTGCACTCAGAAGGCCGGAAAATTGACTTGTCAATGAAAGCAAGGTTACGAGAACAACCTGAATGGTGGCGCTTCTGAAACCCGCTTATGAAAAACCGGGTGTTCATCTAGACTTGGGTGTGCGTTAATCCATCACTTAAAACGCATAAAGGCTGCTCAGTGACAAGTCAAGAATGACGGAGCAGTTCCTCCCGAAAAAGCACGATGTGCCTGCCATTCATCCTTCCGCGGTTCAAGAAATAGTTCCCCTAGAAATGACACCAGCACGAGGTGTAGGAGGAGCCCTAGCTGTTCAACAGTAATGAGGCTGACGAACGGCTAAACTCTCAGACAGCTCACCGAACAAAATGAGTCGTTTGAAAAAGCGGTTAGGTTTTGATTTGACTGACTTTGTGTGCGAAGTAGCACCATATCTGCACAAATATAACAGTTTCATCTCTCTCTATATCTTCCTTTTTTTCTTATTTTTTTAATCTCTGGTCTCAGCATATGCCTGTCACCACTTCACCACGCACAAGCAAACTGGGAGTTGCCACTGCACATTTTGGACCATCTTTTATCTCATTTAGAACGCTGTAAGTCCCACATCATTGTGGTTATGGCATATTAATGGCAGTCACTGCATCGCTACGCAATCCGTGAAGGGATTTGCTGTGTTTGATTGTGTCACAGGCATTTCTGAAACCCTGTTTGTCCAATAACCTTGTTGGGTGTCATGGAGGATGACACCATTCTCGCCGGCAGTGACAAAGGTGTTGTCAACGCTCGTCCTTCTTTCTTTATTTTGGAAGAGAGAGAGAGAGACTGCAAGTCCCCCCCCCCCTCTTGCGTTATATTCATTGTAAACATTGTCTATGTGAAAATATGGTACTCCCTCGACAACATCCGCCCACCCCCCTTTGTTTTGTATGTAAGTCTGCACCGCTGTTGAGATGTGGCAGAAAATGGCTGAATGGGACTAGCTGATCCCTTCGCAGACCTACCACTCACACCCGATTCACAAAAAAGCTCCCCCAGCAGTGGGCGGGGTTTCCTGGAAAGGAAGCACCTGAGAAAAGTGAAAGCGAATACGTAGTCACAAGGGATAAGAAAGTAGTGGGGGATTGCAGACGAGACGAGTCACAAGAGCATGTTACACGTGTTTCCTTTGAAGAACACTTTCCACCTTATTCTTGACTTGCCTGTAGTGTTGTGCCTTCGCACGAGATGGCATTCATACATGACCTAGGCCATGGGACACTGAACAGATGGTGCCGCAGCACTTATGTATATAAACAATGCCCACCTAATTAAAGGTTGTTATCGGCATGGGGCCTGCACAGGTGTAGCGTGTTCACTTTGCGTCGCTGCGCTGACGACACATCATTTCCAGTTATCAGTGACTAGGTGCGCTCTAGGTGTGTTATAATTGAGTAAACACAGCGTGTGCAATTCCGATCTGTGTTTGAGCATGCTGTACCTTTGTGCTGCATGCCCGCACAGGAGGAAGAGGAGGACGAGGAAGAGCTTCCTGACGACAACGTGGACGAAGGAGAAGATGAAGACGATGAGGTGGAACCACCTAAGTTCCCACCCAAGGAGGACGAAGACGTCTCCACGGACACATCCACTGCGGACACCACCGAGTATGACGAGGAGACCAAGGCACTCATGGAAGGTAGGTATCGCGGCCATACCTTATTCAATACTGCTAGTCAGTACAGCGTGTACACGTGGCAAGTCAAGGTGAATGTTTGAACCCTATCAACGCCGACATACTTTATATGCACTATGCCATATTCTCAACTCAAAAAAGGCCTGATAGTCAACGCTGCTGAAACTGCAGCACCGTACTGAAAACTGAACTGAAAACTGAAATGCATCGTAGACTTCAAACTTTCCTTGCCTTCTGATACAGTTAAACCTCAGCACAGTGGAACCCCGTTCATATGTTTTTCACCAAACTGGAAGGAAAAGAAACGTAACAGCCTTCTAAATTTACAATAGTTGCTGCATTCGCTAGCCTTAATCTGCTGTCTTATAAAGGTCTAGGGGTCATTCCACGCCAACTGTCCCAACTGTGACGCTCGAGAAAAATCATTTCTCTAGAAAAATTACGAAAAAATCACAGGTACATAAGCTTTACATGAACAGTATTTCTTCAAAATATTTCGAACGGAAAAAAATTTTTGGTCATGTGAGCGCCATTTAAATTTAATGAAATGATGGAAAACCTGTGAGTATCACATAGGCAATAATAAAATTTTAGAAGATAGTAAGCCTTAGTGACAGCTCTATAAAAGTACATCCAGGTTACGTCCTCTGACCCGTCTTTCATAAACAATTTCGCAAAAACGCTAGAATTTGTGCATTTTCACCTCGGTGCTAAGGGACAATAAATATGAAGCTATTTTGTGAAACTGTCCTATAATGAAAGAACAATGTTCAGTCGACGTAAAACCCCAAATCTTGAAATAATGCGCAACACGGTCGAATTGTGGCAAATTTATTTTTTGTACCTGGTTTTCCATCATTTCGTGAAATTTAAATGGCGCTCATCTGGCCAAAAATTCTTTTCCCTTCAGAATATTTTGGAGAACTACTGTTCAAGTAATGTGTATACACCTGTAATTCTTTTTTTTAATTATTTGAAAGAATTTATTTTTCTTGAGCACCTTGGTTGGGACTATTGGCGTGGAATGACCCCTGGTGGTTGTCTGTAGGGTCGTAGTATTGCCGCATCAAAGATGTGTCACATTTGCCTTGACCTTTCTTGCACCTCTTGAAAGCCTGCACTGCTGGCTCTTACGGCAGTCTTGGGATGCTTTCAGCTTCCTAATGCAATTCTAAGATCTGCTAAGCCCTTATTTCTTTCCTTTGGATTTATAATATGTACATATATGCGAAGATGTGGGATCATTCCCCATCCGCGGCAAGTTGTTTTTTCATCCACTTTGATTTCCATTAATTTATCATTTCTTTAGTTCGTCCAGTGAGTACAAGTAAATTCCCCTATGTTGTTCTTGGTGTCAATGTTTGTTGGCTTCTTATGATACTTATTTATTTATTTATTAGCATTAATCAGGGAATTTTTAGCGCACGTATAACAGCACCTGTACTCAAAGGCTCTCTCGAAGCTGAAGTGTCAATGTTATGTTTTATTGCGTCATGCTTTTAACTAAACCCCATTACCATAGCCTACAGCACTACTTAGTGTGATTATTTTAGCAACTATATATTTTACGCCATCCACAGCAACCGATTTTAGGCCTTTTTACAGCCACGTCACATATATCATGAGAAATTCATTATCTAATTCATTGTCTACACTATTCACAATACACCGTTAATATCACCATTGTCATGGCGCTCTTTGGCCATACCTGGCCCTTGCGCCATAAAACACCACTTATCATCATCAATATCACCGGCTACAATTCGTGAATTGCAATATGTGCCATAAAGTAATAATTTGGCTGTTAATTAGTCCAATGTCTTTCGTTTTCTCGTACTAGTAATGTGCACCTTTTCAAATATTTACCTCAACGACAAGAATTATGCTATCTGTCTCAGGCAATTTTTAAAAATGCTTTAAAACTTGAAAATTATCACCCTGTATAGTACCATATTTGCTCGCATAATGATCGCACTCGCGTAATGATTGCACCCCTGAATTTTGTCATCAAAATTCGATCTTTTTAATTTCCCGTGTAATGATCACACCCTGAACTTGCTGCAGCGATATGTCGTGTGCCAAGTCTAGCTAATAATGATCGTGCTTACCATCTGTCGAATGCTACGCGAATGACTCTTCAAGACAAACCAAGCGGTCTGCACGCACCAAACATTCTTAAGCAGATGCCCCATTTCATTCCTTTCATCACTTTCCGCACTTCCGTGACAAAAAAAAAAAAGAAAAAACTACAACCACACTTGCCTTTATTATGTGTAGGCTTTATAATAGTTGTGGTCAACAACAACAAAAAAAGGGCGCCTTTTGATTCTTCTCGTCTGCACTCGTGGGCACGCAACAAACCGCAAGCAGCAGCAATAGCAGCCACATTTACACTGATAGGTTAGAAGCGTACCCCATTCATACGCCGACGCTTGTAACACAGCTAAGATATTCGCCCACCCTTAGCGGAAACGTGCCGTATTAGGATAGTAGTGAAGACAAATTCCATAGTTTCCGCAGCATGCCAGCCATGTGTTTCTGTCACTGGCAGCTAAGCGTGCCCGTCTGTTTCTGTCCCCTCAAAGTGGACATGGCTACGTTATTGCCGCAAACTTGCCGATATTAACGATATTATTCATTACAGGTACGGAAGAAACTGTTTCAATGCACGTAATGTACTCATGAGAAGAAAAAAAAGTGCGTTCGGCATGTTTGGCTTGCTCCACCGGCTGCCATTTTTGTTTTGGTGTCCCGCACTACATACAGCGGCAGCTGCCTATTTCTTGACCTGTTGTCATCCCACAGCAAACACAAAATGAAAAAAAAAAAAAAACTTTTTTTTTTTTGCGGGAAATTTAACCCGCGTAATGATCGCACCCCTGAATTAGCGTCAATTTTTTAGAACAAGAAAGTGCAATCATTACGCGAGTAACTACGGTATACGTGGAACTGGGTGGACAAACTCAGTGTTTAAAGATGAATGAAGTGTCAGTGTAGTATGCAGGCAACGATAGAGTTCTCAAATTGTGTGTGTGTGTGTGTGTGTGTGTGTGTGTGTGTGTGTGTGTGTGTGTGTGTGTGTGTGTGTGTGTGTGTGTGTGTGTGTGTGTGTGTGTGTGTGTGTGTGTGTGTGTGTGTGTGTGTGTGTGTGTGTGTGTGTGTGTGTGTGTGTGACACTTAATGTTCGAATTTCTTTTATACAGCTGCCAAGAAAGCACGAGACGAGTTCACTGAAGCTGACACCAAGGTTAGGAACCTCGAGTCTGAAATCAGGTGTGTATAAAAACAAGAAATGGCAAATTGTCTGCTGGATTATAATGATAGTACAGCCGTGGAGAAAAATTCAAATGAGCATCAAGCTTAGTTGAAACTCTCCATGACAACCTGCGTAGCATAATATGTCCAGACTCCCTTTACTCCATGATTCCTGTAGTTCTATTAACGTATTTACCCAAATCTAACGGACACTTTTTTTCCGGGAAAGTGGATCCGAAAATTGCCTGCATGTTACAATCAGATACGAAACCAAAACCGCAGTGTTAGCAAACGACTACTGTCGGAGCCATCATACGCAGCGTCATTGCCATCACAAAGAGGCAACAGAGCATGTTTTTCTGACGGCTATTGTTGGCTCATCTTGTGCTCGACCACGATCCAGAGTGGTATTTTCAGCTAATGACTTTTGGAGATAACTATCACTTTTGCAAGATCTTGCACAACTGTGTTGTATACTACACATTTCTTTAAAGGCTCCACAACCATCGCAATGGCATAGCGGCACTCTCATAGGCTAACCACTTCGCCATTTCGTAATGTTATTCAAGACACCAATATGTCAAAAGCATGCGGCAGTGGTGAGCATAAAATAATCTGTGCTTTTGAATGAGCTCTTGTAATGAAGGTGTCACATTGTCATCACCAACCTGCACGAGAAGTTATTTTGTCACCACCTTGTAATGGTAGTGGTGATGCCACTAGTTGTGACTGTAGGCTGCTGCCAGCATTGCAACCGCGGTTTTGGTTCCTCGTTCTCTTAAATGTATGCTTTAGAATTGGGTAGTCATGGTAGTCATTCATTGCAAGTTGCCGCCATCGAATAAACACTGCCGAAGGCAGGCCAATATTCCGAGTGTTTCGTGGGAGATAGCGTGTCGTCATTTACACATTCGCTGCACTCTAAGCCACCAAGACTGACACTGTAGCTGTGAAGGTCACCATAGGGGTTTGCATCATGCATGTTGACCAGTAAGGTTCAAATTATCCGGCAAGGACCAATTTCGGGATCGAAATAACAAAAGTGTTGGTCCATAGAAATGTCTGGGGCGCTAGCCGTGACCTTCAGTCTAGGTTGAATCGGCTTGAAATGAATTCAAATTAACAGAAGTGAAGCATGCATGAGCTTGGTACCATGTTGCGATGCAGGAAACTGGAGCAGTCCCTCGACACAGACTACGGCCCCGATGATGCATACGCAGCCCTGCGTGAGCAGTGCTTTGAGTTCACCGACCGGGAGTACACGTACAAGCTGTGTCCCTTTGACCAGGCGTCGCAGGCACCCAAGGCCGGAGGCGCCGAGACCAGCCTAGGGTGAGCACTTCCCTTTCTTTAGCTCTCTCTCTTCTTTTGAGAATGCCTCAATGGCTGGACTGTAGCAAAGCCTCGATTGGGCAGCGTTCTTATTTATCTATTGTTTTTTCTTTTGAACAGTTGGGGCCTGCCCATAACAGTCTTTCAGTGTGCGTGAAAAGGTGTTTACATTAGGAGAAGCTTGTTAAATTGCATAGAGTTTACTAAGATTGCAAGAAGGAACTCTGGCACCGCAGTATTGTTTGAACATCTGGCTATAAGTTGGTGCAATCCTAAAGTGAAGCCAGCGCAGTGCAGACACGTTGACTGCTTTGTTGTGATTGGCAGTGTTAAGCCTTTTCCTTCTGGCATTTTTATTCATATGCAGTAAAAAAATGTATTTGCCCATTTGAAAAAGTTTAAGCTGTCATGCATTAGTGTCGTTTCGGCCTTAAAATTTGAAAATATTTTTCCCAAAAAGCTCATGCATACAGCCATTTTCGCCAGGTTCATGCCACACCTCCTTGCATGCTGCCAATAATTCCTGTGAGGCCACAATTCGAGGTACTGCCTCCTCGGCCACATCGCAGGCCGATTTTGTAGACAGCTAAGTCAGTCTTTTTTTTTTTTTTTTTTAACATGCAGACGCTGGGGCAGCTGGAATGGACCAGATGACAACAAGTACAGCCAGATGAAGTACGACGGCGGTGCGACTTGCTGGAACGGGCCTGCAAGATCGGTTGTGGTGAGCAGCACATACTAGAGTGAAGCTTTCTTTGCCTGTTCCTTGATGCTTGGCATTTGTTTTCGTTTCCTCAGTGGTGCATTTGTGGATATATATAAACTTCGGTTGCTACATGTTCTAGCTGCTCTATCGCATAGTAGACAATTTGGATCACTGAATATGTGCTTAGACAGACAACTTGGATCAGTGGGTATGTGCCCATTCTTGGCCAATCCTTGAAATGGATGTGCGATGCGACAGAAGTGGTATGAAGCCTTTAATGTATTTATGTAGTAAGTGTTGTACTTCCCTGTGCACATACCTCTCATCAACCTTCTTCCCTCAACAAGCATCATACATTGCCTTCAAACTCGTGGCATAGACAGCTAACAGCTAAAGACGACGAGGCTGTGCTCACGTAATCCGCTACTGCTGCTACCTCACTAATTCAAACAAGCTTTGCGTCATTTTGATTCCAACATTGCGTTGGACTTTTCTTGTCAGCGAGCTGCATTGTATCATGCACTTTATCCTTGGCTATAAATTAAGTGCTGTCAGGACTGCAGCTGGCCATTCAAATTGTTTGTTAGCCTACTGCAGCCTTTTCTTGCTTGCCTTTTTTTTTTCACAAGCACAGAAACAATTGGAAAAAACATTTAAATAATCAGGTAGTTAGACATAGCTTCCTCGCTGTGTCTTTCACCTTGCTTCTACAGACGCCTGGTAGGATTGTTGCTGTGTTCATTCATTTTGCATTTGTTCAGCATGTTACCTGCAACGAGCTGCGGATTGTTGGCATAGAAATGTGCAATGCTGGCCAGAAAATGTTGTAGCCCTGTAGATATTGGTTACTACAATGTCCTTCTGATGTTCACTGCCAGTGCAGGCGAAACAACCTGTCACATGCCTGCTCTTAAGTGCTGTTTGCATCTGATTTGTTGGATGCAGACTCCAACAGAACTTGAAATATCTGAACAGCGATAGCAATGCCGCACACCACGACAAGTCGTCTATGACATCCCTCATTACTACAAAAGCCACGTCTACCATGGCATCACCAAGCAAAGTGAGCAGCAAAAGAACAAAAAAGCACACCTGGGCCGGTATCTTGTAGCGATGCCTTTTTCGATTCTATGCTTTTTCAGGCTTTTCGCGCTTGGCCGCTGGTCAGAGCGATTGTCTGCCCACATTATCAACGCGATCAGGCAGCCGTGTGTGGTGGATGATAAGAATAGCATAGAATAAGGCATAAGGCATCACTACAAAATAGCGGCCCAGAATGAAATACGTCATGCTGAGTTGCAGTCCACTCTACCTGTTTTTGCAGTGCAGCTTCGACTGCTCCTCGGAGTGCTTGCAGATCGAAATTTGCTCTCAATCTCTCATTGGGACAGCCGATTCACCCCCCACTCTGTCATTGGAACACACTTGCCCCAAAAAGGAAAAAAAAAAAATTCTGTCAACACCTCCATTCAAATTTGCACCTCCAATCCAACACCTCCAATCTTTTGCAGGCCAATCATGATACGAGTGCATGATGTGTGTCACATAAAGGGGCAGTTTGAACGTGGTTTGTAACACGGGCTGATCTTGGAGGCAGTGCAACACCGAAGCACCAACATGCCTTGTAGCACTAACCAAAGAGCTAACAAATGTCTCCAACAGCAACAATGCTGGTCTGCTGAGAAGCTATCACTTCACTTTGACAATCGTCCTCTTTTCATAGTTTCCGCTCAGTTTAATAAGTATCTTGTGCATGTTTCATGACCTGTGCAGGTTGACCTTCACTGTGGCCTGGAGAACCAGCTGACGTCGGCCTCAGAGCCAAACCGATGCGAATACCACTTCGACTTCAGCTCTCCGGCGGCGTGCACCCCTGTGCCAACTGACACGCCTACAGAGTCGCATGTCCACGAAGAACTTTAACGGATCCTCATTGACGTGTTCCACAGTCATAGGGGTGGGCATCCATGTTATACCATTCCAGAAGGGGCCCAATAAAAGCGTCTCACTAGCGCAGGGATGCACATGGATGTAGCCAAGGAGGGAGGGAAAGACATGCAATGTGCACAGGGTTGTTATGACGTGGTTTGCATTGACCTGCACAGCGTAGAGTCTCAATTCACGAAGAGATCAACAAAATGGTTTCACGGCTGCCTGTCTGGTTCTTTTCTGGCCTTCTGTACGTTTGTTGGAAGGCAGTACCAACCCCCATTTCTTTCCCTACCACCTTTGCCTTCAAGCCGGTGGAAGTCTCTTGCTGTTCAACAAGCACTGACCTTTTGTCCTATATACTTGATGTTTCTTGCTTTTTTTTTACCTGTTGTAAGAAATAAAGCGTGTGATAATGCTTTTTTTAAATCTCGGCCTATGAGAGTTCTTTCAATCTGCATGCTTTCAATGGGCTGCTCAACAAGTTAGTCCATTGTGAGCTAAATGGTATTAGCACAGACCACGAGAAGAGTACACTTCTTAGAAAGCATGCCTGAAAGACTAGCAGCCCATTGATCATGAAGTTCACCATCCCTCGGGACAAGCGACATGGCAGCTGGGCTGCTGTACTACCCATACGGATCTCTCCGAGCAGCAGCCAAACGGCAGCTAACCAACGCAAGAGGTACACCTTCACAATAATGTTGACCAGCTGCCACATGCATGTCTTTTGACATGCATTTAAGTACACATGTTCTTGCATACCGCTTCCATCGGAATGCAGCCTCTGCCATGGGGAATCGAACCAGTGACCTTCGTGCTTACGCTAGCAGAATGCCACAGCCACAGAGCTATGGTGAAGGGTAAGCAGACCAACGGAGAAATATTGAACAAAGATATATTTGCTGTCACAAGCATCCCACCATTGAAATATGTACAGGCTCCCACCAGCTGGTATAATGTTGCAGCTTGAAGTACACATACCACCTGTGGAGCCGCCAAAATTAGCCAATGCACAGTTTTCTTTCCTGGCAGTTGCTGCGCTGTTAAATGACTAACAGCAATCGCAAGAAAAGTGCAGCTTTCAATGCTGGTGGACACTCCACGCTTGCTTGATAATGTCAACGTTTGTGTTGTGTGACATCTGGGTGTGCCGACGCTTTCTTTGTAAGCAATGTTTCGAAGCTCGTCTCAAAACATGGTTCATCATCAGATTAGCAGAAGTTCGTCTTCCTTCGAAGATGATTATGCTGATGCTTGAGCTGTCTGCTATATAATAGAACACACTACAATAACCAAGCCACAAGAGAATAGTGACAATAAAATTGCCACATTTACAGCATCGGTCTAAATAAAATACAATCGTCGCTGCTTTTCTGCACTGTCTGCATACATTATAAAGTCCTTCTGATAGCATAGTTGACGGGAATTTCGGGAGTTCGAAATCAGAAAATTCCTTGGCCGGTGCTCAATGAGTATATTGCTAGATGCACTTATGCTGGAATGGCAAAGTACTGACAAAGGTAGAAACGTATTATAATATCGCGCAGAAAAAGAATTGTAAATTTATGTGGAGTATAAATTGCAGTAAACTTAGTAATTAAACTGTCAAAAGATGTCGCACCGCTTCGCGACACTTGAATAAAGTTCATGCTGTGACCGCGAGCATACGCGGTAATAATGCATGTGTTTGTCCCAAAAAGAATGCTGCATGCTGCCGCTCCCGTTCACATTTCAAGCGTGCTGCGGCCCTGAGAATCACCCTATCACGTGACTCCCAGCAATGGGCACACAGGAAGACATCAGAAAAAGGCACCAGCGTTTTCAGCTCTCTCGTGCAGCAGATCGCGTTATCTCCAACACTCGGCGCGCAGGCAAAGTGGGCTCAGTCGAGCATGTGCCACTGCGACTGGGACAGCACGCCAACAAAGATGCGAGTGCGCCTCTGTCCATGTAATTCCTTTTGCAATAAAGCTCAAGACACATCGCTTTATTCCACCAAAAAAGGAGTGAATTCAGAGCTTTAGCGTGCCTGGTATTCTGCACGGTAAACAGGTGGACTGGGTGTTTTACCAGTGGGGTGGAGGCAGCCTGTGCACTGCAGCCACCTGGTGGCGCAGAGCTCAACCAGACTAACACAGAGCTAATACAGTCAAACCTCGATGTAACAAGCTATTTTTAGTTCCCGATCTTAGTCAATTGAAAACCGTGTATATTTTTTGTCGCAATTTAATGAAGTGATTTCGTGATACAGTTTAGACTTAAGAGGAAGCTTTAGCTCGGGCCCAACACCGCGACATATTCAAATACATGTAAAACGCAAAGAAGTTTTTCTGAGATAACCCCTGGACCGATTTTAATGAAATTTGTAGCATTTGAGAGACAATGTTAAATTCTAGCGACTGTTGGAAGCGGACTTTCGATTTAGGTCCTGAATTTTGTTGCATATTTCAAAATTTTGAAAGTTTTAAAAAAATGGAAGCACAAAACTTACAAATTCATAGCTCTGCATCAAAAACATATATCGTGGTTCTGTAAACGGCATCCGTTAGACCATTGAAAGCGAACAAATTCAATATGTCATTTTATATCTTACTTGAATTTGTTCTGTTGTTTACAAGGGTTCTGCAAAAAGCTGTATTTTCACATTACTAAATTTTTTTAGATTCATGTGTAACATATCAATTTTGTCCGCTTTAGATGAACTATAAGATGCAATTTACAGAATTGTATTATCATTTTTTGCTGATTAGTTACAAGGTTGTAAACTTGATAGTCTCGTTTTTGAAAATTTTCGATTTCTGCCAATTTTTAATAAAAAAAATTGAGGACCTAAATCAACAATTCGAAACCAACAGACACTAGATTTTAAGATTTTAATGTAAGTGCAACAAACCTCGTCAAATTTGATGCAGTGGTTGCCGAGAAAAACGAATTATCCTTTTACATGTATTTAGATAGGAGCACCCGAGCTAAAGCTTCCTCTTAAAGGAACACTAAAGCGAAACAATAAATCAGTTTCGACTAACGAAGCATTGTTTGAGAACCCTGCAGGCAGTCATTTAAAAAAATAGTTTGATTATTAGATGAGAAAATGAATGTCGAAGTATCAGTATTTGAATTTCGCGCCGAAACCGCAGCGCCGGTACGTCAGCGTGACGTCATGGATTCCAAAGTATGTTTTCGCATTTGGGCTGCATTAGCTGAATAAAGGTTGCCGAAACTTGCCATGTTTAATATTTGGTTCCTTTAGAACACAATGTAGTCAATCTGTACCGCTATATATAATTAGTAGGCCCTAGAAGATGCCATCAAAATCCAAGACGTCGCAGCCCCCAGGTGCGGGAACTTAAGTAGGCGTCGCCACCCGTATTTCGTTCTTGCGCTTTTTTCTGGCTTACCAAACGTCTTATCGTTGTAAGAGTGGTCTTTCTGGTGTTGTAGAACGCCAATTTACTGATGCAGAAGAAATCATTTTTCCCTTTAGTGACCCTTTAACGAAGTTTCCTACCATTTCGCGCATGTATTTGTAGCCTGTATGGCCAGTAAATCTAGCAAAAAAAAATCTATAAAAATGTTGCTGAGAAAAAAAAATTATTTGCAAAGCGTTTGTACACATGAAAAGTTCGAGCGGCAAAAACACCGACGGAGTGCGCGTGCCAGGACGCATGCAGGAAACAGCGCTCGCTGTTTGTCGCGTAACAACTTGCGGAGGTCAGGGAGCGCGCGGCAGCTCGGATTGCACGGAGAAACACGAGAGCTTACGATTCATTCAGCACAAACGAGGGTGGCGAAGGGGTAAGCGGTGCGGTAACGTGATCACAAGCACGTGCTAGAGGGGGGCAGCACAAGCGCGCCTATCCGCCCTCCAGCTATAGCGCGTGCGTCTCCTCTCCTCGAGCCTTGCTGCAGCTGTGCATGGCTGCCCATATGCGGGCCCCGCGCCGCATTTTGGAGGTAATCTTCGGCAAGTGCAAAGGCGAAGCCCCGGTGGTTGGTGCCTTATTCATGCGCATTTTGTTCCCGCGCGCGTCTAGTATTGGCGGTCGTGTAATCTCAAACTGGCGCTCATAACAACGCTATCATGGGCCAACCTTACTGCCGTTTCTTTATAAGTGATTACTGACAACGTACTATACACCAGGAATGGTCTGGTAATGTGTGAAATGATTTTTACTGCTGAAACATTGAAACTTCGAATTAACAGAACTCGCAATTTAACGAAGTTTTTCGCTGCAAGTACAACTTCGTTATATTGAGGTTCGACTGTATTGCAGTAAACAAGTGTGTTCTACTTCGCTGCTGGTGTAAATGTTCGGCAATAGTGTAATCATGTTGCTGGGGTACTGAAAATTTACTCCAGCAGCAAAGTGAAAAACACTTACACTCTTAAAAAGGTTTGCGCCCTTTGGGGCGTATCTTGACCCACAACGATAATCGTCATCTGTCTGTCTCGCATTTCTTTTCTGTAAAGCTGCGAGCTCGGTACTTCCAAGACATGAACGGCATCCGCATTATCAGCGTGACATAGCATTCTCAACAGGAAAGTAGCGAGTGCAGCGTTTTCAAGAAAGGAAACGCAAACAAGGCAGGTGTCGATTATTGTTGTAGGGCAAATATACACTCCAAAGGGTGTAAGTGCTTTAAGAGTGCAGTTACTGCAATAATAGCTGTGTTTGTCTGGTTGAGCTCTGCGCCACCTATGGCTTGTCTTTCGCGCCGGATTAGCCTGTGACTACTCGTCGCCTACGGAGTGCAGCTTCAACATGCATCAATAGTGCTTGCACACCGCCCACTGTTTCTCTTGCGATGACACCAAATAAGAAAACTGCTGCACTAAGCGGCGCAGAAAGGCAACGACGTCGACGGGTGAATCTCGCTTTGGTCCGGCGAGAGACACGCCAGCGTCAAACAGAACGGCTTCGCACAATCGCGGCGCACACCGGGAACTCTGCCACTCCCATTCTTGAAACGGACCAAAATGCTCGTACTTTCGCCGAAGCGACTCGGCTGCGGTACGCCGCATCATTGTCTCCAGGGGATGTTTCCAGGTCACGAGTCATTCAACAACTTTCGCTCATGTGGCAATGGTCGAGGATCCCTGTGCAGTGGCCTAGGGTGCCGCTGATGGCTACTTGCAACTTAATTATTAACGCACAATAAAAATGCAACAGCTTCTGTGAAGACACGTTTCACTTTCGTGTTCTACGGATTCCTATGAAAAAAAAATGATCATATTTTGGTGTTCATGCCGTCATCATCATCGTCGTCATCATCATCACGATAAGGCACCGAAAGAAGTCGGCGCGTTCGCGCTGTTCTGGGAGCGAGTGAGGAGATTTACAGCCGATTTGTTCCAGTCCGACCTTGACTCGCCGGTATGTACGGTTCTACAGGACAAGACGCTGGAGCGGGCTGTGGCTTGGGTCACGGTTGTGAGCGGATCGGTGACGCGGTACAGTCGCGAGAGGCGCCCGATGCGGACGCGGCTCAACGGCAGCTGTACCGGTACCGTGTGACCGGTTTCGGCTCTCACACGGAGCACAGGGTGGTCGAGTTTCTCGAGCAGCTGTTCCCCACCCGCTTCTGCAGCTGGTGCGGCCTGGTGGCGAGCGAGATGTACATCCTGTCCTGTCTGCACGTCATCTGCCCCAGGTGCCAGGAAAGGGCGTTCGGTTCGACGTCGGGCTTCGCAGTCTGTCTCATCGACAAGGAGATCCTATCTCTCCGCATGGTCGGCATCGTACCGAACAACGTGCGCTTCAAACGCGTGCGCTGCCCGAGCCAGGGCTGCGACTACACGGGCTACCTCAAGGACCTGAGCGACCATATGGGCGAGACTTGCGGCTTTCACCTGACGACGTGCACGAAGTGCGACGCCAGCGTCGCCCACAAGGACATGCGGAGTCACTTTTGGACGTGCGAGGGCGCCCCGGGCGTCTTCCTCCAGGCCGCGGACGTTCGGTCCCTGCTTGAGGACCTAGACAACGCCCGCAAGGAGCTGGGCAGCGCGTCGGTGTGCTCGACAAGCGCGAACCCGCCGGAAGATGCAGTGACCACGGTGGCCGAGCTGCTTACCAGGCTTAACAGTCACCTCGCCACAGAAACACCGGGGCCTCCACGACCAGACAATGCCGTCAGCGCGGACCTAGCGAAGTGATCTGGATTCGATGGGAAGCGTCGACCCACCTCAAAACAGAGTACCATGTCGAGCAATCTCCAAAATTTTTGTTGGCGCCTTTGGCGCATTTTTTCGATAAATTTAGCCGATTATTTTCACATGGCACCTGCCGTACTGTTTTTCGCTGATATTGCATGTCGTAGAATTTTACTCCGGCACATATGAAGATTGCGAACCGTTAGCGAAGCAAAAAGTTTATAATCTTGCTACTGTGCAAATTCTAGAATTTGGCCGTGTTCTGTTTCCCGGAAGTGCAACATATAAGACCGCTTGTTCTTTTAGAGAGGGAAGCTCTTCGACTATGTTTAGGTCTTCCTAAACTCGTTGCTAGTGCGCTAAGTAAAACGGCACGGTACACATACGACGTCTGCGACGTCACATAGTCCAAGACTCCACGACACAGGGCTTCACTAAACAGCCGACGCAATAGGGGACTGCACGATGTGGCCACGATCTGATCACCAGCTCGCATGCCGGCTCTAATCCTTGCGACCAGCACTTCCTCTTTCTCGCTTTTCGTAGGTGAGTCTGGTTTCGAACTTCTTAAAACAAGCGTTGAATAAACGTTGCTTGCGATCACGGTGTGATCAACAAAGAAACGGCAGATCAACTTCGAACAATGTATTGTACCAGGAAGCGCGCGTATACCTTCTCTTCACGCGAGATCCCGCATGCTTACGATTCAAACCAACCAAAAAACTGACGTACATGACGCACACAATATGCATTTATCTGTGAACCAAATTCATTCTTTAGAACACGTGGCCACGGTTGCATACCCCACAGGTTGTATATATCTCTTAAATTTTCGCATATCATTCTGCCTAATAGGTCAACATTGTCGATCAAAATTGAATTTCCCAATAACGCAAAATGAATGTCCCCCAACGTATTTGAATGCCCTTTTGCAAGACTATTTGGTCCATTTCCAAATAAAGTAATAGCGACTGATGCTTCCTCATGTGAACAGGCAGGCGTGGGAAGCTGCTAGCCATCCCTCGTCTGGCCTTTTTCACTTCGCCTGTCAGATTACACTTCAATCTTTCAGGCCGAACTTCTGATGATAGTTCTTGCTTTGCGAAAGTTATCCCTTCATGCTGCAAGAGTTGCTATCGTCACAGATTCTTTTTCTGTATGCAGCGCGCTTAACGCGTCTACAAACTCTACAGCTTTGAACACGTTTTATACATTACCTCCGCGCCACTTAAGTTTAGTGCATTTAGTATACTGACCATGCCACCGAGACAGACATCTTAATGCACGTATAACCATGCCTCATGTGGGGCCTTGTAAAGTGTTTTACGAATAAAATAATGAAATGGCCGATTCTTTAGCACGAGCTTCTTTAAACGGTCTGGTGATAGTTTTGCTGCCGGCAACTGCGCGTACCACTGCGGCCAGATATAGGCAGCAGTTTTTCCTTGACCGAATACCAAAAAAAAAAGCCCCTCATTAGCAAAATATACAGACTTTATGCACCTAAATTATTCTTGGAACCGACAATGGTGTCCTAACCGGCAGTCCGAAGTATCATCTACAAGACTCCATTGCCGTATTCCACCACTTAACTTTTACTTGCACATATGTGGTGTGCAATGGTGGTATCCCCTTTATGCTATCTCTGCAATGAGCCGGAATCCATCAATCACTTCTTGCTGTCGTGTCGGCGGTTTTCTACTCAACGAAAACGATGTCTGTAGATTCCGCTTGGAAATCTAGGACTGCCGTTATGCAGTACTGTTATACTCTCACTTGGAGCAGCGGTATTAGGATGCAGATGGAGGAACGTTCGCCTAGCGCTTTATAATTTCCTCTGTGACACAAGGATTGCCTTACTAATATTTCCCATTTCTCATGATTCATTTATTTCTCTTTCAGTAAATTATCGATTTAGAAAATTCAAATAGCAAAAACACAAATTCACAGGCTGACTATCATATTACACGCTATATACTTTATTTCATTTATTATCGATTTCTCATATTAGATTATCCATTTATTCATTTATTTATTTATTTATTTATTTATTTATTTATTCATTTATTAACTATTTTACTTCATTTTCCCGAACATATTATCATCCGGTTCGTGCCCTATCCGACACAGTGGGTCTGTGCCATTAAGTGAGGCTTCATCATCAGCATCACCGCGTGCTCTTTCTCGAGGTCCGAAGTAGGCCCAAACTGTCAAGACGCCCTAAAGAGGAGCAAACACCGCGGCAAGAATTCGAAAATATCCGCCTCATGACAGCGACGATGGCTGATCAGGATTCCAATGTTTGCCACGTTCTGGCTTGTTATGTCCCGATCCAACGAAGCGGCTCATTAGGAAGCATCATATCAGCAGGTACCACCCTGCCCAGTTACTTCTACGGCCAAGAATAGAGTCGGCGTTGGATCATTCTTCTGAACTATGGGGACGGATTAATTACGTTGTGTGACGTCGACAAGGAAGCACTAGGTAACCTGTCCGTACGCAATACATGGAAGACGAGAGCATCCGTCGAGGACATGTACCGGCACACGGTAAGCTGAGCTGATGCACGCTCGACAATTTTCATGTCATGAGCCATCTAAAGCTCTCGCTTTAATAACACGTTGCACGTATGCTATGTATTGACAATGTTCAGACTTGACTCGCCTTCTGCTTCGATCGCGGCCAGAGCTGTGGCAGCATCACTAGAGCCGTCGATGCTCGGTAATGCGCTGCTATGTCGAAGCTCAAAGCTTAGTAAGGACACGCTAAGTGGCTTCCCCATCCCAAAGACTTGTTGGCCGCTCTCCGGAAACGCGAAACTCAATTGCCACTTGTCAAAAGCGCTTCGCCGCGCACCCTCCGGCGCAATCCTACACACCAGCATGGCGCCGGACGATGTACAGCGCTGCGGTGGCAGAATGGCGGCGTCCTCAATCAAATGGTCGCTGGACTAATGTTCTTGCACACTCCTCGTCCGCAGACCGACCTCAGAAGCCACAGAGCACCACAGCACCAGACTGCAACAGCAGTCCAGGACCAGGGAAACTACCGTCCAACCTTCGTCCAATCCGAGCGGCGAAAGTCGTCGAAGGACCCACGTCGATCTCGAGCGTTCACACACTTACTCCCGCAAGTTTGTTTACTGAACACACAGAGAAAGGAGGAGAGCTTCGTAGAGAGGGGTTGTCACGCTTGACTCAAGCTGGTGCGCCTTGGTTCCTGTGATGACCCAGCAGTTGGCTGGGGCGTCTGTCAAACGACCGTGGCGCATACCGCAGTCCGTGAGAGAATGCCTTAGAACACCCTTTCCCAGGAGTTTTCTTGCTCCCATTGGTGCGTGAAGGCGACAGTGAACCAACAAACAATACTCGGTCCGCCAAACGTGTCTCGCCTTGCTGGCGCCGATAGTCTGTCCGCGGGGGACGCACTGTCAGCTTCACGAAGCGTTTCGTCGCAGTGGGGTAGGAAAGGCTAGAAGGTCACTACCGCCGCTGGCCGATCGAAACAATGTGCACTGCGACGTTATGTGTAAGCCCGGCGAAACCGCACGGCATTTTGGCCCATGTTTAAGTGTAAAAATAACACTGGCAGTCCTTGGGAAAATGCGGCAAATCGCGGTCCTCGCAGAGAAGTGCGCCATATATAGCACAAAGATTAAAAAGCTTGAATTCTGTTTTGTAAGAGAACATTTTTGAGATCAGAGTCAATATATCAAAATTATGGTTGTAAATACAAACCAGGCCGATGGTGCACAATACCTAAAAAAAGTTAGCTCGGGAGCTCCTATCTAATGCATGTGAACAGTAAAATCGTTTTTTCCGGCAACTATGGGACCGAATTTATTGAGGTTTGTTACATTTAAATATGTTAAATTTATGGTGTATAGACTTAGGCCATCAATTCCTATTGAAAATCTCTGAAAATTGCAATATTTAAATAAGAACATCATTAAGTTTACAACTGGAACTTACAAACAATAAAAACCTAGCACAATTCGGCTACTTTTGTAAATCTGAGTTGGCCTCGAGCTTTATAGCTCAGGGGCCAACTCCGATTTCCCTACTCAAGGGACGTGTAGACGTGTAATACGTGTAGAATGCAGAAATATTTTTTAGGCAACCACAGGACTAATTTGAATTAAGTTGGTGGCATTGGAGAAAGTTAAATTCCACTGGTTGTAGCAAGAACTATACTTTGATTTAGAGCCTATAAGTAAAAGTTATTCAAAAATTGGGAGGTTCGGGAGGTCGTTATTGGGAGGTCGCGCGAGAAGTTGCACATATCGAACACTTATGCACAAATTTCAGTTTACAATGTGTACGGTTCACGCTGTGTACGTAGTGTAAACGGAAATTTGTGCGCGAGTGTTCGATATGTGCAATTTTCCGCGCGACCGCGCGCGCGAGGTGCGGCTTGCGGCGATGGGCGGCTCGAGCGTAAACAGGCCCGCATCGTGCACGACGGCGACTCGACATCGCCCTCGCAACCCCAAAATTCTACACTCTTCCTCCTCTGGACCCCGGTACACATCGACGTCCCGCTCTCGGGCAACAAGACGACCCACGCCACGGCTCTACAGGTCTTACGTGGTCTCACACGCCGAGCCCCAGCAGATTAATGCGGCCGCCGCCTCCGCCCCCAGAGAGCGGGGCGTCGGATTTGCCGGATCGGGTCGCTACGGCAGAACCGCAGCAACAACAAAGAATCACAGTGGACGTGGGTCGATCGCCTGACCACGTTCAGAGACCACACCCAACACTATACAGACTCGAAAGACGCACATTCCCGCCGCCGCACGATAAGGTAAACAGGAACGAGCCCGTAGCCTTACGCTTACTGCAAACACACGCCCTCTTCGTCCGGCCGTCTTGCACCACTATCACCCAGGATTATACCCGACTGATGCGCGTAAAGCGTGCGGACACCGAGCAATGCTGCGACACATGCTCTGGGAATGTGCGGGCAACAACGGTAATGAAACCACCTCCGTTCGCTATGGGTCCATAATCGCGGCCGTTGCCAGAGTACGGGAAGCCTCGAGCTCGTTCCTTCCCGACGCCGCCCCGGCTGCGGGGGCCGCCGGAGACTTTCGTCAGCGTCGCCGCCTCCAAAAAGCGGCGACGCCAACGGAGAAGCACAGCCGGACTCGACTCCCTCCTCCGCGGAGGAGCGAGGGAGTCGAGTCCAGCCGTGGGAGAAGAGGAGGAGGGAGTCGAGTCCAGCCGTGGGAGAAGCCGCCAACTTTTGAGAGTCGCCGCTGGGAGGCGGCTCTCAAAAGTTTGGACCTGGAAGACCAGCTCTGGGCCGTCCGGCAAGCCGAAGATGGCGCCCGACTCCAAGGACTTCGAGCCGCCACCTGAGGCCACTGCAACCAAAACTGTTGGACCACTGTGTGAGAAACAGAAAAACAAAAATTATGCTCAGGAATTATGTAAATTTGAAAGTTCATTGCATAAATGCTCTATAGGTCAAGCAGAAGATTTGGCAAGAAATAAGGTGCCTGAAGCCAGTTGCAACAAACAAAAGTGTTATTACTGGAGGTTGCGGAGAATTCAGTATACTGATTGTGGCCCGTTCCTTTTATGTGTTATTCCTCAGTGATATTGTTGGTCAATTGGTCGCTGTAGGTGAACAAAACTGATGAACAGTGTAAATCCGCCGCGCAGTCCCAGTCGCGCCAGTGCACGGTCAAGTGGGACGAACATACTGGTCCCCTGAGTGAATTATGGTGCTCTCCTAGGCACATATTGAGGCACCGGTCAGTCTGCCGCATGTACATTTGACCAAATATACACATTATCACAGTGATAGACTACACCTGACAGAACCAATAGAAATTTAGTGGTGTCTTTAATTAAGCAAGCGCCCTTGACAGGGTGCCTATATATCCAGTGAAAAATAAAGTTGGCAGCTTATGCGCGGCAGTGCGCAAGTCAATTTAGCTAGGCAAGCAGGCAAGGGAGGCTTGCTCGGTGAAAGACGGGTTAACCGTCGCGCTCATCGAAAGGTGGCTCTATGCCAAGCCGAACCAGCAGGTTGTTGACCCACATCTGGAAGTTGTTGTTCGTCGGGTGGTAGGGGCCCATGTTACACGTCTTTCGCATGACCTCATTGATGCGCGCCTCCGGAACACGGTGCTTTCCCAGATGCCTCTGTGGAAGACGAATGAGCGGGAACATTAGCCTACAGACTGGAGCTTTAAAGAACTTGCCTCCTAACTAGCTGATTCATACTTGCAGGTGTTGAGACGCGCACACTTTCAAGCGAACTGCAACGAAATTTCACTTTTGGCTAACTTGGTTATAAGTGGCTAGCACATTCTACTGAAGCAATCGTCGCGGAACTGCGCGGCTGGGAATTGTGTACCTTTTCTTATGAAGAGCCTTTACACAGCGCCTAAGCCAACGACCCGTGCACCTCGCAAATTTGAAACTACTATTTAAAAGCTATCAAGGCTTAACGTCCCACGCGGTTGCACGAGTTGAAACACGTGGCACGAACGGACGCTCTATCCAAAACCAAACATACAAGAAACACACCCGCGCACACGAAAAAAGGAAAGAAAAAGAAGGAAAAAACCTGGCAAGTAGCCTTGCCGCTTGTGCTTACTACTTAAGGCAGAAAAAGTAAGCGAATCAAGAAGCAGAAGCAAGCTCAAAGCATGCACAACACACCCATGTTTTCTTCGCCACCACGGAGCCCTGGAAAAACACGTCCTTCCGCCACAAACGCCACCATCAACAAATAAGGAAACTTCGAAGCGCCACCTTGCGCAGATTTCTTTCCAAAAACAAAAAGTCGCCGTTGTCACAGCCTCTGATGATTTGAAAAGCCATCAATCTCGATTACATACAATACGAACGCAACAGTGAAAGCTGCAAAACATCGTAGAAAATCTGTAACGTTCAACCAATATTATTTGAAACAAACGCGTTTTTCAAGATGTGGCGGCCCAAAACGCAAATACCAACACCACCAGAGAGCGATGCATATTTTATGAGCACGCGTTATCAACAAAAGATTTTCATAACCACAATCGACAGGGAAAACGCCTCTCGGCATTCATTGCACATGGCCGCTCAATTCGCGCTGTTCGTCGCACCAGAAATTATGGAGGATATTAATAATAATAATATTTGGGGTTTTACGTGCCAAAACCACTTTCTGATTATGAGGCACGCCGTAGTGGAGGACTCCGGAAATTTTGACCACCTGGGGTTCTTTAACGTGCACCTAAATCTAAGCACACGGGTGTTTTCGCATTTCGCCCCCATCGAAATGCGGCCGCCGTGGCCGGGATTCGATCCCGCGACCTCGTGCTCAGCAGCCCAACACCATAGCCACTGAGCAACCACGGCGGGTTATGGAGGATATTCTCTGCAATGGCGCACCAACGCAACGTCAAATTGATGTTTAGGAAACGGCCCTTCCTGTGACGCTTCTCGCGGGTTATTCCTTCAACCAATCAGCAAGCTCACGTGACGGCTATCTTGGACCCGCACTACAATTCCTCAACATTGCAGATGCATAGCACAGGCTTTTGCACGCTACCGTTCACTTACCGTCTGAAGCGCTAACGTCGCAATATTGCTGCCAAGGGCCAGAAAAACGTTTCATTCGAAATAAAATGCATATCCACGTCCCGTTTCGCCATCTTGATACAAAAATAAAAATTGCGTTTTGCATTACTTTCGCTTCCCGGCACAAGTTTCAAAACATGTGACCCCTCGACAGCCAACCAGAGAATCAACATGGCGGATAATGGCGGCCCGTGCAGCAGTCATGCGTGTGGAAAATAGAGGCCTT
Organism: Dermacentor variabilis; assembly: GCF_050947875.1. NCBI lineage: Eukaryota > Metazoa > Arthropoda > Arachnida > Ixodida > Ixodidae > Dermacentor > Dermacentor variabilis. The sequence goes on from NC_134577.1 coordinate 40,834,283, forward strand.
GTTCTCCGCAACGATAGCAAAGTTAAGCGTGTGACATCTATTCAGGCATTAGAAGGCTTACATGCTTAACCTATGATACAGAAAGTAGGTGTCTTACGCTTCAATCCTGCAATCATGCTCGCTCCATATTTGTAGTGGGCCCACCGTCAAAACTGATGGGCGCCAATTGGCGTCCGTCAAATTTCTGCAACAAGTTGCACACTTGTAACCCTTACAACGCCTGATGAGCACAGACTTGAGTTTGGTGGATTATACCTAATATGACGGAGTGAACTCTCTCAGATGCGACCACTTTCGCTCGTATCGACAAACGTACTGGCGAGCTCCTGGCACTCTGAAATCTGAGCGAGAGGCTACATTTAACTCCGATTGCATCATGCGTGGCGCGACAATGCGCCATCTGTGCATATTACACAGGCATGATCGAGTAATGGCTTCTTTCCTCTACACAACGATACCAAAGTACAGCTCCTAGTACACTCCTAAGCAAGACGCGTGAGTAGTGTGGTTGCAAAAATATAAGCGATAATACTATAACACGCTTTCGTTGCATGCGGTTTTAGCAAGCGACCGCATTTGGCCGATTTTGAAGACATTTCATACCAAACGTGAGCGCGCCCATCTTCTACAGCCGACGATGAAGTTGAGGGACGCGTCCGTCGCCCGAATTAGCCGCGCGTCTCATACAACATGCTGTGGCGCGTTTCTACAGGTTCATTTGTACAGCTTCATTTGTACAGCTCCATTTCTACAAGGTCGAGCAAGTCCTGTCTTCTGAATTCAACACGTGTTAATGCTGGATAAAACTTCCACTCGGTCTGCAATGTCCCCCACTGGTGCTGAGGGACGCGTTCGTCAATGAAATCAGTGAAAAAAAGTTGCCTTGATGCTCACGAAAGCTTCGCTTCTCGACTCGCACAGTGCGTGGGATCTGTACACTTTTCTTTTTCTTTTTCGCTGTCGGGCGTGCCTCAGCTCAGCTCACCTTGTTCGAATAGATGTTATTGAAGACCGTCCGCTTCCTCCAGTACTTGCGTGCCATCAGGTTCCCTGCGTGGTCCGTGCAGACGTCTAAAACAGTCACCATGTCCTCACCGTAGTCGAAGACCGCCAGCCAGTGCTTCTCCCTCGAATCGTCGCGCGCACTTCCCAACCATGAACCGAAGTAAGACAGCACGTTCGCGCTAGCGGAACCCGTTTGCTGGATCGGCTCGCGGCAGACGTAGACGTTGCACGTATCGGAGTGCATCGAACCCGACATTGTCGATTAACAGAGTACTTGCTGGTCGACTGTGTCGTCTTTCTTTACCCGACGGGGACAACCGAAAGTAGGGCCAGCGGCAGGTTTTCCGAGACTGGTGAAAGCCAAGCAGCTCCGAAACGTTGACGTCTTCACGGCTGTCAACAATCGTGGATTTCGGAACGCGTGCAAAGAGCGCAAACAGCATCGACGCATACTGCAAGGAGGAGCATAGACAGTCACCGAGAGGTCAGTCACTCGCAACCCTCTAGCCGAGTGTTACATAGATGGTCACCAGAGTGCGGCAGCGCTGCCTTCAGGAACGATGTTGGCTGCGCGGGAAAATATTGCCCGAACATCTTTGAATGGCCTTTGCTGCGACATTCGCAACTGAAACGAAAGCCAGGGAACGCTGCGAAGTCTGGCTACATAAGCTCCCTTGGCTAGAAATCCGGCGTCCGCGTCCAGTGCCGGCCGTTTTATGAGCGAAATAGATTCTACACGGCACTACAACCCTTATTCTATCACTGAAGTTGCTCATACCATGTCTTGCATTCTTTATAAAGTTATTCCTCGGAATTTTGAGAATGACAGCCCACAAACAAATAACATGAAGCAAAGCACCGGCAGCGCATGCCTTTTATGTTAAATCATCTCAGAAGCAGTCGAGGATCTTTCAATGCTACCGCGTTCCATTCTTAAAGGCGAAGCTTGAACGTCCTCCAATTTTTTCGTACGTAGCTGGCCTCCAACGCCACCGACGCATGCTTTGACAAGCGGCATAGAACTACTTTTCTCACGGGCAAGCCAGTGCGTTTAGACGCTTGGCGCGCTTCGATCCGCAGTTGCACTAGAAACCGACACATCATAAACAGCACGAGTACAACAAATAATACATATATGATGTACTGCTTGTAAGTATATGTATTTAGTATTCATTCTGTCTATAATTCACTGCAAATAAAATAATTTCGTGACATGCTGCTCTTTATTACTAATATTTATACCTCAAGAACTACACTTTATATACACACACAGACGGTTCATGGGCCAACCCCGCCAAGAATGCATGCTTCGCTATATGCAGACGTCAACTGAAGTTGAGTCTGCCTGTTATTCTTGCTGTGCAATGTCAGTTTGTACTGTTTTATGGAAGGAAAGGCGGGTAGTTGATCGCCGACAACATCATTTTAGTCGGTATACGAGAGGTATACGATGGGCGATGAGGCCGAAGCAGTCGCGCTGTGTGTGCAAACCTCCGGCCTGACAGTGGACCCGCACTATAGATTCTGGTCCAAATCACCGATGTATTCTGGGACTCGTTGGTCGCGGAGGCGAAGTACTGCGCACTGCTGTGTTGTCAGAAAAGTGCAAGCGCGCTTCTGCTGTTTCGATTCACCGTCAAGTCGCCGATGTATAGCCCGGCGTTTAATTCGAACGTGCATGAGGCAGCGCGCGCCTGCGAAATCGGATACGTTACGCCGGCGACGCCAGGATTGCTGGAAATTCGTTACCTGTGGACAGTTCGCGCATAGCGTTCGCTGCAAGCGTTTTCCAGTAAAGGTTATACGGTTTCATAAGCTGCAGCTGCCGGGAAGCGGCAGCTGCGTGGGCCTTCAATATACAGCGCCGCACGTCGCGGCGCTGCCAGTCGGTGCAGTGATTTTGGTGAGTTTTGTCGTGCGCTCCGATTGACGAACCCCTGACTTGTTAATCTGTAGCGGCACCCGGCGCCTTCGGACGTCCACGCAAGTACGCGAACGAGGCGGAGGCGTCACTGGAGAGACATCGCAACGCGAAAGCACTCAAGGCACGCGCTGTCGGTGTTTTGCTTCAAGATATTTGTTTGCCGCCTGTCATTCTCAAAATTTCGAGGAATGACTTTGTAAAGAATGTAACACATGGTATGAGCAACTTTCGTGATAGAAGGAGAGCTGTAGTGCCGCATACCTAAGTGCCCTTGATTTTGTTTTCGATTGTACGTTCCCTTCAGACTAAAGAGCGAGCGAATCTAAACGTGAGCTTCGCACTTTATCGCTAGTCCTATAGTTCTACGTGCGCGACGAGGCTGTGAAGAAGCTTTGCCGCCACTTCAGCGTTTCGAAAACTTCGTTATCTATTTTACATTCAACATATGTGGCAAGCTGACTGCGACCTCGTGCTTAGCAGCGCAGCACCATAGACCATAGCAACTACATGCAACCACGGCGGGTTCTCCGGAGGAGTTCGGCGAAACTTCGCGCCACACAGACGTGTCTTCGGCAGCTGGCGCCGCCAGTGCCCGCTCAGCATGCACAAGCTAAGCCACACGAGGTCAAATTTATGCGAATCACATAACCAACTGATGAAGCTTATTCGACAGTGAACGCTGTCGCTTTAGAGGTAACATAAAATGAAAATAAAACCCCGAGGCGTCGCTCAAGGGGAGGGACACTAAAGAGCAACACTAAGACTTTTTTTAAATTTGCAAGTGGAGACTATGTTTTCATTCACTTGCCAGAAAACTGTTTGGTTATAGTAAACGACAAATGTCAAACTCTCCTTTTCGAATTTGGCGCCGAGACAGAGCCGGTAGTGCGTATGTGACGTAACAGAGTTCGAAATCCTCAACCGTCCTCCTTTACCGAGAAACAGGTGCCGACAGGCCTGATTGTAGACGCGGTCAAGATCCATAACAGTGGGTTCATTTGGGCTCGTTGAAACATGAGTGCGACGCAGAACACAGTAAAAGAGACGCAGGATAGAGCGCTGTTCTTTTGATGTGTCCTGTGTCGCGATGCGTAAAGCTGTTGGTTATCGAAATGCATAGCGTCACGCTGCGGACTGGTGCGGCGATTTCAAGGCTACGGCGCCAGTCTATCCCGCTTTCGTTATGCGCCTCTCACTGCAAGAGTGGCTCTTTGGTATGGCTGCGCGAATATTAGATATTTCTTATACGAATCGAATGGTCTGCAATACGTTAGTATTCGATCAGAGAATTCCCCATTCGAAACTGGCGATTATTCGTTACTGTTCGAATATAAGGAATAAAGACTCTTATTGGACTCTCGGGAGAGAAAGGCCGAAAAATATTTAGGCAGAACCAATCTCACGACGAATGTCGACGTTAATGCGCTTGGCATAAAAGCAATGTAGCGACACCGTATGGCCACCGCCTAAACATGCCATGCATGACGCCGTATGCTGCCGCCGGACTCCTCGCTCACGCATCTCTCCGGACATGCTGCACCATCTTGCGACGCCGCCACAACGTCCGTGCCCGGCCTCCAAGATTCGCGGCGCAAAGGTGCTTTCGAAAGCTATGGATTCTTCTCTTGCCGACCCCGGGGCATTCCTGCGGCGGCGCTAAAACGTCGAGCCTTGAAAGAAAACTCTGTGACGTAAGCTTGATTTGCCTACCACCGAAGAAATTCGAAATGCATTTTCTTTAACGAAGAGAAGCGTGAAAATGTTTGATGTTGCCTTCCGTAGACCGTGAGTTGCGTGTTCAATACGACGATTGTAGCCCACATGCGATGACTTTGCAGGCGGTTCAAATGGCCAGCTAAATATCACACAAAAATTATCCTTGTGGAGGAAACAAGTGGACTGGGGACAGATACCGTACCTCTTATAATACGTAACTTTAACCAGCTTTTTAACAGTTCGGCTAACGTTAGCTGGCCATCGGACACCCACCGTCCGACGTGCTGTATATGAACCCCCCCCCCCCTGCCCATCTCCCAGCTTTAATCCTCTCTAGCTGAGTTAACCAGCCAGTCACACCCATGTCACGCAGTCTGTGCATTACAAAACAACAGCGCTCACAACAAACGAGACACAAGGCAAAAACACACAACCTTCGCCTGGTGTCTCGTTTGTACTGCGCGCTTCAGTTTCAAAATGAGCAGTCACCAACTTGCCCAACTTTCAGTAGTCTGTACACTTATAGAACCCGTTCGAGCACACTGCGCAACCTCCTTGGCGCATCTGCGTAGTTGTGACATATCGAAGGACCTTGTGCGTCGAGAGGAATCCATATACCCCTCCTGAAGCATTGCGCGAGTACGGCTTCCGTGTCGCCAGACCCTATGTCCCAAACGCAGCTCAATATATTAGACTGCTGCATATCTGCGCTGCCGTTAGAGCGAAGCGGATGGTGCTGGAGAACATGTTTTCGACAAAAAACGAAGAGTATAAAATTGCTTCTTCTCTAATGGTTCGATCTTCATGCGCTGTGGTAAAATTCTACGACGTGTAATATAAGCGAAAAACAGGACAACAGGCCCCGTGTGAAATCAATCGGTTAATTTTATCAAAAGCTGCACCCAGAGCGCCAATAAAAATTTTGTCCATTGTTTGGTATGATGCCTATGGGCGCAAACGCTGTGGGGCAGCGCCCTTTGTTTCGGCGTGGCTCGACGTTGCCGTCCGATCCATATCATTTCACTGGGTCCGCTGCGACGGCACCATCCGGTCCAGGAGGTCCCGGTGTTTCCACGGCGAGGTGGCTGTTAAGCCTTGAAAACAGCTCGGTCACCGCGGCCACCGCGTTTTCCAGCAGGTCCCCGCTCGTTGAACAGACCGCCGCGCTGCCCAGCTCCTTGCGGGCGTTGTCCAGGTCCTCCAGCAGGGACTGAACGTCCGCGGCCTGGAGAAAGACGCCCGGGGCGCCCTCGCACGTCCAGAAGTGACTCCGCATGTCCTTGTGGGCGACGCTGGCGTCGCACTTCGTGCACGTCGTCAGGTGAAAGCCGCAGGTCTCGCCCATATGGTCGCTCAGGTCCTTGAGGTAGCCCGTGTAGTCGCAGCCCTGGCTCGGGCAGCGCACGCGTTTGAAGCGCACGTTGTTCGGTACGATGCCGACCATGCGGAGAGATAGGATCTCCTTGTCGATGAGACAGACTGCGAAGCCCGACGTCGAACCGAACGCCCTTTCCTGGCACCTGGGGCAGATGACGTGCAGACAGGACAGGATGTACATCTCGCTCGCCACCAGGCCGCACCAGCTGCAGAAGCGGGTGGGGAACAGCTGCTCGAGAAACTCGACCACCCTGTGCTCCGTGTGAGAGCCGAAACCGGTCACGCGGTACCGGTACAGCTGCCGTTGAGCCGCGTCCGCATCGGGCGCCTCTCGCGACGGTACCGCGCCACCGATCCGCTCACAACCGTGACCCGAGCCACAGCCCGCTCCAGCGTCTTGTCCTGTAGAACCGTACATACCGGCGAGTCAAGGTCTCACGGGAACAAATCGGCTGTAAATCTCCTCACTGGCTCCCAGAACAGCGCGAACGCGCCGGCTTCGTTCGGTTCCTTATGGTGATGATGATGATGATGATGACGACGGCATGAACACCAAAAATATGATCCCTTTTCCATAGGAATCTGTAGAACACGAAAGTGAAACGTGTCTTCACAGAAGCTGTTGCATTTTTATTGTACGTTAATAGTTAAGTTGCAAGTAGCCATCAGAGGCACCCTATAGGCCTATACCACTGCACAGGGATCCTCGACCATTGCCACATGAGCGAAAGTTGTTGAATGACTCGTGACCTGGAAACATCCCCTGGAGACACTGATGCGGCGTACCGCAGCCGAGTCGCTTCGGCGAAAGTACGAGCATCTTGGTCCGGCATCGTAGCGTCTTGGACAGCCAGTTCCGACGCGCTCAGTTTCAAGAACGGGAGTGGCACAGCTCGCGGTGTGCGCGGCGAACGTGCGAAGGCGTTCTGTTTCACGCTGGCGTGTCTCTCGCCGGACCAAAGCGAGATTCGCCCGTCGACGTCGTTGCCTTTCTGCGCCGCTTAGTGCAGCAGTTTTCCTATTTGGTGTCATCGCAAGAGAAGCAGTAGGCGGTGTGCAAGCACTGTTGATGCATGTTGAAGCTGCACGGATCCGTAGGCGACGGGTCGTCACAGGCTAATCCGGCGCGAAAGACAAGCCATAGGTGGCGCAGAGCTCAACCAGACAAACACAGCTAATATTGCAGTAACTGCACTCTTAAAGCACTTATACCCTTTGGAGTGTATATTTGCCCCACAACAATAATCGACACCTGCCTTGCTTGCGTTTCCTTTCTTGAAAACGCCGCACTCGCTACTTTCCTGTTGAGAATGCTATGTCACGCTGATAATGCGGATGCCGTTCGTGTCTTGGAAGTACCGAGCTCGCAGCGTTAAAGAAAAGAAATGCGAGCTAGACAGATGATGATTATCGTTGTTGGACACGATACGCCCCAAAGGGCGCAAACCTTCTAAACAGTTTAAGTGCATTTCACTTTGCTGCGGGAGTAAATTTTCAGCCCCCCAGCAACATGATTACACTACTGCCGAACATTTACACCAGCAGCGAAGTAGAACACACATGTTTACTGCAATACAGTCGAACCTCAATATAACGAAGTTGTACTTGCAGCGAAAAACTTCGTTAAATCGCGAGTTCTGTTAATTCGAAGTTTCAATGTTTCAGCAGTAAAAATCATTTCACACATTACCAGAACATTCCTGGTGTATAGTTTGTTGTCACTAATCACTTATAAAGAAACGGCAGTAAGGTTGGCCCATGCTAGCGTTGTTATGAGCGCCAGCTCAATATATTAGACTGCTGCATATCTGCGCTGCCGTTAGAGCGAAGCGGATGGTGCTGGAGAACGTTTTCGACAAAAAACGAAGAGTATAAAATTTCTGCTTCTCTAATGGTTCGATCTTCATGCGCTGTGGTAAAATTCTACGACGTGTAATATAAGCGAAAAACAGGACAACAGGCCCCGTGTGAAATCAATCAGTTAATTTTATCAAAAGCTGCGCCCAGGGCGCCAATAAAAATTTTGTCCGTTGTTTGGTATGATGCCTATGGGCGCAAACGCTGTGGGGCAGCGCCCTTTGTTTCGGCGTGGCTCGGCGTTGCCGTCCGATCCATATCATTTCACTGGGTCCGCTGCGACGGCACCGTCCGGTTCAGGAGGTCCCGGCGTTTCCACGGCGAGGTGGCTGTTAAGCCTTGAAAACAGCTCGGTCACCGCGGCCACCGCGTTTTCCAGCAGGGTCCCGCTCGTCGAGCAGACCGCCGCGCTGCCCAGCTCCTTACGGGCGTTGTCCAGGTCCTCTAGCAGGGACTGGACGTCCGCGGCCTGGAGAAAGACGCCCGGGGCGCCCTCGCACGTCCAAAAGTGACTCCGCATGTCCTTGTGGGCGACGCTGGCGTCGCACTTCGTGCACGTGGTCAGGTGAAAGCCGCAGCTCTCGCCCATATGGTCGCTCAGGTCCTTGAGGTAGCCCGTGTAGTCGCAGCCCTGGCTCGGGCAGCGCACGCGTTTGAAGCGCACGTTGTTCGGTACGATGCCGACCATGCGGAGAGATAGGATCTCCTTGTCGATGAGACAGACTGCGAAGCCCGACGTCGAACCGAACGCCCTTTCCTGGCACCTGGGGCAGATTACGTGCAGACAGGACAGGATGTGCATCTCGCTCGCCACCAGGCCGCACCAGCTGCAGAAGCGGGTGGGGAACAGCTGCTCGAGAAACTCGACCACCCTGTGCTCCGTGTGACAGCCGAAACCGGTCACGCGGTACCGGTACAGCTGCCGTTGAGCCGCGTCCGCGTCGGGCGTCTTTCGCGACGGTACTGTGTCAGCGATCCGCTCACAACCGCGACCCGAGCCGCAGCCCGCTGTAGAATCTTGTCCAGGAGAACCGTACATATCGGCGAGTCAAGACCGAACTGGAATTAAATCTCCGAACGCGCTTCCAGAACACCGCGAGCGCGCGCCCAGTTCTTTCGATGCCTGATGTTGATGATGATGACTGCGTGAACACCAAAAACGAAATCGGTGAGATCTGTCACATTCGCCCTCTTTCCCGTGTCTTCTTTTTCCTTTTTTCTTTTTCCCGCTAAGGTTTCTTTCATTATTCCTCAGGGTTTGATATTCGTCGTAATTTTTTCACTGGATATATTTGTGGACATATATCGCCAACCTGAATAACTTGGTATGTGCCATTGTCTCGAAGGGACAATGGGGAGTGTCTCGAAGGGTGCACGGTGGGGAGTGGATACACATGTAGTGTAAGGAAGATCGGTAAGCTCAAAAGCCTTGTCGCCATCGCGTCTTTCGAAGCTAGTTGACCCATCTTGCTGAGCCCTTGGTACTAGCGCTACATTTATTGATTCTATTCGACGAACCAAATAAGCACCCTTAAGAATTGGTGACTTCTTAACAAGTCGATGTACAACTTGGGCCAGCTGGATATGTGCTGGCTACCGTCTTGTTGAGTAGACAACTCGGGCCAGCTGTTTATGTGCCTGAATAGACAACTTGCTGAAGGCTAGGTAGACAACTTAGGTCAATGGGTATGTCCCACTAGGAAACAACTTCGACACTGGGCATCTGCCAGTGTATATGTGCCCTATGTTGTTGGTCAATACCGCAGAATAGATGTGCGACTGTGACACGTACAAAGGAGTATAAAGCCTTAAACGACAACTTTGGCAGTGCTTATGAAGCATGTGCAACAGGGTATGTGCCATGTGCTTATTCTGTAGGCCAATCGCCCAGATTGGATGCGCCACAGTCTTAGTCACTTCCTCGGCGTTCGTCGTCATTTCCTCGCCCATAGTAGGTCACGTGATCACCGAGAACAGCGGCGCCTACGCGTGGATTGTAAGCGAGGGTTTAGCACTGGGTGCATGTCACGGAACCGAAGCGCATTCTAATGGCATCTTCGGCAGGTCGTTATTGACCGCTCCAAAGCACTATCTCTGACACGTGACTCCGTGTTCGGCACGTTGAAACGGAGCGCTCGAATTAAACGTGATCGGCTGGTTTCGTTCACCTGTTGGTTCCGTTGATGACGAGACAGTCGGAGCTGCTCCCCCTCGCTCGCCGGAGCGGCGCCGAGATCTGACCGAGCTCCGATCAGATCGCATGACGCTCGCCAGTTCCGTTTGTTGAGCTATAGAGGCTAGAAGGTTATATAACCTTCTAGCCTCTATAGTTGAGCGGCGAAAACGGAAGTCGGCATTTTTTATCGCGTCTGTGCTGCAGTCGCGAAGCAGTCACATGACTGATGAAGTTGCCCATGGATCCGTTTCCGCCGCTCTACACACTGCACAATAATTTACATGCTTAAAAGGGAAACAAGGCTGTAAACTTGTCTCTAACTCACACCCTTCTGGTACCCAAAAATAGCATCATGGTGTGAGTTGAAGACCGATTTACACCATTACTCACTCTTAAGGGTGTAAATTATTTTACATTGTATAGGTGTGTTCGGCTGAGGCGCTCTACCTCTGGCTCAACAGGAGAGCGGCTCCAGATCTGGTTGTCCCGAGGCAGAGCCTCGGAGCGACGAGCAGAATATAGCATAACTACCGAGGAAGTCGAAAGCAAGGCGCGTCTCACTTGAACAGGCACGTAAACCTTATGCCAAGACACACGAAGGTGTACTAGCGCGCCAACAAATTACGGAAATTAATCCAACGCAGACACTAGAATCTGTGTGAACTTCACACAGACAACTCCTGCGCTGACTACATATGTGCACTAACGTATACGCGCGAGCATCGATAAACTTAAGCACAAACATTAAGCAAAGCTTCGCTTCACATAGATTCCAACATGTGAGTTGGATGTACTGAATATTTTTATTATTACTCTTCGTTTTGCAAGCTTATACTGCATTACGCAGCCGTCTCACTTATCAGTTTCGTTTGTATTTCCATTTAATCGTGTTGTTTCCCTATTAAGGTCCCGACCTCGCGGGTGGCTTCGCGGGTCATTAGGATCAATACCACTGCTGACAGTTTGCGTTGCAAGCGAAGAAAAACGTGTCCCAGAGAACCGAGGCCACAAACGCAGCTACATATCTATCGGGACTACATTTGCTTTGCCGTGAGAGTGAAGCTCATTCCGCTGGACGACTTGTAGAGTGTGGGACGAGGCGCCACATCCACGGAGCCGGAGGACGCGTAAAAAGAACCAATCTCACTATGAATGTCGACGTTAATGCGAGTGGCAGCAAAGCGACGTTGCGACGCACGGTATGGCACCGCGTCACGTGTGAGGCGTGTGCTGCAACCGGGCTCCTCTCGCGCGTCTCTCACGCCACGCGGCGCCATCTATCGGCGGCTCCGCTAGATGGCGCAGCGGATGATTGTAGAGCTAGAAAATCAGGATTTGCAGAGCTAGTTATTTCACATATAGTCAGTGTTTTACATATATTACCCATTATCTATTGTACTGGTGTGGTTATGAACAAGCTTTCTTTTTTTTAGTGTTTGAGTACATTTTTTTTTCACTGCTGAGCAGTTTCATACATGTTTCACTGAACCGGCCACTAGCCAGTGTAGGCTATCGATCCAGATAAATTATATCCATTTCTGACGATCTTTCAATACAGATCGATGATTATGATGATGACGATGATGAAAAAAAGGAACGTAGAGCAAGGCGAATTTTTTTTGCATTATGATCTGGTCTTTTTTCTTGCACTACGTCTCGTTCTCATACGTCGACCGTAAGAACCAACTGCTGTACTTGTAATCGGGACCATTTGCCAGCACAAATTCCTGATAAATCTGCCTGCTTTATAAAAGAAGCGAAACCTTGCCAAGTCCGTCTCATATTGCCCCCAGAATAAAGCCCCGATAGGAAGTACATGTCGAAAATGTCGGTGTGCAATTTTATATGTCCTTTGTTTGCTCATGGTTAAACGACAGTAAAGGGAAACAATCTGTTTTTATACTCACGTATTTATTTTGCAGAACTCTATTTTTGTTAATTTTGCAATAGCAAGTTGGTTACTTGAAGAACAATCAAAGTCGAAGTTTTTTTTTTTCGTGCCGGAGCTAAAGTCCGGTAAGAGAGACAATATGGATTTCAAATGATTTTCTCGCATTTTGGCAGCTAATTGTGCCTCGATAAATGCTCTTAAAGCTTGCTAAGTTCGGTCTTTGACTCTTTTAGAGCACAATGCAGTCCATCATTGCCGATAACAAAACTAGGTACGGGCAGATGTCGTGGATATCTATGACGTAACGGCAAGATGGTGCCGGAACTTGAAGGTGGCGTCTCCAATGGCTTTAGTTATTGCCTGCTTACCAAACATCCTCTGTCCGTAAGAGTGCTTCTGTTTCGGGCGTCTGTATTAGATAAGAGTAATTTATCAATAAAACTCGTCTTATTCCTGTCTCTAGTGCGTCTCTCTTAAAAAAAATTACTATTTCGTAAGCAAAGAATGTTCTACGTCGTAACATATACATGAAAAGGGACAAAGCAACACAAATCTACCCATATTATCATACATAGGCTAATTTTATCGAATGCTGAAAGCAAGGGTTACAGAAAAAATTTTGTAGGGTGTCCGCCATGAAGCTATACGTGCTGTAACGCTACAGGCGAACGCCGTCTGCTTCGAAGAGGTCTGCAGCGTTGATGACGCTTGGCCGCCAGGTCCAGGTCACCTCGCTGAGTCTGTGCAGTCTACGCCATCTGGCTTCAGACATCCGATTTTTCCACGCCGAGGTGGCTCTTAAGCCTGTCAAACAACTCGGTCACCGTGATCACCGCGTTTTCTAGCGGTCTCGCGCTCGCCGGACAGACTGCCGCGCTGCCCAGCTCCTTGCGGGCGTTGTCCAGGTCCTCAAGCAGGGACTGGACGTCCGCGGCCTGCAGAAAGACGCCCGGAGCGCCCTCGCACGTCAGAAAGTGGCTCCGCAAGTCCTTGTGGGCGACGCTGGCGTCGCACTTGGTACACGTCGTCAAGTGAAAGGCGCAGCTCTCGCCCAAGTGGTCGCTCAGGTCCTTCAGGTAGCCCGTGTAGTCGCACCCACTGCTCGGGCAGCGCACGCGTTTAAAGTGCACGTTGTTCGGCAATATCCCGGTCATGCAGAGCGAGAGCATCTCCTTGTCTATGAGACAGACGGCGAAGCCCGACGTCAAGCCGAACGCCCTCTCCTGGCACCTGGGGCAGACGACGTGCAGGCAGGACAGGATGTACATTTGGCTCGCCACCAGGCCGCACCAGCTGCAGAAGCGGGTAGCGAACAGCTCTTCGAGAAACTCGATCGTTCTGTACTCCGTGTGAGAGCCGAAACCGGTCACCCGGTACCGAAACTGCGGCCGCTGGGCCGGAGCCGCGTCCGGTGCCTCCCGCGGCGGCACCGCGTCCCCGATCCGCTCCCTGCTGTGGTCCAAGCCACAGTCCGCTGTAGTTCGTTGCCCCGGAGAACCGTACATACCGGCCACTGATGGTTGGACTGGAATTTAAGTCGGATAGGTAGAGTCTAGACGTTGGTAGTCGGATGTAGATATCCTCGCACGCTCCCTGAACAACGCGAACACGTCGACTTCTTTTGTATCGGCGGCTCATGGTGATGATGATGACGTAGTCAGTACCAGAAACGAAATCAGTGGCATCCGTTTTGTCACAATCAGTATTTGCTTTCGTCTGTTTTTTTTATTGCGATTAGCATTCTATATTTAATAACTTCGCCCAGTTTGCGTAGTGTATCTAACCTCTAAAGTGATTCTGAGAGAGAAAGAGAGAGATAAAGGAGGAAGAAAATGCAGGGAAGTTAACTAGACTGGGTCCAGTTTGCTACCTTACAAGTGGGGAGGGGGTGAGGGAGTGAAAGAAAGCGATTATAACCTCTAAAGTGACTCGTTGTCTACTAGCTTGAATTACTAGTGATGTTCTCGCAACTGTCTTGCCGACTAGACAACGTGAGCCAATGGGCATTTGCCCATTCTTGGCCAATCTTCTAGAATGGATGTGTCACTGTGACACAAGGGATATGACGCCTTAAATATATGTAGATATGTGTCATATTCTCTGTGCATACACCTCCAATCAACATTACTTCCTCGACAAGCATCGTACATCGCCTTCGTCCTCGTCATGCAGACAGCTACAGGCGACGAGACTGGGCTCGCGTCAACCGCCACTGCTTTTACCTCGCTAACTCAAACAGGGTTCGGGTTAGCTAAGAGTCCAACATCTTCGGATCTGAGTGCTTTCGAGATCTTCGCTCAAACCCTCGCTGTGATTACGGGCCACGGACATTCAGTACAACGACAAGATGGCGGCGTCCGCTCTGAGAACGTACTACAGTCGAAGTAAAGCGACTTCAGAAGCCGGATGAATTGCTGGTCTATTCATCTTATTTATATTTTTCCTCAACTGCAGCGAACGCCTCCACGACATGCGCCGTCCTCTCATTCGTGTCGTTTCCACTGGAATGTCGTTTGAAATGCGTTTGCTTGGCCAGAATGGTCTTTTATTTTCTGCTGCTTCTTTCCATGGAGACCAAACGCCTAGAAACCTGACATATTTCTGAGATTTTCTTTTGGCCGCCCTGTTCACTGCAAAATTCTGGTCCCTCACATAGACATGAAAGTGTTCTCGCGCTATGGGCACGTTCCATGCTTCGATGAAGTAGTAGAAGAAGAAGAACTGAAGCTTGTCGCAAGGGTCAGCTTCTGAGAAGGTCCCCTCGCTTTTCGTCGACGCGAGCCCATTTACAGTGGCCCATGCAATCATCTGCCGACGGCCATCCGCGGGACTGCCGGCCTGCACATTTGCGAGACTCGGAGACGTCCAACCTTCAGCTAGAGACGGCGCTGACCGAACAGGGCGGCGATCGATCGGCCAACGCCAACCCCGCCTTCGAAGACAGCCGTGACGGTAGGCGCTAGTTTTGTACTCCTCCTTATTTTGTTCACTTTCGGGGCCGCCACATTATGCTGCCACGCCTAGCTGCTTCACTTTTCTTTGTTTTTTTGCCGGTACTAGCTTTCGCTGGACAATGACTGTTGTCGCACAGCGCAACATGCGCCCGAAGTGTCCGATACTTCTTGAGCGTTGTCGCCAATTCTGTGAAGGGCGTGTTTGTCTGGACGGATTGTGCGTGCGTTGCGGACAAGGAGACACCAGCGATTGTTGTGGAATGTAATATAGGATAGGAACAAAAGGTAGGTTCCACAACCGACGAATGTGCCCACCGCTATCGTAGAAGAACGGCAGTGCGGAACAGAGTAAACGTTGCAGGTAGATGAAACTCTATAGTTGAGGTTAGGCAGAAGTGTAGTCGGACGAGATGTTGTGGCGACTTGTAGAGCAGACGGTAGCGGGTGTCTCTCAGCCAGTGAAGGAATGGTTGCCAAAGGAACGAACACGTATTCGAAGTGGCAGTCAGGCAGATTATAATGTAATGGCGATATAAATTTTGCAGGCATTTGGAAGAGGATGCATAATGGGAGACCTTTGGTAGAGGGTTTCGTCCCGCCGGTGGGCTTAAATAGATGATGGTGATGACGATTGCCACGCAGTAAGCGCTTACACTGAAGCTGAAGGAAAACACATTACTTTATAGACGATTTCCATTCATATCTCCATTTATTCTTGGTGCGGAAAAGCACGACCAGGCACATTCCTTCTAGCCTTCGTGTGTTTTATCCTCGTCACTCTCTCCCTCTCTCTAGTTATCTCTACTGCCCTTGAACGGGTACGGCGAAGCTTGCTTTGTCACAGGAAGAAACGCCACACAATGAATAGAAGACTAAGCGCCCCAAACGATTCACAGGGGGAAAAAATTCAACCATAAGAGTGCTGGCTTGTCCCGTGACTAACACAATCACCCTTAAAAGAGTAAGATTTAAACTGCAGGGGAACAGCGCGAAAACACGAAGGACAAGAAGGGGAACACACATCAGTGCTGGTGCGTGTTCCTTTTCATGTCATTATTTTCGCGCTGTTCCCCCTGTAGAGCATGTACCGACTAGCCCAAGCCACCACGGTCTTAAGATCGACTCGTTGAAAAGGACAGATGTCTTTTTTTTTCTCTCTGGCGACTTGTGTCAAGTAAACACGATGATAGCTGCAACAGAGGAAACAAAAAACTGCAGGAAATAAACGTTAGTAGCCATCACTGCCAACCCCTCGTGTCAGATAAGTTCCGGCGCGCGCGACCAGGGGGTCAGAATCAATGCACGCTTTTACACTATGGCTTCTCTCACCGCTGGTGTAGTTTATCCAGCTGTTGTATACAACGCAATTTCTTTTTTGCAGCCTCAAGGGTGAGGATGTTAGCCATACGAGACACACTGCAGAAATCTTCAAATGGCGCTCAATTAAAGAAGGGGGGGGGGGGAGGGGGTGCAAGAAGCTTTACTGAGTATAGCTTCCATTTAATTCACTAGTTAAGGGCTGCCGTGCACTCCGCGGCCACACGCCTTGCCGCACCCGGTGCCCTAGAGAAACTCGTTACTCTGATGCACGCGGGGTCCTCACTATGTCGCAGGTGTGAGCAGCTTCGCGTCCGCCCAGAACGAGGAAATCAGGCACAGCTCCTCGAGGCCATCCTCGAGGCCATCCTCGAAGGCACGCACCCCGAAGACCAAAGGCACCAACGGCGGCAGCTTGACGCTCTCGCCGGCATCGTCGACGCTGCGCGATACCTCCAGTCGCGAGGTGAAAACGCCGTTTGATCACACCTACACAGGGCCCATCGCCGGCTGCTTTGTTGCGCTTTTGGCGGAAGGAATTGCAATTTACCATAAAGTTTAACTTTGTGCTTGTATTTCGCCGCCACCACCGGTCACGTAGCCAGGAATTTCTTTTTAAGGAGGAGGAAGGGGTCCTCACTAGAACAGCGACAGAATTAGTTCGTTATACAGGTCATTTCGTTGTAGAGGCGTTCGTTGTAAAGATGCTCGACCGCACTTACCGGAGTAGCGATGCTGCGCTGCTGCCGACCTTGCTGCGCATTTCCTTCATGCTCGCTTTTCTATTCGTTTATTCGAACGTGCATGCTGTCCGCGGATTTATAGGCTGTGTAAAGAGAGAGAGAGAGCTGATTCGAACAGAGAGAGTTTTCCAGCGGTTCCTGCTGAAAATTAAGGCAAAGCTCTGCGACCAGAAGAACCCAAATGTTTTGTTAATGGAGGCAATGCGTGTAGGGTATTCACTAATATTGTGAAGAGCATTCCATGATAGCAAGAGTAGCCTCGTCAACAAACAAATTACACGGAAAGTTCAGAAAGTGTGCGTGTGGGGGTGGGTGGGGGAGTCACGTGTCCGGTGAGCTTCTCTCCCTACCTGGCTACGCCTCTGGCCGCCGCAACACAACCATCGTTCTCGTTCACCATGATATTCTCTTTTATCTACAATTGCGGCACGAAAGCTTCTCCTAGCAATCGCTAACTAGATTAATTATCTTGCGTCAGCGAACAGACTCAATTATATACCTCCGAATCTCCTGGTCCTCATCACACCACCTAATTCTCCACCGTCTTCGAATGCGTTTCCACTCCCTTCCCAATCATGCCGTCACTCTATAGGTGTTTTTTTTTTATGCTGCACCAAATTTTTAAAAATTGCTTGCGACAAATAGCACAATTCTAACCACTGAGCTAAATTACTCGATGAGGTGGCAGTTACTTCTACGACAAATCAAGACGCTTAATTGAATAATTAACGTAACTACACTAGCTACATTTTTAATTAATTACCTTACGGCACATGTTACAATCTGCGAATTGTTGCTAGTGGCTTTGCAAGACACGTCAACTTGGAACGAATTGAAAGAAGAAAAAAAGATGTTTTTTTTTTCAGATTATTGTACACAAGTAACAACCACTTGTCGGACCTGTAGCCGAAGGCTAGTTGAAGGTCCGATTCTGGGAGGATGACACCCGTTTCGAGATACGCGCCATCAAACTTGCGACAAAAACGCACAGTTGTTCCACTTACTTTTTTATATAAAAACGTTTTATGCATTAAAGCACAAATTGAATGGAACGCCAGTGCGTTTCGTCGGGCATTCATAAAATTAATACCACCAGACAGGTATAGTCCTGAGAATTCGTTCCACATGCATAAGTACCTCTTGGGAACAAATCGGGTATAATTCGTAGCGTGAAATATGTGCGGCAACGTTATTAATTAAAATGTTAATTAGTGGAATTATGTGAATTATTCAAATAAGCACTTTAATTTCTCGAAGAAGTAATGGCCGCCTCATCGTGTAATTCAGCTCAAGAATTAGAATTGGGCTATCGATCGAGCTACCACAGGCTATATTTAAAATTTTGGTGCAGCTAAATAAAAAACCTGGTATAATAGACCACCGGTCATCTGTCTTCTGTGCTCCACATGGTATTTCCAGCTCCACAATATTCCTCTCAATTTCTCTCAGTCTTGTTAGTCGTGTAGTTGCATTCACACGTTTTCACGAGCATTACAAACAAAATACAGTACATACTGGCACTGCGTTTCTCAAAACCAGCCTGCGTGTTCC
Organism: Dermacentor variabilis; assembly: GCF_050947875.1. NCBI lineage: Eukaryota > Metazoa > Arthropoda > Arachnida > Ixodida > Ixodidae > Dermacentor > Dermacentor variabilis. Next base: position 40,852,794 of record NC_134577.1, read on the forward strand.
ATTTTTTTTTCTGCATTTGTATTTAGTGATTGTCCAGTCGTTGTAGCATAGTTCAGATTCTTGAGGAGCAGCGATTAGACGTGTCACACAGAAAAACGAGCGACACAGCGGAAAGTGTGCGTCGCTCTATTAGGTGCGGTTCGTCTAAGCACGGATCTTCCAGAACCTGAGTCACACTCAGATATCAGTGCTATATTACAGAGTGGTATACTGTGTGTCCCAGCTAACATTAGCCAAGGTGTTTAAATATATATATTTTTTAAAAATCACATCACTAAATACCATTATAATTATACTATCACAAACTACTATTATGAGACTTGCGATGCTAAGTTGTCAGAGGTCTGACGACCGAATACCGTAAGCTTTAAAGTCGTATCTCACACCATGTTTTCTAAATCCTTTCTTCTTTTTTCAACAGCTTGGCTAACGTTAGCTGGAACACCCTACGTAATATATAATACACTACTTCTGTCTCTTAATAGATGAAGCACACATAAGTGTGATATTCTTTTGTTTATTGCTTAGTCACTTCATACTTGCGTTTTTTTCTGAAATAGTGTGAGTTTAAAGAATTAAAGAAAATGAATGGCCTAAATTAAACACGCTTCCCACAGTAGATACACACTTCTTTTAATGCAACAAACCTCATCAAATTCGTTACACGGGATGGCAAGCAAAACTACTATAGCTCTTCGTTCCTATGTATTTAGATAGGAACTCCTCAGGTAAAACTGTCTCTTAATGCTCTAGCACTCCGCAGATCAATCTACAGGTCCAGATTTTGGCGTTGATGCGGTTTATAAGGCGGGCCTACTTCGCAAGAAGTGTAAGGGCGTTGGTGATTGTCTTGATACCAATGTACGACATTCAAACAAGACAGATATTCATACACAAAGATGGAGCCTCAAAGTCAATAACAGTGCCGAGAAAAAGCAACGCCTCGACAAGGCAACTTAACTTCGTCAAGCCCTGACAAAGTCATCTCGTCGAAACGTTGATTGCAGCGACATTTCTCGATAGTGACACCTTGAAGTGACGGTTAATAACCAAACGCTGCCAATAATGTGGAACTCTCTAATTTCGCGAACTTGCGATTTGTCACGTGGACAATTTCACGCCGGTGGAGTGTTCCGCGCAGCTCTGAGCGCATCAAGGGCACATACGCTCACTGTAGTCTGTGCCATTCCGTCTCACAATGGCCAGGAACAGTTGCATGGAATACGGCGAGGCTTGGGCAACCACGACGGGTCCCAGTCGGGAAGAGCCCTGTCAACTGTTCAAGAGACCGGCAAGAACTTCAGGCACCGACTCAATTCGACAGTGCACTGTAAGTTCGAGTGAGGTGAACTGACTACCGAATTATAGATCGATTGATGGCCTGACTGACTGTGATTGATTGATTAATTGATTGATTGATTGATTGATTGATTGATTGATTGGTTGATTGATTGATTGATTGATTGATTGATTGATTGATTGATTGATTGATTGATTGATTGATTGAATTCGAAGGGACGCCAAAGAGTAACACATTTTTGTCTTTTAGACTGATAGCTAGGTTATTCTTGCAAAACAACTACTGGAATTTAGGCGGTATAGTATGATGCTGATCAGCGGATGAAATGAAAGTCTCGCATTTTGAACTTCGCGGCAATATAGTGGTGGCATGTTGGACATTCGAAAATGGAAGTATACCCATTACGCATGTTGACGATAGCCAGTGTCTATTAAAGCGTATATGAGAAGAGGACAGCTGTCAAATTCCAGTCACGTTTAAATTTTGAGCCCAGAACGGACGTATCTCGCCAATCATGGCCGACAAGATGGCGATATAGAGAACATGTCAGACGAATGTTTCCCGAGCCAACAGACACGGACAAACAAGAATGTACACTCACAGCACAAACACCAAAGTTGAAGGTTGGACTAGGTGGCGCTGCATTATTAAAATTTCCCAGCGTTCAAGACAGGGAGAAACAAGGACAGACACAACGTTGCACCCAAGTAAAGCGTTGCACTAGTTGAAGCGTTACCAAAGTTTCACAGCGCAGCCAAAGTTTCCCAGCACAACAGACACGGACAAACAAGAGTGGACTCTTCCAGCGCTGACACCAAAACTGCATTGCACTATAGTCGGGGCTGCATTACAAGAGTCCGTCAACTCGGCGGATAAGTGCAAACAAGAAAACTGCGAGCGTCCATTCTCGTGTGGCCGTGCCTGTTGTGCTCGGAAGCGTCAGCGGCGCGAGCAGCTCAACCCTGGTGAACATGTCCGAGCTTGACGGCGTCGTCCCGGACATCAAACTCTGATTGTGATGTTCAGCTCCGCTGGGACTACAAATGAAAAGTCATCTCTTGTTCCTCTGCCGGCTCCAGTCGGCAGCACGACCTTCCGCGAGATCTCGGGCGCCACGCGGTCGCTGGTCGAGAGGTACGCCGACTGCGTCGCCCAGGTCGCTTGCGGTCTGGGCGTCACGGCGGCCATCGTGCTTTGCCTCATCCTGTACTTGGTGGCCGACAACCAGAGGACAACGTCGCGGCCCGCGCTCCTACGACGCTGCGAGAAGCACGCGTGCGAGGTCGCCCGGCTGGACCTGGGGCAGCTGCTGGACGACGCTGTGGACCCTTGCCAGGATCTGCACGGCCACGTCTGCCGCAAGTGGGCGGCCGGCTCGGCGCCCCTGGTAAAGTGCTTTACCAAGCGATACGTATATGTGTTGTGAAGACTGCCATATTCTGATGTCTTAAGCTTGTACGTATCGATCGACGGGTCCCGAAATTCAAGACGCCGACGGTTAGAAACGAGCACGCATTTTTTTTTTTTCAATGTGATCAGCATTCTTAGGGTACTTCACGCGTCCTTTCTTGGGGTAATTGTGGATACATATGTCTCTAACCGTTATCCCACTAACCCGGGTCACTGGGTAGTCTTAAGTCGAATGGTTAAACCATCGGGCGGCTGTGTTTAGCAAGCAGGCTTCGAAACCAATCGTTGGACCAACTTGAGTCAGTAGGCATGTGGCATATATGTACCAATGTGCTGCTCTTGAACGAACTTATTTCACACCGACATGAGGTCGCGGGGATGCAGAACTGGGGCCGTATTCTGAAACGATCCACTTCGGCGATACTATCGCCTCGGCGACGCCTTAGCCATCTGCGCGCACTGATCGGCTGTTTTAGCAAAATCTGATGAGCTACGTCATACGATTTTGCTCAGCCAGCCAGTGAGCGCGCGCCTGACGGCGATACTATCGCCTAAGTGGATCGTTTCAGAACACGGCCCCTGGGTACGTCGCATTGGACATGTACCGCTCTTCAATGAAACTCTTTGGCGCCGACTTGTAGCACTCGTAATGTCCGATTGGGTATGCGCGTCGCTTTTCAATGACCCTCTTTGACGCCCACTTGTGTAAGTATATGCCGCTTAGTGTGTGTCGTTCTTCAACGGGCAAAAAAAATCGTTTACAATTTAGAATCGAACGCGCGTCATATATATATATATATATATATATAGACAAACTTGTCGGCATGTACATTTACAGAAGTGTTATGGACGGACTTCACGGCGGCACCAATGAGGCAATGTGTTCATTGGAAAGCGAGAAAGAGGAACCCGGCTGCAGACACGCGTCATGCACAGCACGCGTCTTCGCGGCGGCAGGCAATACGGAGTTGTACCAGTGCAGTTTCGGTATCAAAGGCAGCTGCGAGCTTTTCGTGACGCTTCCGCTCGTATTTCAAAAGTCAAATTTTGCACGGATGTTCCTTCGTATATACACTGTCTTAAACTACAGGCTTCTTACGTGGTTCAAAATTTCGTTGCGATTGGCGTCTCAGGGATAGAAGCGCGCTTTATTGGCGATTATTTACCTTTTGTACGCCGCAAACAAGCGTAAGCAGTAGCAAACTTGAAAGAACAATGATTGTGAAGCTACACGTTGTTTTAAGATCGAAGTGTCATCGCCAGTGACCTTGCTGTTGCAGACTTCGACTGCTTCAGGAACTTTTCTGTCTCAACTTCTTACGTCCTTCCACAATCAGAAGACTTACAACGGGAAGTTCGACGACCAACGAGAGAAACTTTCTCTCAAACAGAATTTTTTTTAATACTGACGCAACATTGGTAAAATATTAACTCGATCCTTAATTCGCAAACCTTACGAAAAATTAGGTAATGTAGGTATGCGACACTGTTAGACGGCACGCTTTCCATGTCAATACACTTGCAGCGGGAAAGTGAGGATATAACTGTTTCTCCTTTTTTTGCACTTGACACTTTCTGTCGACTTCTTTTTCTAGCATGTCCACACATTTCACCTGCAAATAGAGTGAAAATATTTTGGGAGTTCCCAAGCACCAACATTTTTATGTCATGTTTGAACATACATACATACATACATACATACATACATACATACATACATACATACATACATACATACATACATACATACATACATACATACATACATACATACATACATACATACATACATACATGTGCACGTGAGTATACTCCGCACGTACAGCTGTCTTCTCACTTAAAGAACAAGACACAAGTGATTGCGGCTTGACGAGCAAACACAGAATGTTTTGGAAGAAAGACGTTCAATAAGCTGGACCCAACCAGAAATCTCGAGCACCAGAGTCCTGGGTATAGGAACAATTAAACTCATATTATTGCGACAGCAATTATATGGACACTCCATGGCATGCGCCTTTCTGCCGTCACCGTCGGCGTCGCCGTTATGTTCCATATAAAGTCCAAGGGCGATAACATCGTCGCCTCGCGCCGTATGTGCGGGTGAAAGCATGCGAGGGTAAGCCGACGATGGCGGCTCAATATTGCGCGCGCAAGGGAGGAAAGCAGGACGTGCGCCGTCTTCCGGCGCGCGCAAGGCCCCGGTGGAGGGGGGGGGGGGGCGTTCTAGTTCGACGGCTGCTGCGTATGGCGCGAGCCCTATACATAGTATGCATGTGACGTCACATCCGCTGCTGTCGTCTTCTTCTGCTACCTTCCGCCATCTTGGGGAACCTTATCAACAGGCGCGCGAACAGGCATATAACACGGAGGAAGGAAACTAAGGAGAGGCCCTACCCCCTCTGCGCGCTAGGAGAAAAGTGTGGCGGAAATGACGTAGTAGGTTCTCATTTTTTGCTGCTTTTTTATTTTTTTGCTGTATGGCCACGCCTTTTGGGCCACAATGGCGGCGTTGTTATGGTTTTGAGCGCTCACACGTGTTTCTCTGGTAGGTTTCGTGCCGTACCCGCCGTGGTTGCTCAGTGGCTATGGTGTTGGGCTGCTGAGCACGAGGTCGCGGGATCGAATCCCGGCCACGGCGGCCGCATTTCGATGGGGGCGAAATGCGAAAACACCCGTGTGCTTAGATTTAGGTGCACGTTAAAGAACCCCAGGTGGACAAAATTTCCGGAGTTCTCCACTACGGCGTGCCTCATAATCAGAAAGTGGTTTTGGCACGTAAAACCCCAAATATTATTATTATTATTAGTTTCGTGCCGTGGCAAAGGCGCTGTGTGGGCGGGTTTGCGTTAGTCACCGTGTCTTGTAGCGCTGTGTTACCTGCATCGTGCTCTGCCGGATGTTGCGCGAGCGCGCGCGCTCCGCGCGCGATACCACGCGCAGCGCGGCGTGGTTTCGCGAAAGATGTAAACAAGAGAGGACGGTGGCCCAAAAGGCGGAGCATCGCCATGAGCAACGCCAACTTCCGGCTTCACTTTTGCTTCAAAGAGTGACGTCAGGGCCTCTCCTTAGTTTCCTTCCTCCGTGGCATATAATTTCCCCAACATGACGCCGCCGTAAACCGGAAGTCGCAGAGTATCCTTGAATGACGTACGTGCGTACCATGTATATTGAAAGGGATCCGCGACGCCGTGCGCTGTGTTTTCGCCGCTGTTCGCGTTGAAACGAGAGGCAGCACGAAGGTCAATTCGCTTGCTACTGCTGCCGCGCTTCCTCACTCCAGCGTTTTGACAGTTTCCGCGGTTATCGAGTGAGATGTGTTCATGTTTGCTTGTGCGCGCGTGGTATCGTGCTTGGTAATTTAGTTAGCGAATGTTTACGAGTTTACACGGCCAATAAAACTACTATCCTCACTTCGTATTGCCGTCTACTAATTTGCTATCGCAATGGATGCTTCGCCTTTCGGGCTAAACTGCGACCTTTTTTTTTCTTTTGCCCTAATGCTCCATTTGTGATTTTAATTGACAAGGATTCATAATGTGCGGTGTAATGGGTCTAATTACAGAAACTTTCTAACGGTAATTAATATACAGGACATGTGAACATCGTTTTATATAAGAACGATAAAAACAGCCGTTCATTATACGAACAATATTCGAAAAGCACACGATATTCGATTAGATTGGATTTCCTTCTGGCACTATTCGATTCGCATTCGATCCGCGGTCTCAAGAACTGCCATTCGCACTACCGTATTTTTAATAGTCAATGGCAGGTTAGGACGGCCCTTCGCAGTATTTGAGCGAATTTTCGTGGCCCGAGAGCTCATGGACACTGTTAGACTGGGTTCGTGATTGTTTCTAGGCAACTGGAATGGACACCTTCGCCGGGAAGAACTACCTCAGCGCCTCAAGGGACGAGTTCCTGCGCTACCTCAATTCGACGCTGATGGCTGCCACCGGGAATGGAAACGCGTCGAGTTCGCTCCTGCAAGTCGCTCAGTTCTACTCGTACTGCATCCGTTTCACTTCGGCAGCGGCGGACGGAGTGTCCTCCTCCATGGCCGAAACGGTAAAGTCGTTCCGGACAGAGGCCGAATCCGCAGTCGAAGCGACGAATTTCGTGTCCATCATGAAGCGGATTTTCACGCTGTCCATCCTTCACGGCGTGCACACGTTTTTGGGAGCACAGCTCGTAGTCTGCAGCGACGGCATCACGCGTCTCCGACTGTTCCCGGGCATGACTCTTGGACGGAAACTGGGCGAGACGCCGCAGTCCGAGGACGTCCAGGAATACCTTTCCATCGTGTTCGAGCAAGCCGAGAAAATGATGCCGGCGGAGACTGGCTTTAACGTGACGCTCGACGAAGTACTCAACATAGACCACGCTGTGTACTACCCGAGGCCGTCCCTCCACTCGCCTGTCGAGAGGCGCGCTATCAGCGTGCTAGGTGCGCTGTGCCACGGATCCCGAACGTATCGTTGGATCAGGCTTATCAACACGCACGTGGTCAGCAGCGAGGACAAACTGGATTACAAATCCGAAGCGTTCTCCGACCAGTGGGACGCCCTGAACAATATACTTCGTTACACATACCTGAAGAGTTCTGTCGGGGATCTTCTGGCGATCTCGGTGTACCTATACCTCCATGTTCTCGTCGACGCCCTGAGACTCGACTTCCATCGACGGCGGGGCTTCAGGAGCCCCGAGCGACTCGTCGAAGTCTGTCTGCGGACCACTCACAGCGCCGTCGCTTATGCTCGGTCAGTCTGGGACAAAAAACTATTGGACGAGTCCTCCTCGAGAGGCGGGGCTGACACCGCAGTAGTGTTCCCGCCGCTGTTGAAGTTGTTCGCAAACGCCGTCCAAGAGTGCACTTCAGGAGTCTGCAAGAGTTTAAGAAAAGCAATCGAAAGTATTGCGAGCAGAGTTCACCTGCACTCTTCCGAAAAACCACACCAGGACGAGTCGACGCTACTACGAACACTCTTCCCGTTACGAGCGGCTGTCCCCAATATGACCTTCACGAAGCTTTCGCAATTCCCCTTGACGTACGCGAAGTTTCGCTCGGCACGGGCCATGGCTTACCTGGCGACGCCGCAGTCGGAATTGGACAGGGAGGCGGACAAGGCCTTTCTGGGAGAGAGTGTCGTTTACGTGGATAGGCTGGGCCTTGTCTTTGTGCCGGGATACCTGAGCCGACGTCCTGTACTGTACTCGAAGGAAGTTCCTCTGGAGTTCTCCATGGGCTCTTGGGCATTCCTGGTGGCTAGGCAGCTGTACCGAGCCGCCGTAGATTTGTCGTTACATTCAGGCGTCTTGCGCCACAGCGAAATCGTGTCGGTGCAGAACTTCGAACAGTGCCTGAAAGCGTTCACCTCTCGACTGACAAATTCGTCAGCAGCTGCATACCGAAGAGACCACGACGGTCGCGAAGCTACCAGGTGCGTAAAGATTGATTGCACGGTCTTAGGTGCTCGTCACGCTAGTAAACTGTGTAATGATTTGTTTGAATTGATTGAGAGTGTTCGAAGAACGGGAAGTGCAGGGTAACGGAGGTAGATGAGAGTCGGTGCGCACAAAGGGAGCCAGGAATACCGTGGCCGAAGGACATATGAAAGCGCTTAGTGAATGTCACGGAGTTACGCGGTTTGTGTTTAAGTGGGTATACTCAAAGAAGATAACGAAGTACAATGAAAGACAGGGTCGTTTGCACGGACGCACAGTCCAGCAAAAAAAGTTACACCTTCATACAAGGACAACCAAATACAAAGCTAGCAAAACAACCAGCATGTGCGTTCACGAGAAAGTTCAGAGAGCACTGCAACTTGTAAGGAAAACGTTTCACCGGGTCGCGGGACTAAGTGGTAGACAAACTTGAGGACATAGACGGAGATGATCAACGCAGAGGCACGCGCAGGGAACGTGTCAGAGGCGTAAGGGCAATGATGTCAAGGGTGCGGGAGTAGCGGCCTATACCGCGTTCCGAGCCCAAGGTTACTGCAGGCACCCCATAAGACATGATCGGCATCGAATCCAGTTCCTCCTAGTTGCCAGCGGATGGCAACGCCGTAAAAAAGTCCAACCCGAGCTTACTCGGCGTTTCAATAGGAACTTTTGCCTTCTGCATAGGACAACGCCGAGTCCGGATACTAGAACATCACGTACGCTTCCTTCCTAGGGAAATGCTCTAACAAAAGGTATACATCGAAGGCTCGAAGATAGTCACCATACCGCGAATGGATTTTGCCATCCCAGAAGACATCTAGCAGAACGCCGTTACCATAAATTTTCTAGCGAAGAGGAGGTTTCCGTACAACTTTCCCAACACGCCACGTTAGTAGGACACCGTCAGACATTCTATGTGGGTGTGTTACGGTACATGAAAAAAAATTTGATGCCCCTTAGCTCAGCTAACCCTGGATATGCAAATTGAAAGCTTGGCTTAGCCTGGTTAAGTCTCGGTTTCACTTGGTTAACCTTTGATTTAGCTGTAATTATTACACTTGGGTATACAATCATCGTTAAGCCGGGTATGACGGTTGTGCCTAGGTCGGTGGCTATAGGCATGACTGTGATTAGGCTTGGGTAGACACGCATCATTCGGCGGTGCGACGCCTGTTGTGCCACAGGGAAAGCGCAACTGCTAGGCATGCGAAGAAACGCCGCGAACATGCGCAGCGTCGAAGCACAAACGGACAGGGCGCGAACTCGGTCGCTACATTGATGTGGACGGTGCGACGCCTGTTGCATTCCGGACCCACTCCAGTGAAGCAGCTCGCCGGGAGGTATCCGCGGGGTGGTCAGACGCCGCTTGGCGACGACTGCTCAAAGCTTCCCGCTACGGCCCGGCCTCGCTCTCATCCATGGCCAAGTTCGCACTGACTAGGCGAGCGTGGCGCTCCTCTTAGGCGCGCCGCGAGTCACCTGGTCAGGCGGCGACCCAACTGCGGAGAGCGCATGCGCCAAGCCGGCGGTTGCGGCGGAGCTCGGCGCGGCGAGTCACATGACGCGTTGCCAAGGCTACGGCGCATCTGCGGTCAAACGAAGGTCATATTGCTGGCGACGGTGAAACTCGGCCCCACGCGGTTAGTAAAGCTTTCACTTTAAAAGTTTAATGGCGATTCAAACTACAGTTGAAGTTGATGAAAGACCGTCTTACGGAGTGAGTTGCGGGTTACATACACACGTGGCGTGACGTGCGCAGACACACGTGGATAGGAAAAAGTGACGGCGAGAAGCATCGGCTAGGGCTTCAGGTTCTTGTAGGCGCTGTCGCCTTCCATCGGCCTCGCGTTCCTCTGCTGCGGCATGTCCATGACGGGCACAATGTGTGCGTCCGCTTCGGGATCTTGAACTGCAGAGTTAATTTCTAAGGCGTCGCCGTTTAGCCTCAGCTTCGGTACTGCATCCGCAGCGCCGCGTCCGGGCGCGTCTGGCGTTGAGCTGCAGCGTGCGCTGCACACACAGCAGCCCGTTGTTCCTTCGTCTGGACGACGGAGCGTTCTTGGCACGTATGCGGGCCCTCCATGATTCAGTACGATTAACGTTTCACAGGAGCTCCTTGGCGTGCATTCTGACAATTAACATTCGGAGGCATGTTTGCGTGATGAGAGGAACGCTGTGCTTTGCTGCAGAAACCGCGCACAGACAGGTATTGTGGCTTTACTACGTGTGCGGTAACGATGGCACAAGCTGGCAGGGTCTGCGTCGCTGTTGTACCATCCGTTCCAGCGAGCAAAGCTGTCTAACCTGAAGTCTTAATTACAGCTGCTTCCGTGCACCAGTCAGTGCGATTTGAACAAGCACATGCCTAGACATATTTCGCCACCTGGCGTTCAAATTATGACGCAAACTGAAAGCGTACAGTTAATGTGAGTAATGTTCTTCAGAAAACGTAATAAAACTAAAGAAATCGGTATTCTTTACGTGTAATTATCGACGACGGCGAAATATCGCGCGGCGTGTTAATATAATTGACATTGCAATAAAACGCGCCAAGTGTCTGAACGCGCTGGCTTGCACGCGGGAAATGTTCAAGGATGTTCTATTCAGCTTGCTGGGGCATGCCCCTGGTATAATGGTTAGAGCGTCGGGCGCTGTACTAGGGGTCCTCTGTTCGAAACCTGCCATCGGGCGATATTATTGCGATAGCAAATCCATATGGACATTCCAGGCGCATTTCTGCCGTCGGCGTCGCCGTGAGGTTCCGTATGAGTGAAAGCGTGTGAGGGTGAGCCGGCGAACGCTGTTCAATCTCGCGTGCGCGAGCGAAGAACGCGGCCCGGATGCGTGCCCTCTCCTGTGGCGCGCTAGGCAGGGCTAAGCTGAGGGAGGAGGAGCGTTCTTCTCCCCCGCTCCGTACAGAGTGGAGATAACCGCGGTGTCCACTGCGGCGTTGGCCACGCGAATCGTGGACACCGTAGTAGGCGCCTTTGGCGGACGCCGTAGAGACGCGTTGTCGGCGCTCGTGTGCCTTGAAAGCGATCTGCGACGTGGCTAAAGTGCGTACCCGCGTGGGCCCCATCTTCAAAGCGATCTGTGATGTTTGCAGAGTGCGCTTAGTGCTGGTACCTTCGTATGCTTACGACGTTTCGTACGCGTTGAAGCGACAGATGCACGAAGATCAACTGGTTCGCGGCTGCCGCGATTCCTGATTCCAACGTTTTCACAGACAGTTTCTGCTGTCATCGAGCGATGTGTGTTCATGTTTACCTGTGCGCACGTGACGCTGTGCTGGTTAATTTAGATAAAGCATGTTGGCGGGCCGGTCGCTTTGAATCCACGATAAAATGTGTAAGCGCGAATGAACAAGGACGTAGAGAGAAGCTGACACACAAAGACAGCTGTCTCCGTGTGCCTTTCTTTCTACGTCCTCGTTGAGTCGCGCTTACACATTTTATCATTGTTAATTCAGTTAGTAAGCGAATATTTACACGTTTATACAGCCGATAAAACTACTATCCTTACTTCGTACTATCTACTAATTTGCTATCGCAATCAGTGCTTCTCCTTTCCGGCGGAACTGCGAATCTTTTTTTGTTTGCTCAATAAATATAATAGAAACATTTAGCGTGTCCGGTATTCGGGCAAGCGCGGGCGGTTTTCCGGTTTAGCGGGGGCGTCAACGTGAGCGGCCAGATTGGTGGCGCCAGCTGGTGGCGCAAAGCTCAACCACACAAACACAGAGCTAATTACTATATTCTGCTTAGCTGCTGGCGTAAATTTTCGACAGTGGCGTAATCGTGTTCACAATTACGCCGCTGCCGAAAATTTGCACGAGTGGCGAAGCAGGATATGGTGAGTTTTAGCTATGCGTTTGTCTGGTTGAGCTCTACAACACCAGGCGGCTTCACCGCTCCGGCCGCTCACGTTTACGCCCCAACCATCCGGTAATCCGCCCAAACCGCTCCCGTTTACCGGAATAGCGTACAAGATAAAAGTCTCTAATATATAGAAAAATATTTATATTCGGCACATCAGGACGACCAATGGTCCCAAGGGGGACATAGCGGTCGACATGTTCAGGCTGCACTATCTCCGGGACCGGCCCACGGTAAGAAGCTAGAAACACCCGATACCGAAAAGTGGTAGCGAATATCGCTAAAGAATACTGCCTTCTGATTGACTTAACATCTATCTATCTATCTATCTATCTATCTATCTATCTATCTATCTATCTATCTATCTATCTATCTATCTATCTATCTATCTATCTATCTATCTATCTATCTATCTATCTATCTATCTATCTATCTATCTATCTATCTTTGCATGGCCCGCGCAGCCTTCCCTCTACTACACCGGAGGAAGCAACGACGCATGCTTGGGGCGAGCTGTTCTTGACGTCTCGCGGATTGGCGCTGGCGCACGGTGCCTTGAAGGACGCCCTGGAACCGTACCAGTCGGCGTCCAACTGGCACGAATACTGGATGGACGCCCAGCGGACCTTCTTCGTTCGCTACTGCCTCATGTCGTGCGCCGCTAGCACCGTCCCGGGTCATCTGGACCCGAAAGCGCACTGCACCTTGCCGCTCGCCACAATGGACGAATTCTCGGACGCCTTCAACTGCTCCAACGACGGTAGTGAAAGGGCCCCTTGTGCGCTCGAGTGACCTCATCGAGCCCCTCGACGACGGGTATCGCAGCACCCGCCAGGAAGGATGATAGAACGCCGTACCATGCACGTAGAAGACACACGTGCTTATTTTTGCTTTTACTATTTCACCCTGCACAATAGTAAGTGATGTTCGATGACTGGTGAACAAGCTAAATACTGCGTAGAAAATAAATTGTCTTTAACGGCATCGGGATGTCAGAAGTTTCTGTTCTTGACCGACGATGACATTTTTTTTTTCTTCTCTACGAATTCACGAGGGAGCGAAGGAGGACGTTCTACAAGTCACTTAAGCGAAATTTCACTGCCTGTTGTTAGTATATTGTTTAATGTAACAGTTTTGCCAGTCTGCGGAATGTGCGTCTCAGGGCGATATGTTTTGCGCTACCTATTAGATGTTTGTTACTCAACGAAATGGAACAATAAGGAGAAATGACGGTAACGGTTAACTTTTCAACCGATCAGGTTAAGTCAAAATTAAATTATGGGGTTTTACGTGCCAAAACCACCATTTGACTACGAGGCACGCCGTAGTTGGGGACACTCCGGATTAATTTGGACCAGCTGGCGTTCTTTAACATGTACCTAAGCCTAAGTACACGACTGTTCTTGCAGTTCACTCCCAACGAAATGCGGCCGCCGTGGCCGGGATTCGATCCGGCGACCACGTGCTTAGCAGCGCAACATCATAGCCACCAAGCAACCACGGCGGATAACGGTTAAGTTAGGTTACGTTGGATCGGGTTGGCTTAGATTAGGCGCTTTGTTGCTCATGAATTGTTGAGTGGAATCTTTCGATTCGCAGTATTTACTCAATTGGAGAGAGAGAGAGAGAAAGAGAGAGAAACAACTTTTATTTATATAGCCGGCAGATTGGTGGGGGGGCCAACCCCGCCTAGATGGCGGCCAGGAGCCCTTGAGCTCTAGCGGCATCCTCGGCCTGCTGGAGAGCCAAAAGTTGGTCTTCGGGGGCCGAGCTGAGCAACACGGTCTCCCACTGCTTCCAATACTGAATTTTTTGGCCTTGTCGGGCGCCCGAGGGCAGGCCCAGATAATGTGATCCAGGTCCACCCTTTCTTGACAAAATTACAAAGCTACGGTTTCAGTCGTCGGGAACTATTAGACGCTCACTAAGTGCAGCCGTTCAACTTGTTGCGCATTCGTACACGACTCATATGCGTTTGCCTAACGTATAGGACGGGGCAGCTGGCTGAATTGCGCGCCGCGCTCATGCCTGAGAGTCGCTGAACTTTTGGTTTCCTATGCTTCACTATAGCAAAACCATAACGTCTTCAGCATCGTGTGTGTGTGTGTGTGTGTGTGTGTGTGTGTGTGTGTGTGTGTGTGTGTGTGTGTGTGTGTGTGTGTGTGTGTGTGTGTGTGTGTGTGTGTGTGTGTGTGTGTGCGCGCGCGCGCGCGTGTGCGCGTGCGTGCGTGCGTGCGTGCGTGCGTGCGTGCGTGCGTGCGTGTGCGTGTGTGTGCGTGTGTGCGCGCGCGCGCGTATGTGTATGCGTGTGTGTGCTCATGTACCATGCATATGTTCAGGGAAGAATGGGTGTATGCATAGAAATGTGCGACACGTATCAAGCAACGTTTAGGGATTCTGCACCTCTTGTGCTGTGGACATACCAATTCTGCAGGATTGGCCAAGAATGACCACATTTTCCCAGCGGCACACTCCGAATGGCTAAATCAAAGAAAGTAAAGTTGGGTCCGTTGCAGTAAATTATGTACGGGGGCACTCTGGTGCTCTGAGTGTGTCTTGCGGATGTGCAAAATTTAGCATATTCTCCTGGCAAAACTACAAATGCCACCGAGATAAAACTTAGCGAAGATGGATTAAACGCTGTGACAAATTTGTGTGCGAAGGAAGTTCAATGCCCGTGCATTAAAATACAGCCTTTGTAAAAAAGAAAATTTATTTGGAAAGTGCTCAAAAGCGTTATGTTGCCAATATAAGACACGTTTTTCAGTGTCCGGAGGGAACTCTATGTTACACAAAGCTTGCATTTGCCGAAAATAAGGTACATGGCATGGGTTACGTGGCAAAATTCAAATCCTTTGGGTTCATTACGGACTGTGCAATAAATTACGTATCCAAGCACTCCAGAGCGTATACATGACTTGAGTTTCACGAGAAGCGCGAACGTTTGCACGCAAATTCAAAAACAAATCAGTCGTACAACGTTTTTTATTATAAAATCACACCCGTGCACCCTTACAACGAACGCATCTACAACGAAATTACGTGTACAACGAAGGAATAATTTGTTACGCTTGTCCTGTGAGCTGTAAGGTGCGCGACTTTTACAACAAAGTTACCTGTACAAAGAACGATTTCGGAGGCCCTTATCTCTTTATAAAGGCGTTCGAGAGTACGCGCATCTTAAGTTCTTATTATAACTGCTGAAATTAAACAGTCTCGCTGCAAATTGGGTTGTGATTCTGTAAGGCCGCACAAGTCTGCTGTCATTTTTTCTAAAATCGTACCTATCTGGAGTAGCACGCTAGGTGGGCCACCAAGCAAACCACTCCGATGCATTAAAAAGCCCCTCGCCCAGCTCTCTTTCTCCCTAGTCGTTCAGGACTTCTTTTCGAAATGGACTAGATGTTTTTTTCAACGCTAACAACTTTGAAACACTAAAGGCCGCCCCACATTCAGCGTTTCTACCGGCGTTTTTTGGCGTTGCGTCTCCCGGCGTGGTCGCATGAACGGCGCCAGAGAGGGCGTCCAGCCACACGAGCGGCACGCGGACCAGCGCCAGCGCAGCGTCGCACAATGTGACCAGATTTATTTTACCAGATACCTCCTAAGCTAATTGTGTAATATCAATGAAAAGAGCTGTCATAAGTATTCTTCAATGCAATACTTATGCCTTTTGCATAGTTTTACGCTAAATAAAATATTCAGGGCTGTGTAGAAAAATTACACAAGGCTAAGCTTCAGAAAACTGGCAGCAATATCGGCGTGAACATCACGAGCGGTCGGCGCGTCGGCGTGCGAAGCTGAGCATCGAGGGTTCTTTATTCTATGATAGAGGGGGAAGTAGGTGCTTTTTATTGCTAGACGCCATACGCCGCATCATGGAAAGAAGGCAGCAGCTTTTGCTGCTAAAAAAGAAGCTCCTGCTTCTCATTTGGTACACCCGGCAGGACGATGGCGGTGACTTCAATCCACAAAACGTTTTTTTTTAACACGATTCTTGCGTTCCTTGTGTTTGGTCTGCTACAATATCGGCCTTGCTTCTACAATGGCTATAAGAAGCTCGTTATCGATGTTCGCCGGTAGCATGATTGAAGCAACCAAACAAACAGCAATGGCGGCGCGAACTGCGAATCTGCGGAAGTTTCTTGCAAGAGTTGCCCGTAGCGCGGCCACGCCCTGCCACGCGCTGATTGGTCGGCGCTGTCGAGCCGCTTCCGACGGCGGCGGCGAGATCTGGTGTCCCTTGAGCACGACGTTTTGGCTTGGCGCCAGCCTCAGCGTCGACGCCGAGCGACGCCGGGTGACAAAACGCCAGAAAACGCCGGGAAAACGCTGAATGTGGGGCGGCCTTAATAGTATGGTGGTGCAAACGCATTTAATTCATTATTGTCGTTACTGGAAACCTTACTATATATTTAGCTTAAAATTGCAAACAGTATGATAACAGAAAGATTGATTATATGCGAACTCGTGCAAAAAGGAAAAAAAGAAAAAGGTCGGCGCAGCGCGCTTTTATTTTGGGCGCGGATTCGTTGTGGGCAATCTGAATGCCAGTATTTTATTTTTTTGTATCTTTATACCACTCAACTTTTAAACTAGTTTTATATAAAAGAACGACAGCCTCACCATTAGTAATCTGTTCATTCAAACAACGACCTCATTGTCAACACGAAAACTGCTAGAATGTTTGGAAGAAAGAACAGAAAACCAGCTGAACTACTCGTGTTCTACATGGTGTCAGGAAGAAACTCAAGCAGCGTCAAGGTGTCTCTAGAGAAAGCAGTCACTAAAAACGACCATTGTCCCTCAGAACGATCTCGGCAGTCAAATAGAGCAATGTACCCCAGAATGCGGAAACTTCGGGTGATAATATGGGGTCATCTTGAAGAACAGTTGTTCAAACTCGGTGAAGCCGAGTTTCTTCGCCGCTGGTCTACGCGGTACATAACCGTCTCCCAAGGCAAAGTCTTTCTACATCCAGAATAATGCTCAATTCTGTTGCCTGAGTTCAGACTGTATCTGTATGTGCCCCGGATACCTTTCATAAATTCGAGGCTGACAATAATGCTTTTGTGTGGATGCGGTAATGAGTTTTGTTGTTGATGTTGTTGTGTGTGGCAAAGCCAGTGTCAAGTGGACACCATTTATTATTTCATTTGTTAATCTGTTTTGCTTACATCAAGTATGATGTATTACATGTGATGTACTTTATATTGTACTTTTTGTTCATACCACAGTTGTAAGCGTGCCTACGGGTGAATAAATTTCCTTGTCAGCTGCATCCGTTTATTGCCGAGTTTTGTGGGTTAAATGTGCAGCGTGTACGAACGCGAGTAGGGCTACTTGTGAATGGTGAATTGAGCCCGTGCTTTCTTGTTACCCCTGGAGTTCGACAAGGATTTCGATTATCGCCTATGCCCTTGATTCTGTCCTTCGACCACCTCTTGTGACACCACCTCAACGTCGAGCCATACGAAGACTTGCGCTTATGTCTGCTCTAATGCGTGAGCATTAGGAGCGTCAAAAGTGGAAAAAAGTGTATGTGAAATGTGGGAAGCTGGTCACGTGGTAGAGGTGTAGCTGACGGTGTTGTGTTCCGGACAACTGTCAGTTGCCTTTCCCGCCTCGAAGAGGCAGCACGTTTGTCGAGTGGTGTCCTGATATTTTCAGTACGAGTGCCGAGGGTTAAAAAATTCACCGACGATTACGATACTCCCTTATGCGAAATTTGAGCGCAGCTCTATACGTGTTTTCATTTCTCGATATATTGAGGTTTTGCACAGATTACAGCACCGACTGGCACAGCCGCGACGCGCGGAGGTACGTATATAGACCGACCACTGCAGCTTATGCAACCGTAATCTTTACCGGGAAACGCTTATGGCGAACGCTATGCGCAAAGGCGAGCTTTCTGGTTCTTTTTTTTCTATCCCCCGCACGGCCAGTGCCGTCACGGATGGATGGATGGGTGGATGGATGCTATGAGCGTCCCCCACCAAGCTCTTGTCATTATATTGTATAGTGTCCTACCTATGTATAAAAAAAAAGAAGAAAAGGAAAGGGGTAAAAAACCCACGAGGAATTCCGATCACCAAACTTTCTGAACCCCTATTGGGAACATTGCTTTTGTATGCCTCTGTTGTTTGTCGTTTGCCCACTTCCACTAATATTCCAATCGCCTCTTACTAAGCTCTATTGCGGACATATTTACCTTCTCTCTGCTCTCGCTGAACCCAAGGGATTCAAGGAGGCCAGAGGTGCCTAAATCTACCGCTGGGCGGATATCTTCGCATTCTAACAGAATATGCTTCATCGTTTCCTTAGCTTTACAGCAGCAAGCTTCTTCCTTGTTGTATCTAGCTTTATAACTGCGTGTTCCAAGGCATCCTGATCTCGCATCCTGATTGAGGATGCCCGCACGTGAGCGCCATATGATGGTGCTTCAAGGTGGCTTCCTCCGCTTTCCTCCTCACGCTTCCGCTGCACCCTCCTCCTCTACTTTCCTCCTCGCTCTCGCCGTCTTTCATCCACCGCTGCGCTCGTCTGCTACGCCGAGGGACGCCGAGGCACGCCAGTCGACTCTTGATCCAGGAACAGGCGCCGCTAAGAGCTGCGCTCTAAAAGTTCCGTTACAGGCTCCCTAAATTTAGCTCGATCAGGCTCGCAGAATGGCAGCTTCGGGAAGATTGCCCCGTTTTTCGGTCGCCTCAATGAAGACAAGAAATTCGTGTATAGGCTGCCTTAAAACGAGGCATTATTTTCGAATGACTGGAAATTATGGAGCGGAAATTAGTTGTTCCGTGCGTTCGTTCAGGAACTGGTGCCTCAGCACCACGGCTCCCCTATACTGTAGGATCAGTTGAACAGAAATCACTTACATAGATAAGTCATCAGAAATTACATTGATAATCACTTACTCCAATAAGACTTGTTGTCCCGTATATTCGAACACAAATGAATATTCGACAATTTTCAATAGTAATTCTGAATCCAATACAAGTCGAATATCTAGGGGTATCCGATTTGTGCTGTGTGCGAATATTCGATATTTCGAGTAGCAATCGAATAGCGATTAGGGCTGTTCAATTCGTATTCGAAATTTGGAAGATCCGCACACGTGCACCCTATTACTTTTTTTGTATTTCTCGAATAGTCCTTGCGTATATTAAATATTCACAGCCGTGCGCGATCAAACATAAGATCGGATAAAAATTGCTATAAATTTCATCCCGACGATCATAGTAGAAATACATGAGAAGTTACGTATACTGTAGCACGCTATACATTGCTCCGGCAGCCAGACTTTTCTGACTAAACCGCTATTATCGCTCACCGCAAAGTCCCGTATATATGCGAACTGTTTATTTGCTCGTAATGTTCCATTTGTGCTTTTAATAGACGACGCTTAATAACGTGTAAATGCACAGACGCTTTGCTAACATTGTGAATGCACAAGGATTTGAACGTTGTTTTTTATTAATAGTGGTGAAAACGACTCTCCACTACTAGAGAACCATTCGAAAAGTGTCATTCAAATCGCTTCTGGCACTATTCGATTTGTATTTGATTTGGACAAAGCCTCTGGACTCCAAAATTACCATTCGAAAGCTTTGCGCTGTAAGCGTCATGTCAGAGCACTGGCGCGTTCTTCCTGCGTCAACACCACTTCAATAGGGTCAAATTTGCGCCGACTTCGCAGATCACGTGCAGTGCTGAACTCGGACACTATACACGCTGCGGTAGCTCAGGCTATGCGGCGTTGCTTTGAGGAGCGCGAGGTCCTGGGTTCGACTCCCGGGGGCGGCATTCCGGTGGAGGCAGAATGCGAAAACGCTCGTAAGAGCAAGAACCACCCATTACATATAAATAAAGGTGACGACCATTTCAACATGCGCGCCAAATAGGAATGGGGCTTATATTAGTAGCATTCACTTATACCAAGTCATCTATGCACGTCGCAAAAATCGAAGGCAGTGGTGTCACAAACAGACGCACGCGCCGGTCGGCCTGGCCCAGTGTTTGCAAGCCGCACAGTGACCGCGCCTTGCTTGAAACCTTGACGGACGCCGCACAAACCAATTCTGAGCACCACCGCATTCCACACGGGATAACAAGCTCGTTTCCCCGCCAAACGCATGCACCTTCGTCTTATTAAGCTTTCGACAAGACAATTGTAATGCGACTTCGACATTTGCACCGACTCGTGTTGTGATGCTACAGCACACCCTCCATTTTCCTGACGTACAGGGGCTGTCCTTGTAAACAAACCCCATAAACGCGAAGAAATTTGGCGCGCTTTTCGGATTCGTCACGTTAATGCACGTTCGAGGAATTGAGGTGTCGTACCATTATTACGGTGTTGGCGGCTATCTAGAGCACGAAAAGCGAGACAAAAGTTTTGTGTTGGTTATCTTTTAACACAGGTAGGTTTACATCGGATGCCGTGCGCATACGAGCGTAGACACAGCGTCGCCAACAAGCACGTCAAACCGACCGTGTATATCGCAATAGAGTTTCATGCAATAATTATTGTAGGAAACGCTGCTTAGCTACCCAAGAACTTGCAGCGTCGATGCTCTCGCGGCGACTACGCCGGCTGACATCCCAAACGAGCTCCAGCAAATAAGGCAATTCCAATAACGTGAACCGTAATGCAACGGTTCCCAACAAAACGTAGGCTCGGATTGTGGCAGACAGTCGCGGACTTTTGCAGCGAGTGCGATAATATAGTAGAGCGAAAAGTACGACGACGGGTTCCGGTGATTATCACAGTGCTAAATTATGAAAAGCCAGCGGATCTCACGTTCGCTATTGTCGGACCATACATACACCAGCCAGATGCGCAACAGCAATAAGTTCAGCTCGGTCACATGCCGTTTTTGTTGCAGTAGGCTGAAGGTGCAGAGAAAAAATCATCTCACCTGCGGAGCCGATGTAGTCGTCAGGACGGAAAATCCGCGAGCACAGTCATTCACCGAGGCCGTTACAGTTCTCGCGTCCAAAATGGCTACGTTCACCGCTACCCTCGCGGTTCGCCGGCACTCGCAAAATGGTGGGATTACCACTTTGCAGCACTTCCGTGTTTCCAAACCGCGTTCGCACGTCGTCGGGAAGAGCAGCATCACACTACACGCTACTACCAAGATTTTTCTTTGCCGCGACGCTGCTCACAAACCCGAACGCACTTTCGAGCATCCCCCAAACAGCTGAAGTCCTGGTTTCGGAATCGCGGCGCACGTACGTACGTCCTGTGTCGTCTGTTCGGTAAAGTTGGTGAGCTCGAAAACTGCATTAGTCCTTAGAAACAGGCCTTCTGTTCATAACTGAATAAAGAGGTGCAGTTACAACACAGATACGCGCACAGCAACGATCGAGGGGAGACCAGTCAGAGCATACGTATACGTAGCAGCGGCCGCATCACGGTTGTTTCGCGCGCTGCGTGCGGAATTTCTGTGTCTGGTGCCCTTAGATTTGTCCCTAGGGGACGACCGACTCCTTTGCGGTAGATCCAAAGGGGTCTTTAGGGGTCGACTGCACCTTATCGAACGTGTCGCCTCGATTTAGTGATCATCGCTGCACAAGTATTACGTTTGTTCGCTCGCATTAGGGCAACCTGTTTCCCCTCGCTCTATTATTCGCCGGCGCAGTGTCTGTGCATCGAAAAGCGCGCGTTCGTTCGGCATCGAAAGCGCCTGGGGACATGTCTAGGGCCATAGAGTTCTCTAGGGCGGCCCACGGAACGGAGCACCGAATGAGGAGCTCTCGGCGGGCTTTTTAGAGACGGTCTGTCCCCGTCAGTTGGAGGATTTAAAATCGTCCCATGACGATAACCGTCATCAATTTTCGGTGCATTTGCCCACTACTTCTCCGTAATGATATAACATGGCACGCGTGGCTTTCCTGATGGGAAAGCGCATTATACTGGTACACGGACTGCTCGCAAGAAGGATTTGGTGAAATTACGCACAGCCATAACTTATTAAAATGCTTCGAGCGAGAAATAAAGGAGGAATAAACTATTATACAACAGTCATTCCTCCAAATAAACACTAAAAAGAGGAATATTTTAAGCTGTGTATATAAATTACGCTTATGGAATACTAGAAACATCCGTAAAAGCGGGATCCATACGGAAGCCAAAGTGTCAAATACTTGCATAAATTATGGCACCTTTAGGTCGCCGTCCTTTCTTCTCTTGCGACATGAATTTATTACCCGACCAGACATCATATGACCAGATGAGACGCAAGATGAAAATACCGGCGAAGATCTTGTTAACTTGTGAAGATTGTTAACTGCAGCATCGTCAAATCGGAACACGTACGCTAGCTAGTACACTCTAAAACACACCTACTCCAGTCCGAGCATGGCTTAAGGCAGATACAGGCTTGCGGGAATCGCCCTATTGGGTTCGAATTCTGGATCGCGATTGGCTTCCTCGACTCGCGTAAAAGAGCGAAGACATTCTATTCCAGTGGGGCTCGATTGCGATCGAAAACGCCCATGTGACAGCCGTATAATAAAGAAACCTAAACTATCGTACATTGGCAAGTTTCTCGTTCAGTACTCCGTCATCATTCAAAGCGTAGCGCGAGACGGAATAGCGCAGAACGATGCAGGAGTCAAGCCGGTGTAGCTTATGTCAGCACCATACATCCGGCGCAAGATGCCGCGAAGTAGAAGACCTGCAGCCCTTTTCTGCCATTCGCAATATGGATGCATGTATACGATCGAATCACTGAACCCTACAGTGACGTAGCGGTTACTCCACTGGCAGACGGTAGTTGCTTCCCAGATTACGGTGAATTGCGAGCAGTTGCACACAACACAACAAATTGTAAGTTGGGGGCTGAAAGTTCTGCCATTGGACGGAAGCATTATACGCGGCTAAAAGCTTTGAAGTCCATTACACACTGTATTGCCACTGCCAAAACGAGTCATGTTTTAATAGGCGTGTATGCAGCCGGGTGCTGGGCTGCGTGTCCTTCTGGACACGCTGCGCCACCTAGCGGCGCCGCCACGAAGTTTCCGCGTGACAGTATATATTTTACAACTGTCACGCGGAGACTTCGCGGCGGTGCCGCTAGGTATATATATATATACACACAGACAAGGCTGTCTGAATACATATGATGTGGGTTCACTTTTAAATGTTTTTCTTTTTTGTCACTCTTATCCAACTTGGCGTCGGAAGTTCACTGAAGAGCGGCACATACAAAGCGATGCAAGTTGGTCCTACATTTGGTTTCCAACGTGGTTCCCTCAGCAGAACAGCCCAATGCTTTACCCGTTGACCGTAGTCTACTGGGCGACTCAAATTGGTTGGAAAGAGGTCACGGGCGGGCAGACAGACAGAACCAAAAACTGGCTTAAGTTCCCATAGAATGCCGATTGCATTAAAAAAAAATATTACAAATTTGTGGCAATTTAGCGGTAATTTCAAACATTTATTGCATTTACATCCAGCGTATTACCTGCTGGTTAGATGTGCAGGACTGTATAAGGTTGATTGAATAGAGGATTTTCGTTTATGAAGTAACATTAAAGGTCTTACAATGCTTGAAGAGTCTAAATATAACTGCTTCCTGTAGTTTTGTTTCCTCAACCCTTTCAGATGCTGCATACACAATTGCATACACCAAGATAGTGCAACAGCGAGAGCACTGATGAAAGTAATATTTAAAATGTGTCGCATACATCTTGGAAACGCTTACAATAGGAATTATGCTGAAATATTTCATAACATGTGCAGAATGTTTTAGCAAAATGAGTGGGAAGGTAGACTGCTCAGTGTCACTATGTTGTATGCAGCAGGTTCACTTCTTTCATCGTTTTTTACAATGTCACGCACCAAGCATAATTTCAAAATGGTTGGATAAGTGCTTTTCAAGCATTTCAAAGCACGAAATAGTTTATGTTCTCATATTTGATGTTTCTGTGACGAGTTTTTGTGCGGTGTCCACATTCTGTAAATCTGTAAACTTGACAGAACGCACTAAAGGATTTCTTTTTTTTAAACAATTTTGAATCTTTCCTGCAGCTGTACACTTACTAAGATTCTGAAGACAAGAAATATGGTGAAAGTAAGTTTTCATGCAACTGGATAAAGTGGCGTCTGAAAGGGTTAAACGTACACAAAAGGGAAGTATTAATTCGATAACTAATCTGTCTGGAAGTCTACCATCGCTTTCTGGGCGCCATTATATTTATTTAGATAGAAAACTGCCACTGAACATCCTGCTGCCATATAGTTTGAATTGCCAGCGCCATAACTGAGGCCGTGACGTAATCTCCATGTCACCACCTCTGCTGCTATCTGTGAATAAGTCACTCCTCTCTCAAACTGGCTAATGCAGAGTTTCTTCGACCACCCGCTTTGTGCTTCAGCTCACTCTCCCGGCAAGCAGACAGCATCAGCCGCCAGGTAACCGCAAGTCACAACCAACTTAAACACGAGAGGTACCATACTCCATGACAGGTGGCGCCACAGATTCATCATTTTCGTCATTTTCTTGCTTACAACAGCTCTATTCTCACTATGAGTGATGAATTGGTTCACACAAAAGTTTAATGTTGCAGTCCAGCCCAACTCCATATTTTTCTTTAGTGTCCTTTCAATATATTGCATAGCCAACATTGCTGAATAGGGCCTCTGCAGCAAATATACTTACTTGTTTCCGGGTTCAGGATATCAAATTCCACAAAGGATGGACCAACTGAGTCTCCTACCCTTTAAAAATACTCAACAGTTCGACCGCACACACATGAAAAATCATGTTAAGCATACAACTTTACCAATTCTGCAGCTATTTCATTTGATGTACAAGGAGAGTGTAAAGGCAAGCTCCTAACCAATAGTGGTAGATTGCCAAAAGTCCTAGTACTAGTAAACTTTTACAATGTGGGAAAGGTTATGTATACAAGAAATAACTGCTACATTTTTGCTCTGCTTGCGAGTGAGGCTGCACAGAAATTGCCGAAAAAGGCTTTCTTCTAAGCATCAACTGTACAACTGCTGTCTGAACATGCATTGCGTATCTGGCATTGGGCAACCTCTTGGTCTGGTCTCCCACACTAGTGACAGTCTCATTTCCACAAAACTTTTTCAAGTGCGTTGCAGAAAAAACTGTTAACTCCTCTTAACAACCTCAGAATTGGCAGAATAAAAGGGATAGCAGAGTATTGTCGCCAAATTATTGAAGGCGATATGATTTTAAGACTCGAGTCAGATTGTGCGAGTACCCCTTCTGTGTTCGTGAGCAATGAAGGGGAATTTCTTAGCAGGCAATGCACACATGCATGTCAAATGTCGCAGAGATGTGTATGGACAGGAGGTTATGAAAAGTTAAATAACTTGTTATATCGAGAATTTCACTATATTGAAGTTCGTTATATCAAGGTTTAACTGTATATGCAGGTTCTTACGGTACTCCTCTGGCATCCTTTCATAATCTAAACACTTCCAAGATGGAGATTGGATAAAAATACAGACTGGATCCGATGGGCGAAATCTTTTTGCGAACATATTTTTTGTAAAACTTGACGAAACATAATATATACAGCCTACGCTAATTACAACGGAGCCGCATACGACTGCATATAATGGACCATAGTGTTCTACCTATATTATTAATGCAACTAAGTTCGCTCTTAACGGACTATCGGCTGCAGCGGACAAAATTAGTGGCATCTTTTGTCAAAAGCAGGTGTATAAAATGGACTTTTGCCATGTCGACACAGGCTGACAACTGACAAGTGTCAGCCGACGATCGCGGCTCAATATCACGCACGCAAGGGAGGAAGGTGGGGCGGTAGCGCGCAGTCCTTCACGCGCGAGGCACGGGGTGGAGTGGGTGGGGAGTTCTACGATGGTGGCTGCTGCTTGCGGTGTGGCAGCACTCCTTATATTGAGAACAATCTGCAATGTGGAGAGAGTGCTCGCCCGCGCTGTATCTTGAAAGTGATCTGCGACGAGGACAATGTATGCACCTGCATGGGCGCCGCATCTTGAGAGAGATCTGTTAAGTGGACAAAGTGTGCCTAGTGCCGGTATGTTCGTACGCTCTGTGCTTTCGACGTTTAGTTTGTGTTGAAGTGAGAGACAGCACGAAGATCAATTCGGTCGCTGCTGCTAATGCGCTTCCTCACTCCAAATTTTGACAGCAACTTTTCGCGGTCATCGAGCGAGATGTGTTCATCTTTACCTGTGTGCGCGTGACACCGTGCTTGTTAATTTAGTTAGTAACTGAATGTTTAATACTATATACGGCCGATAAAACTACTATCCTTACTTTGCATTTGCATAGATGTCTATTAATTTGCTACCGTAATCGATGCTTTGCCTCTCGGGTGAAACAGCGACTTCTTTTTTTTTACTTTAGGCGTTCATCACTCATTCCTTTGCAATAACATTGTTGCACATCGCGACCAAAGTTTCGAAAGTGAGGCATTTCTGGAAAAAAAATTGACATTTTTTGTTGGGTAATCGGGGTATGTCGTAACGAGAGTCGACTGTGTCACTGTTTCCACGGATATATCGCAGTTGGAAGTTCGCGCTCCGTCATGTGTGTCCTTTCTTCTTTTCCGTAGTGTGCAAAAACCTACATGCATGAACACATAACATGATGGATGGAAGCAGACACAGGTGTTGACTTCCGACACATCCCAAGCGAGACCATGACAGCTATTGCTGTAAACAACAACAAAAAAAAAAAAGCCCTTTATTGTCAAACAATGACACCCTTGGCACGCGAGTGGTGCTGTGTGATCGCTGATGAAGTGACAAGAGTCCCTGGTATGTACAGATGGATTGGCGTGATGCAGCACACCCGTGATGACAGAAAATCACTTCTTTGGCACCCCCGCGACTAGTGGTGGTCGCATGGGGCCGGGCCCTGGCCCCATGGGTCCCATCATAGGCCCCATCGGTCCCATTGGTGGCCTCATGCCTGAAAAAGAAGAACATTCATTGGAGACTGCACTAAAATTACTTCAAACTTGGAAGAAATGACCATGCACCGAGTGTGCAAGGCATTTGGGAACTCAGCTCTGAATTGCCATAGTCATTAACATCCTCATTCCATCTGTACAGCTGCTTACTTCGTCTTCACAAACCCCTGTATATCTCTTAAAGGCCCCCTCACCAGGCCCCATAGCGAATTTTAGTTATACGCTGGAAGTTGTTGGTTGTCCTCTAGAGAGCGTTCTGCTTAAAAAAATTTTCAAATCGGCTTATTAATAGCAGAGATACAAATATTTCAGTGTCGTGAACCCATGATTTCAGGAGGTGAGCTTCACTGCAAACATAAGACGCTTGCCCCGTCTAGCCTCTGCAAGCGAAATTCCTTTCCTGTGTTCTCCCATACCAGACCTTGGGGCTTTCTTGCGGCGCGGCGCACTTTCGCTGACAGCGTCGCGTGCGAGCAGTTGCAATTGCCTCGTTTCGGGCAGCGCACGATTTGCACGCTGTGCACGAGGACACCTGACTGGTGGTGTAAGTCAGTGCTACACGAATACTGAGGCAGACATAAGCGGATCACAGAGCATGATCCTGCGCTGAAAAACGGCAGAAAATGAGTTTCGGAGTCTGCGCACGTGACTCCATGACGGTGGGGACAAGCAGATGAAACGGAAGTACATCTCTCTTGCAATGATGTGAAGTAGAAAAAAAAAAAAAAAAAAAGCACACAATTGATTTGTGTGTTTTATTATTTCTCTAACTTTAGTTCGTCTATTCTAGCAACATATTACACAAATAACAGATGTTGGCTTCAATAATTCTTGAAGTCGCGTGTCACCACGAGCGACGTCACAGCGCGAACATGTGTACGTAGGCGTACTAGCATGTATACATTATCCTACTGTTTGGAGAGCAGCAGCCGTGAGGAGAAGGGAAAACAGCATTTGGTTTGAAATTTCAGTTCTGCGACATGTAGCGATTTAATACTTTGCAGCCACGGTAGCTGCCAAAACCTTCTTTTTCCGGGATGAGACAACTATTTTACAGCCAATTGGCACTCGTGGGTGACCAAAAGAAATAAGTGCTCGAAGTGATCAGATGCCATTTCGGGTGGGGTTCTCCAGAAGGTGGAGGCCATAACGAGTGAGAACCCTGAAAAGGCAAAGTCAACAGACAAGCCTTCTGTGGACAATGTTGCTAGGCAGCACTCTTGTGTAATGGATTTGTTTGCTCCCACAGGGCCTGTGTGACCCAAAGTGGCTGTCTGTGAGTGTCGGGGTCCAAGCGACTCTCAATGTGGCATCCTAGTTCCCAATATAAACATGCTGCGCAGCTATGCATGGGGTGCCTTGCTGAAAAGGAGACTTAACAAAAAGCCACACATTGCTAAATATTTGCTAAGAGTGAAAAGCCCGAGATCAACAAGCACCATCTAATCCGAGCATGCAGCCATAACTCGAATTCAATCAGTAATTAAGGCTAAAGATGGTTTTATTCAAGTCTTCGAAAAAAGCAATAAATTTGCTTTATTATGGTGGGTTTAGTGGGAAAGTTCTCAGAGGACAGCATTCAAAAACAGGGCAAAGCAAGGAATGGAAGCACACTGCTATGACTAACAAATGGCATTCAGCACTCATGCAGAAAAGCAATAAGCAGCACACTTGTGCAGACAACCGAGGCACAATAACTGCATTGCCCAGCTTTCTGCTTTTGTGAAATTATTAATGAAGTTGGGATTGAAGTTGGCGCATGGGCTTCTGAAATACACAGAGACATGCTCCTCACCTGGCATCATCATGTTGGGGGGCATCGGTCCAGGAGGTCCCATCATGGGCATGGGGCCTGGCATAGGGCCTGGCATGGGGCCTGGCATGGGTCCCATGTGGGGTGGCCCGACTAGCGGCATCCGCTGTGGAGGACCCGCTGCAAAAGAACACGATAAACCCAAGATTAGCAAGTGCCGTGGAAAAGTTGCTAAAATCAGCATGAGAAGACTTATAAAGGGACAAGTTGCTTGCATTGGTTCGCAGGGATTGTATACGAACGGTTATGCTAAAACACTGATAAATTCAAACAGAGTCGGCATGCCTTCAATGTGTGCAGCACACAAAGCTGACCACAAAACATGATAGTGCAGTACAGCGCCTGCAGATAACTGATGCTGGAATACTCCTGTGATAGCGTAGTGCTCACAGTTTTTTCACGACAATAGGCATTATACAAGTATACTAATAGTCGCAAAGTTTGTCTACAATAAGTTGGTGGCCTGTAATTTGGGCACGCTCAATATAATGACTGAAAATTTCAGACACCTTACAGCATGCCACTAATTAATTAGGCTTGTGAGCGGAAAAACCAATGTTACTGCTTTGATATATCACCAGTGTCTCCTTATACTGAAAGTAGCGTAGTCTACATTCAATAGTCAATAAACTTAACATGCCCAAGCAACGGGACAAGCCAAGCCAAGTTTAGCCCTTAATTTGTGGTTTGTCGTGCTTTCGTCGATGTGTAGCTACAGCATAAAAATAGTGGAAATAAACGGACCAGGTACACATGCAAAGCATATGTGCATGCAGAAACATGTTAACCCTTTGAAGGTTTTTGCCGTACACGTACGGTAGCGGTGTTCTGTCCTGCAAGGTCCTTGCCGTACAGGTATGGTTTCGACCCTCCGTTTGAAATTTCGCGCCATAATGACAATGCGTGCTCACTGGGAGGTGCTGCCACCTCTTAAGGCTTATAAGAAGCGTTTGAAATGTGTGCTACCTTCTTGGGGAGATAAACGGAACTGATTTCTAGCTTT
The DNA here is from genome assembly GCF_050947875.1 of Dermacentor variabilis. NCBI lineage: Eukaryota > Metazoa > Arthropoda > Arachnida > Ixodida > Ixodidae > Dermacentor > Dermacentor variabilis. Next base: position 40,882,589 of record NC_134577.1, read on the forward strand.
AGCGCGTTGTGCAGACTACGGCAACAAAACTATTGCGGTTTCGGTTCCTCTGCATGATTGCAACGGAGCCACGAAAAACGTGATTTTTCTCTTTGTCGTCACGCTATCGCAGGGGCGGCGGAATTTGATTTATATCTTGATTGGCGCTCCTTTTAGCTTGTTTATCACTGCTGCTCACGAGGTATTCTCGCTCTGTGCGGCAACGCGCTTACGCGAGAGGGTGCCTCTCTATGTGCATAAAAATGCAGAAAATTTTTAATTCTGATAACTTTATTTACTTTTTTTTTGTTATTCGTGAATGAAGAGTGCATATATACCAATGCAAGATATTTTTTTTCTCACTTTACGGTCACACAAGAAAAATTAGGGTAATTTTTTGTCGAAATAGGTCCCTAAGAAGAATTGGAATCTGCAGTAAGAAAAATCGACCCTGGGCGGTCGCATATGGCGAAAAAAGTTGACCCTCAAAGGGTTAATAAAATAAATTATTCCGCACTAAGGCCGCTGCGATTGAGCAGCAGCAGAAGACAAATGAGAAGAACTATTCTGGAGTGTCCTGAGGAACTTGATTGTGCGCCAAGTAGCACAGCTGGCGTAGCGCATGATAGCTGGGGTTCAAGACGCGCATGCACAAAAGCGAAACTGGAAGGTGTTAATCCCATCCGCTTGGTGCGCTACAGACAGTTCGGCCGTTGGGCTCTATGGGAGTGTCCGCTCTTGTTGAATGTCTTCCTCTATGAGTGAATCCTGTAACGCACACACACACACTAGAAGCGGGTGACTTACGTTGTAGCGCTGCTGGTGGAGGAATCATGGCACCGGTCAGAGGCTTGGCCTGGTACTGGGAGGACTGGATCTTTCCTGCCTTGAATGCCGCCGCTGCAATATGGAAAAAAGTTTGTGAGCACAAAACACTGGTACGGCTGGTCAACCTGTGATGTCTGTGCTAGCACGAAGAATGGGTTATGCAAGACACATATAGGTGTTTTAGAGCGCAGCTCTTTGGCGTCCGTTCCTGGGTTTCGCGTCGTCGTCGGCGTTGTCGTCGGCCTCGTAACCAGCTCCGCCCCCCTTTCATCCCCCCAGCGCTAGCAGCGACCGACTGATACCGCTGGATGCCGCTGACGCCGCTGAGAGTCAAGATAACGTGACTGCATAGAACACCGTCGCCGCCATGCAGAAAGAGGAGGAAAGGGTGTCCCCCCCCCCCCCCCCTGTTCTTGTGTGGCGGATAGGGTGCTCTTCAGTTGCCGACGCACCGGTTATTTCACATAGGCCCCGGCACGTCGACGAATACGTGACTACCTTCCCACGGCTAAACCTGGTTCTTAGCGCTGCGGAAGCGAGGGTATCATATTGTTTATGTCGGCATCGGCGGCGTTGTCCCTGAAACCAACTCCGCAGCTGGGGTTGACTCACTATCGGCGTCAGCGGCATCAGTCAGTCGCTGCTATCTCTTCCCTCCTCCCTTTATCGTGTTGTCCGCTTGCTGCGCGCGCTTCTGCCCCCATCGTTTGCTGCTGGGTGTACACGCCGCCCCCCTCCCCCCTCTTCCTGCGAGTCTCCGGTTGTCAAAGCGCCGGCTCGAACTTAATTCCTTTCTTCGCTCCTCCTCCAATGCAACCCCTGTGCGGTGGCAATCAGAGAGCCAGATCGGTGGCGGCGGATCTGTATATGTGCACCGCCCGAGCCGAAATTGCCGCTGCCGTTCGCCCTGTGCGGTGGCAATCAGAGAGCCAGATCGGTGGCGGCGGATCTGTATATGTGCACTGCCCGAGCCGAAATTGCCGCTGCCGTTCGCCACTGCGAAATTATCTGCCAGTTCTTTCTGAGCCATGAGCGAGACGACCGATGGAAGTCCTCCGTCTGCTGCTGCTGCTGCTGCTGCTGCTGCTAAACGAGCTGCCAGAGCAGAGGCCCAGCGCCGTCGCCGTCAGAATCCAGAGGTGCGTGCCGCCGAAGCAGAAGCTTACCTAGTGGAGTCTTTGTTAAAGGAATACGTGTGAAAAATAAAAAAAAAATTCTGTGATAGCGCATACATGTGTTGCTCGATTTCTTTGCCTCAATCTATCGAAAAGGTGAAACAGCTTATTTGCTGCGCTCAAATTTCGCATTAGGAAGTAACGTAATCGTCGGTAATTTTTTGTTTGTTTGTTTGCAGTGTCAATGTCAACCTTCTTAGTCATCAGAAGTGTTACCAGACACCACTTTCCCATTAACAAAATGCTGGTGCTGAATGGCTCCAGTCAGTTGAGGAGCACATGACTAGCAATGCATCCTCAATTTCTGGGTTGATTTCCGTCGTCAATCTCAGATTCGAGGTCAGATGAAATGACAGAATCCTCCGACTCACTGCTGCTTGAGCCCTCAATAAAATCAGCCACAGATGCAGCGGAATCGCAAGATATTCAACTTTGACGAGTGCGCATGTCTTCGGAGCCCATTCAAAAATTGCCGCCAAGCCGGAAAAAAACGAACTCTGTAAGAAACAAACGTTTGGTCCTACTGTGTCAGATGGCGCAGTGTGCGAGTGGTGCGGTAGGTCTCAATAATGGTGTTGCACACCATTGTTAGCGTGCTAACAATGCCCAAAGGGCGTGGTAAGGAAATAAGTAGAGAGACACTAAAGAGGAATGCTAAATCAGTTTAGACTGATAGTCTTTCAAAACTCTAGTTCCATTAATTTTGCAGTACGGGGCTGATTGTTAGAAGAGGGAATAAAGACTAAGCTAAAGTTCCTTTTTTATTATTATTATTTCATGCCGAAACCCCAGCGCCAGCAAATCAGTGTAACAGCATGAATTTCAAAGCATTTTCTGGCATTTGGGCCATTCTGGTGCAGTAGAAGTCTTCGAAACTTGTGCAGTTCAGTGTTGGACTCCTTTAGAATGCAATGTAGTCCATCTATACTGAGAAAAAAATTAACTAGGCCCAGCCACATGCCTTTAACAAGCACAATGTCATGGTGAGGTGGCGACAGGAGAGCTTTCACTGCAGCAGTTCCCCTTGTCTTTCGTTTCCACACTTTTTCTGGCTTATCATACCTCCTCTCACGTTAAGTGTGGCTTCACTGCTATTGCAGAAACATATCTACTAACACAATTAAATTTATTTTTATTTTTAGTTTGTCTTTAAATGCATACCTGCCGACCTGTGAACTTTAAAAATCGTACAAGTCCTGTGGACACGACAGCAGAAGGGGGGAGGAATAGGATGAATTTTTCTTTTCAAGTTTGCCCCAAACATGCATCACCGTCTGTGGGATATAGACACACTATCAATGATGATTTTCCTGTAGATGCAGCATACATGAGGTGAAACTGACAAACAACACATTGTTTTTCAGGCCATGAATTCTTGCTGTTGGCTATTTTACCTGTTTCAGGAATAGGTCTGTATAAACTTCCTCGACGCAGGTACCCGTCTGGCGTACTTTTATTATCAGCTGATTCCCTAAGGTGCAGTCGGAGACAGACAAGCAAAGCTTTTTCACTAACCTATTTTTTTGTAAAACTTGAAGTGCACATAATCGTATAAGAAGCCTATATTCGTTAACTTTACGGAAAATTTGGGAGGGTTGGCAGGTGTGTCAAGAGTCTAGAATGCAAACCACACGTTCCCTTTCACCTGTACTGAGGTAACGAAACTGAATAGCATCAGCAAGTCAACCTCAAAGCTTTGCCTAGCAGGGCTTTTATGTAATCTAGCATATGTAGACACTCACTTGTAGCATCAATGAGGTTCTGCGCCTGTTCCTCCATCCATTTCTGGTAGTAGAACTTGACGTTCTCCTTGTGCTTGCGACCATTGCAGTGGGTCTTGCGCACCGACGGCTAAGCGATCGTGAGCATGAACAACAAAGGTCAGTACATCTTCCCAGAGTTCAGCACGTGTCTGGCCACTGCAATACTTGGTAACACCAGTTAGTAACTGCAGCCACACTTCCTTGACGGCCAAATCAAGCTCTGCTCTTATGTCATTTTTATGAGTAACAGTTGTAACAAACAACTTCTAAAATTTCAGACGCGAGATAAGACAACAAAGGAAAAAAAGCAACGTTAACTCCCGGATTAACAGAACATAATCCGATTCCGATTATCTTCGGCAGGTTTGTTTACGAGCTTTACATAGTCGCCCCGGTACAAGCAAGTCGGCGGCCAGATTTATTCTCTTTTGAAACAATATGGCCGTGACGTCATACACATCGAGACAATCAGCCCGTTCATCAGTCAACGTTTTTAACGTCTAGCCCCCAACGTAGGCTGCAAGAAATCTAAAAGCCACGCGATCGAAGGCTCTGGGAGAGAGGAGGACGACCACTTACCGAGTCGTGCGTGAGGTAGGTGTCACAGTAGTCGCAGTAGTACCTACAGCATGTGAAAATGGGAGACAAGAACATAGAACAAACGCAGCGAACTTGCCTTTGCACAAATAAGCAATCGCAGATGGAGAGTAAACGTATCACCGTAATTTACCAAACATATCTATAAGAGGCATAGATCCTTCACCGCACTCAGCCTTTTATCGATTGTTTCTACCGGAATGGTCCTGAAGGCAGACAATTAGGAGAGAAGAGCATGCGCTACAAAAGTTTTTTGGCTCTCCGTTACCTACTTTAGGCTTAAGCCCTTACGCAGCGCTAGCTTCGCCCCGGGATAGAGGAAAAGGAAACTTAAGTAAAGTGCTTTACGCAGCAGTTGCAGGAAAGGTGTAGGGACTTTCGTAATAAATCAATCTCTTACGGTCTGGAAAAGCAGAGAAACGAAAGAAAAATATGGTTAGCACCCTTGGATAGGGAAAACTTGGTCAATGCTTACTTCGGCATCTCGACCAGGCGGCCTCCTCTTCGGACTCGCGATTACACTGTAATGCCAAGACAGCAATTCACTGCCGTCTCACATAACAGAGAACGGCGAAGGCTTTCAGAGTTTCGCCTCGAGCAATAAATTTCGCAGCACTAATTCACACTGATGCGCCGACGCCTTCACCTTCACAACTGCAATCGCCTCAATCAAGCCCAAGCAAACGCACATCGCTAAGCCGGTTTCCGTTTCCTGTAAGCGCTGCGTATTTCAAAAGCTTTGGCCTCGTGGCTTTGGCCAACGGCACGCCTTGGCAGTATCCTGCTGCCTTTTACGAACAAATAACAATTTAAAATTTTGCACTTATGTTTTAAGTTTTTCAATGTACTGTAATTACACTTAAAAGAGAGCGTAACATACATAGTTTAGTCCACGTTTAGTCACGCAAACCAATGCGCAAACGAAGTTTCGCCATACTAAGTGGACGTCGTCTATCATCTGGCAACTATTGCCTCATTTTCATTAAATTTTGTTTTTATTAAAGCAGCCAAGCAGAAGAACTCTTAAGGTGAACAGAGTAAGCCACGATGTGTGCCGGTGTTGTGCGATCATGCCGCAAATCCGCAGCCTTTGACCTTTTATTCGGCGCGATCGTGTTCACAATGCTACTAGACATTTCGAGAACTAAGGACGTCTTCGAAGACGCCGAGACCGAGTTGACGGTCACCCTACGTGCGGGTGGTATCGAGTGCTTTCACCAGCCGGCAAAACAGGGTCAGGTGCTCGAGGTAGAATACCAGGTGAGTGTTTGCTTTTGCGCACTGGTTGTACAGCACGCTTTCCCAGCTTTCTCTGGTGCTTATTTACAACACTGCACGTGCGGTAGTTGCAAAACGCCGCGACAGTGCCGATCTGGTGCGGATCTCCCGCGGCGCTCCGAAGAGATTGCACTATGATAGTTAGAACTACATTAGCTTATTCCGAATAGTCAATGACTACAAACTACATTAGCTTATTCCGAGTAGTCAATGACTACAACCTCGGTGCAAGTGAGGAAAGACTTCATTTGGTCCGGCTATTACCCACTTTCGGTTAAGCGATAGCCTGAAACTTGAAATCATTAGTCGACCGTTCTGCGTTACCTGGATAAACAAACTGCGCGCTGCTCATATTGTGTCCTGCTTCTTTAGAATCGTGCAAGTCCGAACAACCTTCTAGTAACACCAACTCTTTTGCGAAACAGGAAAAAACGTTGACACGCTTTTACACGAGCTCCACTGAAGGCCACCCTTGCTAACAATCACCTCCCACTTCGCTACGTACTGTACATCGGCGCGGGCAGCGACCTTACACATTTGTTTGTACAGCGTTTAGGGTTTAAGTTCACTTTAATGCTGGCGCTAAAAAGACAAAGAACAATGCATGCTTTATTGGCACGAAGTGAATACGAATGTGCTTGCTTCCTGCACCGCAAAAAGTCGGTGTTGTCATGTGTTGCGCAACCTTTTTAAACGCGAAACGTAGTGTCTTTACGCTTACGGGCGAATTCGCTTGGTCCTCTAGCCTTCGCATGAAGGCCTTATGAAGGCGGCTTCGTCGATTCAACCACGCAGGGTCGATCCGGAGGTTCCAGCCCGGATTCTAACATTCTGTGCAAACGTGGTTGCCCTTCAGATATTCTCGATGGGTGCTTTCCTCGACGTTTCTAGCAGATGTAATCGAAGTACTTCTTTCTGCAGCTTGTTTAATGAACCTGAAAACACAATTTCTTGCAATCTCTTAATTCATTTCGCAGAAGCAGAGTTTTTTCTGTATACACTACGCAAACGCGCCGAGTATTGGCAGCTGGGGTTTGTGATTCGACACTCCCTGTCGCGCGGGTTGTTTGTTGGCCGCATGCGATTCGCCCGCCATCCATTCGTCACAAGGCGCATTGTCGTGTACTACCTGCGTGCGACGTGTATGCACGCCGATAGTCGCTAAAGAACTACGCGCGGCGCTGTTTCTTCTAATTTCTTGTTCTCCTTCCGTGTCATTGTGATACAGAAAGCAGCTGGGGGGGAAGCGCGCCGTCTGCGATAACTGCTCGTCCAAACGTCACAGGATGCGAGGAAAAAAACATTTCGAATCGCGGTGGTGCTTAAAGTACGTGTCACAGATTTGAGTAGAGCCAGCTGTTGCAGATGCAAGCAGAGCAGTCTCATGCTGCCAGCTGTGTTTAAGTGCAGACAGTAGCTTGCGACCTCAAAAGGGAAATCTGCCTTGTATTACAAACTTGCCGCCTTGACTTAGTATCTTGAAAATGGAGGGGGCAGTGCACAAAAAAGAAAAAAGTACAAGAAAGAAAATGGACAGCAATAACGCTGCAACTTGTAACTAGGCTTTATGAAACTAAGTTAGAAAGTAATAAGACTTAGTTGCAAATTAAAGCATTTGTATCATTCGCTCTCTTTTTCGTGCTGGGTTTCTTGCGCGCTGCCCCGCTCTTCTCGAGATGATCAGATTACTGAACTTGGCTGAGTGCACTTAGGAAGGTCATCTATATGCCTGCTGACCTTACTAACGACGGTTGCACTTCTGTTTCCGGAAACTGACACCGAAAGTGCTTACAGATGGCTCAGTTTACGGAGCTGGGCATTGGAGTGCTGCACTGTATTTTGAAAGGCTGTCATGTGAGCTGACATTTTGGATCACTTGGCTTTGCCACATGTTCATATATGTCATTCGGATCATCATTGTGCCACTGTCATGAAGTTTCTTGCATTCGAAATTGGGCACTGCAATATGTGACGTCTTGCCTTTAGGTTATACAATACCCATGCTCTTTTTTGAGTCTTGCCTCTAGATGTGGCATTGTATTTAGAGCTGCACGTTTCCACTAGCCCAAATTTCTTTTTCTCATAGTGGCAGCAGCCAGAACACAAGTAAAGAAATCCAAGCGGACAAGTCAAGAAATCCAATATCTCTGAGCATTTGTTCTGCATTGGGACAGGGCTTATTCTCTGAGAAATATCACAAGTGAAACATTGTGTCGGAAATCGGAGGGAAATTTGTCACCCATGTGTTGTGCCAACACATGGGTGACAGGCAGCATTTCCCTTTTTGAATTGAAATTACTAAAGAACAGAATAGAATTTTGGCGCTGAGCACAGGGTTACCAGCACTGGCAGCTAGGTTCTAGTGGGGACAAAAAAAAAACAGTTTCTACAAGTACCCAAATGACAACACAGCACTGGAATCCTGTGCTGTGTTGACAGGCTTATAGATTGCTGGCAGTATCATACTTTCAAGTAATGCCTCCAGAGCAGCATGAGGAGGTAGCATTGCGGAGTTCTTCACAAAATTAGAGTAGGCCTTGCTACATCTTTTTCTACTGTATTCAAATCGAATGAATAATTTTTCATTCATAGTCCTTCGGTGACTGCCCTTGACAAATTCTACCTGCCAGAATCGTTGGCAGCATACTTTAAATCAGCAAGAGCCTAACATATTTGAAATTGTAGCATTGCATCCTTCTCACATTTGTGTAGTTTCAACTTGTCTTTGTGACGACAACAGTGTTCATCCTGTTGCATTTGTATCATTTATTTGTGGGCTCTCAGTAACACTGGTACATTAGTTATGTTAAAATGCCTAACTTTTCATTTTGGCTGGATCGCACCACATTACAGGTCCTCGATGCCAACTTTGGCAACATGGAGATGCAGCAGAAGATGGATATCAACTTCATCCTCAAGTCGCCAACGGGGCAGGAGATCATCAATGAGCAGTCCCGAACAGAAGCTATTCACAGGTAAGGTGGCCCCTGCAAGAACTGTGCCTAACAATGCAATGCAGTAGAACACTGATTAGTAAACCTTTTCATGCTGAGCTAAATGCCTGTCATATGTACAGTGGCATGCATTTTTCTCTTAAAATTGGAGGAAAATCATTTCACGCTTACCACTGCTTTGTTCTTACTGGAATTTTGCAGAGATCACATTTTATGGTCTGCACAATTCAGTATAACACTTAGCACTGTTACTTGTCTGGCCTTTAAGAAAGAAAGAAATGCAAAGTTGCCTTCCTCTATGGGGAAGCTAGCTGCTTCCAAGGCAGCACTAGCGTGGACTCGTGTCGCCACCTGGTGGCAGCTGCAGAAAGCACTTGTTCCGGGATAGCTGCTGCATTGGCAAGTTGGTTGATTTGAAAACATTCAAGTCTTTTCGTTACACCTAGAAAGATGGTGTTGAGCATGTCTAGCAGCAGTTACTTCCATGTTCGAAGTGATTTATTCTGAATGACACACGCATGTGCTGCACTGAAGCATGGTATTAATATCAACCAAAATGTACAGTTTAAGTGCTGCCTCGGCAAAATTTGAAAGTGTATGGACGAGTGGTAGAGCCATACATTGAGTTTCTTGCAAGAAAAGAGGGAACTCTGGTGCTAGTGCCTATGGGAGCTGCGAGCGTGGCGGTTCCGCCAGCTTGGGAATGTTGATTGGCAAGTAGGTTTACCTAAGCATGATCTTTCTGACTTCAGGTGGCCTTGTGACATTGAACAGTGTTCATTTTCAACAAAGTAATGTGTCATAAATGCAACACGTCGCAATAATTCAGCATATGTGCAGTCTTATTGCTTTCTGCATTTAGAAGTATAGGATCGCTTCAAAATTTAGGCTGATAAAGTGCAGTGAATAAAGCCACAAGGTTGTTTGAAGCAACAAGAATGAAGACAAGACAAATCCATGTACTAACCATCATTCCCATGGTAGTTGAGCGATTGCAGCGCCAGAGTTTTACTTAGTAGAGAAGGGCAGCATGAAAAAAAAAAAAAACACCAAGGAAGGACACATAAACTGGACAGATGCAGACTGTGCCTGTCCTGTTTACAGTTTGTATGTTTCTTCTTTGTCCATGTTTTTTCGTGCTTCCACGTCTATACTTGACCAATGGATCAACCAGCCTAAACCAAAGTTGTATTTCCCCTAGTAATTTCACTAGGACCCTCTATGTAGGCACAAGAGCCATTGATACCTGTCTCTTGTAGTACTCAGGCTACAGTACACATCCATTATCATCTACCTTTTGTTGGCAGGCACGAAGTGAAGGAACCCGGTGACCATACGCTGTGCTTTGACAACAGCATGTCGACAGTGTCCAGCAAGACTGTCTACTTTGAGGTCTATGTGGACAAAACCGGAGGTGGAAGTCAGGAGGACGACGAATGGGACGCTGGCGAGATTCCGTACTCGCCTGAGCTGGTGTACAATGACACATTCAAGGACATCAAGGTACGAAAAATGAAAGATAACACTGCACACCTTCCCCTGCTTAGCAATGACAGATATTATTGTACTGGGTTGAATTGAATTTTATTATGCAACAAAGTTGAGAGGACAACCAGGCATAAGAAGCTGTAATAACACCTTGAGGAGAACTGGCCCCCTAATAGAGAGCATAGCACGTAAAGGTACCAGCATGATCTTTTGTTGAGTGTTGATTACAGCAGAAAATATGAATATATATATATATATATACACACACACTGTATAGCTTGTACATATGCATTTCTTTTTTTCAAAGGTTATTAAAAAAGCAAGAACTAGCTAATAGAAACATGAAAACAGCATAACATTACACATATTCAATCATAAAAATATATCACGCAGTTTTCTTAAAAGCTGCGTAGAAATATCTAAACATCAAAATAGGCAAACAAACCTGGAGAATTTGTTGACCATAATTAGTTCTGCACATGTTAACCTTCCTTCAATGTACATTGTAGACTAGCTTATTGTGAAACCCTTTTGATGCAGTATGGCATTTCTTTCTTGATGTGTCGTATGTCTGTGATGACACCCGTGTCTACCCGCCATGTTCGCAATGGCATTGCGACGTTGAGTGCAACGTTCTGGTTCCAATTCCAGCCACTCGAGAGAAATGTGAACAACATTCTTGCTGCATTTTCCATTTTCCTAGTGCGTATGTTTCTTATGCCTGCTTTCACATGCAAATCCCCACCAACTGGCTCAACTTCCTGATGTTCAAATTACTTTGTTGTGCCAAAGGGCTACATGCCCCTCACCCCTACCCTCCCCCCCTTCCCACCCCTCTTTTTTTTAAAGCAAAGAATTTTCTTTGGTAGCAGGATGCACTTTTTTCTCTATCTGGCCAACAGCGCACACACTTGGCAATTATTGTTTGTGTCACAAGCTGGGCACGTAGCTTTGTCGCCTGCTTGTGGTGGCCTCTCTGATTGCCACACGCATGTCGACTGGTTTATCGCTAAGTAGCAAGGATGATAGTATTCCTTCTCTTGTCTGGTCTGCATCGTTGTCAGCGTTCACATCGCATCATGTATAGAGAGGGGTGTTTTGCGGCATGCACAACAGCGAAAAAAAGTGCAGTAGGAGTTTGTGCGTTTGTATAATGCCTAAAGCACGACCAAAGAAAAGGTCCTAGATGAGATGAATTAAATCTTTGATAGACACGCTAGACATATTTGCCTTTACTCACCCAAAAGCCTTACATACTACTCACTCATTATGACGGCAGCACAGAGGGGACAGCAACAGAGAAAGGAAGGATGCAGAATAAGTGCTGACCTGTGCTTCAGTGCTTGTTGTGTACTTCTTTTCCTCTGTGTTGCCATCCCATTTGCCCTGCCATCATAATGAGTTTGTGCCAACTCACCTAAGTTTACACCCCATTGCATCACGCTTTGATCACAAAAACGACATTAAAAGCATAAGCATGACATCTTGATAGCCTTGCTGGTTCGTCTAGTGCATTTAAATGATCCACAAAGCCCAGCAGGGTCAGAAAGCTATTCACTTGCTTTGCTTAGATAATCAGGTTTTATAGTTTCTGCAAATTTGTTTCCCCCTTTTCAAACACGTGCAGGCGACTATCAAGAAGGTGCACGAGAACCTGAACCAGGTGACCCACTACCAGGACACCAAGCGCGCGCACGAGGCACGCGACCGCAACGTGCAGGAGCACAACTTTACGCGCGTCAACCAGTTCTCCATGCTCTTCATCGTCGTCATGCTCGTGGTCGGCGCCATCCAGGTCATCATGGTGCGGAGCCTCTTCGAGGAACGCAGCCGTCTGCGCAAGATCTTCCAGTACCTCTCCTGACAACGGGGCCATCACAGTTGTTGTCCCTGTCGTCAAATCCTCGTCGCCCTCCTTTCTCCTTCAACCTTGCCTCCGCTCTGAGAAACTGTCTGTGACAGGTGATCCTGATGTGGTCTTCTTTACTCGGGAGTGGTGGTGCCGTGCATTGTTGAGCTGTCTTGGAGTTTGAGCACTCTGACGGGCTCGTCTTTCGCCGGAAAGAAGTGCCACCCCACTCACATTTGCTTTACTCACAGTGTACTTCTATCTCGTTATGTTCACTGATGCGCCTGTTAGGTTCTCCTTCCCCTCAGCTCACAGAATGTAGAAGAAAAAAAAAAAGGCAGCAAGCACTCCCTTTAGGCCCACTTTTCTAAGCAATATTCTGGCAAAATCGGCTGCTCCTGTATCTTTTCAATGAAGCGGAAGTTTACCTAGCAATGTGCCATTTTTTTTCTTTCTCAACTACATGTGTCTGCGGGAGGGGCTTTTTGGCAGAATGTCTGGTCAAGAGAGGCATTGTAATTAGCATTTTTATTTTTGGTTGCTTTGTTGAAGATATTTCGATACCACTTGATTCAGCTGTGCAAGTTGGTATGCACAAGGGTTTTCTGTTTCCTGTGTTATATACTTCACTTTTGTACGTTTTGTCTCGTATTTGTCATGTTTTTTGAGACCTATACCAAAAGAAAAAAACAAGTTTTTGAAGCTTGTATGAGAACTGTCACGTAGTCTATTGCCCTAAGCTTATGTTGCGCTTGTAGTATCTTTTTGTTCTCTTCTGCCTTTTCCACACCCTTGTCCATGAAGAGTCAATTCATTACCTTAGGCTATTATAAATGCACGTAACACTCTGTTTTTTTAAAATACCTTATGAGCATATATTTATTGCATGCTGATATCAGCAAGAAACATTTTAAATTTGCTCCATTGTATCTGACTATACGTTGTATAGAGGTTGGACAGTACTAGCTGTGGTATGCCCGCTTCTACGACTGTTGTTAACAACCTTTGGATGCATCAAAGGCAAAAGATTTTAAAGGGACACTAAAGGAAAGTATTAAGGCGAGCTAGATTGAATGATCAGGTTGTGTAACAATGAATTCGTCATTCATAGCAAGAACAGAGCTTTTGTGAGCAAGAAAATGACAAAAGTGGAAAGTCAGTGTGGTGCCAGCTATCTTGGACTATGGTACCTCTCGTGTGATGTCAGCGCTGGCTGATTCACGGAGAGCAGCAGAGAGGAAAGTCACGTGGAGGTTACGTCAACTCATCGATTCAAATTGAGGAGGAGCAGCGAAACCTTTGGCAACAATTTTCTACTCAACAAAACGGTATATCGACACATAGAAGACAATGATGGACTTCTGGATGAATTGTATATCAATCTAACTTGACTTAAGATCTTTCTTTTGTAGTCCTTTAACACTCAAGTCAGCTACTCTTCATTGAGCACTCCTTTGGAAGCATCACAGCAAAGCATGGTGGTACGCATGAATTGTTTCGTTCAGATAGGTGTCCACCAAGTTGTCAAACATCCTCATACAGTACTGCCCAATGTTAAAGGGAACATCTAGCTGGTTGTAAAGCCAACATAACTCAAACATTTCTACATAATTGAGAGAGAAAAATGGCCGAATTGACATGTTAAATTGACATCTATGTATTAAAAGATAGTTTGTGTGCCTTCAATGACCTATTGCAGATGTAATCGGTAGTCGGATAACTGGGTGTTTCCTTTAAAAGGTGGAGCATACTGTACAGAAATGATCAGCCTGGAAATGTTTGCACAAGGAGGTGGTAAGAGCACTAGTTCTTTGTGCAAGCATCTTTTCACCGGTAGTCTTATTGTCCACGACAACATTCCAAACTCGCCCAGCAAGAAACTTTGCTCAATGTCGGGCATCCTGCATGGTACCTCAGTCCTTTTTTTCTTGCGGGGCAGTCAGCATTGCATAGTGATAGAAAGGGGTTCAGCACAAAAATCGGTACAGACAGGAGAACTAAAAGAAATATAGATGGTACCGGCATTTTTCATTTACTTCTGAACCATTAATTAATGATGAACTGGCTAAGCTCTCGCAACTTCTTTATCAAGGTTACGTGGCTGTACATAATTTTAAGGAAAGAATTCTTTTTAATGCGTCCAAGTGAATTACTAATCTTGAAAAGACTTACTAGCACAAGGTTCTGGATGTTAAAAGCATCTGATTAATCCATTTTTTTTTTAATAGCAGCAAAAAACATCCGAATTTTTGTACTTGCGAGAGGAAGCAGGTGAGGGTTGTGGTACCGACCCCAAACTCGAACATCAAGGATGATGATTATGGCTTCTTTGATATTTTACTTTAGTTACACTCAATCTTGACAGCTAATGTTTTTATTTTGTTGTTGTCTGACTCCCTGTTCCCCTTTTCTTACTGTACTGTAGATAGATAGATTATTACCTACACGAGTGAATGTGATGCTTGATTTAGGAAAATCAAAATTGTCACTGCACCCAATTAGCAATCGCTTTCTTGCTTTACATTGTTACAATCTATTTTAGTTGATAACCTGCTTTACAGTCTCTCACAGACTTTTTTTTTCCTGACATACTTTCTACTTTGCCCCCACCTTTACTGTAGGCTAACACATGTCACCACATTGTGTGGCACAGGCTGGCTTTATGTTGGCACAGCCCAGTTTATAAAATGTTTTGAAGTTAATAGATTGCCATGAACCTGATTTTGTGTAATTCTCTTTTGTGTAGTTTCAGAAGAATGTCAGTGTTGTGGTTTATGTAAAATTTATCCTGGTGCTGATCTTATTCTGAAAATTTACATGTCATCTTGTCCTTTTTGGTGAAAATTGCTCCTTTTTAGCTGAACATATGAAGTGACTATTGCCAAATACTTGAATATGTACTAAGAGATTCGTAATCTTGTCCTTAGTGAGTGACAACTTGCCTATATAGTGGCAAATAAACTGCTACCCAGGTTATACAGAATTTGTATAAATGCATCATCCAATTATGTTAGCTCATTGTGATGACGTCGTGACAGAGGAAAAATTATTTCAATATTGGCATTTTTAGATACTATGTTGTGTAATGAAAAGGCACAGAGGGCCAGACAGGTTCAGTGTAGTTTTGTGGGCAGAACATGTACTGAATACATTGCTGAGCATCATAGACCGATTACACACGTAACTAGTCGATACACAGTATGTACACAGACTGGTTAGTATATGTAAGCAAAGGTGCTAGTTCAAAGGAGGTCAGCAATTTTCTTCACATGTGAATGTGGCTTCAGAGATTTACCACTCTGTGGGATTCATGCTGGGTGCGCTGCTGTCTGATAGTTTTTGAAACGAAGAAATTATGAAAGTACGGCATGTTTAATCATGTGTAACATGCACTGCTGGCATTAAAAGTTTGTAAACACTTGCACATGTCACTACTGCAATACGTTTTAATTCTCGTAGCTTTCAATTTTATGCCCCCAAAGTTATGCAAAAATGTTTGTCATCTATTGGCCTTCACACCCCATTCTCGTCAAAATCCAGGCCATGTGTGAGCTGAAGACCAAACGTGCATTACGACTGCACCACTTAGCCAAAACGAGCCTGTGTTGGGCTTGTGTTTAATGAAATGTCAGCTCTGTGCTTGTCAATTTATAAATCATTTATCATAACTGGTGTTCGCTTAAGCATGGAGCAGACAAGCAGGGTTACATTAGTCTCTTTAGTCCACAACCAATTTTGTTAAACTTAGCTTTGCCTTCATTGGCTTGCATGTGTTTGAAAAGCGGCATTTTCCTGGTCACTGTTTTCACACCAGTCACTATGGGCTTTGTACTTGCTGTTACCACCTTTCCTAGTCCCACCATCTTTGCTTCCTAGCTATTATAGGGTGGGTAGACAGTGTGGACTGTTTTATCCAGAGCTTGTACTGTAATTCTGTACTCCTTATTAGATAGTCCTAGCCCCTGACATTTGCATATTACTGTTACTATAATACCAGAGGTGTAAGTGGCAACATCAGCGTCAGTGACAATACCCTGCAATGAAGTGTTGAACTACAACGTGCTACTAGCATCAAAGTTGCACCACTCTTTTTGGTGAAATAAGACACTTTCATGAAGATCATGGCACTGCCGACTCCTTTGCAGCAGCAGATGAACAGAACATAGCTGGTGCATTGTGTAAAAGTTCTGTGTGTTCTTACTGACCAGAGTGTCACGTGATGATGTTGCTATTGCCAACATTACTGCTTCAGTCTACATCTCCACTCTCTATTGTAGTACTGTAGCAGTAATGACAGATTTAGCACAACAGGGATAGTAGCGTTGATAGTGACGTCTTGCGAGGCCGTGACCATAACACACCTGAAACACGCTTCATTGCATGGTGCCCATCCTCCAAGACAAAAAATTTTTAAAAATCTTCGTGCAGTGTGGTACTGTCGGTTGTTGCAATAAGTACTCTGTGCTCTAGGGTTCAAAGTGGTGTCACAAGATGGCGTTATCGGTTCTGCTGCTCACATCTACACCTTTCGGTTCTTTTTGTATGTGCCTGACTTAAACCCCTTCATTGTGCCATAGCGGTATGAATATGTGCACATGTTTAGCATTTTGTAACTGCAACGCGAGGCAACTTTTCAGTGGCATTATTAACTAGCTTGTACACTCTAGTTACCACTATAGTACTAGTCCATATGAATGGAGGCAGCTGGTTAGGCCAGTACTTTCATGCCTTTGAGTGTTTTGTAAATAGGCTTTTTGCTGTACTGGTACCCTAAATTTGCACACAAAGCCATACCCACAGTTCAACACTGTTTGTGTGGCAGAGTCAACACCACATATTTGTGCACACGTCTGCAGTGTGTTATCGAATTGCCTTGCCTTGCAAAGTGGCTATGTCTGTTGCCTAGAATAAAGTGAACACACCGTTTTCACATCATGGTCCCAGCCACATCACTTTCATTGTGAATATAGTTCAGAAGAAACGCATTTGTACACGGCCAGTTTTTGAGCACGTCAAAATTTCAGCAACGTTGGGCCCAGCAATGTTTCATCTCGAATAACTTTCCACTCTTGCGCTTGGAGAGTTCACGTTCATGAGTTCACGTTCACAAGTTCATTTTTCGAATATATTATCGCAGAACCATGGAAAGAGCTGCGAGACCCAGAATCTAAATAAGATGTAGGCTTCATGTATCACCATTAATTTCGGAGTAGGATCAACAAATGTGGGATTGAAAGCAAGACTTATCCGCTACTGAGCCTGTTAGCTTGAGTTACAAGGTAAATTTCCACATGCATTTCATTTAGCCGAGCATGCAATAAATGTAATGAGGCTGTACAGTTCATTCTAGCACACGAATGCCAATATAGTTTTGAAAGATAAATGTGCAAGAAATTAATGAAAGTGACAAATTGGTGCAAAGACAGATATTCTGCTTTTGTGACTGAACAGAACCTAAGCATTTTATTCAAATGTGCCCTCGTACTTTCTATGGCCGAAGAAACGCAAAACCAGCAATGGTTGTGCTAAAAAACTTTGCAACCAGATGGCAAAAAAATGCAATGCAGGGTTGCTTTTGGGAGGTGCGGGCTTTCACATGATGAAGCACTTATGACAAAGCTGGATACTTTTACAGCCACCACTAAGAAGCTGCTCATGGCCATTTTGTCGCCTTTGGTTTCGCTGCGAGCGACTTTAGCAAACCACTCAGCAGAGACCTGTACATGGTAGCTGCAGTGGCAAGCAAGCATTGCAAGCTGATAGCTTTGCTAACACAATGGAGCACAGTTCTATACAATTCTATACAATACTGTACATAGAATGCACTCAAAGTCAACCTGTGTATGACAATACCTGAAGTTACTTTCCACCACGAAAGGTGTAGTTCTTTTTTTTACTTGGTGATATGATAATTGTGATCATTGTGTGCGATTTGCTTTTTCATGCTGCACCTACTACATTCCTGCTGGAATTTTCATGCCCAGAAAGTACAACCAGGGCATTAATTAATAAAAGCAGTATGTGTGGCAGCAATAGAGATGGCTTGATTGGTGTAAACGCCCCAAATGTATAAAATCTTCACCTAACACAGGGAACATAAATGGCAGCATGTCAAGCTGGCCTGGTAAACATGCTTTTTTTGTTTAAAGCCTTATCAATGTCAAATGCATATTGAAGTTTGCCCTTCCCCCAAAAAAGGTTTTCGTTGGCCATTGTTTTTTTCTTCCAGCTGTGCAAGCAATTACTTTAACTCGCCACTTAAACTACACTCTAAAATTACACCCTTTGGGTTGTACCTTGTCCTCAAACAATAATCGTCACATGTCTCGCTTCTGTTTCCTTTCTTGAAAAATTTGCGCTCGCTACTTTCCTGTCAGAATGCTATGTTGCACTGTGCTGTTCCTGGCACGCAGAAGTAAAGAAAGGAAAGGCGCATTATTTGGGGATGGGATGAACCCCAGAGAGTGGAAACTTTTCTCAAGAATGTATGTGAAAGACAAACGTGTGAGTAAAATTAGTGTATGTCTGCCAATAATACAAGAACACAGAAAGCAAAAGTGCACTGAAAGAGAGGGGGGGGGGGGTTACAACTAGTCATGTATAGCGCATGTTCGGGCCAGCTATATCCGTGACAAGAGGCATGTATGCACATAATGTGCTTCTCGGGTGACATGGCGTCTCTGAGCAATGACTGATGCGTTTTTTTGTTTTTACCATTTGTCTGAACATATCTGTAAGATTGCTCACTTGGGTCCAGTTGGTACACATTGAAACTAAATAGAGTAACTGTGCATGGAACCGGACGGCAATTTGTAAGTTGCTTCTTTCTCTCTTTTTTTTATTATTACTATTATTTTTTTTAGCTGTCCCCCTTCATCTCACGGTGACACTAATAACCATGGGCATTATTCTTCACTTCATATGTTCATGTCTGCCATTTGTTAAGCTGTGTTATAATGCCGAAGTGAGGTGCAAAGACCAAAAAAATAAACTAGAAACTGCACTTGCTTACCAGCGTTCAACAGTATGTGTGATACTGCTGTCATTCATACGCAGATGCTTAGTTTTGGTGCTAGGGTGCATTTGGCACCCAGTTATACTGCAATCATGCATTGAAATTTCGTGTGACGAATCACAAGAGGTGTTCTACTTTGTTTCGGCATGGTAGTACGTGATACGACAGAGATCATCGAAGTTTTTTTCAACCAATGATTACTTGTCGCATGTGAATTACAACCCGACTTGCCAGTATGTATAAAGGAGCTCTGTGGCCGAACATTTTGCCCCTTAGGACACTTTTATGTTTGCCATAGATTCTGAGCAACTATGGCCATTTGAATGCAAATGTGTTGGTGTTCCCTGTCCTCCTGCTTAAGGGAGTACATGCTTTATGTTGAATTCACATTGCTATATTTTTTTTTCACCAAGTTAAACAATCCTTCCAGTTTCTCATGCATAGCGTGAAAAGTGGGAAGGAAGCAGAGAGTGGCAGCTCAAAACACAGCTGCCTGATCTGACAAGCCGATGCACTATTTTTTGTTGAACTCGTCCTGATGCAAATTTTTACTAATTTCTCTGCCATTTTTTTTTAATTTGTGGCGCGGGTTACACGTGTGTGTTCTTTGCATTTTGTCTGCATCTAAGAAAGGATGCACACTTTGTGTAAATTTTGTTCGCTTAAGAAAACAAGGCTGCCGTCAGGCTGTCATCTGCGCTCAACATCGTTTTTCTTCTTTCTTGTGCACAAGCAAAGTCACTGCATACGGAAGCATTTATTGGGGCTGGTGTTGCATACGCATTACTTTTCTTTCCCATTTAATTTCGCAGATTTAGTAAATTTGTGTCATTGCTAGTAGAAGAGGTTTTGTTCTTTTACAGTGCACTTGTTAGTAGCCTATGCGAATTCTACTAAGTGTTTGTCTGGAAAGTGATTGAATGCCCATACTAAAGGATGTCCAGAAAGCCAGTTGCGATTTAAAATTTTTAGTAGTTTACAAAACAGCAAGCCAATCTTGCCACAAACAATTCTACGCCAGAGTAAAGTAGCAATTCCATTCCAACTCCATTCCTGTTCACGTTTTATCAGTGGTCCGAGCGGCACCATGCCTACATTGCCACCAGGATTGGCGTGTCATGAGCAGCGGTTGACATCAAAAGGAATAGAATTGAGCTAAATGTATTCTTGTGCTATACTGGCCCTATTTTGCATAACGAATAGCACTTTAACAGCGCATTAAACTACTGCATCCACCCCTGTGTTGACAACAGGTGCGTACAGATGCTTTCACAGCACATACACATTTCTGCACACTCTCCATTGGAATGTTCACAACGGCATGCAATATTTGTGGCTATGGATGATCGAGAGGAAGTCTTGATTCAATAAATTTGTTGCTTCAGCCAGTGCCCATAAGGAAAAGTCATGCGGCACGGAAATTCAGGATTGGGGGCAGTTTTGAGCTTACAAAAATTTGAAATTGACTTTCTGGGCATCCTGTAGCGCGGCGACTATGATGTACCAAAGATGTATGGACAGGCATGACGGGTTGTAATGTATTGTCCATGTAACTGTACGTGCAGCAGTAGCAGCAGCCATCATTTGTCATTGCGAAAAAGCATGCTCTTTATTTTGTCAAGAGCACAATAAACTCTGTGATTCAAACCAAGGTATGATTCATTTTATTATAAGACTGTTTCCAGCTTTTTGCTCCATGTCATACAATAAAATATAAAAGCAGTTTAAGATGGCAACTAAAAATATATATAACAAGAACAACTTTTTTCTGGACCGGCCTACTGTGGAACGAAGTTGTAAATCTACACAAGCACATACGCTGTCAAAGGTAAGACTAAATAAAACTGAGTCTGCACATAAAATGTGCAAATCGTACATTATCTGCGATGTCAGTAACAGCGAATGAAGAACATGCTTCTTGAAGAATTTTTTAAAATGGCTACAGCTAAAAGCAATGGCCAATGCCTTTGGTCACAAAATACATGCACGTAAACGATGCAATTTAGACTGCCTAGCCCCTAAAAACAAAACCCAACAAGAATTCTTGTTGGACTAGGTTACGGTTACCACAAAAGAAGAATTTAAATATACATCAGCACATTATGTGTCAAAGTAAAGACCAAAAAAAGTGCGTCGAGTCGCATCACCTGAAACGTAGCGCTTACACAATTTTTAGTGATGCCAGTTTTGCCAAATAAAAGAAAACCTCTGGCATTGAAAGGTCTACATTTGAAAGCGAGTAATAGCCAATGCCTTTGGTTCTTAAAGGCATGCAAAAATTGATGAATATAGCGTGTCCGTTGTCTGCTCCAAAAATCTCCAGAAAGAAAGGTTTCCTTGCAACAGTCGCAGCAGCTAAAAACTGATAAAAAGGTTGCACATAACAATTTCGGAGCAAACATCCTGTAAAAAAAGCAGAAGTTGCCTCTTCATGAATATGCTTCATACATGACCCACACTATTGGCACTGTGACATCCTGCTAACCAAACTATTATTTCAACTGATGGTTAAGTTTTCTACTTTTATACATAGCACTGAAACATTTCGGCAACACTAACATCATTGGCACAAAATGAGGCTCGTAATCTCGGATACAAACACACTTGCACGCCAGCTTGTAAAATGTGTTTTACATTCCAGCTTGTGATAGAGGGTCCTGATTAATTTTCATCTAGGAAACGCTTAAGGTGTGCATTGATATCAGCACCAAGATGTGTTTTCTCCAAAGGTATTTTCTTGTCTTTGAACATTTGCTCAAAATGCAGTTATACCTGCTTAACGGCTTTAAAGAAGATGTAATACCACTTGGACCACGAAAACACCAAACACCAGTTAAAGCTGCTGTCTGCCCTAAATTGCCATCAGTGATCTATTAGCCTGAACAATAACGCTGATAATTGTAATATCTAAGGTATTATGTTGGTAATCTGTTAGTCACAAGAGCTTTGCTATTTAGAACTTCCAAATGGAGAAACACTCTAACACGTGTTACACCAACGTGGAAGAGGACACACAACATTGGTCTAGCATTAAGCAGAGAAAGAAAATTGATACAACAAGGATCCACTAGCAACAAAGCAAAATGTAGCTAAGCTATGGCTTTAGATTAGCTCTCTCAGATTGCAAGCAAAGAATTGTGCAATGTCCACGATC
This sequence comes from Dermacentor variabilis, assembly GCF_050947875.1. Lineage (NCBI taxonomy): Eukaryota > Metazoa > Arthropoda > Arachnida > Ixodida > Ixodidae > Dermacentor > Dermacentor variabilis. Next base: position 40,904,669 of record NC_134577.1, read on the forward strand.
CTTCCAAAAAACATGCTAGTAAGTGGTTACTCGTTCTAGATTTTCTAAACTATGGAAACATTGTCTGCTACAGTCATAGAAAGATATACATTTATCCTTTGGACACAATTAGCACACAAAGAATTTCTCCAATGCAATACTATGACAATTTCAGCAATCTTAAACATAATGAGATATGGCAATTACCAAAGACACTTCCCCCAAAACAGTGACAAAATTATGTCAAGCCTCCATGCTAACTAATATGATGACAATATTTCTCCATAAAAACGTCACAATCTTAGTAGCTATCCTCATCATCAGATAAGACAATGACCGATGGTTGCCTGTTCTTCTGTGACAATTCCAAGGACTCGCCTCTGGAGTCAAAAAGTGATCCCGAGTGATCATAGCTTTCCTCTGACTCCAACTTCACTGATTTGACAACTTGAGACTCATATGATGCCAGAACATCTTTCGATAGTGTTTCCACTTTAATCTCCACTTCTCTCGAGCATTGCTTGGACACAGGTGTGGACGTCACTGTCTCGTTGAAGTAGAGACGGCGCCTCCCGGAGATTCGACACTCGGGCAAACCTTCAGGTCCCACAGAACTTGAGGCTGTTACTCCTCCAGCATCTCCACCTGCAAGTCGATCCGGACTGATTCCTGAAGGCGACGTAATGCTTTTCCGTGCAGCTAGGTTTGGTCGTTTCGGCGGTGTGCAGCCAATATCACTTTCTGCATCGTTAACTTCACCGTTGCTGAGCTGCATGGATGTCATGAACTCTTCTTTCAGTGAATCCGAGAGGGAAAGGTTGAAACTACCAGGCCAAGAAGGTTTTCTAGAGTCCTCAGTCTGGGTAGAACTTTTGAGGCTATCTGCGCCGGTAACACAGGCAGCCTCCTTCGTGCTTATATTTGCAAGGGCCATGCCGTCATCTGCCGAGACTAAACTTTTTGCTCGTTTTGACAGTTCCGCAGATGTCGGTGAAGTGCTTCTCCTCGCCTCATCATCAGGCTGAGTTGTCAATTTCTCTTGCACAGAGATAGTGGGCTTCTGTTCAGGCAAGCTTGTAATCGAAGATGAGCTGTCTGCTCGTTCAGAGGTGTCTAGTGAGCTATTTGGTTTCGTTTCACCCACAGGGTTGTCTTTCTTGGGACATAAGACTTCCTCCATCGTAATCACAGATTCTTCCAGAACTGAATCTGGTTTAGGAGTGACAACATGCACTGGCTCAAGTGGCTTGCCGGGCTTTTCTGGAGCGACATCGCCTGCTGAACTTGTTGGCTGGGGTTCGGCATGTTCTTGTGTTGCCCCCGCTATTCTTTGCGAAAGCGGCACATTGAATTCGTCCAATGAGGAGTCAACCGAAACATCTAATGGCTTGGCAGAGAACTTTGGTGACCGCGCGAAGTAACGGTCAACAGTTTCGGTGGCCTTGGCTGGCGATGACTTCAGCTTTCGCATCCGCGTTGTTACTGACCGGCTCTTGCTACTTGGTGAAGCTCTAGACTTTTTCGAAGCAATGTCTGCAGCATTTCTTCTCAGTCTCTTCTCGCCTGTTCCCTCACTTTCGTCTTTGATGACTTGCTGCGACTTTCCAGATGTGATGGTGAAGTATCCCCGTATGTCACTGTTGGTCCCTGTTGAGTAGAGTGGATTATTTTAAGTATGTGTTCCGCAACCCAGAAATATTTTTTTTAGCAAAGTGAAGTGTCACTGCCATTTGCGCCAAACATCAAGTATGCATACTGTATTTTTGAGCGTATAACCCGCAGCAAAATTTCAAAATTTTGAAAGTGGGGGGCAGCTAATATGCGAAATTCAAAGTTTCGTTATCTCCTAGGGAACCCCGCCTTCTCGCCACCCTTGCATGTTGAAGCTCCCTTCTCCCTTCTTTAACAGTCGCTCATTCTCCCCCATTTCACGGGTCACCATTTTGCGTTTAGTAGTTAGCGAATTTAGCACGCATTGCCGGCAAATTCATGCATCGCCCATTCCCGTGGCGCTCCCTCAGCCTGCGAGAAGTGCTTTGCGATAAACCACCACTGGGATTTTTGGCTTAGTCGTATTTGTTCCGTCGCCATTGCCGATGCGAGGGCTTCTCTGTCCACACTGTCATCCGCTGTTGTGCGACTGCTAGCTGCAAAGTGATCCGGTTCACGTCAGATATAATGTGAATGATTTGCCTGCGATAACGTCCGACGAGTGAATACAGCTTTGTTAGCATCACCAAAACTACGACATAGACAAGTCGTGCATCCGCGAATGCAGACTGTTTTTGCAAAGATTTGAGCAATGTTGTATGTAGGTGGATGACACGTGGGAATATATATATTTTTTTCTTCTTTCCAGGCTGTTGTAATTGGGGGTGCAGATTACACAAGATGGCGGGTTGTATGCGCAAAAATACAGTACATGGGCTAAATTCTCTCCAAGGAGTTCAAGTTCTCCTAGACGATTGGTTAACTTTTCTTTCGCAGTTACTGTACTTGCTGTCGATGCCTGTCAAACTATTACTGTGTTTATTTTAAAAACTTCATTATTGTTTAAGTGTCCCAATGTTCTTTTCATAAACTTTGCCGATGGCACTATGTTGACACTGCAATAGCCTAAAGTAACATACAATTCCATAATATGTCACATGAATCACTCACAAAGAAACCTTTCACCACTTACCATCTGTAATCGCAGCTTTCTTCTTGCTCTTCTGGTTCTGTTCATCATAGAATGCCTTCACCAGTTCTGGATAGACATCCTCAAACAGCTCCTGGGGCTCCAAAGTGTTTGGTGGTGATGACTGTGTCCACACTAGGAAATTCAAACAGTGCAAACTGGTCGGCATGTTTCCACAGCAGAAACAGTGTGATTGCTCCTTGAGTAAGTTTATTAAACCGATTACTTAGTAGAACCTCCATATAACCCTCAGTTGAAGACTTTGTTCTCAAGAAACAAGTCCAGTACAATAACTGAAGAGCACTTGTGCAATGCATGTACAGTTGAGCAGATGAAGAGGCAAGGGCAAAGCACAGCGAGTGGAGCTTTTGAAATTTGCTACGGTATGCAGCTTACAGATATACATATACTAATAGGCTTTAGGAGCCAACTAGTCTGCAATCCAGATTCAAGTATTTGTGGAAGCAGAGCTTTCATAGTAAAAACCTGCAACTCCCCAAAATTTTCTTTAATTGGCAGGCCTTCTGGCACAGCTAAAAACTATTCACCGCTTAAGTCACATGATAGAGTCACGCCTCATACCAAACACGGATAATAAATTAGCGTGTACTATATCAAAGTAAACCTGAAATGTTTGTTACCGATATTGGCATGTAACAAATATATGCTTATAACAAATGTCGGACACAAGGAAAGTATTTTCATGCCATATGCAATTTCGTCAGTTGGTTCCCTTTATTTGGTGCAAAGCTATACAACTATCACAAAGGTTGGGAAGTGGTGCTGACGGTTCTCATAGCATTGCAACAGTCATCATTGCCGGTCCAAGTATGAATAAATGCTGTTTAACTCTTGCAAAATTTTTTTTTCCTACGAAATGTAGGAATCACATGGAAGCAACAACTCGCATCATGACACATGTGACATGGCTGCAGAGCATTGCGGTGAGTGGCTGAAGTGCAAAAAAACGAAGCAACATGTGGGCTGACCTGCTGCATGTGCGGAGATCTTTCTGTGACGATGCCGATGGCAAAAGGAATGCGAGTGGTCTACCTTTTCATGTTACTGCCCCTGTGCTATTTAGGAGGGATGCAATGTCACATGTACATTCTGTTGGTTTTAGTTGGCGACCATTTTTCATCATATTATCACTTATCAAGTTATTGCTAGGCAAAAGTCATGCCTATGTCTGAAATTCATTGACCGTTGTTGCCTAGTTTAAAGTGAAAGAGGCTTGTCTAACCAGAATGCACCCATAACATGAATACTGTTGCACATTCTCAAACCTAGATGAGTGTCAGCGATTTCTCTGTAATGTAGGGTGACACATGTACAAACAACAAACAAACTTGACCCATGAGTTTAGATTAACCAACCTATGACTATGCCAATGACTATGCCGCCACTATTGCTGAGTGTTGGCTGCCCTCTGATGCACAAATTAACCCAATATATAGTCAAATTTTTAACTCCCAGATCTTGCAGTGTTTGGTTCTTCATTAGTAGCTCAACGTGGCTGTGTCTCTGCTCTTGCTCCAAGTGGCACCAGAGGGCACGGGTTGTGGTTTCTACCATACCTTTTTCCTTCTTTTGTGACACATATTATTGTATTAATTTTTATTATTGCTGCCAGGGTGCAGCACTTGCGCCTGCATGCTCTAAAGTGTAAAGCCACACCAACATCAACAAGCCCTAAGTCAGCATCTGATAAAAGACCGGTAAACATGCTTTGAACAACTGATATGTGTTTTCAACATCCTGCATTCGGTCGTCGTCCCATCAAGGCCAGCAGCACAATGCAGCGCATTCATGCGAAAGCTAGAGCTCTGCAGTCTAAACCGGATACAACTACGCAGACACCCACCATCTGCACAATGCTAGTTAGCTTTGCATCCTGTAATGATTTTCTGTTAACTAGCCAAATTACGAAACAGTGAGAAATGAAAGAAAATAGACTTCGCGACTCACATTCGGTGGCTAGCCATTCAACCTCGTAGAAGTCGGCATTTTTCCGCACTCGTTCCTTGACGATCCTAGTCACGTGATGAGAAAACAACGCATTCTCAACACAGCAGCTAGTCTGAATCCTTAGTCAAGAGAATCAAAATGCATTTTTAACGGTGAGCAAATCAGTCCTATGGAAATCTGTAAGGTGATGACAATTTCTCCATTTCATGGTCAGGCATAAAGAAAGCTGCTCAGACATAGTAAACCTTTTATCGTTGAAGGTGCATTACACTGTGTTCAAAAAGAGCCAAAAACTGAACTGAGCAAGTTTCAAGAACTTATACTGGGTCACAGCAGCCAAAATACTAAAGAAATACTTCAAAAATCATGTTGTCTTAATGATGTATCGGCAATAGTATATTACGGCGCGAAATTAAAAAAGAATTGAACACTGACCTTCATTTTCTCTTGAAGTAATCAACATATACTGCATGTATTCAATACAAATAGAGTATCAAAACAACATATTGATACGGAACAGCCACCACAGTGTGGCTGCACTGAGGAGAAAGAAGAGCGGAGTGGGGACGTGGGTGGAGAAAGAGGTTCCGAGCGTACAGAACGAATGGATTGCAGGCCGACGTTGGACAACTCTTGACGGACGACGGCCTCGATCAAGGAGATTGTCACTGGAGAATGATCGGGCGAGTGGAATGAAGGGGCCACCGGTTGTGCTGCTTCGACCTCACGACAAATGATGCGGGTCAAGTCGTCACATCGTGATGGCTGGTGGAAGAGGTCGTCACAGGATGACGTAGCAGCTGTGTTGGGAAGTCTGATGTTGTGCTGGGATACCCGGCGGCTTTTAGCATTCTTGAGACGGCGGCACACCTTGAGGATCCTATTGATACTGGTGACATTCATAAACACCAGTAAATTGAAGGCATTGTCAGCAATGCCTTTGAGGACGTGATTAACCTTATCGTCCTCAGACATGTTCGGGTCAGCCTTGGCACAAAGGACCAAGACGTCGAGAATGTACGACACATAGGAATCGGTCGACGTCTGTACATGTGTGGTAAGGGCTTTCTTGGTAGACTTGACAATGGAACGGATTGCCATAAAGGTCGCGGAGCTTCTCTTTGAAGAGATCCCAGCTCGAGATCTCCTCTTCATGAGTCTGGAACCATGCCAGTGGAGCTCCGTCGAGGTAGAAAAGAATGTTGGCAAGCATAATAGTCGGCTCCCACCTGTGACTGGTGCTGACACGTTTGTATAAGCAGAGCCAGTCGTCAACATCAGGATTGCCGACTCCGGTGAAAACACCAGGATCCCGAGGGTGGGAAACGGCGACGGAGGTCAGGGCAGCAGGCAGAGACGCTTGCGTATATGAAGTGCTGCCAGCAGGAGCCAAAGTTGCACTGTCGCTGCGAAGCTCCATGACGGGTACGGGGAACGTCCGCCTCCACCAAATTAATGTTACATGTAGCTGATACCCAATGTTATTTACAATTTATTTACAGGGGAGCTAACGGAGGCCAAAATGGCAACGCCATATCAAGTGGGCACACACGTCGTCTTCTTTCTCTTCAGTGCAGCCACACTGTGCCGGCTGTTCCATATCAATATTATCAGTATAAGTTGATCTGTTATTTCTCTTTAGTGTCCCTTTAAAGGGACATAACCTTTTAGCTGGCGAGATAAGAAGCACTTGACGTAGAATGTTTTTATTGATTTATTTCTTCTTGATATTGTTCAAATACATACCAAATAAAATATTAAATGGTCTCTCTAAAAACTAAGTGAGATAATCCGGGTTGAAAATATTGTTGACCAGCTGGTTAGATGCAAATGTATGGTCCAAAACTTGTGCTTGGTACTTGGTTTGGCAAGTTAAATGTGTGTTCTTGAGATTTACCTCGATGGAGAAAAAATTACTAGCTTTCTTAAACAAAGGAAAAAATTTTTGCATTAGCGGTAATATGACAACCATGTCCGCTAAGACGATACCGATGCAGTCCTCAAGTTTTGTCACCAAAACATCAGCTGCTACCCACGGTCAACATTTTTCTGACTATCACTGTTGAGCAGGTACATAAATTAAGGTAAATTGAAAGGCACAGACTGATACTTGGTTTTGTATAGTGTTTCCAGATATTTTTGTAAGGTCAACAACATGGTTGTGCTGCCAGTCAAAGGGTTAAGGCATGCTAAAGCGATAAATTAATGCTCGAGAACGTTTAAGGCATCAATGTGATCGAGAACAATGTTTTAGTAATCGAGAAATTGAGGTAAATGCAGCGTGCAATTTGGGACTACGCCGGGACATTCAAGTAGTGGCCCAATGACACAGCGACTCCTCATTATAACTCTTTCACTAGTGCTCAACCAGTCATTATAGAAAGATCATTGCATTGCATTACGAGATGGAAGAAAATGCTACACTTGTCTGCTTCTATTCGATTCTTAGAGAAACTGTTTGACAACAACGTGAGTGGTCAAAAGGTTTCATTTTCGCTCGACTCTGCACCACCCACGTTTTCGCGTTTCAGTGGTTTCGTTATTGCATAGTGCTGCACTGGCTTTTCTGGCTCACAAAGCTCACACAAACTGCAAGCAGCAGAGAACGAGGCCCATGGAAACGATGCATGCTTTCCCATCCTCTTTCGCATTGCCGACTCTGTCTCGGCTCAGTTTCTTGCCCACTATTGCGTTTTGCACGAGAAAGTGCAGTGCCAGCTGTTCGGTGCCATTTTATTCACCGACGGCAGTGAAAGGTGATGATGGTGTATGCAACGACATGGCTCCTCGTTCGGGCCCAGGCTATTTGATTTCCGCAAGAGCTGTATGCATATAAACGGACCAAGGGGTCCGCAGGGTAAAATTTTGAGGATAGGTTTGTTGTTTCAAAACAAAATTAAATAGTGTTGTGGTCAAAGATAAAGCTGGCGGCCGCAATGACAACAATGAGCCCGGACTTTATGAAGAACGGGCTCGGGACACTGACAGTTGCAACTTAAGAAGGCAATGATGAAACTGTGAACATTTTCCCGGCACAATATGAAGCAACTTACTTTACGGGCTTCAAAGTGACAACCTCTTCGCAGCTGCTACCACCTCGCTCTAGGTGGCAGCGGGTCAATAGGGGGAACAGTTTCTCCCGGCTTTCTGCAGGCCCCCAGCTCAGCTTGTCGTACATGAAATCCTTCAAAGGCAACAGGCATTACATTACCTTCATGACCACATTGTGCTATGGCAAATACCACTGGTTGGTTCATAAACGCTATCCTAACCTTTGAGCAGGTGCCTGCGTCACACTCCGATTTTGCGAATTCCAAGATTGCCAGATAGAAACAGCATACTACTAAATGAATTTCCACTGCGGAATGAAAACGAAAGACTACTCCAACTGTTCAGGGAAGTTTACCTCCAGTTACGGTGCAATCCAAAACTAAAGCATGCCTTGAAGCTCTGCAAGGCCACGAAATGCCCAGTGCCTCCCACGATTCCTTATTTATTCTCCTCGTTATGCAACATTCAGTCCAATACACATGCATAAGGCACAACCAACAAACATTGTTTGCAGCTGCAAGAGAGCAGTGGGTGGCAGCAGCACCTCTATATTGGCATGTTGCCTCAAAAACGAAATCCATCAAAAATAGTTCCTGTGGCTAAATAAACTACTTACTCATTTAGCTTGAAATTTTGCATAAAGATGGTCTTTTCTGGTGAACTTTGTACAATGCCATGTTTGGATACAGTGCTTGTCTGTCTTGTTCAGAATAAGTCAGAAGTATGAATATATATGCTGTTTGCCAGCGTTGTCAGATATAAAAAATGTTTTTCTCAGAGCAGAGAGCAGTAGCACCATCTCACGGAGGTGAAATTCCTGCCATGGAAAGACAAGGGTGCAGACATACTTGACTACCGTGACAGCAGGTGGCATTACTTGTTGCTGCTTTCACTGTAAGAAATCTGTGTTTTTCACCTGGCACAGCCACGGATGAGGTACACTTCTTATTTATTCTGCGTGAAACGACAGTGCAGCATCATAACATGGCGCTAAATAAAAGCTCCCACAAAAGGGGAGCTTCGACCAAGAGAGAAGACTAGTCAAAAAACATGCTTAGGCCAGACTTCCTTATCGACACAACATCCAATCGATGCCTAACACACCTCCTCTAATTATGAGCACTTGCTTACAGGGGAAAACCATAATGGTCAGGCTTGATAAAGATTTTCGACCTGCTGTTCTCAAAGCATGTGAAAGACGTTCAGAGGTTAGGGTGTGGCTGTGAATATGATAATGTGTATTAAAGGAGCACTGAAACACTTTCTTTTGACCAAGGTAACACAAATGTTTCCAATCATTCCTGCCATGGAAAGACAAGGGTGCAGACATACTTGACTACCGTGGCAGCAGGTTGATTGTGTAAGCCAAATATTGTTCCCCTGTGCACAGCAGGGAACCTACAATTTGACATAATGCATTGCTCACTCTCTCCTGGAGTAACAGATATAATGCATGAGGTGTCATTATGCAAAATAGAAGTGAGGCTTGCAGACAGGACACAAGAGTAGAGAAGTGGACAACACGAACGCCAACTATCAACTGAAAGGAGCACTGAGGCGAAAAATGAAAGAAGACACAAAACTCATCTGCGCATGCTTGAAAATGAAAGAAGACACAGTTTTGTGTCTTCTTTCATTTTTCGCCTCAATGCTCCCTTCAGTTGATAGTCGGCATTCGAGTTGTCCACTTCTCTACTCTTGTGTCCTGTCTGCACGCCTCACTTCTATTTTGCATAATGAATCCTTACCAACTAGCTCAGCTTTCTGTCGTTCTAAGCATGAGGTGTGTTTCCAAAGGAATCAATGTCCTCAAATGTTTCAAGCATTTGCTTGATAGACTGCCAGTTAGTTAGGTATACATCGAGGTTCCTAGAAACCATTAGGTTTCTTCAACCATTACAGGGGCCCTGAACCACTCCCTCAGGCTTAGTGAAATAACAGTCCGTGGGTAGCATACACTGCTGTGAACATCTCAGCCAAGTTTTCCTGTCGTACGCAGTGCCTGGAGATTGCAAGCGGATCGCGAAGTCACCTTTCTCTCAAATGCTCTTTTTCAACAGAAAGCTCTGTCCCCATTCTTTTCTAGACGCACTATTTCGTCATTCCCTTAGACGGCTGCTATTGGCCGATAGCTGACATCAAGCTGCAGTCGGCTACATGGCGTAGTTACTGCGGCCACCGTGGGGTGCCACCACAAGTCCACCGGCTAAGCGCACTGTGGCTCTCAGAGGACAACCACATTTGGCCTATGTTTAGCGCGTCATAGGCACCAAAGGCAGAAGTTGTGGCATCGAAATTAACATCCAAAATTTAGAATGCCGACATTTAGGGCAGAGCATCGTGGTCAAGCCCCGCTGCGCCGCAGCCTTCATAGTGCAAGGCTTTGAAGAAGGAATGGGAGCACAGAGACAGTCATGCTTGATCACCATTAACTCCGCTTCCGCTGAACGCATTGAAGTACCTTTCGCGGCAAAGTATTTCTGAAATTTCTGAAATGGCCTATTTTCACTTCATATGTCTTTCTCCACTTCAATAAAAAGTGGTTCAGGGCCCCTTTAATGAGCGTAATGATGTGTTTGTCGAAAGAAAAAGCAGGAGCAAATACAATGTGCAGCGAATTAAAGTTAGTGCTCATCCTGTCGTTCTATCTTCATCTTTTGTTCCTGCTGGTAATCCGTTACCATGAGTTACTAAGCCCAAATCCACACTGTGCTCCGCCGCAGCTTTCAAAACCTATGCTCATCTTTTCTGCCTTAGGTAACATCAGCAATGGCATTCCATGAAGTACAGCGACCCATAGATATCAGCCATTGGGCACACACCTGCACACCATTCAAGATTTTCTAGGAAGTGGGGAAGCAGTGGCTATTAATGCATCCCACAGATCCTGTAAGCCATTTCCTGTCTGTCTCGCCTTGTCCCATCTTTCACGCTTCCCTGTACTGAAATCCTGTAAGCATTCTTTTGTCACCTTTTGACACCTTTTTATGATGCCAGCCTCAAACACTGTAGAAAGAAGAAAGGAATGGTAGGCATGGCACTGCTATTGGCAGCACCTCAACTCTGGTGACACGTGAGAAGCCCATATGAGCCTCTTCTTGACGCCATTGTACGAAGTTGCAGGTCAATCACTACACCAGCCAGGATCTGGAACCCAGTGGCTACTTGGTTGACATTTCTGAATGACACTTTTTTTTTACTTTCTTGATAATCATCAAAATGCTGAACTTTCTATCACTGTTGTGCATCCCTATTCTATGTCACCATCACCTCTCATCACATGCTTATGTTCCCGTTCCCCCTCCTTTTGTTCAGAGTAGCAGGCTAGAGGATACTACAGCTCAGGCCGACCTTTCTGCCTTCTTACAAACAGTTTTTTTCTCTCTCTCTCCAACTGAGAGAAACCGATGAGTTGAGGGGACACCAGGAACATAAACACTGGCACGTTTATGTCTGTTCTTAGCAAGTTCTTTCCAAGAATTTAATCGGAAATAATTTTCCTTGAAAGGCATCATACTCATTCCTGTATGTTGCTGGATTTCTAGAAAACATACGTCCTAAAGTATTAATCATGCCAGCTAAATAAAGATGGGGACAGTACAGGTAAACAACAAACAATCACCTCAAATTTTTTTGCAGAAGGAAACTGCCAGCAGCTGTCAACGCCCGGGATGTCGTCCCTGTCGGTCAGGAACTCGGATATGACCTGTGTGGATGGCCGTACAAAACTTGTTTAGGGCGCCCTCTACAGGATAGCAAAAACAGAAGCAAGGTGTTTGCTCGGGCAATGCTTTGTAGCTTTGTACAGGCCCTTCAATTTGCGCTCCTTTCCATGTGGAGTGTATTGCACTTGGTACGACAGGTTTTGCACATCTGTCTCACTCAGAACTCCCTAGAAGGCAGTATGCACAGCAAACACATTTCACTTCATGCTTGCTAGAAGCCACCAATGGCTGTCCTCTAGTTATTTATTCATAATCTGGCATGCAGTCAGTGAATGACGGTGCACAAAATACAGCTATCGCTGTCATTGCTTTGCACTACAAGTGTAACTGCTTTGATGCACAGCATGATGAAAGTTTTAAAGTTCACTTGTCATAACTTAATTCAAACAGATAGAAATCAATCACTTGTGGGACCCAAAAATTCTGTTATAAAGTTGCAAGACTCGCAACCTATTCCAACTGAGAAAAAAACACATTTGTGGCACCAAAAATAGTTTACAGAATAAATTAAAGAAAGATAAAGAAGCACAATATTGCCAACAGCAACAGGTAAAGTGGCACTCAAAATTGTATACTCTTTTTTCTTAATCATTGTGTTACTGCAAGGTTGCAAGGTTCAACAGAATTTAAAACACGCCCACCATTTCCGAGAAAGACACAAGGTGATGCAGATACATTTACAACATTACATGGTATTGACAAGTGATTATAACTGAGAATTTCAGGAACGCAAAAGTAATTAGAATTGATGAATTGTTATCAAGATTGACTTAGACTTAAGTGCCTGCTAATAAGCAAGAGGTTATCACATGAAAACGCACATTTTCTGGAGGGAACGTGTCATACTGGTCGAGCGCCTTCTTTCGGACATCAAGCTCTGTCCTCCACTGGCTTTTCACAGCTTCTGCCTTATGCCACTCGCATGTGCAGTTGGAGACCACTGTCTTTACACAGGCAGCATCAGTCGAGCACATGATGCACCCGTGAGCGTGGTGCAACTTCTGCGTACCTGGTACGAGTAAGGTGCAACATGAATCAGTTGAACTGATGGCTCAAAGTTTAGTCAAGTTTGCATGAAGCCAACAGGTAGTGAAGTTGGAAACAGTATGCGGGAATCTTCTTCATTACAAACATTCTTAGCTTCACATAGGAGGGGTGACCCAAAAGCAACCGGAAGCGTACTCCTGCGCATTGTGTACTTGTAGTATGAGGTTTCACTGCTAGGGCGCTGTGGGAGGACCTCTCCCAAGTCAGTATGCCAAGTGGCATCAACCAATAATGACGCGCATTGTTTTTCTGGCAGTTTTGTGTGTGTGTCTGTAGTGAACTCGTGTGGCTGTGAAGTTTTGCTTTTTACTTGGCAAGAACGCAGCAGAAACTGTTGTGATGATGTGAACAGCTTACAAAGAACATGCTCTCAGTAAAACGCAAGTGTATCAATGGCTTGCTTGGTTTAAAAGAGGAGAAATGACCCTTGAAGATCAGCCCCATTACTGTTGTCCTTCAAGTGCGCGAACCGAGGACAACATCGCTAAAATCTGTGATCTCATCGAGGGAGATCGACACAGAACAATCGACCAACTCAAAGACTTATCCAGCTTACCTTGGAGCTCCGTTCAGTGTATTTTGCCCGACGATTTGGAATGCAACGAGTGGCTGCTAAGTTTGTGCCCAGACTTCTCACCGAAGAGCAAAGGGATCGTCGCATACAGTGAAGGACGCAGTCACAGATGATCCAGAGTTTTTCAACAAAATCATCACAGGTGGTGAGTCATGGTGCTATAGGTACAATTCCGAAAGTAAACAACAGATAAGTCAATGAAAGTCACCTCGTCCAAAAAAAGCTCATCAGGTTAAATCAAATTTGAAGACGATGCTGACTTGCTTTTTTGACATCAAGGGGATCGTACACTCAGAATTTGTCTCTCTAAACCAAACTGTCAACCAACAGTTCTATTTGGAGGTGTTTAAATGGCTCCACATAACTGCGGCTCAAAAAAGCACGACCTTGTGGAATTCCGGTGAGTGGTTCTTGTATCATGACAAAGCTCACGGCTCGCAGTGTTCGGCGGTTTTTCGCCTCAATGTAGACGACTACTTTGACCCATGCGCCCTATTCACCAGATTCTGCGAACTTCTACCTGTTCGGTCAGATAAAAAGGGATTCGAAATGCAAGCGTTTTGCCGATGTTGAAGTTAAACGCTATGTCCCGACTGCGCTAGCAGGTATAAAAGAGGCCAAACTTGCAAGGTGCTTCCAACAATAGAGTGTTTGGACAAGTGCATTAGTACTAATGGAGAGTACTTTGAGGGTGATTAACATTGTATTTAAAAAAGATAATGTCCATCGTCTCTATGAAGAAATTCCGGTTATTTTTGGGTCCCCCCTTGTATACAGGAAACTCAAAGGACAGGAACAAAATGCATCATGAAACACATGACTAGGCCCCTGCAGCTGTACATTCTACACATGAAGGGAAACCGTATCAGGCAAGACAGGTTAACAAAAGCCAACAGCACTGATACTCACCAGGATGCTGGCAGTTTCCACAGTGCTGCCTTTTCTTGCAGTTTCTGTCAAGCACCTCCTGCAGATCGGAATACTTCGAATCCCGCGTCCAGTCTCGTAGCCTGCATCAAAGACCCCTGCCTGTCAGAATTCGAATAACAAAGCCAGTCACACTACCACAGCTTAGGACTTGTGTATGCCCCACCACAAGAACTTCTGGAACATGGGAGCAGCTAAAATGTTAGACATCCAGTAGACTCTTTCACGAAGCATTTAAATGTCACCATCTAGGACTTTTAGTGCTATTGTTTTCTGTCTGTAACAACCCAGTGCAACATACACTACGGAGTCGGTTCATATAGTACATGAAAATGGTTGTACAGATGCATTTGATGTCTCATCACCATGTTAATTTGATGTCACTTCATATAAAACTGAGAAAGTGTTCACGTAATGGCAATGAAGGGAAAGCGGCAGGGGCAGAGCTCCTGCGTTCCTGCGCAAAGTAGTACGGCAGAGCTCAACAGCACTTTCCGTTTTGGTTTCTCACCGTAGATACTGAATCAATGAGCTTGCTAGTACTTCAATAAAACTTGGTGCTGGGCTAGTTGGTGATGCATTCTTTCAAACTGATGGTAGCGCTAAAAAGGACGGACACACGATTAAAAGACGACATGACGACATTTCGTCTTTTCATCGTGTGTCCGTCCTTTTTAGCGCTACCATCAGTTTTAAAGAATCGCTAGTACTTGTGACATTTATTCATTTGGCAAAACACGGAAGAGTACATGAAAAAAATAAAATTGGAATCTAAGGCTGAGCAGTGTATTTCATGTCTTATATTTAATAGAAGTGCTGTAGTAACTAAGATGCCATGTTTTTTATTTTACAGCTTAAACTGGCCCTAAAACACCTTTTTAACTAATCATATAATGACTTCACCATTAGAGGATGTCACCTCATGAATCTCCTGTCGGAAATCTTTTTTAAATCCTTAGTATAAGTGCAGTTAGGCATAGTTATTGCAGCGATGAGCCTCTTTCTCTCTCCTTTAGTGTCCACGAGCATGATGGAAGCTACACAGGGGAAAAGCCAAAGTGACAAAGCCCCACCCAAAAGTTGAGAGTCTCGGTGGTGTGAGTGCTCATCGCAGCACCCCTTAGCAGACGCGGTAGACTATGTTACGCAGCACGCCGCTGCTGCCTCGGAGGCCATGAGCAGCAGATGCAGCTAAGCACAACTGTCGTGTGTAGACTGGCAGAGCAGAGATTTTTCTTTTCTTTAACTCAAGATAAGCAATACCAGTATTACTGAGAATGCTCTCATGATCAAGAAATCAGCCAATAGCTGTCGGTGGGCATTGCAGCTTGCGACGACGCTACATAACGACATTGCAGAGGAGAGAGCAAGCTATCTTTTACAGTTTTTGACATGAGATTGTAAATTCCCTACTGTGTGCAGTGCAATAATATTTGGCTAACGTGTTCACAGGAGCCTCTCCTACAGGTAGGCAATGTTTTCTAAGTATGTTCAAAAGTGTTTCAGGGCTCCTCTAAAGATGCAAATGAGACTGCGGGACTCATTCGTGAGACCTATTACATGCAGTCCTGTGTGTGCTTTGCTTTCATAGCTTTCTAAATGTCAAACAAAAGCACGCGTGCAATTCCTCTCGAGGGAGCCGCGTTTCAAGCGAGAGTCAAGGTCCCATGCATAAACGCCTCTATGCAAGACGGGCTGCTTGTGAAAGCTCCGACCGTAGCATGTGACTTCAGTTAATCATCAAATGCGAAATTCCACCACTGGAAATGCATCACACAGCAACAAAGGAGAAGGAAAAAAAGGAGGTGGGCATTGTCACATTAACATGATGGGGTCCCTTGGCTCTGGTATGGGAGAAGGCAGTGAATAAATGCCGCGATAAGCTAGTTCAGGCAAAGGAGGAGAGTGTCTCTGTTGGCTGACGCTCACCTCCTGGTGGCAAGTAACAGGAAAGTTCAATTTCTTCTATTTCCTCCAATAATGAATAATGAAAAATTATTTCCATAAGCTCTAGCTGGACGGTGCCATACAAGTTCCAGGGTATAACCAAAATTTGCAACTATGCCCACATGCAAAATCTATCATATTGACCCCAAACAAGCCTTCAGTAGCGTTTTGCTTCTCTTACAGAGCATGCTGTTGATTTCTGGTTGATGTGCCTTGAATTATGCTAGCTTAATGTGTCTTCCTTCCAAAGCATTCAATGTTTGCTCCTGATATCTCATGTTTGTTGAAGTTAAGTCACTGTAGACATGTCTTCGTGGTTCAGGTTAAGCCTGGTGGTGGCTGTACCACGTCAATCCTTACTAACTTAGCATAAGTCCCACAATAATTTTTCAAAAAGTCTCAACCCCTTCGACCAATAGAACTTGATTCCAGAGTGGTCCAGATTTCAGATTCTCACCTTTCAAGGGAGTCAGTATCTCCAAATTTGTCTAGCAATTTTAGCGCTGTCTCCTTTCCAACGCTGCGGACTCCATCAAAGTAGTCGCACCCAACAAGCACAGCCAGTGCCACAAGCTTCCTACGATCCAGGCCGAGCTTTGTCTCAATGTCTTCGATTTTGTAGGACAGGACATGCGGGTCCTGAAATTTTTTCACAAACAAGTAGTACAGTGTTAGCTAGTGAGATGCTGCAGAGAGAGAGAGAGAGAGAGAGAGAGAGAGAGAGGAATATAGGAAGGCAGGATGTTAACCAGTCATGAGTCTAGTTGGCTGCAGAGATTTAGCACGCAGATGGTAAGACAAATCCCCTGATTTCAATCAAGCTCATGATATCAACAATTAGCCATTTGTCAGACAAAGGCACAACAGAGATGTTAGGACGATGCAATTAGTGCTTTGTACTGCACTTTTGCATAGTTTCTACTGTTTGTGCCAACCTCAATGTACAAAGTCTCATCCAAGAGTCAACAAGCTATTGGAAACAGTTCCTTTACACTTACGAAGCTGTGCTGAAACAATTACATATATCTGTGAGCTTCCAGATGCATAAAAAATGTGGGATTCTCTTGAGCTTTGCAAAATGTGCAAACATTTAATTGCAAGGTATGCTGCATGCCTAGGGCACCTTATGCTTCTCATGTCGCATGCAACTAACTACACCAGTGCTCAAGCAACAGTAGCACTTGAAAATAAAATGGACTATGGCAACCAACAATGATCTCTATTTTCTCTACTTTGTTTCTATTTCCATTATGTTTCTCTATTTTTTTTTAATTGTTTATTTTCTTCTTGCGGTTCCTTTCCTTGATTTGTTTTGTATGTATCACTTACATAGAAGCATACAATGAAATGTGCTGACACAAGATAAGAGCAAGTGGAGATCGACAAAAGATGCCTGCATCCTGCAGTGGACACGAAATAGGCTGATGATGATCATCATCACCTACAGTTGTCATTCTTCAAGCTGTTTCAGTGTTCTCTTTTCCCAGCTACACCTTTGCACGCTAGACATCAAAGCCCTGTTATGAGGTCATCCCATCCCACTCTTCCCACATGCATTTCCACACGTGCCAGCCTGCCAACTTTAGGTAAGAATCCCACAGATAGAAATTGAAAAGGGGGTGGGGGAGTACCATGTAGCGTCCTTCTTGGGATATATACACAGTTGCTTAATGCTTATTTATCACTAGACGCAGCACACAAGCGGCAGCAAACTTGGACCAGTGCCGACTGACAAGCAAGAGAATGTTTTTAGATTACAGTGACTTTTTCAAAGACTGCACCGCAGCCAATTCCACCTGGTTCAGGAAATTCTCAGAATAAACTTGCTAGAAGCAAGCACTCTCTGGTTTATATCGAGTCTTGCACTTCCACAAGAAGACAGTGCACCTATCATTACAATTTATTTCTTCCATGCCTTATTTTGCTCTTTGCATGTCCCCGTTTACCAACCCCTTTGAAACATTTTCCTCTACAGAATTTATTTTTTGTAAAGCTTCACTCAACATTCGTACAAAAAAATTTGCAAGCCTTACGAAAAATTCGGGAGAATTGGCAGGTATGCATTTCCGCGGCGAGTTTCCTCCACATCGTCACCGCCTTTTATGCATCGACTCCCATCTCTCCTCTGGCATAGCGCTGCACCAAGCTCAGAACGTTTTCACTTCGTACTCTCTCATTAGCATTTAGTGCAATGCAACAGAGTGCTGTGGCCAGCTCACGAGTGTGCTTGATAACCAGGTATTGCTACAAATGTTGTCTGCTCCCATTTCAGTCTACAGCACAAAGGTACCTTGTCCTCAATGGAAAGTTTCCGGTAGACCGTCTTGGCACCATAGAGAAACGCATCGCCGTCTTGTGTGATGCAGCCGTCCACCATCTGCCAAAGACAGAAAACGTTAGCTAAGTAGCAAAGGTGACACCATGCAACGTGTTCATGATGGGCAGCTCACAAGGAGACAAATGCAAGATCATAAAAACACGGGACAACTGCTGCTCTGCTGTCATATATGTGCCTCTGATGACATGGCCATGTTTATCCAGCGTTTCCCTCATTCTTTAAAGCAAACTTTTTTTTGTGAACCTTTCATAACTTTATTGGCTGTGGCAGCTGGGTGCTGCTGCTGCCCGATCAAATAGCTCACTTAAAAAAAGAAATTGAATTACATGCCCGGTGGCGGGATCGAACCTCAGTTCTCGAGCATGGAAGCCTGATGCTCTAACCATTCAGCCCTGATCGCACGTATGCTTCTATTGTGCCACTGCCAACTAGCTCCTTGAGGGGACCACCGCATGTGTCACATTTCATAGCACAAGAGTGCCAATTTCCTTTACGTCAAAAATTCAGGAATTAAATGGGCAAATTTATAGCATTTTATTAACCGCTTCACAAAAGCTGCGCTTCGCATAGATTCCAAGTTGTGCATTCGAACTGCATAATTTTTGTCTTTATGCACACTGTTCGTCGTGAATACCTTCCAACTCACCCAGTCTGCAATCTTGTTACACTAGGCGCCAGCTCGAAACAGTACAACAAGTTAGCTAAGGGATATGGGAAAGAACCTTCGTTGGCATGCAGGTGAAAGTACACATACCCACTCCAGATTTTAGAATAAAAAAAAAAAACTGCGAAGAGTTCAAATATTTTGTTACGTAGGTGTGCCACCTGCAATTGAAGGGTCCATCCTGCAACTGAGTATCAGGACTTGCTCTGCAACATCTAACTTGGCACAGGATCCCTGGAATGTAAAGTTTCTCAGCCTTGCTACAGTTCCCGCATTCCAAAAACGTTTGTGCACATCTTCACATGCAAATGCTTCATTCCTTTTTCCAGCAACCCCACAGGCATTACAGGTACCCTGCAAAGACTTTTGATATCACTGTTCTCATATACGAGAGAGACGAGCATCCTATAGATGAGCTACACATTCCACATGCAAAATTACAACCACCTTTCTCTCTTTATCTCTCTGCATGATATGGAAAGTAACATCTAGTAGTGTGCACAGTGGAATTCATGCAAATCAAAGACCAGCTTCAACTAGTACCACTTTCCTGCATCTATTGACTAATGAACGCAAGAGCTTCTAATAGTGAACCACTTGGGTTTCTGTTACATAAGCACAACGCACTGACAGAAGGCAATATGACAGATGTTATGACTAAATGTTATAAAGAAAGCAGGAATTGAGACTACAAAACTGAAGTATGTTCACTTCATTGCGGCGCCTTTTTGGCGACTCCACTCGTCATACCCAAGTCTGCCAATTTCTTGTGCTGCCATGTTGCAATCTCTTTAATGTGATTCAGCATGAATGTGTGTTTGGTAAATCACTGGCAAGCTTTTACCCTGGCAAATGCTTATGACTGAAGCTTACTGCCAGATGCATCCCTCTGAAGTCAAGGGCAGAAGAAGAAAAGAAAAACTAATGATGACTCACCCCATTCTTGTCAAGAAAAGCGCACGTGCCCTCTGCTTCACCTGTGCTCTGCACATAGGGGAGACCCAGGGCGTCAAGCAGCTCTCTGCACTAAAATCACAGCAAAGCAAATATCATAGAGCTCTAAGTCATTGCAAGTGCAAAAAAAAAAAAAAGACTGCCCCCACTACATTCGTTGATGGCTCTCCACATAAAGGACAACAGACCCAGACAACTTGACTCTACACCATAATGAAAGACTAGAACAGTGATGATTTCGACTAGAGTCATTTAGAAATACAGCTTCTTTCCTTTCTTATTTGCTCATAGTTGCGACAAGAAAGATTCATCGATAACTTCGGATATGGCAGCTATAGCGTTGAGACACCAAGTTACAGGGCACATGAAGCAGCTCAAGATGTCCAAGATAGATTATGTAACAAAATACGGAAATGATTATAATTTTTTTTTTCTTATTGCTTTGGGCTGGCTCCTTCCAACAAGGCCATTTCTAAAATAGAGCTCATTTCCTCAGTACTATATTTCTCATCACGGCTAAGCAATATGTCAGCCTTATGCTTGCAACCCATTTTACTAGAACATACAGCGTGTGCATTTAACAGTCCCAACTAACCCTTGGCAACGTCATCTGTGGTCGCACAAAGCAAGCCCCACATTCTCATAATGGACCATCCAACTACGGCACCAGTCTTAGCAACTCCCCATTTCGTTATTTAAACAGCAGGAAGGTCGAGTATCAGGCAAGGCTTGGGAACAGAGAAAGAGAGAGAATAATATAAATGAATTATGGCTTGAGGCCTATTTGGGCCAGTGGCCAAGAGGAAGGGCAATTGCACTAAGTATGGCTCACTATGAAAGTTTTACATGTGAAATGCCAGAATGAGTTTAGTGTCTCTTAAGGTTAGAAAAAACAATGGGTTTCTAGTGGTGGTGTACTTGAACTGGGTACTTAGCACATAGAACTTAGGTCATCTGCCTGTTTCGTCAGGGCACTCTGGACATATCTTGATGTCCTTAAAGAGTAAATAAATAAATAAATAGAATGCCTGCTTTTCACACTTCTGTAGCCCCTAACCCTAATTTCCCAGGACCTTGTTCCCTCAATTCCTAGATCTGTGCATGCTATGTTTGCTTCTCCCTTGCTCAACCGTTTCCGCAGTGGTGGCACACGAACACCCGTAAGTGGGTTCTGTTCCACGTGCAAATGTCATGCTGATCTCAACCACCTGTGTTGGGAGTGTCACCTCTACACCCCACCGAGGCTTTGTGCCTTGGCCACCTTACAGCGGGGACCCTGGCCTTCTCTCCGGACTTGGGCTTGCCCGGATACCACGTCCCCGGACCATGCCACCAAGCTCTGGCGAGCACTGCTGTTGTTCCTCCAGGACCCGATGGCACCACCGGTCGGCGATCGGCTCCGCAACAACCACAAGCGCCATGCGGCCCCCACTTAGCTGCCTCCAGGACGTTCTTTAATAAAACGGAGGCAGCCTCACCCTTCCCCTTTTGCAATAATACCCCTCCCTTTCCACCGCAGCGTCTTCCACGCATTTTAATGTGGAATAAACATGGTTTATCATTCATGTTTTCTCACTCCCTCTTTCTATTCCCCTTTTCCTTACCCCAATGAAGGATAGCAAACTGCATGCTCATTTGGTTGACCTCCCTGCATTTCCTCTGCTTGCTTTATCTTTTGTTCATTACACAAATTTTCCTTCTACCTGCTGCATTGCTGCTTTGCTCTAATGATGCCAATTGCATGAGTTCTTGCACATAAGCAATCGACTGAATGTGCATGCACTTTGTGATTGTGCCCCGCACAAACCTTTCTTTTTTTTCTCTTGTAAAGGTCATAAACTTGACCGTGTACAGTGGAGATGACACAACATCACCTATTTTCTTCGTCCATATTCTTCTTGCACACCAACTCAATAAGCCAGCTTACATTTAGGGAACACCACAGACTGGTAGAAAAAGTTGCCAATAGGTGGCACAACAGCTTCTTAGAAGCACAAGAAGCAGGCAGTGCAAAGGCAACATACAAATGCCATATACAGGTCTAGGAGTATAAAATGATCTCTTGCTGTTTCATCCACGTTTCGTACAGAATGACCTCATATGAAGGGAAGCACCCAACTGGTATTGCAGCAACAATTACTACACAGAGTGGCGCAACCTCAGACCTCGCTTGCTCATGGTAACCAACTCTCCTGTAGAAAAATCTGTCCCTTCGCACTTTGACTTCAGCACAAAAACAAGGGCAGGTTTCAGCCTCGTGCGCAAATCAGGCATTGCCTTCTATGCTGGTTGGCCCCTTGCAATCAGAGAATGCAGCAAAAGGTGCTGGAACATATACTGCCAGTAAAATGAAAAGCATGCCTAATTTCATTCATACTAATCCAATATGTTTGTTCAATACCGGCCTCATTATGCTCAAATGATAATTTATTTCTGCCTACATGCATGTACTTTATCTCTGCCTACATGCAAAAATAAACTTTTCTTTTTTTACTGAAGTTTGGTGCAAAATAATGTCCTCATGTGACACCATGCTTTTGCATGTAACATTTACTTTGAGAGAACACTGACATGCTTTCAAAGGCCCACGAGGTTTAGCCATACTCTGCACAAGCGCATAGAACTCGCCGAGTTGTTCAGCAAGATAAAATTTTGCTTTGATTTTCATCTTCTCATTAGTGCAATGTGATGAGCAAATCAAGGAGATCATTAATGCCAGCCCTGTATAAAAGCATCATCATGACAGCTAGCACTAGTGCCACATGTATAGAATGAGGACAGGAGGTTTGTTGTTTTTGTTTTTATTGTCTTTTTCTCTCGACTCTTTTCCTGCCTTGCACCCACCACAGTGGCCTTATACAAGTGGGCAAAAGGGCCTAGGTTAGATTCCTAGCTGCCGAGGCCACATTTCTATGGGGGACGGATTGCAAAAATGCTTGTGTACTTATATTCAGGTGCACATTAGGGAACCCCACGCATTCAAAATTAAACCTGAGCCCCCTCTACAACATCCCTATTAGCCCATTCGTTGCCTTGGGGTGTTAAGTCCTGTAATTTAATTTTCATTCCAATTCTTTCCTGTCCTGCACCTTCTGGTTACTTGCCTCACTTGACTTGGCTTGGAGTGCAGGACGACGCCTTGCGAGCATTCCGCCGCTGACCTTCGAACCTTCACCGCCGCGTGCTTGGCTCCTCTGCGACAGCGTTTCCTCCTTCACTTCTGGAGCAGTACCCTCGAGCACAAATACCAGCTTGATCCCATAGCCGAGTAGTTTGTTGCAACGAAAGAATAGGTTCCTTCATGCAACAAGGAAACATAGCAGGCACCGTTGAACAAGCTGGAGGCATAGTGATGTAGGGGTCGGGTACCATAACTATAGAACTGAGCGTTGGAACTGGGTACCAGAACCAATTTAACAGCAGAGAAGGCAGAAGGGTTGGCCCTGCACTTACGTTGGCTACTCCGCACAGGGGAGGAGGGAACAAGAGCAAAAGAACACATCTATTAAGTATGTGATGCGATGGCCTTCCTAAAGATGCATGTTTAGGTCTGTAGAATGCAAGGTATTGGGAACAGCATGAACCAAGCTGGTTGGTATCGATTCATTTTAGAAAAAATAAAAATGTAAAATGGATAACAAGACACAGAAGAACGGCACGACACACCACCCAAGCATGTGTCCTGTTTCTTTACTTTGTCATCAATTCCATGCTTATTTTCCAGAATGGGTGCAAAAAAATTCCCCAAAGGCTCTAATATCAATGTCATTCCCCAATGTCCTCTCTCTTTTAGTTGGCCATGAGCCCCAACATACACCCTATGGCAATGGCCGCTTGCCGATGCTTTCTAGGAAACAAGGTAGTGTCTGTCACTCCCGGGCATGTGCCAAATACACCACACGTGTTCCAGATTTTTTAGATGCCTGGCACTAATGCACTTTACACGATTACATGATTGAAGCAGCATTTCATTCTCCAAGGCCTCACGTAAACTTAGCTCTGACAGGTTTGAGTGCCTGAAAGCATGACAGAATTAAGAGTGAAGAAGTATTGACTGCAGGTAATTGTATTCCTGTGCGTCTGTTGACATTTTAGTGAAATTTCTAGCCCGGTACTTTGCAACATTATTTCTGACATTCAGAAAATTTTAAGATCTTCAAGGTAAGCATCCAAGCCATTATGCGCCAAGCTATACAGAAAACTGAGCAAGAACAATGTGAAACTGTGTTATGTTAAACACTGAAAGGAAGGATCATACTATTTAGTGCTCCATTGTTACTTTGGTGTGATATACTTGCTGACAAAGGAAGAGACAAGGAGATGGATGCTTGTGTGCATCCTCCTTTTGTCCTTATATCACATCGCATTAAATGGACAATGATCAGACAATAACAAAATTCAACCTGTCTGGCCACTTTACAGCGCAATAATTTTGCATCTAAAGGTTTGAGTGCTTATCAAGTGGCAATGGTCACAGCATAATAACTTGGCACCTAATGGGTTAATACTTATGAGGTGGCCACTACCACCACTATGACAGCTTGAGTCACTATGCTGTGATATGTAGAGCAGTGTTCAGTAATGGAGCATTTGCACTACCGTGTGCTGCCCTGCTAGGTCTACAGATAGGTTAAATACAAGATGTTGCCAAGCATTCATTGTATTACATTTTGCCAGCGACCTTGCCAGCGACCAATTTCACCTAAATTTAACCATACTGTCGTTGGTAGTGAATTATCAGTGTGGAACAGTGTGTCAACATGAAGCAGTGCCCACACTGCTCTATCCAATCACCCTGCTAAGCTTCACTCTGCATGGCTTGAGATATCAGTCTGTCACACTAGCACAGCTCACTCTCGGAAGCCATAGTATGGGCTGAGTGGTATTTTTCTCCACCACCAGATAGCACCACTGTCCAATTAGTTACGAGATCTCTTCCATCTTTGCTCCTGCCAAAAAAAAAACAACTCCTTATTTGTAACACCATAAAGGGGCCCTGAAACACTTTTTCAACATATTAAGGAAACATTGCATATCTGTTAATGAGACTCCTGTGAACATGTGAGCAAAATAGTATTGCCCCGCACACAGCAGGGACTTTACAACCTCGCATCAAAAGCAGAGAAAAATCCCTTGCTCTCGTTTATGCAATCTCATCATGCGGCGTCATTGCAAGCAGCTGGATGCACAACAGAAAGTGGGCGATTTTGCGATCACGAGAACATTCCGAGTAATACAATTATTGCTCATTTGAGTTAAATAAATGAAAATTGTGTCTGCAATATCAAAAATACAGAAAGACATTTCATCGTTGCACTGCTGGTCTAAACACAACAGTTGCGTGTTGCTGCATCTGTTGCGCATGGCCTCTAAGATGAAAAGCGTAGCGTAGATACCACGGCTACCACAGGGTGCTGCCATGAGCCATCTTGCTGCCGAGGCATTCAACCTTGCTGCAGGGCCAGTGGGACATTGCACCTTCTTACCGTCTGCCCTGTGTAGCTTCCAGAGCGCTAATGGAAATGAAAGGAGAGAGAAAGTTGTTGATCGGTTCGATAACTACACCTAACTTTGCTTGTCCTTGAAGGATTCGAAACAGTTTTGCAGCAGGAGATTCATGAGGCGATATAACGTAATAGTGATGTCATTTGGTGATTAGCTAGAAAAGTGTTTAGGCCCCTTTAACAAGTGTGAACAATAGCCATTGTGCTCATAAGGGGGCAAAATTGTAAGCACAAGAATTCGAAGGGCATATGCTCTTTCGGACGAAGCGGTTTGTATCCGTAGAGATGAACTATCGTCCAGCAACTAGGAAAGTTTGTTTACCATGTTCAAAAAGCACTGCAAGGTCCCTATAATATTTGCCTTTAGCGTTGCTTTTAAATAGGTCTCAGAGACGTTAGTTGCATTTCAGTGAATCATTAAATATGTTAGATTGAACAACACATCACAACACAAGTAAACAAGAAAGGCAGTGACGGCCTTCATTTACAACACAAAGTACAAAACGTGACAAGCACCAGGTTTTCACCTTTTCAATACTGACAGAGTTATGATGGCGGTACAATATTCTCAATACAAAAACACAAATTACCAGCTGCAGTAAATGAAGAGCCCTTCATGAAAGCCGGAACAAGATATAAATATAGTTTCATTCTCGATTCTGCTCAGAACAGTGCACCCTAACAACTTCAGATGACTGAAACAACTTGCCACAGGTACACTGTCCCTTCCTAAGAGTATTCATTAAGCAGGTACGACAAAAGTGGTGACCACATGGCACACGATGTGTCGACTGTGACATCTTACATGCCCAGCACAAGTCACCTTCTGTTTCTTGAGCTTTTAGTTTTTGCTGAGCACTGTTCCTTATCCTCTGCAGTGTTTCAGCCAGAGAACTTGACAGGCTGTCGGCAAGGCGCTCCTCGTGTGTTTTGAGATCACATCGTGGTTGCTTGGCCTCAGGAACATTCGCTGCTGACTCAAGCTTACGTTTCTCACCTTCTCCCAACTTCTGCTTGTTGCTGCTTGATGATGTATCTGACATGAATGCGGCATGTTGCTTGGTCGACTGCGGTACAGGCATGGCTTTTGGCAACACGGTGGGTGAAACAGACAATTTTGAAATTGCAGCTCTGCGTATCCGATGCCCCTGAAGCACTCTTTGATCCACACTGTCAAAACTAGAATGCGCGTTGACCAAGTTTGAAGTGGAAGAAGTCGCTGCACCCAATTTGCCTGCAAGTTCGGTTATGCCAGTTTTTGATCCCTGAGAGTTAAATGCACTAAGATGGCTTGGTCTACGGCAATTCTGAGATGAGCAAGTTTCATTTTTCGTACTGACGCATGCTGTAGACTCATTCAAAGCCTGGCATGATGAGGGACGTTCAGAATGCGATAACGAAATCAGACCAGAGGGCCTTGCACTTCTCAATGTCCCAGCCGGACTTCCTCCCAACGTTCTTGGAATGTTCCCCAGTTGCTCCAAGTTGCGAACCACAAAGTGGTCGATGCGGCTCTTGAGTTCAGGAAGGCTTTTGGGACAATTAATACCCGTCAACGTTATTCCAGTGAAGGGATCTGTTGGAGGTCTACCCCACTTTTCCTCTGTGTCGACATGCTTATCTAACGTCGACTGGTCCACTACTTGGCCACTTGGCAGCACAACTGGTTGCGTCATCAGTTCGAAAGTCAAAGCGTCCTGAAAGTCTGTCGGAATCTGAAACTCGCCGGTAGTAACTTCGCCCTTTTGTTCCCACTGGCTCTTCGGTGGTAGTGACTTCGCCTGCTCCGCAACAGTCGACGCAGAAGATGTCGCCTGGTGCAAACGGCGTTGGTCAGTCGCCGAATGTTCACGACTGA
Source organism: Dermacentor variabilis (assembly GCF_050947875.1). Taxonomy (NCBI): domain Eukaryota; kingdom Metazoa; phylum Arthropoda; class Arachnida; order Ixodida; family Ixodidae; genus Dermacentor; species Dermacentor variabilis. Next base: position 40,931,885 of record NC_134577.1, read on the forward strand.
AGTTAGGGACGGTTTCGGAACTACTAAGGAATTGGCGAATCAGTTCGTCTTGGGCAGCTAAGCTGCAAAGGGCAGCCATCGGCTGACCCCAGACTTGCAAGGAGCCTAGTCCAATAGAGGCGCTGCCCATAGCGCGGGTCAGTTTCAGCTTTATCCGGCACACGTATTTGCAATAGGCAGTCTTGAGGGTTTCACCCGTTCCATGCGAGTCGTATGCAAACGAAGGCGTTCTGCCATCTCGCATCAGGCACGCGAATGGCCCTCTTGGAACGTAACACCTGTTGCGCAGTTGAACGACGTCGCCCGTAGCTTCATATTTCTTGCCGACCATAACAAAGTCGTCCTGTGGCGGCGACGTAGCGCCGACACCAGTGTGCGACACCCAGATCTCGAAGCCGGTCAGTCTGACTGGACCGCGAATTAAACCGACCACTACGCAACTCAGCTCGGTCGGGCAAGGCAGCGTCAGCAGCACGGTGACGGGGGGCTTTATAAAGTACTCGGCCATGAAACCGCAACGACGCCTGTCCGCACTAATAAGGTTGCCGACGTCGTAGCCATCGGCGCATATTTGGTCCGCCTCGATCAATGTGCCCACATTTTTGCTGCAAAAGTCAATGGCCATCACACATTCGGCGTCAGCTCAACTTCTGTGGTCGAACAATCGAACACAACGTGGTGTTGATGACGATTAGAGTAACCCAGTACGAGCAAACAAGAGACTGCCACATGCACAGAGGCAGGCCGAAATATTCGGTACGGGTACGGGTGAACAGGTTGAAGACGTGAACCTCATGCTACAAGTACGAAACCGAGCACAAGCGCTTACCTAATTACCGGCTCGCGTATCTTGGAACGCATTTGCTCGCTCTCGACGATCCAGCCGCTCAAATCGACGGCCAGTCGTTTGCCCCGAAGTTCGTCGAGCTGAACCTTGCAGGCGACGGGCGACAGTACTTCCCACAGGTCCTTGACACCCATGACTCGAAGTCGTAAGCGTCTGTCGCACACAGGAAGCACGACAACGCCCTACTGTTTCAGCACTTTCGGAGGCTAGTACCGCACGATGATAAGAAAACAAAACCACGCTGGTTTCACCGCAAAAACTGCGCACGCACACGCAAACAATAGACGCCCGAGTCTCTCATCTCATCGGTAAGTATGTCAGCAAACTGTACACACTGTACGGCTAGCAATACCCCGGCTCACTACATAAACGTAAACAATATTTCTACCATATTGTACTAAACTACCCCTAAGCTGTGGCGTAACGACAAATGCCGCCATTACGTTCAAACGAACGACCGCAGCAGCACTCACGTTTCTTTATTTCCTTATTTCTCTGTTTCCTTCAGCACATGTTTCTTTCTAGCATCCAGCAAAACAACTTTTTTTTTCATACCAGAAAAATAAACCATAGCGTATGCGTACCACTTTATTTTACTTTTATGTGCGGTATTGTGAAGTTGGCGCGAATTTTGAAACTCTGCAAATGCGCTATCACTTCACCTCACGTTTACTAGCCGCTTTCACCAACGTTTGTAAATCATTTAGGATACTTCATAGATACTTTAAAAACTATCTGTAAACGTTGGCTTCCACTATGGAAAACACTTTTCAGGTTTTTTTTTTGTTTTTTTTTTGTGTGTGTGTGTGTGTGTGTGTCTCGTCTTGACACCATTGTACAATATGGCAAGCAAAGGTGACGTTAACTGTTTCAAAGTACTCAAGCAGCACATTTCAAACTTACGAGTAGAGTTCACGAAGAACTTGTGAACAGTTTTTTTTTCTAGGTAACCTTGGGATTGTTGCGCGAAATACATTTCGTGAAAGGGGACAGAAATAAGAAGAACCTGAAGCGCCATACTACCAACTGTTTAATAACAGCCTCAGAAACGCTTAGGGAAAAAAAAAAAAAAAAACTTCCGCGCGTGCGCAGGGAGCCAAGGTGTGACGTAGGACAACATGGTCATGATAACATATTTTGAAGAAACAGTGTTCATCGACTAATGATGTCAGGGAAAAAGCTCTTGCATTACACATATTAATGACGAATTTTTCAGTCGCCAAGTGCACTGTGATCTGCTGAGTAGCATATTAAAAAGCGCACAAAATATAAAAAGCGCACAAAATATAAAAAGCACCAAGCGAAGCATCTAGTGCACACATATTTCAGTGGAAAACAAAAGCCATCTGTCAGAAGTGAGCGGTGTAAGAATATTTTTTTATTTTTTCTCTTTCTTGTTTGTTTCTTTAGAAAACGAATTAATTATTAGCGGCAGGAGACATAGAGAAATGCGTGATATATCGTTTACCGATTAACCAATTGGTCATACATAATGTCAACTAATTAACATTAATTTAATTGTCCCTCTAAGGTGCTGTGTGTACGCCAAGAATGCGTTGTGCATCAACATTAAGAGCATTGTTGAAGGTAACGATATTTAAAATGTTTCACATACATCTTGAAACCCTTCTGATTGGGATTGTGCTGCAAGCTTGAATACAGTGTGAAAAATGTAATAGTAAAAAAATAAAAGTAAATGGTTGGGTATTGTTGCTCGGTGCATGTCGTCATGTGCAGTGGGCTCACTTCTTCCATTCTTTTTTCACAATGTGATGCACCAGGCGTAATTTACACGTGTCTGAATAGGTTGCATTTGATGTTCTGACATCTGATGTTCCCATGGTGAGTTTTCGCATGGCGCCCCCATTCTGTAAACTTGACAAAAGTCACTAAAGAACTGAACACTATTCATATGTTCTGCAGCTGTACGCTTCTATTATTCTTAATTAGGAGGTAAAAAATATGGTGAAATTAAGTGTTAAGTAAATCAACAGAATATATATATATATATATATATATATATATATATATATATATATATATATATATATGGCCATGCCGTCCCTGCAAACTTCTTAATCTCATCCGCCCACCTAACTTTCTGCCGCCCCCTGCTACGCTTCCCTTCCCTTGGAATCCAGTCCGTAACCCTTAATGACCATCGGTTATCTTCCCTTCTCATTACATGTCCTGCCCATGCCCATTTCTTTTTCTTGATTTCAACTAAGATGTCATTAACTCGCGTTTGTTCCCTCACTCAATCTGCTCTTTTCTTATCCCTTAACGTTACACCTATCATTCTTCTTTCCATAGCTCGTTGCGTCGTCCTCAATTTGAATATATATATATATATATATATATATATATATATATATATATATATATATATATATATATATATATATATATATATATATAGTGAAGAGCAACTTTTGCACGAGAGAAACGTATGTATACGTACGATTGTGGCCTAATCATGAACAACAACGACAAGAAGAAAAAAAAAGCGATCTTGGTCTAATGACTATATGGAGCCTTGTGCTTCTGTGCTGGAAAACATAGATTCGATCCCGCCATCGGTCCCGCATGTTTTTCTGTACAGCGCGGACTTTCCCCCACTTTGGCTATGTATCTAACAGAAATATATCGAGGTTTATTGCTTGATAGATCACAATTTGCACGAAATCACTAGTCTGTCGAGATAAACGACATTGGGCAAGGTTCGCCTCCGCCAAGACGTGCGCGCACAGTTATTGTTGCAAAGTTCTGCACCTCCCCCCCCCCCCTTTTTTTTTTTCTGTAACAGAGGATTTCAGAGGATTTCTGTAACAGAGGAAGGCTATTTCAGCAAGCTAGATGAAACGCCAGCTTGCGCGAGTTAAACACAAGGGTTTGCACAATGCCGCGGGAAGAGTATCAGGTACAAGTTAAGTTAATAAATAAGTCTATTTTAATTCCGTCGCATTTCGGTTTTAATGCATGCTGTTTTTTGTTTTTTGGATGTAGATGTAGAACCTAAAATTTAGTGTCCCAAACTCACTCCGGGTATATAGTGCCTATAGAGTGTACACCGGGAGATTGGCCGAGAACCGGGTTAAGCATCGGGTACGTATACCTATATAGTTCAAAATGAAAGAAAGAAGAAATGTAAGATAACTCAAACAGTGATTTAATTATTGTTTTGTGTCGTAGATATGTGGTTGTACCTTTCTTCTTTCTCTCTTTCTCTCTTTGCAGCGCATTGGACAATTTGCTGAGCTCTATAGCTAGGTCACGTGCGATCATCGGCGACGTTGCAGGCAGTGCATATGCGACGGGAGTGAAAACAAATCGGTGCAGTCGTACACACACGTCGCAACAGATTTTCCGAGGTCCATTTGCGCGTGTGATCTTGAGCCTCTGCTGGAAGCGGTCTGGGCCTCCCTTGAGTGGAAGGGCTAGGGGGTTTCTGTTTGAAAGGTGATTCTATACTGTAGTCGCTCTCATCAGGCGCTGGCTATTCCATATTCATTATCATCATCATCATCCTACTTATGTCCACTGCAGGACGAAGGCCTCTCCCTGCGATCGCCAATTACTCTTGTACTGCGCCAACCGATTCCAACTAGCACCCACAAATTTCCTAATTTCGTCGCACCACCTAGGCCTCTGCCGTCCTCTACTGCGCTTCCCTTCTCTTGGTACCCATTCTGTCAACCTAATGGTGCAACGGTTATATCTAATCTGCGCATTACAAATAAGACCTGCCCAGCGCCATTTTTTTCTCTTGATGTTTATTAGAATACCCAGGTAGCACAAAAGAGATACGTAACGTTTTCGTAGCGTTTATCCAAGACGATAAAAACGGGTTAAAGAAGACACGAATGAGAGAACTTCGGCGGGAAAACGTCGGATATCACTGCTAATGTCCGGCTTAATTACTTTCTTGAGACGATCTAGAACAGGTCTGCAAGACGTATTCGAAAAGCTGGTCTAGAAATAGGATTGGGAAAGACACAAGTAATCCCTTTGCCAAAACTATTCGTAACCAATTTCTAAACGTTTTTAGGACGTTATCAAAAAGCTGGTCTAGAAGCGGTCTTGAAAGGTTTACGATCATCTGAAGCTAATTTTCGCGGGTGACGGGCGCGATGAGACATCGTTGTTCAAAACACGCGTTTAGTTTCGCCTCACGCGACTGGCCTATGCCGCGCAGACGTCGTCAGCCGCACCCGTTGGCGCGGCCTAGGCCAATCGCGTGAGGTGAAACTGATCGGGCGTTTCGAACAACGATCTCCAATCGCGCCCCAGATGAGTAGAAGCGTCGGTGTTGACTGTAAGAGCCATGGCGCAGTGCCAAGCACTGTTCCCCGCATGGCCGGCGCATCGTCTACCAAGTCGCACGAAAATGAGCCTGTTAGGAATAATAAATCCTTAATACCGCCTTTAGTAAGCTACGATGCTTACAACCACAATGGGAATGACATCCTGCAAAGAACAAATGGCCACGTCTTGGCAGGTGGCCAGACCAAGCCCTTCATGCCAAGAGTGCATGAAATGAGAACATTGTGACAAAGCAAGAACACTTTATTAAAATGTAATGCTTATGCAAGGTTCGAACAAACTGTGTGAGAAATGCAAATAGAAATAAAAGTACATCAACAATGACAAAAGTCGCAGAAAGGATTCGTAATGAACTCGAAAGTGAACATTCACTAGCACATAAACAAAATTCCAAGTACACATACAAAAATGAACAGAAAAACCTGGAGTGTACTAAAGTGTCTAATTTATCATAGTAAAGTGCGCGTGCTATTAGATGGACTAGAGTTATGCAGAAGTGACATCTGAGCGAATGGAAGAAGTAGACTGAAAAATGCAAGAGTATGAATTGGATGGTAACTGCCTCCAAGCAATGTTACCAATTATCTAGAAGCTTGAAAAGAGCACAAAAAGAAATACCACCGCATACCATCATAAAACAATCCTGTGACAGAAATAAAAAAAATGGGAACAATGCAAAATTGGAAATATTGCCTTTAGGATATATCAAAGAAGGTAATGGCGAGAAAAATAACCATACAACAAGAAAGCAATAAAGTGAAATTAGTACAGAATACTTAAACGGGGGATTCAGTGTAACAAGTGAACACTACTGTAGTACAGCGAACGATGAGACAGTAATGCTGCATCTTGCCACTCCAGAACGTGAGAAATGAATATGCAAGCCTCATATTAGAAACCCACATAAACATGGAAATAAAATGGAATGCACTGGAAGCTGCATTTGTGTAACAAAGGAAGCAATGGTCATAATAAATAGTAAGTGTTTTATCTAAAAATCCCTTTACAAGAGGCAAAGTTGTACCTCTCTGGCAAAAATAAAGTTGGAACGAATAATTTGCAAACCAGCAAATACATTAATTAGCACACTGACATGTCACACTTTGCGCACATCTCCAGTCTCCTAAAGTAAAAAAAAACACTCTGAATGAGAAAAAACGTTTAACACATGTAGCCCAGAGCAAATTCTTTGCCAGTTCACTCACACTTTCACATCCAAAAACATTTGCCACAAAGTCCAGGCACAGTTCCACTGATATTTACCAATTCACCCCCACTTTCACGTCCAAAAATATTTGGCACACAGTCTAGGCAGAGCTTCATAGATAAACAGCTTGAGAGCACCCTACTGATTATTGTGCAGTCCCGCTGCTAGAAATAGAACTGCCGCACATGCTGGTAGTGGTTTCAATCTAGACACACTTGCTGCCCTGGACAGGTATGTTCAGATATCTGCACTGGTGCTCCATTTTGTCGAAGTAGACACATTGATGCACTACGCTGGTAATTGAAATGTTTTGAATGCACAAGTATTGGCTTCACCAGAGAGACTTGCCCACATACCACCACTGGCATATATATGCACTTGCTCTTCACTCAGTAGCATTGAACTTAAAGTGTTCCCTATGTGGGAGCCATGTGTAAAACCGGTGTCACACGACCACTCTCGATCGCGATCAAACCCGATCCGGATCGAAATTATCGATGCGACTGGCTCACTCTCGTAGCTTGCGCAGAGGAGCCATCACGACCGAGAAATTCGATTTGTAACGGACTGGATAGCGGCTAAAAGAACCCCGTGTGAAACCGGTATCAAATAATGCACAGACGTACGCTAGGAAAATGTGTTGCACAAGGACAAAGAACTGCGACATGCCCTGTTGTGCGAAGCGCGCGAACAGAACACATGTATATATATATTAAAAAAAACTGCGAGAGCGCTTCGCGAACTCCATGCGCACACATGGCACCCGCACGAACTCGGCAGGCCGCCGTAAAGCGCGAAGGGCGCACAGCGTACATTCCGACACATGTCCCAAACTGCAAACAATCGTACTACCTAAAGCATACAAGTTATTTTATACCAAGGGCATACTCGACTCACGTATGCAGTATGCACAAGCGAGTTATGCAGCGTGCATGCTGTATCCATTCGCCAAATAGTAAAATTGATAACAAGCACAAAGCTACAAGGGACTCAATACATTACTACCATTTGAGGCGTCAAATAAAATCGAATTTGGCCGTTTCATATATTGGACAGAATATATGGACACATGTGGTATCCGGTAATACCATGAAATACCCATCACGTCGGTAAAAGGGGCGAAAACACAATCGAGAACCTGAAGCGCAAACGATAAAAGCACGGTATGGTAAACGCAAAATTCTGTCAGTGCGCTGTAGCGCGAGGGAAGAAAATAGGGCGAGCACTTGACCTCACCTTTTGGGATAACGCACTAGTAGTGAATCATTAAAAAAAAGCCTGTTTGAACCAGTTCCCTTGTCTGCAACACTCTTGCTAAACGGGAGACTAAAATACCACGATGATGGCTCTATTGCGGAGATCGGCAAGGTGCGCACAGACAGAAATTTTGCCGCCTTTCTTCGCATTCTGCAAAATGCTTTCTTGTTAGGATCACGCATAGCGGCCGACCCCGACGCTAGGGACACACAGGCACGATTTCGTCCCTCTAACTTTCGTCCTTATACTGCCCTTAACGCCTTAATTACAGCGTCAGTGAAAAGGCGCCTCACATAACATGACAATGAACTTGAAGAGCTGATTAGTGCCCTCCACTCCGCGCCCTCCAATTGAAAACACTACTGATTTCCAAATTAAACTACACAAACAGATCGCACAACCCAAACTAATCACAGAACGTCGTTTTCTTGACGGCAAAACCCTGCAACACTTACATGACAAAGGGCAGCGGCAGCACATTCAGAACAGCCGCTATCATACCACAGCGCAATGCAAGTGCGATAACGTTATTATGCCCGTCTCAAACAGATCGCACAACCCAAACTAATCACAGAATGTCGTTTTCTTGACAGCAAAGCACTGCAACACTTACATGACAAAGGGCAGCGGCAGCACATTCAGAACAGTCGCAAACAGACCATAGTGCCATGCGAGTGCGATAACGTAACTATGCCCGGCTTCACGAATAACGTGGCCGCCTTGATCACATAACAATTGAAAACACTACTGATTTCCAAATTAAAACCACACAAACATATCGCACAACCCAAACTGATCACAGAATATCGTTTTCTTGACAGCAAAACACTGCAACACTTACATAGCAAAGGGCAGCGGCAGCACGTTCAGAACAGCCGCAAAAAAACCACAGCGCAATGCGAGTGCGGTGACGCGACGACGCCATGACGACGCGACTATGCCCCGGCTCGCCCGGCTGCCCGGCATCACGAATCACGTGGCCACCTTGGTCACATGATTTGACGACGGTATCACCACCTTGCGCAAGGTTGGATCGCGTTGATGGGTTGTTGAATATTGTAGAAGCCGCTAAAGAGGCTGACGCACCGTGGCGTGGCGGTGGCGTTTTGAGTCGTTTGCAAAACGTATTCACCCCTCGTTTTTAAGCTGTCTGGCTTCCAACGTTATCAAAACGTATTCACCCCTCGTTTTTAAGCTATCTTGTTTGGAACGTCTTTGACGCGTCGATTTTGGTCAAAAATCCGTTTCAGACGTTGAATCCCTTAATACGACGTTTTCAAGACTTTGTGTGCTACCTGGGTATCGTCTATACCTGTTTGCTCTCTGATCCAAACCGCTCTCATCCTGTCTCTCAAAGTTATGCCTAGCATTCTTCGTTCCATCGCTCTCTGTGCGGTCCTTAACTTGTTCTCAAGTTTCTTTGTCAGTCTCCAAGTCTCTGCCCCATATGTCAGCGCCGGTAAAATGCACTGATTGTATACCTTCCTTTTCAGTAATAGCGGTAAGCTCCCAGTCAGGAGCTCACGATGTCTGCCGCATGCGATCCAAACCATTTTTATTCTTCTGTGAATTTCCTTCTCATGGTCAGGGTTCCCTGTAGTTGACCAAGGTAAACATACTCCTTCACAGATTCTAGAGGCTGACTTGCGATCGATCTTGAACTCTTGTTCCCTTGCCCGGTTATTTATCATTATCTTTCTCTTCTGCATATTGATCTTCATCCCCACTCTTACACTCTCCCTGTTAAGGGCCTCAATCATTTGTTGTAACTCGTCCGCAGTGTTGCTGAACAGAACAATGTCATCGGCAAACCGAAGGTTGTTGAGGTATTCGCCATCGATCCTTATACTTCTTCTAAGCACGCACTTCATTCAAACAAATTAATTGCAGTCACTTATCCCATTCCAAGTCCAAATGTCTAAGACCTTTGGACTTGGAATGAGCCGTTCCATCGCACTAGATGCCTGATTGCACATGTCTCAGCAAGCGCTAAGAGCCACGATGGACTCATTCTATACCTTTGTGGCCTGGCTGTGGTATAGTATTAAGTCAAATCCTTTATTCTAGCTGTCGACCGCAATTATAATATGTAAACATAATGCCAAAGCAATGCCAGCTTGCTTAAAGTTATTGATACATGCACTGGAAGCTGTTCCGTTTAAGGAATCTATTTCCGCCTTGAATTAGAGCTACTTTTGGTTGCTAAACCGGTACGAGTTTCCGTAACCCAAGCGTTGAGGCACATTCGATTGCTGCCAGTTAGCACGGGCGACTGCGTTTCTTTTTAAGGCGAAAGTCTTAGGTGGCTCGTTACCATGCACATGGCTCATACCCGAAAAAGGCGGCGTCTAGTCCAGCGAAGCAAAAAAAATCAGTGGTGCAAAAAATATCATCATCAGGAATGGCTCATACGCATGTAAGCAAGCAAAGATGCAATGGCTGAATATGAATGAAGAAACGAAATAATGATCTAAAGAAGGAAAGGAAGAAAGAAACTCGTTAAAACGGACGTTTGGGCGAGTTGGTAAGCCATTTTAAACAGAACAGCGCGTATTTTGACAGGGACAAGAAGGGAGACGGACGAGCGCCGACTTGGAACTGAAGTTGCAAGTCAGCGCTCGTCCGTGTCCCTTCTTGTCCCTGTCAAAATACGCGCTGTTCTGTTTAAAATAAGAAAGAAAGAACGAAATAGCCTTTAGGTGGTGCATTAGGTGCTCGCACATATATGTAGTTGAGGTCGACCTTCAGCGCCATACGTTTACTTCACAATGCGGCCCGATATGTCTTGCGAGAAGTTTGACCTATCTGAACGTATTACTTTTAATGCATTACCACGTGTGCAGCAGGCTTTCGCCTTCACGTGTTACAGGAACGTAACATGCTGCTGAACTGTTTTTCTTTGTTATTACGAGCCTGCGTATTTTGTTGCTATTATCTAAAATTACCTAATATTAGCCAAGCCTCTGCGTTATTGCGCAATAACTTGACATTACGACGTAAAACGCGTACAAACTACGCGCGCTTTTTTTTAACTACCGCAGCACCGCAGCGGCACGTAAAACCCAGAGTTTATGCTTGATTTGCAACGAGAAGTCTCAAGTTAGTGTTTACTTATAGCTGAGGCATAATTTTTATTTACCGCAACTGTACTAGCGTTTAACTTTCGCAATGCGTTAACGCGAAATCGCAAAAGCGCAGCAAAATGCAAAGAAAATAAAGGAAGAAAAATGTTTTCCTCGTCGTTGCGTTGCGCCACCTGTGGAATGAAGGCGGAGTCTTAGCCCGAGGGTCCAGTTCGAAACAACAAAACAGGCACAAAAGCGCCGCGTCGAACTTCGGCCCGACAAGTTTTTTTTTTTTTCTCCTTTCGCAAGCGCTGCGTGCTGCTTTGCGTGGCTGACAAGCGACGGACGATGCGACGAAGGTATCGCGAATGACGGAGCGGCAGCTGTGAACGAACATCTCGACGGAGACGCCGATTCTTGTGGGACCGTCCCATTCGGGAATGCTGCGTTCTCGCCCGTGACAGCGGCGGCGGAAGCAGGTTTAGCCATTGCAGCTCTCACGTTGCGATTTTCTGTGTCTTCTTATCCTTTCCTCTCTCCCCCTCACTCTCGTCAACGAGCCGAGCTCTCGTCGTCGCCATGGTTCGGACCTCGGGGACAGCAGTGCGCCTGCCGCGAGATTGCGAGTCCTGACGTCCTGCGCGCAGCGCTAGCGAGAGTGTCACTTGCACCTGACGCGCTCGATCCGTACCGTCATTTGAAAAGCGTGTGTGCGCGCGAACACCAAGCGGTGCGTCAAGTAACGCTATGTCGTCGACAACCGCGGAACAGACCCGCTCGCCCCCGAGCCTGGGGTCGTCGAGCAGCGGAAGCAGCACTCCGCGACCGCTGCTCATATCAGACACAAAGGACTTGCGCGCCGTGATCGGCTGTCAGATGCTCCTCTTGCACGCTCTCCGTAAGCGCCGAAGACGGATGATCCTGGACCGTCGCACGTACGCGGTGCAGAACACGATGCTTTTGCGTCGCGTCCAGAGGCGACAGTCCAGGATCCACTTTCTCATGAGCATCCTGAAGACTGCCTTCTCGGCCGGCCTTGGCCGGGACCTGTGCCCGAACCGAGTGGCAAACTCTAACCACGTCTCGTCCTCGGCAGACTTCGTCGACGGCCTTTACGAGGGCGACACTGAGCTGGACGACGCGTCGCAGGACGCCAACGACCGCCTCCTGACCCCGGGACTCATTGGCGACGACGTCTGGCTGAACACGTTCAGGGTCGGGAAGGATCTCTACCATTTCCTGCTCACTGAACTCAAGCCCTTCATGACGATGGACCAGGCAGCCAACGGTGGCCACCCGCCGTACGAACAGCGCGTCGCCATAGCGCTCTGGCGTCTCGGCAAGGTCTGGGATGACCCGGCATTGCTGAGGGCCTTCGGAGTGACAGGTGACACGGTCGGCGCCATCGTGCGGGAGTTCTGTTCGGCAGTCGTGAAGGTGCTGATGCCCCGGTTTGTGCAGGTAATCAAAAGGCCACAACTGGTTAGCCGCACCAGTTGGCTATCCAACTTGGCTAAGACGAGTGCTGCAAGAGCACGTCATGTTTGACGCGACCAGTGCCCGTGCGTAATTGACAAGAAACATAAATCAATGCAACACTCACTAACTTCTCAGTGAGTATAGCTCCAACTCCTACAACAAAATAAGCAAAATGCTGTTGCCTCGTTCGCAGCGTTTATATTGTTTGAATTATAGAAAAATGATCAGCTTTGTCCAAATTGAAACTAAGGCTATGAGTAACCCAATGCTCTCCTTGGCTTCATTATTGTCTGATGTCTTTATGTGTTGGCAACTAACAGAGAGATGAAGCCCTCTATTGCCATTATTCTTCTTGCTCAGTCTGCAGGTTAGGAACAGCTGGATAGCATGGCCATGGTTAGAACAGAAACTAGATATTGAATGATATCTTGCGTTATCTGTCAGGTCAAGGCTTTGTTTTCATTCATGTTGTCTTCATTCATGTTGCAACATACAAGCTGAAGTAACAGCTCACTAATAGCTAGTCCAATTTTAATGAATGCTGTTAAAACAAATGGTGTTGCATTTCATGCTCAGGTACCCTTTGACGAAGACCTTGATGACATCACTGACCAGTTTCGCGAAAAGGCTGGCCTTCCACAGTGCGCTGGCGCCCTCTGCTTTGCACACGTCCCCATCCAGCCACCACCAGACGATGACTCTGGCGAGTACACCAACCCAGAAGGCTGGAACTCCATCGTTGTGCAAGCCGTTGTCGGCGCTGACCGGCGTTTTTGGGATCTCAACATTGGCTGGCCTGGCAGCACGCAGGTGTCCCAGGTCTTGCGCAGCTCCAGCCTCTGGAAGAAGGGCGAGGAAGGCACACTCTTCGTCGGCCACGACGAGGACAATCCCCAAGTGGGACGTACACACAGGGTTCTTGCTGCGGGTGCAGGCTATCCTCTCCGCAACTGGATCATCACGCCGTTCCTCAACCCGGACGAACGGCAACTCCGTTTCAACCGTGCCCTCTGCGAGGTCCTCTCGGTCGGCGAGGTGGCATTCAGGCACCTCGAGGCGCGCTTCCCGTATCTGCTGCGTCACAATGGCAGCGGCGTCGACCTGATGCCGAGCATTGTGGCCGCGTGCAGCACACTGCACAACATGTGCGAGGAGTGGGGTGATGGCATTGGTGACGCGTGGCTTGCCGAGGCTTCGAGGCATGCACTGCCACAGCCACATCCTGGTGCGGATCCAGCTCGCGACATGTCGCGGTGCCTTGAGGCAGAAGCCATTAGAACGGCCCTATTTGCAACCGTAGTTAAGTGAGGTTAGAGTTTCCAGTTGTCAAGCGTTTTCCTTTCATTATAAGTGAAGGATCAACCATCACTTTGCTTGAGTGCTAACCATCTCAACCTTAACACGGCAAATCTGCCTTTGGCCAACTACCTCTATCAGGCTCAGTATTTGGTGAGGCCCTGAAGTCCAGATAGATTTGCCCAACATGGTTCTTTTGAAGCTTGAGTGTTACGATGATGTGTGCTTTATCAAATTGGTGCAGAGGAGGTACGAGTGACTGTACAACAAGGACGAAAAAACCTTTGGCTGGTATAATATCACACTCCAAGGCCGGTATTTTGTAGCGATGCCTTTTCCGATTCTATGCCTTTTCAGGCTTTTCGCGCTTGGCCACTGGTCAGAGCGACGGTCTGCCCACATTATCAACGCGATCAGGCGGCCGTGCGTGATGGATGATAAGAATAGCATAGAATAAGGCATAAGGCATCGCTGCAAAATAGCGGCCCAAGGAACATATTCTGGGACAATAACTGTTGGCAATATCGCATTGGCCATAAGGCACATGCTGATTGGCTGGTTGAGTACTGCGTCACGCAAGGGCGATAATATAGTCAAAGTGATCGTCTCAGAATACGTCCCCAGACCTGCTGTAGCAATTGACTCTTTAAGATGTCTTCCAGCAAAGCTAGATCCAAGTGATGGCACTTGGCATCCTAATGTAAAACTGTCTAAATGATCATTTGTTAGCATAGTTCAGAGAGTTCATTTTTTTCACATTATCTTGCACAAGGTGTACATACGGTTGCTGGCCAACCAAAGCTTTTTTCGTGGTTAGATTATTTCATATCCCAATGCTGAACAATCCAAACAATACTGCCATGGCACATCAGTCAAGGTCCAGCTTAGGACTTGACTTATAGTTCAGCTCATTGTTTGTTCACGTGCCCACCATTCGTACACATGGCCTGCTCAAAACTCAGCCTCGTGTTGTCACAATCTTCCCACACTTTGTGAGCAATCAGTTCATACTGGCCTCTGTCGCAACCACTCTATGATGAACTGATTAGCCACAAGTGCATCGTCACATTCACCCATGTCCATACCACAGCCTGGTCTCAGTGGTCAGTATCTCAGCTGCACTCTGGCTTGTACCGTGCAGGCACAGGCACAGAATTTTTTTTTTCTTCACAGCTGATTCTTGTCTGGTTAGTATGCCAATGTAGCATTTATTGCCACTGCCTTCCATGCCATGCCTTTATTGTTCTGTTCACATTCAGGTCATGAATAGTCAGCACCTTGGCGCGTGTAAGGCATTGATTGTCATTCTAAGATTACTTGAGCAAAATCTTGGAGCGCAGCTGTTCATCACCGTGGAAATCATGGGTGGTGCGTGGATTTTTTTATAATTTCACAAAGCATCGTTGGGAAAGTGCACTGTGACTTCTTTTAGTGTTCTTACAGTTTGGCTGTGTGGCAGGATAGCCTTGCTATGTTTTTTAGAACAGTCTTTAGAGCAAGTGCTTCACATTAACAGAATGAATAATTTTGTCATGAAATTTCCGGCTCGTAAATCTGAACACTTTGGAGTATATCACTAAGTCTATATATTTGGTCAGTAACACTTGTCATGGATAAATCTTTCTAATATGCAGAAGTTTTTATATTTTTTTGCATCCAAATGGTAGAAATTGTAAGCTAAGTAAGGTTGATCATTGCCATTCAATGAACCTGCGACAAGTAAGTGGCTCCAGCAACGGTAATACAAAAAGCTACACGGCCGTTCGGAGCCAAAGGGCAGAAGTTCAGACAAATCCATGGACTGACATCATTTCTATGCTAGTTTAGCCACCATACTGGTGGACATAATGCGTGCCCCAGCACTAGATTTTCCTCTGGTGCACTTGCTGCGAAGCTGCATTGTTGAAATGGGCACACAAGCTGACACCTGTTGTGCAAGTGTTCTTCTGGAGAGCTGCACACTGAGGTATGCTCTCGTTGTACTCACCGTTGCAGAAGTGCAGCAATATTTTTTGTCTATATGGAGGCAGGGGGGTGCAGCAAATGCAGCTGCGATTGTCAAGCTTCGTTCTTACAAAGTAGGGTTGCCTTGGGTTCAGCTGTTCAAATACAAGGTGAATGTAGACATGGGGCAGTATTCTTGCACAATCATTGCACTGGGGATACACAGTCACTGTTGCAATATTTCAAATGACAACATTGGATGCCGCCAGTGTATACGGACAACGGTGTTCCTGGCACAGTGCCAAGCTTGCTATCGTTGCACAGTCCCAGCAACACTGCCAGGTGTGTGATGTGTCCCATGCTGATTAACGTGAGGCCTCGCAAAAGTGACCACGGGAGAGTACCACCAGTGGTATTACCATGCACGCACTACTCTGCATAAAATTTGTTGCATTTATATGGGGAAGAAAGCGAGTGTGGTGAAAGTGGGGTTTTGATGTTTGGTCAACTGTCCACATATTGTTGCACTCTCTATGCACCTTGAAAACAAATTTGTTAGCTCATAGTGGATGACATTAAGAAACAAAGCAGGTGCTCAGTTGTGAGGAAAAATATGAAGAGGCCCAGTATTGCAAAACATAGAAATACTGAATTTCGTGGCTACATACTTGGAGAGGATATCAGCGGCTCAGACTACACTTGTAGAAGAGTGCTTAACGTGGACGAACTTGATATTGTGCCTTGCCATTACTTCGTAAACAGTACAGCTGGCAAAAACTGCCTAACCAGCACAGAATTTCCATATACATTGTAGTTTGTTGTCACTTTTGTCATACCTTTAAGTGCTCAAATAGGTGCTGTGAATGCTTGGATGTCTTTTCATGTTAGTTTCATGTCATATCTTTTCATGTCAGTTTGGACAGGATTGCCCAACGTAAAGCACCCTCTCTGCGCATCGTTTCAAGCTCTTTTAATGTTGTGTGTGCGACAGGGTACGGCTGGTCACAGTTTCTACAGCTCCACATCACAAGAGGGCCATCATATGGCTTTTGAGAATCTCGTGCATTGTAAAGGTCAAACAAAGACTGTCTGCTGAGACTAGAAGAAGAAAGGCATTCCTTAGTTTGGCAGGGGAAGCACTTCTATATTTTCTTGTATTCTTATGCTTGTTTTGTTTGTGATGCATGTAGACATGCAGTGTCGCAGTACTTCATTGCTACTCGCATGTTTTATAGAATTTGCTTAGTGGTGCCTCTTATAGTTATCTATTGTGTGTATTTACGAAGAATTTGCATTCCAGCATTTTGGCATTGAAATGCCATTTTCCTTTATTCTTACCGGACAAAAGTGATGTCAATTTCATTTACGGGTATTTAAGGATTAGAAACAGCAAGCGCATTCATGTATTTGTAGCTTGTAAGCTGCCACAGTCCTTGTCGAAAATTTCGACAGCTGCATTTTTAATGTGGTGAAATGCAAGAGTGCTTACGTACGGGTCTCTCGGTGCATGTTAAAAGAACCACAAGCGCCTAAAATTAACCTGGAGCCCCCCCCCGCTGTTGTCTTTCTGATAGCGTCTGTGTTGCTTTTGGGGGTTCAATTCATGGTTTAACCTTGCATTCCAGAATCGTATGATCGGGAAACGTACTGATGCACCATAGAACATTTCTTGCATTAATGCCAGACAACGCCGTTCGCTCTCCTAATCTTCATATAATCTCTGGCACAATACAGGAGCACCATAACTGGCTATAGTGACAAATTGTTATGTGGCTTTGAAACTTTTGACATTGGCTGTACACTGTGAAACCAATGCAGAACAGCCCGCATGATTTCTGTTTCAAGTTGTCAAATGCTTTTGCCTTTTGCATGGCACGTTCTTGAACACAAGATCTACTTAGAACACATCACTAAGTGGTGTTTCAATTTCTACTCATGATGTTGGAGTATTGATGTGTTGCCTTCCTTCTGCACATGTTACTTTGCTCTAACAACACGCTGGTGATTAATGGTTCTTTTTAGAGAGACTTGCACAGTTCAGGAACACTGTTGTTTCCTGTGTCCTGCTTGGAACACTTGGAAGTGGTCACATATCATTTTAACTAAGCGAGGTCAGAACAACACTTGAACATGTAAATAGTAGTGGCAGAAATTGGTGCACTGATATGCACTTTTATGTTTTCTGTGACGTGAAAGGCCCAGCTGAGTATGCTGTTCCACTGACTATATCACACTGCTCACATTTAATGCATGTCATGTTACGGTGTCAGTAAGTCATGAACGCTACATTTTGGCAGCTAATAAGATCCTCTAGTGATTGGGCATGTGAAATCGTGGGAAAAGGAGGTTTCCAAAATGTTTTGTCTTCCATGCGTAAGCTGTCGTAAGTGGCAGCCTGTCGCCAAATGCGGGACCAACCCCTTTTTCCCACTTCATGGGCTGTGATGTTAACTACTCATTTCATATACATTAACCATGTGCCTTAACCTTGCACTTGTATGCCCCCTCTCTCATGTTCTTTAAACATTTATTGGTTATGGAGCTAGAAAAAACATGAAATTTTAGAGACCAAATGAGTGTTCTTTCTGCGACCAGGCTTGTAGCGAGAATACTTGGTTCCTGAAGTATGTGATCCTTGACGAGATCTCACTGTGTTAAATTATTAGGTGCATTCCTCTTTTCATTTCAAACGGTGAGAGGTAATATCTGGTTTCACGATTGCGCTGCTGCTGTAATGCACTGTATATTCTCCAGGTTTTGGTGAACTGTGTAATGGTTTAATTATTAATCAGTGCAGGGAACTTTGATAACTTACTGCGTGATTGTATGCCATTATGCCCAGGCTGACTCACCTACAGCTGCAACATTTGGGAAACTAGCCAGCATAAGTGCTCGACAATGTTTAGTCTGCAAAAGGTTAATTTAATAGTCATACGTATCAAAAGCAAATAAAATGCTGTTGCATAATGAAATTCCCTGTGTAGACGGTCTTGCATAACTTTTAAGGTTCTGCAAAGAAGTGCTACAGATGCATATGAATTTTATCATGCTTCCTGTTACAGGGTTCAATTTTTAACAGCTCCTGTGCCATCTGATAGTCTCTCTCACGGCCCAAGGCTGTGTGAGAACAGAAATTTAGTTAGGCTAAATGGGCTTGTGTTACTATTACTACAACATTACTATTTGCATGAAACTGCAAATGTCATAGTTCTTTAGATCTTTCACAATTTACAGTTGTTATTAGTACCAGGCTTAAAATTCTTCTGAAGCAGCACTGTGCGTGACATTTGGTTAAAGCATCTTCTACTGATGAAAGAACAACAGCTCGTGGAGGAGGGGGTTAATTGCAAGCACATGTAGTTTTATATCACTGGCTCCTTTTTCTGCCACTTTTTAAAAGTGTATTGATACTCTTGCATGCAGTTGAGTCATTTCTCTTATCGCACTTCCTGACAGTATGAATCAACTTGCACACAGACCGGAATGCATGCTTGAAGTCGCTTGTTTGAAGTGTCAAACCGCACACTTTGCACCATGTCGGGGAGTATCTGCTAAACAGAAAATTTGGAGCTAATTTTACTCGTGTAATGCTTGAAGATGCCTAGCTGAAAACTGCTGCAACAACTGTGCAATCTTATGGTGCAATGGTCAATTGCGAGAAACCTTTAGCT
Organism: Dermacentor variabilis; assembly: GCF_050947875.1. Taxonomy (NCBI): domain Eukaryota; kingdom Metazoa; phylum Arthropoda; class Arachnida; order Ixodida; family Ixodidae; genus Dermacentor; species Dermacentor variabilis. Next base: position 40,950,974 of record NC_134577.1, read on the forward strand.
CCGTCCTAGTTCAAATAAATGTGAAACTCCTTGACATGCATTCGTTACGCAACTGACAAAACGATCTGAAGGAAACTGCCGTTTCACAAGAGGAAGTGAAATACTAGCGACTACTGGGAGCAGATCTTTGTTGTATTGGAGTCGCATCTTAGTCCTAACTCTGCATGACAAGAAGCACTATAGAAAAATTTTAAATGACACTTCTTAAAAATTTTTTTTACCAGTTTGTGACATCTGCATAAGAGCTATCTACAACTTGTTTGCCAACAGTAGTGTATTGCACGCCTATATGGCCTGCTTTAGATGCCTAAAATCTTTTGTTTACAAAACTGCAATGGTCGTGTTTTCATCAAAAGTTGCAAAGCTGTAAACATGATTCTTAATTCTCATGTCTCCTGATTTGCATTGCTTTTCTGGATAAAAATAAGAACTTCCGATGCGAAAACCTGCTTCCAGCATTTAGTAGAACTGACTGTTCTTCAGTATAAATAAACTTCATTCAAATCAGTCAAACAATTGCCTGATGTAGGCATCCTTGCATATTGCAAGTGCTTGAATGGGAGGCTTTATTACTAAATCTTTCTCTCGACTGTCTTGATGTGCTTGGGTGTCTTGTAAATCAATAGACTGACTGCTGATGACCTGATGTCCATCCAATCCTTTGTGTGTACAATATTCCATGCAGTAGCAAAAACAAACGTTTTTGCTAATACTAACTCTACTTTTACCATTTAAACATTGCCAATGTCTGTCTCGATAACACTGCTACAAAATACATTCATGTGCTGTACAAGATGTCCTTTGTGTCATTGTGCCGTTGGTGAAGGCGTTAAAAAGAAATGTTGCGGTGTTGTAGCGAGAAATTCCATCTCGCTTTTTCTCAATCAAGAAAGGACTAGTATTTTTGATAACCCAAGTTTCGCCTTGCTGTATTTTTTTTTTGAAGGTGGGACACTCATTTTTCAACAGCGAAATAATAAAATTTCTATACGAGCAGTCATTAATTAAAAAGTGCACTTTACGAAGCAGAATGCTCGTAGAATTCGTGCTGATGTCTCCTTGAATAACTGGAAATTCGGAGTTGAAAAGTCTTGAACATTCTGCGTATGCCAAAATGAGCTATGTGGAATTTTTAGAAATTGCCAATAGCAGATAACACAATTCCAATCTTTGGCCTGGATTGCTCAAAGTGATGCATAGTACTTGCAGAAGAAACGAAAATGCATAATTGACTAAATAAAATTGGAGTAACACTTAAACTTAATCTAGGGCGCATATAGCAGTTAAAGTGAAGGCACATCCACCTGGTGTGAATTTTAAAACGAGAACCAGTCTTGAGATAAGTGGTGTCAAACTTTCACTAAGTTTGTTTTAGAAATGAGTAGACAATTCAGCAGGAGATGATGATGCCAGGAGATGTAAATACCTGAGCACATCGATGACAAACATTAGTTGTCGTGATAAAGAGTGCTGCAAATTGCTACAGGGAAAGGTATCTCAATTTTGGTTCAACAGACCACGAAGCTGTGACTGAACAGGAATCTGTCACAAATGATAAAGCAATACTTCCATTCTTGAATAATATGCCTTAGCTTTTGGCACAAACTGGTTTTACATGTGAAAGAAAAAAAAATTATTTTCTTGCACATTCTGTTTGCACTGATTTATTCAGGAATAACACCCAAGTCAAGCACTGTCTTGGTAGCAATGCTGAGCTTTGGAAATTCACAGCAGCATCACAAATCTTGTTTAGAGTTACATGTTTGGACTAGAAGTGCTCTAGATATTAAATGCGACAACTTCAGGAGTCTCAAAAATGGCACATGGCAGTGAATAGCTCACCTTTGCATGAGAATTGCAGCCATTCTATGTTCATTTGGGTTGTGACAAAACATGACGGCATTAGCATTGAATAACACATACAAAGTGATCACAACACAGCAAAACAGCTTGTTAAAAAGGTTAAGAAGCAAATGAGCTTCTTTTAAGCTTCAATGTTGTCTCTCTCTTTCTCTCTCTCTCTCTCACACACACACACACACACACACACACACACACACACACACACACACACACACACACACACACACACACACACACACACACACACACACACACACACACACACACACACACACACACACACACACACACACACACTTTGAAAACAATATAACCTTAACTAACTAAAAAAGTTCATAGACAAACTGATTTTGCTGCCTTGAAAACATGTCCTGTATACAACAAAGTTAAAAGAGCAGCAGTAAAACTACATTGAACATCTTAGTGGAATGCCATTAAAGCTAAAACAATGGGCCTCACCAAAGCCATAAAAACACTGCAAGTACTTTTCTAAAAATGTATTCAGCAAAAAGGTTTTGTCATAAAGAGCGAAAAAACATTTCAAAAAGTTTCTAAAAATGTCTTCTCCGAACAGGTTACATCAAAAAGTGTCCAAAAGCATTTCTATGAAGTATCTTCCACCAAACAGTTGTTGCCAAAAAATGGCAGGCACTTCCATAAACAGACTAAAGAAATATCTCAAGACTAACTGCAAATAAAACAAGAAGTCACAGATAACCATAAGCTCAACAGTGATTGAATGTCAATGACAGCAAAATGTAAAAGGCTGCTAAACAACAATAGCATAAACATCCTCGCTTGCAAAACAACTCCTTTTACAACACTAACTGCCTTGTCAAGGTCGGTTACACAACTTTGCAGGACTTGTTTGCATCTGTCCTCTTCAGAAGGTGTTTTGTTTCAAACCCAAATACGAGTTCCATTATCTAAAATAATTGAGAAACAACAAATACCTTCACATTTGCATCCATAACTTGAATAACATTTTATACCTGGCTTAATGACATGCCAATTTTTTCCCCCTTAAATGCGAGACTTTAAGCCACTTTATTAAGATACAAAAGTTTCCTGAAAACTTAATTTTAGAAATTCTGCCTACCTGAAACATTTTAATGGGTATATTGTATGAAACTTCTTAATGTAATCTTACATTTGTTGCAGAGCGTAAATAAGCAGTTTTTAAATATTCAAAATATTGCGACTCTTGGCATAGAATACACAGAAAAAGGCTTCAGTCTCTGAATTCGGCAAATTGCATTCAAATTGCAAAGCAAAGTTGAGCTTAAGATAAAGCTTCCTTTTAAAATGGCTACCATTTTCTTCAAGAAAAAAATTAAAAATTCACATAGGAGTAAAAAGTACAACTTCAGGCTAATGCAACCACACTAGTGCAAAGTTATTTGCATTGTCAAACACAGCTCGAAACAGTGAATTGTCAATAGGAAAAGAATAATAGCAACAAAGGTTAAGTTTCATCAGTTTGACTTGGCATGATTAGAGTGCTAACTATACAGCGGATTCTCTTTAAACGGAACTTCAAGGGACCAGGGAAATTGGTTCCGTTTATCAGGAGTTCCATTTACTGAGATACATTATAGAGAGCATTGCATTACTAACAAAACCAACCAACCATGAGGATGGTGTTCCGTTTAGGCAGCAGTTCCGTTTAAGTGGTTTCCGTTTATCAAGATTCCGCTGTACTAAGCTATACACCCAGTCCGTCATCTTAAAACTGCCTTCACTTGAATAAAGTTGATGTCATTTAGGAATCTTCCTCAGTTCCATGGCCCTATGTAATCCAACTAAAAAAAAAGGGTATAGCCGTGTTTAAAAAGTCAATGGCATTTCACATGACCCAGCCATCTGCACGAAATAGTCCACATGTTTTGACTATTCACTCAAACTAACCTGTCATTGAGCTTGCGTTCTGCATAACACATTAAGAGTGAGCTTGTCCTATGATGCAAACTGAAGTTTCATCACATCAAGCAGAGCGGTGCTATGTACAATATGTCATAGATTACGGAATAGAGGAAATGTACAGACACTCATCTCGCAGATATTTCAGTCAAGTGAACCTGCATGCAGAACAAGACTGTTTCAGACATTCTCTGGGAGCTAAATGACAGACGTCCCACTGCAACAACTGAAGACTACCGCATGACGCCGTTCTCCACAAGGTGGCAATTACAGACGAATAAAAATTAAATGGAATGTCGAGCTACGTCTCCTTGAGTGCATAGTTGACGTCATCAACGCTGACATTCAACTGGATCTTGTGGAAGAGATCGTTTGTTCCGAGCTCTGACAGTAGCAGTCGGCAGCTTGACAGACGTGAGCTGATGCTTGAAACCTCAGAAAAGGTTGGCGGCTTTACTCCTGTACATAACAGAAAGGAAAAATAATGAGCTGTAACAAAAATGCATTAGCAAACAGCATCATACAACTATCAATTTCAAAGTACAGTCAAACCTCAATATATCGAACATGGATATATCAAATTATTGCATATATCGAACACTTTCTATATCGTCTGGAAAATCACATGCACTTTTAATTTTTGATTTCAAAAGTGGTCGGACGTAAAATGGATATATCGAACTTCGCCACTCCAGACCATGTGGACTGCTGCGCACTATAGCTGCACACATCAACTGCGCTGACGGTGCCATTTGAATGTAGCGGCGCATGCACATGGTGGCTTGGCTAGTTCGACGTCAACTACGCATTGCATTTGCCACACTGACTCCTCCTTGGTGCTGCGCTCCGCGTCTGTTGCGCCTCATGAGGAATGGCAGTTTGCTTCCACAAAGACCTGTGACAGTGCGTGTTTACTGGGCCCACTCATAGACGCCACGGCAGACGCCACTTAATACTTTGTTACTGACAGCGTTTCAACATTCTTCGAATGACGGATGTAGAGATCGCAGTGGAAGTAGCAGCCAAACAAAGATGCTGCCGAGGTTGGTGCCGCAAGCGCTGATGTTGCTCCGCTCCCAACTTCAACTGAGGCTGTAGCTGCTTTGGCCTTTCTATGCCACCACTTTGGTGCAACAGGAGGCACCACCCTACTGTTTGCGGATCATTTAGACTATGTTGAGGACGCCATGGTTAAGCACGTGACTGCCAATAAGAAGCAGGCTACACTGTTGCAGTACTTTCAGCCAAAGAAATAAATACCTTCTGTGAAACTTCAAGTGAGTGCTTACTGTAGCACGATTGGTTCATTGATTGATTTGTACGCATTCTTTACATGTTACATTTTCTTCTCTATTCTTTCACGTTCTTTTTACATTTTCTCGTCGAAAATGTTACACTTTCTACTAGAAACAAAATTTCTTTTTTTTTGTGCTTGAAAGTGACCAAAGAAGCTGCGAAGAAATAACAGCAAATGCATACGTAAAAAGCTGTTTGTAAGAAGCACACGCTCTTCAGGTATTTGTGTGCGAATCCGCGCATGCTGCGCAAGACGTTGCAAAATTTTTTGAATGCCCCATGTACTACTCAAGTGCGAGTACCGTACTTACTCACATAATGATCGCACCTTATTGTAAAAAAAAATTGATGCAAATTGAGGGGTGCGATCATTACGCGGGTTAAATTTCCTGCGAAAAGAAAGAAATGTTTTTTTCATCCTGCGTTTGCTGTGGGATGAGAACAGGTCAACAAATAGGTGGCTACCGCTGTAACAGTGTGGGACACCAAAACAAAAATGGCGGCTGGCGGAGAAAGCTGAATGCGCGGAATTAAATTTTTTTTTTCTCGCGAGTAGATTATGCGCATTGAAGCAGTTTCTTCCGTATCAGTAATGATTAATATTGTTACTATCGGCAAGTTTGCGGCAATGACATAGCTATGACCACTTTGAGGGGACAGAAACAGAGATGGGTGCGCTTGGCTGCCAGTGACAGAAACCCATGACGGGCACGCTGCGGAAACTGTGGCATTTGTGCTCACTACTATCCTAAAACGGCACGCTTCTGCTAAGGGTGGGCGAATATCTTAGCTGTGTTACAAGTGTTGACACGTGAATAGGGTACACTTGTAACGCATCAGTGTAAACGTGGTGCTATCGTTGCCACTCGCGATTTGTTGCGTGCCCACGAGTGCAGAGGAGAAGAATCAAAAAGCGCCTTTTTTGTTATTGTTGACCACAACCATTATAAAGCCTACAAATAAAAAAGCCAAGGCAAGTTTGGTTGTAGCTTTTTTTTCATGGAAGTGCGGAAAGTGATGAAAGGAATGAAATGGGCCATCTGCTTAAGAATGTTCAGTGTGTGCAGATCGCTTGGTATGTCTTGAAGAGTCGTTCGCGTAGCATTCGACAGATGGCAAGCGCAATCATCATTAGCTAGACTTGGCATGCGACATATCACTTTGGCAAGTTTAGGGTGTGATCGTTACATGGGAAAGGAAAAAAGTCAAATTTTGACGACAATATTTAGGGGTACGATCATTACACAAGTGTGATCATTATGCAGGTAAATACGGCACCGTATTTACATGACTGTAAGTCGACTTATTCTTTAAAATTTGAAAATCTGAAGTGAGGGGGTAGACTTACAATTGAAAACCAAAACATGGAACCGAAGAAAGAAAAGCGAGACCAACGGGATATCGGGGGAGCTACAACGTAGTTACAATTTTATGTTTGCTCTACGGCCCCCACCCGTAGCTTTCCGCTATCCCGCACGTCTGTTCGCTTTTCGGAAGGGTTTTTCAACATTTTTGAGAGTTTTTACAGTGCACACAGCACTCATGGGGGTGTGTCGATAGTTCATGAAGAGCAGACACCGCTCGCGCGTTTCTCCTTCCTTGTAGCTTTTTAGTTTCATGCGTTTGATTTGCCTGCCGGCCATGTCCTAATTCCGTGCTTCCTCAGTTGTCAAGAGTGCTCAGAGTCCAATAAACATTCGGCACTTGTTCACAGCAGCATTGAAGAGGGCTGCCATCCTTTACGCTGAAGAAACAAATAGCTGCGCAGTGGGCTGCAAGTTTGATGTTTCTTAATGGGTGGTGCGAGTGGCGACGACAGCGAAGCAAAATTTTCACCTGTGACGCCAAGCAAAGATTTCCGCAGGTCGAAGTCGGACCGAAGTTTCCGCGGGTGAAGGTTTCCGGAGCTGAAGGCCAAGCTTGCAGCGTATGTCGCCGAAATGCGTGATCGGTCATTGCCAGTGACATGCGACATAGTCATGAGACAAGCCTGGATCTTCGCCTTTTAAGGATTTGCTCCGCTGTGAGCACGAGTAGCTGGCGACAGAAGACCGCGAACTTATGCCAACCGGACATGTCAAAAGAGCCTCCCTGACGGCTCTGTGTGGTTTGTATGTATGCAAATGCGGGATTTCGCTGGACGACGACGTGTTGTGGGACCGTAGCAGCAATGACCATTCCAGCTACTAATAAACTTTCATTGTGGAATGCGCTCACGGGAATGCTCTTTTTTCCCCCTGTCACACGCGATATGGGGAGGTCGACTTACATTTGAGTTAAAAGGGGGGAGGCTACACTTGAAATACAACTTTTTTATTTGTGGACAGATCTGAACGAAATTTTCACACTTTGTGTATTTTAATATGCAGATTCAAAAAATATAATTAATTTTGCCACAGGATAAGTAGTTTCTGATATACTCTAAATACATTGTATAAGCTGAGTCCTTTGTTTGGAGGAAAATTAGCATCTAAACAGAAAACCCTAACACAGTAATTTGAGTATAAAGACTATCTAGGATGTTCAGGGAGTGCCATAAGGTATTATTCAATGTTCTAGGCTAATCTGAGCAAGAGTTAGAGTTCATCAAAGTTGTGAGAAAAAAATGCCATCTTGACATGTCAAGCATGTGACCCATTTCAAAAACTTTTTAAAAAGAGTGCTGCTTTGAAAAGGTGCATATTGCTTACTGCATACATTTATCTTTCTGGCAAAAAAAAAATTATGTTGATAGCTGAAATAGGACAGAAGCTATTTTACCTCCAAAATTGGAAGTCTGTCGGTATTGTTGTTTTGAGAAATCAAGGAAAAACATTCTGCAACATCTTTATTGAGAACATACCAATAAAATCTCAAGGAAATTCACCAGGGGCATAATCTGGATACATCCTATCTTTTTGCCGCTTTTTGGCCAGCTTCCTTGCGCTCAAAGAGGCTTCTCGCTTCTTGCTGGAGTTCGCACTTCGAAGGTCCGGCGCTCCGGACGTTTTCCGGCGCTCGCTGCGCGCTCGCTACTTTCTTCAGTCGTGAAGGAAACGGTGCCTGCACGATCTGTGCCAACACGCGTGGCGTGGGCGGACGAAGTGTTGACGCTAGACGTGCCAGTTTGCAGCTCGGAACTCGATCCGGTAGAATGTCCAGGCAGACCAGCAACCGGCAACTCCGCGAGTATGACAGGCCTAGCCGCCTTCCGTCGCGCATTCCGCAGCCGCTTCACGCATAGTAGCCTTGAGACGACAATCTTTTTCCAGCCATTCGGGCAGCGAAATGAGCATCTTATCAAACGTCGCGAAGCAAGCGGCTGAACAAACGTAGACAGCGGCGCGATGAAACCAGAGATAAACAAACGTAGCGAGCCGCGTGAGCGGTCGAGCGCGCGCCGACGAGCACCGGACCAATAGGAGCGAGGCGCGCGGGGGGTGTGCGCGCTTTGGCCAATCGGCGGCACGGACGCATCCTCCAGAAATGACGCGATAGCGTCGGTTTCCCTTCACCGACGCCATTTTGAACTGGTGCAAAATGCGCACAAAGAAAACAGCTTCAAAACAAGCGCAAGATGGCGGCCATCGGCCACCGCGTTCGCAAATGGTGACGGCGCGAAGTTTGAACATTTTTGACCAAATTTTGCTGATTTCGCGTTCACCCTGGCCCCTTTAAGCGCGATTTTTTATTATTTTCCGATTAAATTTAGCTTCTAGATTTCGCGGAGGGATTCTTGAATGTATAAACGTAGCGAAAATGCACTTTTCCGAAAATCGACTTTTTTGTGATTTTTTGCCGTTTCAAGACCCGCGTCCCCCCTTAACTTACAATTGCGTAAATACGGTAGTTGTCCAGCTTTGTTTGTAAAAGACTTACCTTCGAGCCTGCAGATGGTGATGTGCTGGTTGTAGACCTTGGAGAAGGTCGTCTCCTCGACGCCTGTCCGACGAAATTCGGCAACCACTGCGCGCATGAAGAGCTGTTCCTGTTGCGAGAGGCATCTGTATAACAGATTAAAGGCGCTCAACAAACATGACCTTGGAAGCAGCACAGATACAAATCGTTTAACATTAGAGGTTTTAGCAAGAAAGTATACCAAGAAAAAAATCTGGGATCATGTTCTTGAAACTTCACTTGCCGTATTTACTCGAATCTCTATTTACTCAAAGTTGCATGCGCCTTGGAATAGAGTGCAACTCTAAATCTGCATTACCATATTGTCATTGCCATTTCAAAATGGCCACCTCGTATGCGCTTCGAGCATAGCTGCCGTAGCTTCCTCCATGGGCTGTAATATGCGCTTAGGTTAGTCAACCGATCAGTTTCCAGTTTTCTGAGTTTGTTTTATCAGCATGGAAGTGCCGAATGCAAAGACACGCTGAGTTCATCATGATGCTGCAATTAAAAGGAGAGTGATCACGCATGCAGAGATGGACGGAAGTCGGGCCGCCATCATGGGCATTCGGAGTTCCCGAAACTTGTGTGCCTGACTGGCGAAATCAGGAGAGGCCCTATCTTGAAAGTGATCTGCGTTGGAGACAGAGTCTATGCTTCTAAGTGCACTGCGCCGTGTTCTTGTCACTTAGTTCGCATTGAAGCGGGAGGCCACTCAAATACCAATTTGCTCGCTCCCGCTACTGCACTTCCTCACTCCAGCGTCTTGACAAAGAGTTTCTTTCTGTAGTCACTGAGCGAGACGTGTTCATGTTTGCTTGTGCGTGTGTGACGCTATGCTTGCTAATTTAGTTAGTAAGCGAATATCCAAAGTTTTTACGACTGACAAAACTAGTATCCTTAATTTTCGTATAGCTACCTACTAATTTGCTATCGGAATTGATGTTTCGCCTTTCGGGCGAGACTGCGACTTTTTATTTATTGCACCATTAGTGTATTGGGAGTAAATCTTTGTTTTTCCAAATGAGAGAAAGTTGTATTTCTGTATGAAAGAATGAGGTGTGCAAAGTAAAGAACAAAGTAACAAACAAAACAAAGAACAAAACAAAGTAAAGAACTTTGCTTTGTTTAGGCCATGGCAAACGTGTGCGCGTTGCAATTGCGGACATTTTTTTTTTTTTTACTTGGTCATGGAAAACAGGTGTGCATTACAATCGAGTAAATACGGTATCTTTCATCTATGAGAGGCCACTGCCATGTCAATCGTCTAATTACCACACAAGCTGCCATCTTAAGTCACTGTTTCTTGAATGCTGGCCACTGATTGACTGATTGGGGAATTCACCGACCCGAAGCAACTCAAGGGCTACAAGAGACGCCAGAGTGGAAGACACCAGGTGCATTTTGACTGCCTGGGCTTTCTTTTTTTTACAGGCACTCGCGTCGTCCAAATGGGAGGCTGCCCTAAGCAGCCCTGATCTTGAAGCACAGCTATGGGCTGTCCATCGGGCCTGCGACGCAGAAAGGCCGAGAGGCTCGGCCTTTCTGTACCGACGTGGGAGAGGCCCGCTATGTGCTGACGCGCGTTCCGAAGGACCAGAATAAAATTTTACCATACCATAAGCATGGTACACAAGGATTTGCATTGTCTCCATTGGATCGCAGCCACAGTGGCCGAGAACTGAATCGACAATCTTGCACTCAGCTGCAAAACGACAAAGGCAATCAGCCACCATGGAATGTCCAGCCTACGAGGAAATGCTTTCACATCACAAGTTTCGTCAATGCAAGATGTGTTCTTCAGGAAGAAGACTGTTTGCTTCCCTAAACCGGTTAGTATTTTCTGCAGACTGCATTTTAAGGAGCAACAGTCAGCTACCGCTGTGTGATGTTGCTGGTGTTTGACAAACAGAAAATATATAACAGTTTAAAACACAAAGAAGAGAGATCTCACCGCATGGCAAGGATCTTGGGCGAAGAGAACATCTCTTGAATGGCACGGTCGACGCAGGTCATACCGACTACATGCCTCGACGTTTTCTTGGGACTTTCATGTAACGAGTGCTCCGCGATTTCGGCAGCACGACGGCAGACGTCAAGCGCACGACGTGCATCTCCGGACACTGCTGCCACCTGTTTCAATGGACAAAAAAGGCAACGCCCAATGCAGTGATGCTAATAGCCCGACTCATTTCGGAGCAGCCAAAAATGCATTTCAGAGCAGTAAAATGGACTTTCAGAGCAGGTTTATGAAAGCGATTGCAAGCTATACTATATGGGGCTATTACAGTGGGCAATGCATGTGAAAGCAGTAAGTGGTCACTGGTCATACATTCAAACACTAAAAATTATCCCCCCCCCCCCCCCCCCCAATTTATCGTAGTCCTTGCTGTCGACTGCGACGAAGCGGTGGTGTCTTAAGATGTGCTTAAAAAATCACGGAAGCACTTAGACGTGCTATGTCAAGAATTCAGAAGAGTTTTGAAAACATTCAGCATGACTTTGTTGCATGAACGTATGCGTAGCCTTGCATATACGATATAGCAAGGCTTAACTAGCGGCGCTTCGTCAGTATCCAGTGGCGAAAGTTGGTGTTCGGTGCCGAGTCGACCAAAATCTTGAAAGCGGCCGTACGCCACTCTTACATCGTGAAATTGCCACGCCAGGAAAAGTGGGGGATAGGCGACAAATTCAATAGCGGAAACGTTGTTCACGGCTGCCATGTCTGTGCCAACATGTGCGTTTTGTTCGAAATATCGAGCAAGACACCATACAGCATCCAAAACTTCGATCACCGTTTTACATTGGTCACACAGGAGTGCGGGATCTGGCTCGGTGCCAGCGCGCTCGCTCGCTGCCGCCAGAAAATCGAGGTTGCTTAAGCAACCCCCATGCGTTGGGGTAACTCGAGCAAGAAACATCAGTACGATCTCTTGACTCGGCCCACAATGAAGCTAATGCAGCTGCTGGTCCATGCCATGCCACTTTAGATGGCGCGGTAAAACGGCGCTTGAGGGCATAGTTCTGTTTTTTGAAAGTGCAAGCAACCCTTTCGGTGCAGAGTGGGCGCAATTTCCCTTATTTTGATGAAATGTAGCGGGATGTAGCAGAGTTGGCCTTTTGGCGCAGTTCGGCGCAGTTGCTGCAGTGGTAGCACCAATGTGATCAGTCTGTCGATTGGGTGTTCCACATGACACACGTACTGCACCTTGCACTAATGCATTGTGAAAAGGGTTGAGAAAGCCACCCCGTTAGAGTTCAATCCTTTCTCCATGGCGCCGGCCACATTGCCTCCATCCTAATGAATGAACAAAGTCAACCCTTTGTCGAGCTCTTAAACACTGTTGCAGTAAAAAGGACTTAAAAAAAATAATACTGGAGCAAGAGCGAGTAATGTTGACGTCCTTACCTTCCTTGCAACAAGCTGTACAGCATCAGGATCGAAGGCTTCTAAGCCTTGCATCCGGGACAACACAATCTCTTGCAGCTGTTTGTGGTTGTAAGGGTGAAAGGTCATCCTGGTCAAGCCCTGCAGGACAGAAAAGAACAGACGGATTAAGAGGTGTGCTACAGTGATAGTAGATGGACTCGGGCTTTGTTGTGTTGCTGTGCCAGCAGAACATACATCACATGCATGAACTGGAACTTCAACTACTGTTGCTTGGTTGTTAAATGTACAACAGGTTTGCCATATAGCCAGATTCAAAATTTATCGTAATTGTAAATGCAGTCGCCGATAGGTATTTTTCATACAAGGACGGTGTCGAAAAAATCAGGCCAGCCCCGTGTGCGGCAGGCCGGGACAAGGAATTGCAATGGTAAAATCAATTTGTTGTTTTTTACAATTGCTGTATTGTGGAAAAATTGATAGAGGCTGTGAGTGCATTTTGCATTTGCCTGTTGTGATGCGCATTGTCGTGAAGTGCATATATCGCGCGCACAACGTTGACTCCACAACTGTGTCCGTTTAAACTGTGTTACACAAGCGAGCTTTTGCCGTTTTTACCAATACTTGCACATACAAACTTTTCTATATGCATTTGCAGAAGTTGCTGGCTGATCTAACCCCAGTTTGCATGCACTGGCGTCAGTGCAGGCTGTTAGCGTGATTTTGCGACAGATCAACATATATTCATCTACCGGTACAAACGTATACCAAGGATAAGCTCCCCGCAACACCCCTTCTGGCGAGGCCTAACCAGCGCTGCCTAGTCGAGAGACTGAGCCAAAAGTTGTGATTGCAGACTCAACAAAATGGTTCGCAGTGGCTGTATGGTACTTGCGAAATGGAGGAACCATCTCACCAATGAAACTGAGGGCACGTCTCGATTGTATGGTTCGCTTCCAAGACATGCGTGTCAGCTTGGTCTACATGTTTTACACGTGCACAATCTGGGAAAAATGCTGTTTTGGTTACAGTGTGGTACCGCTTAAAGTGCAGAAATTCGCGAATCTGGCGGGTTATGACCCGTCTATGCTATAACTGCTATTATAATTACTTCCATTACTTCCCTACTTGTGGTACCGAACTGTTCTGCCAACTCTGTAAAGATTTCGTTCACATCACATCATCCTTTTACCATCACAACAACTTATTGTTCGGGGGAAGCCAGGGACACATCAGTTGCCAACGTTTCTAACACCATAATAAATGAACCAATCAGTCGTTATCACATCCTCCAGCAGTAAAATGGCATTCAGCTATTGTTACTGGGATACAGCACAGCAGTGATATACTAGACACACAATTGGGACACAAATATGAAGGAAGAGTTGTTAGAAGCGCGTCCTTGTTCATATTCGTGTCTTCAGTATATGATATATCTCTGCAATGAGGCATCCCAATAATGTAATTACAACTAGCCCCAACGCATGCCTTAAGCATTCAGCTACACAGCCAGGTGAATACCAAAGCTCACCAGTCGGCTTGAGACGCGGTTCGACATGAGCCTTTCGGGCAAATCCATTGTGTTGGCAATGGTCAGCACGATGAGCCTGGATCTAGGCTTGGTGGGCCAGTCGAACAAGTTGTAGAGGACTTGCTGCTTGCGTGTCCACAGCAGGTCGAGCTCATCGATAAGAAGGACGACTGGATCGTGCCGGGGACCAGGTCGCTCAAAGCGACGACTCAGCAGCTCTGCCGCCTGTTCTGGTGATGCATTCTCTCCAGTCAAGGCCTACAAGACAGGATTTTTTCTTTTCTTTAGTTTGTGTCAAAACAAACTAGGCCCGCAACAATTTGCCATAACACGCAAAAGAGCACAATGTGAGAATCTAAGTATACTACATTTTCGTGCACTAAATTAGGCACAGAGCTGCTGGTGAAAACTCCTTCAATTTAAACTTGCAACGTGCATGAGCAGGCACGTACAGTCGGCAGCAAAGGTTTACGGACTGTGCATCAGCTGCGCATCAGCTGCCACGAGGACAACAATAGGCCAAAGATGTGTCCTCTTGTTAATTGTTCGTGTCAGTTTCCTCGCTCAGTATGAGGCTTCTCTATTTTTTCTCTGTTTCCCGTGTAACGCGCTCTGGCAACTGTGGTAAGCTGCCTCGGTCTCGAGAGCAGCGTCATTTGCACTATATCAGTACTTGCACCTGGGCTGGGCGCTTTGTGTCAGAATGAAGAAATGAAAAGGCGTCACACGGCACAAGAAAATTCATGTGCCAGTGAACCACAAGAGGACACATTCCTGTCCTAGCACTGCTCCCAACAGCAGGTGTAGCATTAGTAGGTGGTACAGAGATGCAGTTTGGCATGGGGCTGCATGGTAAGTAAACTTTTGCTTATGACTGTACATTAAAGTTTGTCTGTGCAAAAACAATGTCACATGGCTACCTAACTTGGTAAAAGCGGCTGGGATAGAAAGCATAATGTATGATAAATGTTCCTCTGACATGTGAACATTAGGAAAAACACACCCCCTCTAGACCTCCTTTCCCTTTAGGGAGAAATCCTCTAAAGAATCATAGCAAAGGTGCCCACGAACCTTTTCAGAAAGGAGTGAAATGCTTCCAATGCTGAAGGACGTCACCTCATGAACATTTCCCACAAAATAGCCTCGTACAGACAGAGTTATTACCAATCAAATGCTGCACCTTGTTCCACTTCTCATCACTGTGCTGAAATTAAGCATCAGCAGGGTCCCCGACTTTTGTTGACCTGCCCAACCTAGGAGGTCATAGTTATAGCAGTTGGTATCACTCTCCACCCCTATATGTGCCACTGCCTTACCATTCACGAGATTTATCCATTTTAGTACTACTGGAAGGTCGTGACTTGCAAAGTCAAGCCAATAGCCACTGTGTTTACAGTAGACTTCCGTCATTCGACTCCAGTTAAACTGATTTCTTTTTGCTTAGTTAGAACCCGACCGAAGGTTCTGGCCGGTGCCCCATGCATTTTTATGGGCCAAAACATTTGTTATTTCAATCCCAAATTGGCTTTCGCCAGATAAATTGAACTTGACCAGTCAGCATGCAAGAGCCTGACCCCTCGGTGACCCCCCTAGTGGTAGTGTCTGTTTTGGCGGAGCTTGTCACCTCCAGTCAAAAATGCATATTTTCGACCAGCACAGGAGGATTTTCAAGCAATAACCATAGCTCAAGATGTCCAATTATGGTATTTAATGAGGGTGTGCAAATAGTCAAAAAATGTGAAAACCATCGAATATTATTTTTAATATCTGTATTCGATTCGAAAAGAGGCACATTAACCTTTTTGAATATTCAGTTGGATACGAATACATTGTTGGCTGTGTGGGAGCAAACACAGTTCTTAGCATTTATTTCTATGTAATCTAATGTGTTATTTTTCGCGGAGTTTTGTGACAATTTCGTGCTGGAGGCAAAATTTCCCCTGTAAAGCGCGCTCAGTCATCAGTTGTCTAAGCTTTGTGGAAAAGCCGACCCCTCAGTAGCAAGTGTCACGGCTCGCAGTTTGTGAAGGTGTACATAGAACGCAACGAAAGTGGATGGAACGACTGTGTGAAAGAATCTAACTGCAATAAGAATGTTCTTTTCAAAAGTCCAGATCAATGGGCTGATCTACAGCAATCTGTCTGTCAGCGTTGAATTAGCAGAAGTCAACTGTATCAGTGCATTGAAGTATGCAGGAAAGGTGATGGGAATTTCAAGAAGTCAAAGAAAAGGGTAGCTGTTCATCTTAAGCAGAACTACAGTGAAACCTCGTTTAGCCGTAGTTGGCCGAAGCTCGGAAAAAGTACGTACTATACGGTAGTACAGCTTAACCGAAATAGCATGAGATCGCCCACTTACCTGTCAAAAATGGAACTCGGAGAGAGTGCGATGGAAGGGGAAAGAACATGCAGTATTTATTCACTTCGCACGACAAAAGTGTTAATTTCGTTTGGTGCCGTTGCGGCCTAGCAGCACGGTATCAGTGTCACGCAGTAGCAGTGTCACGTTCGATAGCACGAACGATGTCCAATTTTTCTTCTATGCTGAGCACCCGGAGTTTTTTTTATCTGAGCTTCAGTATGATACGAGTCCTTGTTTGCATGCCGCCACAATGCTCTCTGGCACGGCGCCGAAATTATGTTGATGATGTGGCTTCATGCGCAAATGCACAGGGCGCTTGGAGGCCGTTCTGATCTCTGAGGCTTGTTCTGCCGAGGACGGGCCGCCCGATGGAGACGACGCACTGCCGTGTTTCCGCGCCGAAAAGTGGAAACACTGCGTGTTAACCGATATGTACGCAATAAGCTGGTACGGTTTATGCGGATGCAAAACACATTATGTTCAATCGCCACTGAGTCGGGGATTTGACTTTACTACTTTTAAAAACGAAACTACTGTTCAAGCGGGTACGGTTTAACGAGGTTTTACTGTATAAGCTTACTGTTTGCTTGTACAGAAGTAACATTTGACTCAGGTGTTCACACAAGTACTAAACTGTTTCTTACTAGGCAGACAACGCTGCGGAAGCTAGAGTGATATTTTTCACTACCCACATTCTAAACCAATAAGTGCTGCGTGCTATACGACAGCAAGAAATTGGAATGTGTTGTGTACTTTGGTGCAATGCTGGCTTCACACATTGCTGTGCAGTCGCAACATATGAAGCAATTGTTACAAAGAAGACATGGCAGATCTAAACTACTATAACTGTGAAACAACAAGCGGAGTGACAGCTTGTACAAATGCACGAATTGTAAAACCTCCGCAGCACATTGCCAAAATTTACAGCCAAAACATAATGAATCACATACTGGAAGCACAAAGAAAAAAAAACAACAACACATGATTTGACATAACATTAACACCAACATTTAATAAATCAAGGAGAGGCAAAAACTGTCACAGGTCAAAAGACAGTTCACTACAAAATGAGCGAAGTGGTCCATTGCTACAATCACGATACACTTGCCTTAGCAGCATTGCCTGCTAATTATGAAATAGAGTGCAGACGAGTTTATTTACCATGCAATGTTGCAAGGCACTTTTGAAGTTAACTTGCTGAACCTTTATCGTTCAAATTCACACCCTCTCACTGCAGCAAATGAAATGCCAGCAGGATGCCTCGAGAACGTGCTTTGTGACCATAAAATGTCCGACTCACCCTGAGGATGTGACTGTAACACTGTGCGGGGTTGGTGAGCTTCATGCCATTGACCTCGACGAACTTGAAGGATTGAGTGTAGCCACCGTCAACGGACTCCTGCAGCACTCTGAGGACGTCATGAACGGTAGCAGTCTTGCCCGTGCCAGGCACGCCCGAAATGTACATGCACCTGTGAGGTATAAATAAATAAGAGCCCTGGTTCTGAATGCGCTGGTACCCGAGTTTGTTACCCATATACATGACTAAACTTATAGCACCATTACTGTATTCACTCGTTTGTAATGCGAGTTTTTTTTCATGATTTCCATTGCTTGATCTCGACCCTTGCGTTACATTTGAAGTCCAGCACAATTTATCATTTTAAAACAAACATTCTAAATCTCGCAGCTTATATTGTTATGCCGGCAGCCTGCACGTCCCGATCCAGTCGATCGAATCTACTAATCGATCGAAGTCAAAATTTGTTTTCTGTTGGAACTGACGCCATTTTCGCCGTGCTTGTGACTGGTACGGTTACAGTGCTGCAGCACCCTGTGGCCTTTCGCGCTTCGACTCTGTTTATTCGTGACGTTATGACAACGAAGCGCATTTGGGATGATGCCGGCTTCGAGAGGCGAGCAATTTTGATGGCCGAGAGGGTGGGAAACTGCCGTGACTCGGCAACTCAATGCCAACGATTGAACGATTCACGGATGGGAACACCAATGGAAGGCTCTCTTTAAATCCGAGGCCAGCCGGAAGGGCTCTGTGAACCTCGTAGCGACCTGGTAGTGTCTCCAAGTGAAATGGTTTTGTGGCCTCTTAAGAAGTACGCAATCTCAAACAAGCTTGGAGATGATGCGATTCTTGGGTGATCACTTTCGGAGATAGTTTCGCTTTCGCAAGGCTTGGCTCGTTCTGGCACGAATCCCCTCAAAGTATACGGCCGACAGCACTCTTGGCACTGACAGTGAGCTTCCACAGCACCAAAAATACTTGTCAGGGATGCTTTCCGTGACAAGTCAGGTGAAATTTCGTGAAAGTGAACCTCTGTTTGCCAATTGCGATCTCTTGAATAAAGGTGCCATTTCTTCTTCCTTTGATCTAGCGTTACATCCACGGTTTTACTTTTTTAATTTTAACTTGACTGCAAAGTCGACCCTCATGTTACAATAGTGGTCCCCTTACTTGAATAAATATGGTATTCTTTTTGGGGAAATTTCATTTTTTTGCCTGAAACATCCAAGTGCCTAAATAAATAATCTGATCCCAGCAGTCACTATAGAACTTGACATCTATTTAATGCAATACATTTAATTCATAACGGCTGAACAGTTCCCTAACGTTACCACTGTATGCTTCATATGTACATAAACACAGAGGGCCTGAGCTACAGCTTTATTTGTAAACAGCAATGAGTTGCACTCACTCACACCCGAGAAATGAGCGTGTGTGAATGAATGCACTACCTAATCACAAGTGTATGAAGCTAGGACGGCAACAAATGTTCTCACGGTGCCTCTCGCACTGCGGGCCTTGCAGGCTAGCTCGAAAGTTTTAGTTCTGAAAGCAGAATACATGGCACTTTCGCATTAAGAATGTAAATCTCATCTCCCTATGAGCATGAAAATTAAAAACAGGAAACAAAAATTTGTGTTTTCACTAGCGTTCTCATGATAAATCCACAAATTGGTCACTTCATTCTATTTTTGTGTGAGAGGATAGAAGAAATGAGGGAAGAATTTCAGCGACTCACCCTCCTGTACCATCTTGCAGCTTGCCCTCAATGAATGAGTAGATGTCCGCAAACTCCTGCTCTCGGCACGGAAGACAGGTTGGCACAGCAGACACGTGCAGTCTGCGAGTTTGTAAGCAGATGAAAAGTGGAAAGGAGCATTAGGAGCGACACGTTGAAGGCAAAGCTTTTTAACTCGGCTAGAACCTCACTCCCTCATTATACTTATTGTTTGGCTTTTGATACACTTTAATGTCAGCGACAATGTTCACGAACACCCAACTTTCTTTGACTACACAAGTGCTTTTGCCATTTGCCTTGGTCGGATGGCAGCTACCACAGCTGGGAAGCAAACCCCCGATCCTTTGCTTGGCAGTAGAATGCCACAGCCAGTGAACTGCTGCGGCCAACTGAACGGAAATAGGTTGATGGGCAATGAATACTGTTGGAAGAGGAACAACTCTGTGAGCTGTTGCCACTCCATCCGCAGGCGATCCTTTGGCATTGACATCACAAGTGCAGGTGCGGCCTGAAAGAGATAGCTGAGGATCGATTTCGGGGTTTCTTCACAGTTTGTGGCAACCACAGCTGCATCTATCACAGTGGTGCTAAAATGAACTTTGTTCTTAGCTTCGTGGGCGGCTTGGAGCTGTAACACGAGTGTGGGCTCCGAGCTCGGCACATGCGCATCACTGTTGTGTATCCTCACGCTGATTTAACAGCATTAAATTATGAGCGGAACAAGATGCATGACGCAGCAATTTGTCCCATTTAAAAACAGAAGCACTGAAGTGCTTTGTATAAGCTCTGCATGCTTTTAAACCGTGATGCATTGTCAGGTGCACCTCCGAGCCTACAAGAGCATCAAAGGAAAGGCATCGTCAACCCACGTCTCACCGTGACTTGGCTATGTCGAGTGGTGTCTGCGGTCCCTCAATGGCTTGGCTCCTCCTTGGAATAGACGGAGTGAGGCACAGTGTTGACAGCCTTGGGGTTCGTGGTGTTCGCGGAGTCCGTGGAGTCCCGGCAAGTGACTTCTTCACAGAGGTGCGTGGAGTTCGCATTGAGGGCAGCTTCTGATTGAAGTAAAAAAAAGGAGAGAGAAAGGAAAGAAATGTGGCACAGGCCTTGATTATAAATGCTTCTCATTATGAACTAGAAACTATATTGCATCGATTTCAAGTTGAAAACAGCTTCAATATAACTAGTAACATTAGAGGGAAAAAAAAAGGCATAACTATTAAACTAACGTGATTTATGTGAACATTGTTCAATACAGGGAAGGAGCAGAAAACAGAAGGACAAAGGCCTGCGCTGTGAATTGTTAGCAAGAATTTTCGAACACTTCAGGGTATCTTGAAACATTGCTGGCACAGATGTGAAGCAATGCATGAAAGCACGGCAGACCAAGAATCTTGGCGTGCACCTGACAGTAACGAACATTATTGTTGATTTCCAAGAGCTTTTAAGGTTACTTTGGCTCTGCTTTTACTTCAACCCTAAAGTACTACTCCACTCAGCATTCTCTCATAGACATATTTCTGTTTTATCCACATACCTTGTGTTGCTTCTTTGGTGTCTCAAAGTCATCATCCTCTTCATCACTGGATGAAGAGGAGCTTGCGAAGACTTCATCAAAGTTGGGGTCCTCATCGTCACTTGTGTCGCATTCCTCTCCCTTGTTGAGCTGCAACTTTCTCGGCTTCGCCCCAAGGTCAAGTTTCCGTCTGCTCCGTGGAGTCTGCTTCCGCTCCGTCTCACTAGATTGCAATAACCATGCTTAATCAACATTACGACAAAGAGACATCTGCTGAGGATTAACAATATTAACCATTAAAATCCAACAGTGACGACGAAACAAGCCAAGTTGATTAGTAATTATAAGTAGCTTCTTCAATGTGCACTGTGCAGAATATGTTCTTCATAACTCTAAGCTGTCAGCGCCTTTCATTTAACTTTTAGCCTGTAGTACAGTGTAATTGGGTTGTTTGTGTAATAACAAACAAGGTTTGCTCTAAGCACACATCTTTTGTGGAATACATATACACTATATTGACGATGATTTGCCATTAGATACAACACACAAGCAGCAGCCAACAAAGCGCAGCACAAACTGACAAGCAACACAATGTTTCTAAGTCACAGTCGCCTTTTCAGAGACTCTTCTGTTGCCTTGTATTTCGGCCGCTTCAGCAATACGAATAAACTTGCTCAATGCAAGTACTGTAAAAATCTGGACATATATTTCGAGAATTTTTTTCCTATTATTAGTGTCCGAAATTTACGCCTCGCACTATACGCAGATCCAAACCAACATTTCAGCCAGAAATCGGCCTCAAAGTTTTGGTTTCATTACTGCTGAATCGTCCTCATGATCTTCTAGCAAACAGGAAGTGCCATCAAGAGATGGTACGACTTTGGCTGCCATAACGATAATGTGCTGACATAGCAAGCGAGCTCAACTGCACAGATCATGACTGTCTCTAGGAAGAGTTCTCTGACAATGAACTGTTTGAAGACAGTGTAACTAAGGACAAAGATGAATGAAGAGTGAAGTCTGATGTACATTGTGAGGGTACCGGGCTGACGTCATGTGGCGTAGAGTGGCAGGCACGAGATGGTAGGCAACTGTGTAGAGTAGCAGGCACGGGATGGTAGGCAATGGTGTGTTGTGGGCAGGGAGAACATGGAAGGCGTGTGTGCGCGGTCGGCATGTGGTGAGCGTGCGACAATGAACTGAGTGAGTGAAGTAATCAGCGGAGCAAGCTGAAGGCGGTGCGGAGGGACGAAACGCAGACTGCGTGTGTGCGCTTGCGCTGAGGATTTCGCGAAATAAAGAACGTACTTGACAACATAAATGTTTTCGCTGAGTTTGCCGCACCTGTATAATGTATGCAAACGAAACTTTTATTCGCTTTTTTTGTCCAAATACCGCCTTGTATTATATCCGTATTATATGCAGGTTCGTATCGTACTCCTCTGGTACCCTTTCACAATCAGAACACTTCCAAGAGCATGGTCGGAGACTGTTTGATGGGCGAAATTCTTTTGCAAACATAATTTATTTTTCGTAAAACTGACGAAGCATAAGATATACAGTCTACGCTTGTTACAACGGACCCATGTACAACAGACGTTCGCATATAAAGGACCATATTTCAGCCTTAGTTTGCTCTACTTATTTTATTATTGCAACAAAGTTCGCTTTTAACAGACCGTGCTACAACAAACTATCGGCTACAGTGAATGAAATTAGTGGCAGCTTTTGTCAAAATCAGGGGCAAAAAATGGACTTTTGCCATGTCAACATGGGCTGACAACTGACTTGCGAGGGTCAGCTGCCTATCGCGGCTCAATATCGCATGTGCATGGGGGGAGGCGAGGAAAAGGGGATACTACTCCAGCGGCTGCTGCTTAGGCGCGGCCGCCATTTCTTGAAAGCGATCGGCGATGTTGACAAAGTGTGCCCAGTGCCGGCAGCTTCGTATGCGCTGTGCTTTCGACTTTTAGTTCGCATTGAAGCAAGAGACAGCACGAAGGTCAATTCGCTCACTGCTGCTGCCGCACTTCCTCACTCCAGTGTTTTGACAGCGACTTGCCGTGGTCATAGAGCGAGACGTGTTCATGTTTACCTGCGCGCGTGACACTGTGTTTGTTTACTTAGTTAGTAAGCAAATGTTTACAACTCTATACGGCCGATAAAACTACGTACTACCTTTAGTACACATAGCTGTCTACTAATTTGCTATCGCAATCGATGCTTCACCTTTTGGGCGAAACTGCAACTTTTTGTTTGTTTGTTATTTAGTTTGGGTGTTCATCACTCAAACTTTGCTATAACATTGTTACACATGGCGACCAAAGTTTCGGAAGTGAAGCGTTTCGGATATTTGCGTCTTTGGATAAAATGGACATTCTTTTTCCGGATTATCAGAGTCCGTTGTAATGAAAAGTGACTGCACATAGTAGAATGAGCTCAAATTTGTAAACTTTAAGGGAATTGCGGGAGGGTTGGCAGGTATGTGTCCTAGTTGCAACCCTCTTCACAGTTTTCATTTAACTCTGCCTGGATTGATTCATGATAAATTCATAAACAGTCGCAGATCAATGTATTGGACACCTATACTCTGGACAGCCACCAGCTCTGCACTCGATTATCCGGACTCTGTGTGTGGCTGTAGCGTAAGCCATTATCTCCTCTGGCAACTTTGGCGAGACATCAAGTATGGCCTCAGAGATTACACACTAGACAGTAATCTCTGAGGCCTTGCCTTGATAGCTGGTCTACACCTCTGAGATTTAACTGCAACTGCCGATCTTGCAGGCTTTGCCTGAATTGTGATGTCGCATCAACATTGCGATCATCACATCCTTTCCTGGCAACCCCGTGCCTGGTCTGCTATCGCCATTCTGTTGAGTTTGCCTTGTGCACAGCGTTCTGCCATGCTGCGCTTGTCTGTTTAGTTCGCGTTCCAGACAGTGCTCTACTGGCTCCAACAAGTCTTTCTCGTGACATTAAAGATATGCCGCCTACCACAACGAGCTCAAATGCGGACATCATTGATGACCTGCTGGGCTGCAGTGTGCATTCGGACCTCACGGGGACTGCGGAAATGTCCGAATAAACAGGTGTCCGGAAAAGGAGATTAAGAAAAAAAAAATCCTTTATTTCCACGCACTTATTCGGGCTCGGCAGTAGGCTTGAAAAAATCATGAATGCACCGTTGCACGCTGTTTCGTTTACGCGCAATCAGATAAACCTGAATCTCGGAGAGGGTCGTACGGTCCCTATAGGCGGCTGAAAGCAGTCACTGCTTGTACACGCTCCGCATGCGACGGCAGCGTAGCCCATAGTGCATCATCTTCCGACTCGGAGTCATCGTTTCGCGGTGCAGCAGAAACCTGACGAATGATCGTGCCGTCGTCGAGTTCTACGCATGTCAGTAAAACAGTGTCAGCACCTGTGAAACTGTCAAATGAGACGGTGTTCGGAATCGCAATGCAACCACTGCGCAGGTCTCGGCAAAACATTCTCGGCGTCAGTAGGGAGCACATCTGAAGGTGACAAATCCTAGGCCTCCCTGCACCTGCTTGCCGGCATTCCCTAGGGCAGTCTGCGCAGGCACTGTCAGTGCCATTAGACACTTGACGCGATTTTTCCGTATGCCACGTTGCATCACCGCAACCTCAACACAGCACACAAAGCAAACACCACCACGCCGTCACGCCGACACCAGTCGCACAAACAAAAATGGCGTTCAGCAAGTTGAACCATGCACCGGTCAGAGTCGGTGCATGGTGCTCTCAATCGAGTTGGCTCAAGGAGTGTCCGAAAAATCAGACGAGAGGTTGCAAGGTGTCCAAACTTTCGGCAGTTGTTATACATTATGGTCTATGGGGAGAATGGCAGCGCCACCAAGCAGACCGAATAATCGAGCATGTCCGAATTTTTGGAGTCCGAAAAATCAGTAGGCGACTGTATAACGGCATTAAGAAACTTAAGGTCTTCGACTTTTGATGGCATTAACTTTGCCTGTGTGGCACAGGTATTACAGTTTTGAAAAAGTTCCCATTTCTACATACTCCAAGGGGAGGCTTCAATTGTGAATAATACTATTGTTAATTGTGATGTTGCCTCATAACCCACACGAGCGGAGATGGTGTTACTGGATTAGCCAGCTACGCTCGATTCTAAGCCTTATCAAATCTCTCTCCGTGTCTCCTTCCTCTTTAAACAAAGAGTGAGCTTGCTCCCCGCTTTACCACATTTCGTCTTCATCTTCACTGTTGCCAGCAGCCACATCAGCTTGGAAAAAGTGCACAATAAAGAACTGCAGGAATGGCTGAACATGCAATAGGGAAAGTGAAAACCAGGCCACTAACAATAAACGAACCTTGTGAACACGTCGTCGTCATCAGAGTAGGAGATTTCGGTGTAGCGCACGCTCCTCACTTTGCGGCCAGACCTCGTCGATGCAGGTCTGCTGGGAGTGAGGGCGCTAGCAACTGCACCTCTCCTCGGTTCTGTGTGGCACTTCACAGCCCGAGCCTGCTGCAAGTGGTCGGCCATCTTGTTGCGGGATGGCGTTGTCTCGCGAGATTCATCCACCATGGACCGCGCCTTTCTCGCGTTTCTCGATACTGGGGATGCGCATGACCTGCTCGGGAGACATGGGAATAAAAGGGAAAGGAAGGAGAGATATTAACAAACAAGAAAGGGGCAAGGGCACGGCTAGCAAGAGTTAGATACAGGCACTACGTGACAAGTACAACACGTTGGCGCAGCAAAGTACATTGCACATGCCTTACCTAGACGAAATATTGCTCAAGATTTTGCCTGTTGTAGCCAATAATCTATTATAGCTGGATTCAAGAGTGAAATTTGTTGCGTTATTAATCCAGGCAGACCAACTTATGTAAGAAGTATGGCCTGTTGTATCCGAAGGTATATTGCATGCAGATCCATTGTAATGATTATGGACTACATATCTCAGCTACATGTAGCCTTTTCGCAAGGATAAAGCATGTCTTTTGCTTTACCACAGGATTACCCATGGGAACCACCAGAACTGCAGCTTTTAGTTTAAAAAAGAAATGTGATCATTACAGCAGCGGTCTTGAAATCATGCAAAGAATGTACACTGCTCCTATTCCTCATGGTTTTGATCACACTTAAAATTTTTGCCGACTACAATATGTACTGTGCAGAATAAGCTAGCAACTGCAGCCGGCTTACTGAATTATCCGTCAGGTCGAATTAATCAAGAAGCTGAAAAAATGCCAAAGCACACCATTGATGCATTTAGCAGCATTTGGAAAATTTTAACACACCCTCAAGTTGAACAAGCACGCACTATTTATGGGTTAGCAGGAGAAAACCAATGTAGAAGTGGCATTAGAGCTCCCAAACAAAACAGAGATCTAATCAGCACCAGATCTTATAGAAAAAATAAAAGCATGCCCAGACTCTGGCAATCATAAGAAGAGATTGTGCCCACTTGCAAGCTTGCCACATTTGGCACAAGCCAAAGCAAAAACAAAATGCAAGAACTCACCCAACTTTCGGCGCCTTGTCAAGTACTTCCGAAAAGGCCACGCCACGGCTTTTGCTACGTGGCGTCCTGGTTGCTTTGGCACACAGCTCCAGCGTGTTCTTCTGGGACCTTCGAGACGACCGGCTCCTCTTTTTTTCAACGACGACTGCAGCGTTGCTGTCCTTTAGTGCAGGAAATTTCTCTGGAGTGGCTTTGTCATCACGGATGTCAGAATGCTCCTTCTTGACGGTTACAGCAGTCACTTGCCCGGATGCTGCATTCATGTCGAGCTTACGTCTGCTCCGGGGTGTCGTCTGCCTTGGCAACTCACTGCGGCAAGACAATTAATGGCTTTAAGGAGAGCAGCAGCAGCATACAGGTACTCCACAAGAGTAAGCACTGCCTCACTTCCATCAGAGAAGTGGCAAGACAGTGAACTGTTCTGCCTCAACATCACCCACAGTCATTGACAGATGGTTAATGCATTGGAAGGTTCCACTTCAACCAATGAGTTTTAATGAGAAACACAGGGGCCATGAGATGCCGTAGTGTAGGGACAGGGATTAATTTTGACCACATGAGGTTGTTTAATGTGCACACGAAGGTCACCCACCACTGGAATGTGACCACTGTGGGGTCGAGAGCCAGACCTTCGATATAGCGCTCAATAGCTGAGAGCTGCAAAACACCGAGCCATCACAAAAAACAACAGGGACAGATGAGAACTTTGTTTAGGAGCTACAGAATACACCGTCTGCCCCGCCTACCTTCTCTGTAGTGTAGCTTCTTGGGCGCACTGCACAAAGCACTTATTAAGCACAGTAGTCTGCACAGATCACTCTGCATTTCTTTGTGTTTCATTCAGGTAATCACTTGTTCTTGTTAAAAGGACACTAAAGGCAAATATTAAGTCAAGCTAAAGTGATAGATTAGTGCTTGAGAATCTCTAAGGCATCAATATTATCTTGAAGAGAGCTTAATAATCGAGAAATTGAGGTAAATGCCGGACATGATTAGAGACTCCCCCGGGACATTCAAGCAGTTGATGACGAAAGCAATCCTGAGTTAAATTCTGTCACTATAGTACTCAACCACTTGTTGCAAAAAACATCCTTGTATTGTATTATAAGACGAAATAAAATGCTACTTGTCCATTTCTGTTTCATTTTTAGATTAACTCATTGAAATTACCCTTGACAATGATGCAGGTGGTTGAAAGCGCTTTCGCTCAACTCAGCACCACCCATGCTCTCGCGTTCAGTAGTTTCGTTATCGCGTAGTGGTGCGCTGGTTTTGCTTGCTCGAGAAACTCGCACAAACTGCAAGTAGCAGAGAATTCAACTTCCATGTGATGTCGCAGGATGCCAGAACAGTCTACGACATTTGACCAAAAAGCAGCTGCAAATCCACCGTCTTGGCTCGGAACCGCCATCTGTCGGGCGCCTTTTTACTAAACTAACGGCAGCAAAGGGTGGTAATGGCGTATGCAACAGCACCACTCCCCCGGTTGAGTGGCGGGAAGTTTGAATTTCGAAAAAGGTATTCGGACCCTTCAGATGCAACTTTCTCATAAACTAAGTATTTCCTTCGCATGAAACAAATATTGCGAGGTTTCTAGAATGGTATTTAAACAGTCCACGTTGGCTTAGTATTTGCCTTTAGTATCTCTTTAATGAGCAACAGATGCGAAGATTCATAACGTGTAGGTACCAACCTTGAACAGTCGTCATCCGAGTCAAAGTGTCGCGAATTCTTCAGCAAGCGTCCCGACCGCGAGAACTTGGGTTCGTGGTGCTGCCGCTGTGACGATGATGATGCGCTCTTGCTGCGGGACGCTGCCCTCCCAGGTTCCGTGTGGCACTTGCGATGCCGCATTACGACTTGCACGTCAGCGCTACGTGTGGGTGTTGCAAACACGTCATCGTGCAAAAGCCCGATATCACGGTTGCGGTGTCTCACTGGTGATGCGTAAGTGCTGGAACATGAAAAGAAGGAGGCGAGAAGGAGAATCGTGAGTGAAGGGAAAGTAAACTGCAATATTTAGTTTGAGTACACATATTTTAAAGATATATTTGGAGTGGCCACGCAAAAAGGGACCTGATAAGAAATGTTGTGTGTTCAGTAGTAGCGCCAAACAGATGGGAAACTTCAGGGGCGAAAGCAGTTCATTACAATTTAAATGTATGTGCTGTGCTTCACCTATCTGCACAGGTTCTCAAAGGCAGTCAAATCTGTTCGAATGACTAATGAAATATGGTAGTGTTGTAACACTCATCAATGACCAAGCCACCGTCAATGTTAAATTTAAGGGGCCACTCCCCAGGTTTGGCTATCCTAAACAGACAAGCAGAATTTATACAATACGCGCTAACAATCACACCTGCAGAATAATACATCGCTGTGGACGGCAACTACGGCTGAAATTCAAAACCAAAAGTTGTGCCCTTTAACCTTTTTGTTATAGCTGGTGTGCACATCATACGTACGCAGACGTATTGCTGACTATAGTGACTATAGTGTGAACACGACCAGATCCGTCAATTTGCTCCTAGTCGCTAAACAGTTTCGGACAACGTGAATCTGGTTTCAGAAAGTGCAGGGTCCCTGCTAAATTGTATATTTCAAGTAGTAGTGGAGGTACCTAGGAAAGCTTGCAAAAGTATACGTTCTTGAGCTAAAATAAAAATATTCAGATCTCACACAGTATATATGGGAATCAATGCTATGCAAAGCATCTTGGATGTAGCTGGCTACCAAGCATTGTTTGGGGTTACGCAGTACCAGGTAGACCTTAGGTAGACCAACATGTTTGTGTAAGGCAAACAGCTATGTCTCTGATGCAAATGTTTGTGCGATGACAGCAGCAAGACAACACTGATGACGATTGTTTATGACGATGGCATTATTTCGACTCTGGCCATTCGACGCGGGTTTATGACATGCTGATTGTTGAGTTATACATATATAAGGCATAAGCAAGAGAAATGCAGATGGTGATGTCGTCAGCGCAAGCGTGTAAAGTGCAAGACACGGGGTGCGATTTTGCGCGTGGTTTCTTCTATGACCATTCACACCAGCAGCTGCACCCAACAAGTTCCGACAGCATGTGACGTCGAATCGCCTGCTGCATGACTGCCGCATTGGTCAGTCAACCACAGCCAATGACAGTGCCGTTAGCATGTACGTCATGGCCACATGGCAGACTTGCCGGGGCAGGGTCTGCGAGCAAAATCCTCGTTGCTTTGATCATCCCGGCTCTTTATTTTCTCTCCCTGGTTGAGATGCTGTGGCTGTAAGCAGAGCCGACACTACCAATATGGCCTTGCAGGAGCACGTCTATGCTGCTTGCATAGATGTGTCTTTATTGGCATCGTTTGTGTAAAATGAAATAGCTGTACGATGAAATATTTGTACAAAGACTATTGTTTTCACTTTCTTTACAAAGTTACGAAGTATTTCGAGTGTCCATGCAGGGGCGCCGTTTCTGGGTGGAGGTACGCGTCGCTTGCTCTTTCATACTACTATGTGTCCCATATTGTCGGCTGTAGCATGTAGGACCCCTCCCCGCCACACGACGTATTGCATGCAAATGTGCGCAATGTGTCTTCCGCTTTATACAACTGTACGAACCTATGCCTGTGTAATGTGGTGTATGTTTAAACAACGACATCATTTGCAGTTCACTGATGACATGTCAAGATCAATTCTATGTAGCATTAGCTGCTAGGAGGGAAGGACTGAGGATTGTGGACCGATCCCAAAGGCTGTGGAGTCTAACAAAGCCTCCCAAAGTGCGAGCTGCCAAACTGGCACGTTCCAAACGTCTCAAAGAGATAGTTGGCCTTGGCACGAGAGAAGCATTTTAATGGTTAGAGTATCAGGCTGCTGAGCTGAAAGTCAGACGTTCGATCCCACCGTTGGGAATGAATTTTTGTTTTATTGAATAGGTCTGAAACTAGGTGAAATGAAGATAGCTTCTTTATATGCAATATTTGTTGCAAGCACATATTTGTTGCGCATTGATATCAGCAAGAAACATCCTACATATATTTTGATAGATCTGATAATTTGTTGTATCCGTGTTTGTTGCACTAAGTTCTATTGTACATACTGCTGAATTGGCCTTTGGCGATGGCATAAAATAATAAAGAGAGTCTTAAACGTGATGGGAGATGCTAACGTCTGCACTTATGTTGACAGAGAGATGACCCACCTTGCCTTAGGCAGTTCTGTCTTGTCAGTGATTTTGTGCTTCCCATGGCTCTGTGGTGGCGGAGTTGACTTCTGGAGGCAGTTCCAAGTCTCACACTCTCTGCGCATCTTGATTGGGGAGACCAGAAGCACCTTGTGCGGTGACAACTGTGACTTGACTGGACTTGGAAAGTCTGTCAGCATACCCTCGAGAGTGACTGACACGCCATCTCGTTGCCGAGGTGACAGGGATGCCCCTCTTGACTTCACCTGTTTGCCTGTGGGCAAGTAAACATTTAGCCTTCCTTAAAACTGTTGTTTATTATTTGTTGTTGGCAGCACTTTGTAACAACTTCTCTAAGGGTCAGTACAAGGGCACACAGTTGGAAAGGGAGCATGCAGGAAACATCACACAGAATCAACAGTGAATGCACATTTATACAGACTGTACTAGACATCGCAAGATTAAATGCAGTGCGATTATAGTCAGGCATTGCCATGTGATCTACTTCAAGAAAAACTAAAAGAAGCGAATTGCCAGAGCAATCTCAATATTTGAAAGAGGAAGAAAGCGGTGTGGATTAGGGAGCAAATGGGTAGCCGCTGTTCTAGTTGACATAAGAAAAAATGGTGTTGGGAAGGACATGTAATGCTTTTCTGGTCAACACCCCTGCCTTCTCACTTTTTTTCCTTGTCCTAACCAGTCGTCTATTAGAGTTACAGAATGGGTACCAAAAGAAAGGAAGCATAGTCTTGGACGGCAGAGAACTAGATGGCGTAATGAAACTAGGAAGTTTGCAGGCATAAGTCGGGGTGGGCTGGTACAAGACAAGGGTCCTGTCTTCTATTTCCTGTTCTTAAGATGCACACTGAATCCAAGCATCAAACAGCCCGATTCTCGGAGTGATCATAAGACTATAAAATGTATAAAATACATACTATAAAAGTAGTCAGGCCTATCTTTTCCACAAATGATAATAGTCACCTGTATTTGAATTTGTTTTCTTCAAAACTGCGCTTCCTACTATCCTGTCAAGAAACCTACCTCACGCTGATAATGCACATTTCATTCAAGGCTTGGAAATACCAGGCGTGCAGCATTTGAGAAAGGAAATGCATGAAAGATTGAGGATGCTTATTGTTTTGAGACAGATAAGCCCCAAAGTGTGCAAACTTTTCTTAGGGTGCAGCTGCCCTATGTGGCTTCACATGGCATTTTTACTACGGCTGATGGGGCTATTGGGCTTCTTTTTTTAAGGTAAGCTGGCATGGAACATTGAAGCGTTGCAAGGTGCTATTCTTCATAGCATAGCAAATAGTGTCAGTTACAACCTACACATTACTACTATAGATCACCATTTTGAGCCAGTGAAAAGGCCGCAACAGCTATATCCTTGTTGGCCCTGTGTCCATGCAAACAGTGTGGACATTAGCTTTCATTTCTTTTAAGATTAAGCTAGTAACGACAAACTAAAATATTCTGGCTTAACATGAAGCTAGATGTAGGCGGCACTGTACTTCAAGTGCTTAATTAATCATTTTGTCATCACTGATAGAAAACTACTGGTTTGCATGACACATACCCAGTGCACAGTCACCACCACCACCAGCACCACCACCAAAAAAAAAAAAAAAAAAGAGTATGTGGTACATCTCGACGCCGCCAGACAATGCGGCAATCGCAGATTAAAAGTGATGGCAATGAACTACCATGTGAGGCTGAGCCTGTGCCTATGTGTTTAGGTGAAGAAACTTGAATCTCAACAAACTGCAGAAATGTACCCTTTGTCCACATACATGGAGGTGCTGCTGTGAGCTTATACCAGTGCCACCTGATCAAGAAAGTAGTTTTACGCTCAAAAGGGACTGGTAGTCAATAAGAGCTGCTTTTAAAAGTTATTGTGTCACTAGGATCTTGCTGGGTCCAAGGAGGATATCCAAGGAGGATATAGCTGCTATATCCAAGGAGGATATAGATGCAAAACGCCATATTATTCCATAGAAAGAGGGAACAAAAGGTAACGTACGGATTGGTGTTGAGACACTATGATGTTTCTTTTTGTTCAGGTATTGCTGCTGCAACAATTTTGGCGTGCCACTTTTTGATGATTGCTTCTTGCTGGAGGATGGTGACGGAGGTGCGATTACAGGGGTCATGCCACGACCATCAAACTTCCACCGGCAGAAGAACAGTGGGTTCCCTTCACCATCAACCATCTCAAAGACAGCCTTGGATGACACATTAGCAGGCACTGTCAGTACCTGCGACAAGCAAGGACGATTTTCAGGTAAGTCGTAGGGACAGACACCAAAAGAAACATTTCCTATCTGTCGTTTTTATTTTGTAGCTCTGCCTCTTTTAGTCTTACTCGTTTACATGCAGTTAAATGCAATACAACCTTTACATTTTTTGTCAACATCTTTAGCAGCTGTTGCAGCAGGGAAGAAGTAGGATTAGCGGGGAAGGATCAGTTCACCCAAAGCTTTCATTCTGTTCTTCATGTCACTGCTTTTGCCTTGCCTTGAATTGGCAATCACCATACAGACCTACCATAAATCACCGTAAAGACAATACATGTGCTCAGACAACTGTACCTGTAGGGAGCTAATGTTTCAAAACTTGCAAATTTTTTGTCAGCATCAGCTGAGCATTGCATAAGCAAAACTTCCTCAGAAGAAAGCTGTCCTATAGGAATAGTACAACTTGAACAAATAAATTATAGCTAGGTGTCTTTTCATGAGGAAATATGGCATTGGTCAAATGAGAGTCAATATCAGCGCGACAGCTCTATATGAAGAATTGTACCATGGGCAGCCCCGAACTCAACGACCAAACCCTGGCCGTCCAGAGTGCCCGCGATCGGGCCGTCAAGCTCGGCTTGGCGGTCCCTACGTGGGACTAGCCGGGTGGCGCGGGATCTCCCCTGCGTCTTCTCTGGACCAAAATAAAGTTACTTCACTCACTCACTCACTCATGGCTGCAGATGATGATTCCCTACAAGTCGCAAGTATGAATTAAAAAAATAAGAATGACAGTGAACCGCTGCGGAAAAAGAATCTAGGCAACACTCACCGAGCACTTGCCGAAGATTGTCTCGGCATCGACAGTGTCGGACCACAGCTTGCGTTCGTCGAGTAACACTTCGCGGAAATAGTCGACGTCAACTATCTTGGCCTGCTGCAAAGGTGGAAGTTCGACAGCTCGGATGTACCAGGCCACTGTGACAAAGCGGTGGTCTCCATTCGTTTCGCCTAAACGAGAATGGTACATTGCAATCAATAATTAAGGCAGATATACGACACATCATCTTGAAGTGTAACGGTCCGAAACAATGAGTGTAAAGACAGAAGATTAAACTGGACGGGCACCAAACCGGCTGCTGTAACAAGCACTGTGCTACGTGATAGCTCTAGGTATCTTACTGTCAAAACTAGATATAATGAAGCATGCGTCTCACGCTTGCTTCATTGCAATGCATTCAATGTGATGAATTTGTGATTATAATGA
The DNA here is from genome assembly GCF_050947875.1 of Dermacentor variabilis. Lineage (NCBI taxonomy): Eukaryota > Metazoa > Arthropoda > Arachnida > Ixodida > Ixodidae > Dermacentor > Dermacentor variabilis. The sequence continues at coordinate 40,984,960 of NC_134577.1, forward strand.
ATATCGGATATAACAGAAGTATTTTCGCATTGTATGTAACTTTGTTATAGTTAAGTTTGACTGTATATAGCATTCTGCAAATGTGTGGAAAGTGTTATGTTAAATAAACAAAACGTTGCAGTAACCATGGGCTGAAAGAGCACGAAGGTGACAGCGGAAGGAAAGGGAACACGAGTGGCTTCTCACTGTCAATAGTGTGGTTGTGATCTGTATTTTAATCGCAGGAGGGTTTTGTGAAGCCATCACAATTGGCTGGCTAGTAAATTTTGGCAGCCGGCGAAATATCTTGCTTGAGCATGCCGTGCATTAGTGTGAAGTCACCGATACCAAGGTGTTGGAACAAAACGTTTTTCGTTCTGGTTTTAGTTTCATTTCAGCCGTAACGGCTCATAACGGTTTTGGTTCGCATGCAAAAATTTTCGAAGCAAAGTAATGTTAAAGCTTTCTTGATTTATTATTTTTTAATAGGTGAACAGTTATTTATTATTTCTCAATAACATATTCATTTTTCTCATTAATTGAATTATAGATTCTGAGATTAGGTTCAGTGCCTTGAGTCAAGGCACTGAGCATCATATCAGAAGCAGCGTGTCACCGAGTGTACTCGCGGAAATGAGAGACAGCTGCTCCGATAAAACGAACTTCAATCAACGATAAAGCTTTGGTAACAAAGTGTTGATACCTGTAGAAAACGAAATGATAAGCTCTTAAGCGCCCAAACCCTTGGTATTGCTACGATGCCGATCTACTAGTGCACTGAGCAACAGGCTTAGATTAAGGCTTGCGCTCGACCTGCTATCGCTGGTGCTATTTCTGCCTGAGATATACGCGCTAATTCTGATGTTGCTTGAACTCGGCTGTATCGGATAGCCGAGTTTCCCCTTGAACTGAAAACCGAACAAAAATATTTCGGTTACATTTTTGTTCCGACACATTGACTGGTACGTTCCAGCAAATAAAGAGCTGATGTGTCTAGCTGTAAAGGGTGAAATCGACACAACATGTTGCTGTTATCTGTTTGTTTATAAATGTGCGCTCATTTAGAAACGAAATAGCTGTTGGAAGTCAGTCTGGTGCATTGTTTCCTCTTGCTTTTTCTTTCTTTCTTCTTTGCACTGCACAAATCAGGATATGTTGAACACAAAATCCCAAGCTCTAATGGAATTATTCACACACGCTTCTGCTCACTTTAGCATATTTAATATGCACATGCCGCCTTTGTGCACTTAAGTGAATGGGAAGAAACAGCATGCTACGAGAAGTGTGGTTATCAAGTGAGGAATAGAAGCAAACAACAATGCAGCACTAGTTGTAACAGTTTAGTTCATAAAAACAAAAAAATGAGTTGGCCAATCTCATTGCAACAATCATTGCACTGACTGCACACAATTCCTGAGCAATGCAGATGGATGTCTAAAATAGAGTGTGAACTTAGGCGGGTTGGTAATATATATTAATATTGAAAAAGCGTGCCACTGAAAGGACCCAATCAAAGCAACAACGAGCACAACGAAAAATCTTCTTTACATTCGGCAATCACATGTAGACAAAATTATCGAGGATAAACACCGCCGGAATGGAACTTGCATGTCGCTTGGTCGAGCGCTCGAAAGGAGATAAATCTTTCACCAGGTTCTTTCCCCCCGTCAGTTACATGATTTAGCGCATTTTCCACGTGATCACGAAAGGCACTGTGGCTCATGCTGCCTCATCTCGCTTAACGCTAAGGACAAAGCATTGTGTGCGAATCCGCTTACGTCAACAGTGCACCAGTAAAATCGCCACAGCAAATGACTATCACACACCTAAGCGTAGACCTTTTGCACACATCAAGGCGAATGATGTTCAGAACGATCCGGCATGCTATCAGCGACTGCTTACTGGCCTTACCAGTGTCGAAGGCGCTCTTGATCCGACCAACGTAGCAGTTGCGGAGTGCTTCGGGGTCCATACTGTCGTCATCGCGGATCAAAACGTAGTCGCCGACGGCGTACGTTCTTCCCGAAAGCTTGAATTTGCTGCGTGTTAAAACACACAACGAGGTGTTTAGAACGACACGTCGAGATCATGCAAACAACCGCGCTTTCAACAAAGGCTGCCCGCGATAACCCAGTGATCGTACGTAACGAACTTTCTCAACTCGCAACAATGACAATCTTACGAATTTTAGTTAATGTACGCATTGAAACGAAGCCCCAGATCTTCGGGGAGGAAAGGTCAAGCGACAGTCTCCTCTTAAGGGTGAAATCTTTTTGTTACGGAGCATGTAAAATCCAAGGTCGCGGACCTTTAATTGTTAAAGGGATGACATGCCGCCGGGGCTACTTCGGCAAGGATGACTGACCTGTACGACTTGTTCTTGCTTCTGCGGTTTTGCACAACAAAATCGCCGATCCATTCGAAATCTACGTCGTTGCCTTGTTTTCTAGCGACGTCCGGCATGTTTACCAGTGTAGTCTGCGTCAACAAAGCATGCGGCAAAGGCGAGCAGACCCAACGCCTTTTCTGATCTGTTGGCCGATCGCTCGCTGGCGTGCTGTGAAGATTGTTATTTGGCGGGAAAACAGACTGGCTGTTTTGTAGGCTTGGCACGTGTGAGATGGGAGCGCTGTAATCGCTATTGTGGTTTTTGTATGCTAAAACGGCATAGAAGGGCTATTATTATTTTTGTTTACCTCCGCTAACTACACGAGTGTAGATAGTGTGTGGGTAGTGTGGGTGGTCGCCATTATTTAACTGGTGTAGAAAAAGTGTAGCAGACGACAAACAGGCTGGCTGGCGGGCGTTGCAAACGCTCGGCGCCATTTTGTCTGCGACTGTCGGAGCTGAAATGGACACGGCAGCGAAGTGCTTGCGTGACTGCGTGTCACAGACGGTCACAGAGGAAGGTGAGCAAATTCTTCAAGAAGACAAGATTATCTTACTGATGGATGGTGCAGGCTGTTTCAGACTACGCGCCCATAAGCCTATTTACCGGGGTGGCAGGGGGGAGGGCACTTGCCCCCCCCCCCCCCTGCTGTCAGAGGGCAAAGTGAGCTAATCCCCCCCCTCACACACACACACACACACACACACACACACACACACACACACACACACACACACACACACACACACACACACACACACACACACACACACACACACACACACACACACACACACAAAACAAATTTTCTTTGTGAATGCATCCACGTAAGTAGTGTTTTCGTTTTGGCCGTTTCTATTTACGTATCCCCTGTTCGGGCATAGAGGATTGTCTATCGTGCCTCGCCGCGAAGAGCTGTAGCAGACGACGAACGGAGTGTGCCATTGTAGAGAAGGCTGGCGCTGGGCAGTTCCAGTTCTAGTACCACTGTAGTTCTAGCCATAGCGAATTTCACGCTGCGCTTCTTAATTCCATCATGCCCAGTTATTTGGGACCGCTTAATCATAGTAGAAAACATAAAGTTAGCTTGCTATGTTTAACCTACATTTAATATGAAGTATTTAATATAAAGCATTATAATCAGCCTCACCCGACGATGGCGTGCCTTATGGAATGAGATTGTTGAATTATCAAATACCGGAACTAATGAATCCATATATATGTCCAGAGGCTGCCGAATTGCATTGTGTAGTCACCGCTTATCCTAGATATTTTGGTGAAAACGATCTCCAGGAATGTAGACAATTCGGCGAGCTGGTGACCAATAATTTTGGCAGCGGTTGTCCTGTGCGGTCTTTCTGCATTTTTTTTTTGTCTCCACTGTCGAACGTGGAGAGTAATTACAATACCATTATAACACCGCCTTGAATTTTTTTTTCCATCGCCATGTGTCACATATACCGAAAGCTTCAACTATGTAGGTTGCTTACATATTTACTAAGTACCGGCTTTCTCCCAACTTTTATGCATTATAATATGCAATTAGTTGCTTTATGCTTGTTGACAGTAAATACGAGGTAATGGGTGATGGTTACGCAAAGTTAAAAGTGGGTGGGTAGTTGAGGCTGGTGGTAATAAATTACGTATGTAAGTGCGCTAGAACGTTGTGAGTCTGTCTAACGAACGGGGCAGAATTTATAACCCGTTGCCCTGGCAGAACTACAAATGCCACCGTAGCCAACTTTAGCAAAAATGGGTGCGACGCTGTGAAAATCTCTGTGCGAAGTTAAAGGAGTTGGATCAAACAGAGCTCTTGTAAAAAAAAAAAAAAGTCTTAATCAAATTTTAGAACGTGTGATATGGACGCTATCAGCTATGACTCTCATTGTCCATACATAGCTGTACGTTACAAGTTTATATTTCGTGGAAATGGGAGGGTTGGTCACGGTAAGGGTCATGTTTGACAAACTTTTTACGTTACTGTAGGGTCCAGTTAGAAGAATAATTGCAAATAATTAATGAACCTGCATCCGCCCCCCCCCCCCCCCCCCTATTTTCATGCGTACGTCGTAAGACGTTCGTAGTTGCATGGTTTCTGCGAGGTCCTCGGTAAATTAATCAAGGTACCTTGGTTATACTTGGCGAAAATTAAGGGGTGTTTTATGGGTAATGTGTAGGCTAAGCTCAAAGTGAGGGGGACAAATTATGACACTCGCAGTAAATTTCTCATGCAAGTGATCCGGAGCTTTTTCAATGTGTTTTACAAACGAAGCAGATTTCATCTCACTGCTCTGGGAGAGGGGAGGAGGATGCAACGCCATAAGCTATGGTTAATGTTCTGGCGAAGTAGAATCCGTGTTGATGATTTACTGGTTTTCGAAAATTCCTTACAATAAGTGCTCGAAAGCGTTACGTGCGGGCAACGTTTCAAACGGAACCGAGCAACCCTTCAGGGCGTAATCACAGGAAACTAAATCACTTACTCCAACAGCTCGAAATAAACAGCTTCGTTGGAAATTAGTTTGTACTTCTGCGAGGTCGCAAACATTTGCTGACGTTTTCTTTTTTTTCTTCTTCTTATGAATATTGTAAGCTTTTTATGTTGGCTGCGAATCATTGATGTGTATACCCGCGACAATACTATTGTCTTAACTAGCAATAAATTTGTACTACAGAATTATGCATCAATAGTATTATTATTTCCATTAAATACAACAAACTGTTTTCGATTGTTAATGTATGCGGCAATCCAGTTTAAGAGTTGGTGGTTATTTAATATTTTCCCTAATTTGTGCAATAACTTCTTATGAGAGACTTTATCAAACGCTTTTTTAAAGTCCATAAAAATTACATCGGTTTGTTTTCCGTTGTTAATTGAAAGTACAAAGTCATGTATAGTTTCTGCTAGCTACGTAGAATAACCTTGTCGAAATCCATGTTGATACTTTGTTAAAATGTTCTAACAGGTTACATGCAGTACACGTTAAGGAAATCGGACGATATTTCTTTATACTGTCTTTCCTCCCATTCTTGTGGATGATAGGTTTTACTCTGGCGACACCGCAGTCGTCCGGAACTTGCCCCTCAGATAGTGATCTAGAGAACAGAACACAGAAGTATTTTAAGACTCATTCTGCGTATCTCTTAAAAAAATGTGTTTGGTAGGTCATCTGGCCCTGGGGACTTCTTTCCATCGAGTTTTAAGAGCATATTCAAAATTCCAGCTTCACTAATTAGAACATCTGGAATGGATGGGAAATTTGCGTCGAAGTGTGGTAATACATCGTTATCAACAGTGAAAAATGCTCTTGAATTGCTCATTGAAGGCATTTGAGATTTTTTTGCGTCATTTACTTGTACACCTTCGATATCAAAGACATCAAAATCGCTAGAAATCGGGCGTATGTGCCACCAGAATCTCTCGGGGGACGTGCGTATAAAATTTGGTACGGACTCTCCGAAATACCGTTGTTTGTTCGTTCTTACGTGTGTTTTTAGGTGTAATGCAACATACGCTATTTTCTGCGCAGTACAGGAAGAGCTTATATACATCCATTTCGATTTGTCCGAGCTGAATATGAAGTGGTCCGCCTCTGCCACTCTGGAGAAAATGTCAAGGAGGTGCTGTAAGTCCGGGGCTGCTTCGGCAAGCAGAACAATGTCGTCCGCAAATGCCAGACAATAAATTTTGGTGTATTCTTTGTGGCGTTCTGCTACGACATGACATTCCTTAGCCGTAGACCAGGTCCCTCATCGTCCAGAGCTTTAAGAAGGTTGTGTATGCACACGTTAAAAAAGGTTGGCGAGAGCGGAAATCTCTGTTCCAGCCCAAGTTGGATTTTCTGCGAGGTGTGGTCGTTTAGTTAGTACACAATAAATCGAATCGAATTGTATTCCTTCGCAAGATTCTCTCACAAGAAGTAAATATTCCAATACCTAACTATATCCAACCCTCAATTTCCAGACAAGCGCGATACTCTAAGGAACACCACTTACAGCCAATCTTTGCCCGAAAAAATTTATTCAAGCACAGTTTTCCCCCCAAACTATCTCAGATTGGAATTCGCTTCCTGAATCGCTTTTTCAATCTGAAATTTTCAGCAAGCCATTGAAAGATCATTTGCTTGGCTATGTTGTCTGATGTCGTACAGTTATTATAAGTATCTTTGTTGGCTTGTTCTCGCTGAATTATGCGGTGTGTCGTATTTTTCTTTCTTTTTATGGTGATTGTTATGTTTTATGCCCCTCCTGCTTGGTTCATTAGACTTGGAGGATGTTGAAATAAATAAATAAATAAATAAATAAATAAATAAATAAATAAATAAATAAATAAATAAGAACACCGCTGTGCATTAGGAGTAGACCTCTGCCAGCAATGTTATGGAGTCTTCTTTTATCCCTAGTTCTTTTACTTCCTCCCACAGTATCCAGTGGGGGATTTTGTCATAGGCATTCTTCATGGCTAGGAAAGTCAAGTATAGTTGTGACCTTTCTTTGAATTTCATTTCTATTGCTTGGGTGATCGTGATCGGGCTCGACGGTTTGATCTAAAGCCATTTTGTGACTTTGTGAATGTGTTACTGTTTTCATAGTGGTTCTGTTGTCGGCGGTTTATTGTGTGGTGGAAAGCTTGAAAACATTGCTCAGTACAGCTATTGGCCTATGTGATGACAGCTTCCGCACAGGTTTCTCTTTTCCTTTGTGCCATATAGTTTATTTCTTCGCCAACAGGTGGTGCTACACTCAACCAACCCATATTCTGGGCCTAAAAGCCAGTTGAAATTTGAAACAAAGACTAGTGACTGTGTTGTTTAGGACCGTACAGCGTAGCAGCAAGGCGGCGTCACGGGGTGTGGGTGGGGTGGGGAGGTAGCCGGGTGCCACTGACCCTAGTCAGGCCACTGGCAAGAATATACCAGTAAATAAACCAGGAATAAAAAAAAATAACTCACCGACGATTAAGATGCTCCCTAATGCGAAATTTGAGCGCAGCTCTATACGTATTTTCATTTCGCGATAAATTGGTTGGCGCGGACAAACTGTCTCGCGCGGCCCGTTGCAACAAATTGGGAGATCCCGAGAGGCAGCGGGTGGGTGACGCGTCGGCGCGACCTAACGATTTCGTCATGCCCTCCTGCTCCGCTTTCCGCACCATGGTTCCGCTGCACCCTCCTCCTCCGCTTTCCTCCTCGCGCTCTCTTCGCTATCGCCGTTTTTCATCCCCGCTGCGCTCCGTGTTCGCTCTTTCGTCCTTCGCTGTGCTCGTTCGCTCGATCGGTTACGAGGGACGCCGATGCTTGTCGCAGGAACGGGCGCTCCGTATACGATTGGCCTATAGATTGACCTATAGGCCGCTATATCGGCGCCGCTTGGACAATTGGACAACCTCCCCCCCCCCCCCCCCCCCTATGTAATGCTCATAAGGGCCTTTAGGGTATCCGAATAAAAAAAATTGCGTGAGGCGATACCGAACGTCGTTTTTTTCGAGCGCGTGCAGGGTAGCGGCCCTAACCCGCCGTGGTTGCTTAGTGGCTGCGGTGTTGGGCTGCTAAGCACGAGGCCGCGGGATCGAATATAGGCCATGGCGGCCTCATTTCGATGGGGGCGAAATGCGAAAAAAACCCCGCGTACTTAGATTTAGGTGCACGTTAAAAAACTCTGGGTGGTCCAAATTTCCGGATTCCCCCATTACGGCGTGCCTCATAATCAGAAAGTGGTTTTGGCACATAAAACCCCATAATTTAAAATAGCGACCCTGCGTTATAGAAGCAAGGTGGCTTTTCTCCCTAGTGTTTTCAAAAGTTCCCGAGTTTTATATGAGTTTAATTCTTTAGCAGACAAATTCCGTCGTTTAGATCCTAAATATAGGAGCATGGGTTACACGCACGTGGAACTAAAGTGCATTTCTTTCAACACTCGCTTTTGTTGCGCTTAGACGATTCGCGGTTGTCGTTCGCGGCAGAGTCGTTGTCGTCACCGGTGTCCTGCCCAGGAAGCGTCCAGTGACATTAAACGAAAATTATAACGACCGATAAGCGCACAAAGACATCGAAATCTTGCTGCGCTCGCGTAGGACTTTCTTGCAAGTGACAGCCACTCTTGCGGTCGCTTTTAACGCGTAAGCATTCTAGGGTAACTTCGCTCAGAAATCTGTAAGGCGTCACACGATGCCCTGCATAGGTATACATGAGGTCCTATGGGGTTCTATATAAGAATGCCTTATGACTACTAAGAATTATGACTATATATATATGTGTGTGTGAGCGCCTTGTCATCTAATTCCGAGAACCGAATCGACCACCTGAATTTACCATAACTTTATGTCCAAGCTTCCAACATCCTTACAATTACGCTTGATGATTAATTATCCCCACAAAACCCTCTCGGCGCGATCCGAATGGTCGGGGCTGTACTATATTTTGCGCCCGTGAGCGTATATATATACGCCCCCTCCCTGAAGATTCGCGATGCGGGTGTATGAAGCTCGGCGATAAACGTTGGCACAGAGCTAAGAATGAGGTCGGCGGCGCAGCTGTCACGGCGGATGATGGATCATGCAGATAAGAATAGACCAAGCGGTGCTGCTCATGACGTCATCGGCACAGCTGGCGCTGTGCCACCTCGCACAGGTAGAGCTGCGATGGCTTCAGCGCCCGACATAACTCGGCGCTCAGAGAGGTACGTACGCAATCAATTCTGCATCGATGCTTGAAAAGAACAGTCGGTGCTTCGTCGCTGTGAAGTAGCAAGGACGGAGCGAGTCCTTATGGTGATCTTGCAGCTGAGCAACGAGCTAGAAAGATGGTAATTAGATGCACAGCGGCGGCAGAAATGAGAAAAAGAGCGCCCACGCGAAATACGGGTCCACTTCGTGGAACGTGGGTTGCTTCCTTTGTTTTTTCGATAAAAATTAAAGTTGTGCAGAATAAAAGCTGAAAGCTGGTGAATTCCTCTGGGGCTGAAAAACGCAAGCAAACTGCTCATATTGGAAACGCACCTTTAGAATTTTTCTTTGCTGCGTTACCATGGTTACTGCTTCCGGTTTTGCAATGATGCAGCGTCTATATAGCCTTGCGAGTGGCGACCGTCGCTCGCCCAGCTGCCTGCTCTAGCTCACCGTGAGGTTATGCCTGCGTGAAGAGCGAGATAGCTGAGCACGCAGCAGCGGCGGCGGCCGCGGCGTGTGTGTGCCGTGGGCAAGACGTGACAAGACAGTTTCCCAGCATCAACGAATAAGTAAAGGAAGCTTCTTTTTCTCGTCTGGAGAGTTACCTGGATTTCATTCCTTGCCGGTTATTTCGAGGAATTCAACCATAGGCGCTAATGGGAAGCCGTTCCGCCTGGCTGTCCGCTCTCGTACAAAGCGACACAGAAGCTCTTCCAAATTAGAACGAATGAAAGGTACGACATTTTATTTAAGTTTGGTCGCTTAATTTGCAAGAGATAACTATAAGCCTGTTGCAGTAGCAGGCAAAGAATAGGACAATTTTGTTTGAAAGTAGAAGTATAACCTGTTATTGTATACCTTGCTTCGAGGCCATGGCTGCGTTTTTTATGCAATTTGCTCAATAGCATGATGCAGCAGAAGGCTGTATACGTGGGAAGTCCTGTATTTCTCTCTCTCGTTCTAATGCTTGCTTCGACGTCAGTTTAGTCAGCGAGAATATTTATGGACCGTATAGAAGAAGTAAGGGTGGCCGTGTGTTTTATATTGTTGCAATGACAGGGCGTTCTGACAGGACGCTGGAATTCAAGGTTCAACGTGTGGTGAGTCGACGGATTCCATTCATTACACTTGAAGACCTCCGTACCTTGCTTCGAGGCCGTGGTATAGTGAATTAGAAGCAGATATTGCACGTGGCTTGTACGCGCTGTACACGCTGGTGGACTGGTACGTTTCCTCCGGACATTGAGAATATCTATAAAATATACACGTAAATCCAGATTGCCAATAACAGATGTACCGTCAGTAATTCACCGTCATCATAATGTCATCATTTCATCATTTGAAATGCCGTTCATCATTTGAGCGCCCGTAGCGAAACTATGCGGAGCGCGTCCAAGCTCTTTGAGCGCGCCCAAGAAGGTTTTAAGAGCCCTCTTGAGCGCGCCGTACCTGACATCACTATCTCATACCACGCCAGCGGCCCGCCCTGTGTCCTCGTTCCAAATAGTAAGACATGGAATATGATTCAACAAGTAAACGGTACCAGAGCATCATCTAGAAGCCGGGTCCTTAAATGACAGCAAAAGTTTCAGGAAGGAGATCAGGTGCAAGATCATCCTAGAATCGGTCGCCCGTCCATTGTCATACATGCCACTGAAAACGTGGAAAGCTGGAAGCAATTACTTCGTGAAAATTTCAATGATACAGTGCGCGTGATGACTGATTATCTGTAATTGAAATGAGGGATGTGCGTCACCAGATCTTACACAAACATTTAAGGAAACAGAAACTGAATACAAAAATCGTCTCAACACTGACCGACGAACAGAAAAAAAAAACCAGGCAAACAAATTTTGCTGAACTTTGAGAAAGGGCTAGATGTATGTACCAGAGGTGAAGTTAGTGCTACCAGTATGACCCTTAAACGAAGAGACAAAGCGCCGAATGGCTAGGTCACGGTTCAGGTATCTCTATCTGAAGAAAGTGAAGCGACAACCATCGAGAACAAAAACAATATTGACCACATTTTTGTATTCCAAAGGCTTGGTATACCATATGTCTGCCTGAAGGACAAAAATATAGAAAATGCTGCAGATCCCACGCACTGTGGTAAACAATGTAAGCGAAACTTTCTGTGCTGGTTTCTTTGATTGACGATAAACAGCGTCGAGATTAAAGACGAAAGCTTACTTTCTTGAATGTTTAGTCTAGCACGAGAGTGGTGAGTTGATGCTAAACATTACCTTGCGTGCACCGCTGCTGTTTGCCTGCGTAGTACACAAAACACAGTGGGAGAGATGTTTGCTTGAGGTGTTGTGCGCCATATTTCATGACCTCTGAGAGGGCTGAGCATTGTCATTGCCTCACATGGCACATCACATCGTGGCAGAAGTATTAAACTTGAATTGGATTATGGGGCTGTACATGCCAAAATCACAATCGGATTATGGGGCACGCCGTAGTGGCAGACTCCGGATTAATTTCGACACCGTGGTGTTCTTTAACGTGTCCCTAAATCTAAGTGCACGAGGTTTTCTTTATATATATATTTTGCCTTCGTCGACATGCGGCTGCCGCGGTCGGTATCAAATCCGCGACCTCGAGCAATGCCGTGGCCGCAAAGCTACCGAGGCGGGCACAGAAGTGTTGATTTGACGTGCGACCGCTTCCGTATAGTGCATGTCGCCTAGACCCTGTGGTGTGCTTTTATTAATTCAGTTCTGCTTCTGCACGCCTTGCGTAAGTTGTCCGCTTGAAATATTTACATGGCGTTTATTTTTTCAGAAGTAGCGGAAACGTGCCGTAGCTTGAACTGAACTTACCCCGCAACCGCTGTTTCATTGCCTTCTCTTGTCACCTTTTCCCTATACTGTATCTATACGTACCTAAGCCACTCCACTGCATCGGTGCAGTAACAAGTGGTCAAGTAGTCGAAAATCAAACGTCACATCCTCCATGTTGAACCGAACTGCCCCCGTGTTTGAACGTCTGTGAATTGGTTTTGGGAGATGCCGTGCGACTTCGTTTTATTTTTTCCGTGTGAAATTACCGCTGAAAGGGAAGCGTCAGGAAGGTATAGGCCTCGTGCGCTGCAGTTTCGAATCGGACATTCAGTGCCACTGTGGCGAGTGCCAGCGGAAAGTCTGCGGTCCCGGCTCGCCACGACGCTGAGGTGAGAATGGCCACTAGCGATGCGAGCCCGTGTACGCGATAAAAAAATGGCTGAAGGCTTAGCTTGGTTAAGCCTGGAAGATTGCGAAAGCAATACCCTTGGCTGCGCCTTGGTTCGGCTGATGGTGTGCACATGGTTGCCCTTTGTTAAACTTATGGCTATACATCATCCGACATAGCGCAAGGTAGCGCGCCGACCACTGCGAGGAGCCGAGCTGTAGCCCCATTTATCCTCCTAGCGTGACTTCACGCCAGCGAGCGCCCTCTCTCGGTTGCGCTGCAGCAGCGGCGCGCAAGGCTTCGCCTCCACCATCGATGCCGTGAGCTGGGGCGACGTCTCTCGGTCTGGCGTGACGTCACACGGTCACGTGACGCGCAGCTGTGTAAGGAGGCGCCACGACCACCGATGGACCGAAAGTGCGAGCAGTATTGCTTTCGCAATAATAAAAAAAAAACATCTGTCTTCTGCCGCGTGTATAGATGTCGCGACGGCTGCAAGAATACCGCCTGGAAGCTGGCCAGGTGAAATTTTATCGATTTCCGTGAAAATTGTGCGGAGGCTGATTGCAGCCTTACGGCTTGCGCAAGGTAAACAAACGCGTCTTTTCTTCGCACTGCGCTTTCTTCTGCTTGCTCTCCAAGATATTATTAGGGCGTAGTCGTGTCCCTTGTTTTCCTATATTATTGTTTGTTAACGTGCAACGTACTGAAACCCGAGCCACTCGATCCATGCAAGTGCACCGAGCAAAAAGCGGGTAGCTTAGTCTTGCTGCATCTGCCTTCGTTTATGCGTCCGGAGCTGACACCGCGAGCTCGCTTTTAAGCTGGGCCAGTATTCACAAAAGTGGTAGGCTACCCTATTATTTGACTTTGGTGTCTTTTAGTGGTACTCGCACCTCGTCGTTGGTGTTCTTTAGGTAAACTTTAGGCGAACGCAACGCACGAACCGAACTTGGAGGAGCAAGCGAGCGAACGTCTTTCTGTTGGCACGATATGCAGGCGAGGAGCGAGGGAAGGCGAAGGATGGATGGATGGATGGATGTTATGAGCGTCCCCTTTGGAACGGGGCGGTGGCTTGCGCCACCAAGCTCTTGCTACTATGCTGCCTAATATCCTACCTAGGTTAACCAATGAAAAAAAAAAAAAGAAACACTATGAACTACCACGTCCAAATTTTCTGATACCCTATTGCGAACTGTGCTTTTGTACGTCTCCGTCTTTTGTCGTTTCCCTACTTTTCTTCCACCAATCCTCCAATCGCCTCTTACTGATGTCTATTGCGGACCTGTTTGCTTTACCACTGCTCCCGCTGACGAATTAGACGAAGCGCAGCGCGCGCCACCTGGTGGGCGTAGCACCCTAGCAAGCGGTGCACGAAGCGCACCTTACGCACTCTCTCCGGTGCTGATGTCAGAGCATGTAACGAGCGCGCGCGAGCAGCTGTTGTGAGCAAGCGAGCGAGCGAGCGAGCGAGTAGGTGCGCGCTGGGAGAGGAGAAGCGAGAGAGGAGGGAATGACGTTACATCCGCTCTCCTAGGCAGATCTTCATTCTATGCAGGCAACTGTTTTCCATTAATTAGCCGGTTAAATATCACGCCATCTTCTTGCCTGTGGCGTCAATAATGACATCGTTACTGCCGCTTTCTAGTTCCGGGTTTCCAGTAATTTCGTTAAAGTCGTGCTCACGTGGCGGGTTTCTAAAGTCTACGATTATGTGCTTTGGTGTGCGGTAATCAGTGATTTCTAGTTAATTCTAATCATTCCAGACACTTGAGTAACTCGTAACTAACTTTATGCTCTGATATCATATCTAGAATGAAACCTATGAATTTTGTACTGTACTATATTTTTCATTATTTTCTGATTTATCTAGAATTTAGTCTTCGGTCGTCTCAGGAGGTGAACCGGAAGTGCTGCGCAAGAAACAGAAGTGTCGCTCGGTGCTCGTGCCACTAAAAGTTCACGAACAATTACGATACTTCCTAACGCGATATATGAGAGCAGCTTTATAAGTGTTTTCATTTCTCGACTTATTGGCTGGCACGGTCTCGTCTGGCACGTTGCAAACGGAGCGAAGTGTGGCCACTGTCTCGCCAATCCGGAGATCGCGAGAGCCAGGGCGTGGGACCAGCGCTTAGGTGACGTGTCGCCGCGATTCACGGAACCCGCCACCCATAAACCTCCCAGACGACGCGCGCTATTCTGGCGCCATCTCGTAGCACCATCGCCGCACGGCGGTTTCCTTTTCACGCTTTCGCCATGCCCTCCTCCGTTTTCTGCCTCATGGTTCCTCTGCACCCTCCTCTCCGCTTTCCTCCTCATGCCTCTTCTCTCTCGCCGCCTTTTCAACCCCCCGCTGCGCGCCGCGTTCGCTCTCATCTTTCGCTGTGCTCGTTCGCTCGGTTACGCCGACACTCGCCGCAGGAACGGGCGCCTAAGAGCTGCGCTCTAAAGCTACTTAAGCTGCGATTGTTCGTAAGACAAAATTATACAGCCGATCCTGATGCCTGACATATTATTAGCAACGACGGGTGCCTGATTGCAAGGGGCACTTATGAACGAGAAGAAATATTTAAGCAGTTTATTTGTTTGATTGTATATCAGTTTTGAGATATTATTTCAAAAAGTGTGAGGACGAAATACGTGGGCGTTCTAGTCACTTTTGTGCTTCAAAGCATAAACGAGCGATTTGTTAAGGAAGTGGAACAACAGCGCATTTTTACGGCGAACTTGATCGTGCATATCTCCAAGCTGGTGTCGTTTTGGAAATTCTTTTCAAGGGAGACGCCTTGCAAACTCACTGGCTAGAATTCTTAAATTGCCATATGTGCTGTGAAGTGATTAAAAAGTTGATTAGTGCGTTCTTGTTAATTATTTGAATATGTGTTTCGATTTCCAGTGCGCCTCTCTGAGTAATCCAGCTCAAGGACTAGAATTTTGTTATCTGTAACAGGTAATCTTTAAGTATTCCATAAAACTTAAAAATGGTCACCCCGTATGATGTCTTTTCAATAGTACGTATCTGTGCACATGGTCTTGTATGCGCGTTCACTATCGTTATTTTTATACATATTGTAAATATTTTTTTTTCTGAGCGGTAAATATATAGTACCTCAGAAAGCATGTGGCTCCAATGTGCAAAATATTCTGATTTCAATGTCTATTATTATCGCTTGACACGCAGTTCTTAGAGCAAAGCTACGCTTATAATGAAACCGTACTGTCGACCCCAAGTTGTAGCCGTTCGCATATGTTACGCGCCGAAACTAACTGGGGCTTCGCGATGTGCTTCTTAAAGCAACTTTTTGCGCCCGTGCACAGCACTCATTGTTGCTGTATTTAGCTGTGTCTTCAGCGCCGCTTGTTGCCGATGCAATGCTTTCGCCTTCTCGAAAACTACTCTTGCCGTTCTTTTTCGACGTTGGATGATGGTCTCCGACGCTCCGCTACTCTCCTGAGTGCCTGGAAACGCCCGAGCTCTTCTACATCATGTGAGACACAGGGGCCGACTTATATGCTCAATCCGCGCGGCCTTCCGCACGCGTGCGGACATGTGTACAATTGCGCATGTCGCACGCAGGCGCACAAATTTCGGTTTACACTGACTCCACACGAGCCGTTAAAACCGAAATTCATCCGCCTGTGTGCGACACCTGCAGTGTTACACATGTCCGCACGCGTGCGGGAGACGTGCGGAAGGTCGTGCGGATTGAGCGGAAGTCGGCCCTAAGCGTCTCTTTCTAAGTGCGACGCTTCTTCAGCGCATCCAAGACATCCGCTCTGTGTGCACGCATTTTGATTCATTTCCACTTGTGGGTTGTCGTTCGGTCGAGCAATATCACTCTTCATATGTTCTTTTTTGTTTGTGTAATCGGCCTTGTAGTGATCGGTTTGGGGGCGGCACTTTCTGCTGAAGCCGCCATCGGAGTGCGGGATTTTGCTTGTGCGCTCGTCCGAGAGGCCGGAATATGAACGAGCTCATTAGAGGCATAAGTGCAATTGCGCGGAGTTTGCGCCCTTTTCTAAGATGAAGGCGAAGTGATCTCTAGTCTGCGAAGAAAAAAATAATCGTCGAAGGTTTCTCTGCATTTCTTTCTTTCAAGACAGAACAGGATTATTTGAGAGAGAAAAAAGAACTAAGTAAAATATAGCCTATGTCTTAGGGATATACGTAGCAGGCCGACTTAGCTTTCGTTTTATGCAAATGTCCTGTGTTCGCGTCAGGCAGAACTTATTCCAAAAACGACAGTTTAATACTGCCTGTGTTATCTTGATAAACCCCAGCTTGCCACACCGTGAGCGACGTGTGCTGTGAGTGCCAAAGGACTCAGAAGAAAGACTGATTTGTATTTACCCATAGCGTTCGATACTTGATAGCGCCCCGTGAAAAGGACGTACTTTATAATTACGGTTCCTTCAAGGAACCGCAATGCTTTGGCTATTGTTTCCACAAAATTTCAGTTTAATCAAATGGTTGGCCACTTGAAGGACACTTATGTATGACTGAATAGAGTCTCAGTCGGACTGGTACCCTCCCATGATCAGCTGCCCTTCGTTCTCGTATGTAATTTGCAGCGAAAACTACTAGAGGAAACTCTGGCGCTTCCAACCGTACAGCTTCTGTATGACGCCTCAATACTATACGTGCTACCGCACGAGAATGATGGGCATGTGCACACAGGAAGGAAATAAACTAGGACAGGAGATTACGTCACGCTCCCAGCCTTGGCAAGCGAACTCTCCGTGATGTCAGTCCTTTCGCTTTTTGCCTGTAGTAGTGTCGTCCCAACACGTGACACCTCCTAAGCTCAGTGCATTGGCTGAGTGCGTTTGGTTCGCGGTAGTTTTTTAATCGATGCGCACTTTCTCGGCTGCCCTGCCGTAGCTCTGCCTGCAGAGCGGGGCGACTAAAACCTACCGCTCGCTCTGATGTGACGATCGTGTTGGGCTATGCTGTCTCAGAGTTATTTTTTTTTTCCTTCTTCCATGGGTGTGTGAATTGGTTGGTCTAATATTCATGTTCGTGGCTTCAAGACTAGAGAGTTTTAGAATAGGGGCCCCAATAGTTTGGGGCCCCGAAGAGCTTTGCGGGCGTTTGCGTTGGGGCACGCACGAGTGAAGAGGTTTAGAATAGGGCTTTGCGTTTGCGGATAGCGTCTTGCGCTGACAGCGCCACTACGGCATCAAAGAAAGCTATTAGAAATAATTAAATAAAATATGCCATTTTATAATAAGAATAGATATTTTGAATTTCGTGCTTTAGCGTTTAATTACAATTTAAAGGTTATTCTATTAGTTGTGCTTACATTTGAGTAAACAACATTATACGTGCCTTCACCAGCCAAGCTAAGCCGTGTTAGGCCTACGAGCCATGAAATCCACAATCGAATTCGGTATCAGCTGCGTAGTTAAGAGAAAGCGATAACCGCAGTCACTTCTCCTAGCTGGCGAACTTCACGTGTTACCACGAATCGAGCCCAGTTTGGTGCTATGTTAGAGCTGTCGCTTCAATAATGGGCGCCGCCATGTTTGTTTGTGCAAATCTTTTGGGACAGCTTTTGGGGCTCCGGCTAAATGAGTGAAATAGCGTGCCCGACGCAAAAACCAAACGCAGTTTGCGTCTCGCACATGCGCAGTGGCTCCGACGCTATTTCTTTGGGTCCCCAAATGTTTGAGGCCCCTATTATAAAACTCTGTACTTTCTTGTCACGTTATTTATTAAGCTTTAACTAAGTTATCTAAGTGTTTCTAACTTAATCGAAATTTTTAAGCGATGTAGGCAATAAGTTTCTGCGCACGTGCATATAATAATTGCGAATTGCTACATTTATAACGCAACATTCTTCTCAAATGACCGTTTCGCCAAGTTACAAAGCCGTTCGAAGTCACAAGGACGACGTGCAGGCAAATTCATCGCAAACGCTGTCGTAGGCAGTGTACCGCTTGATTTCAGTCAGCGCGAGGCCGCGAAGAAAATATTTTTCGTTTGTTTCACGAAATAGTTGGTCTCTGAACTTTTGCTCGTGAGTGTACATCAGCGGCAACGTGCAAAAAAAAAAAACTGTTTAACTACTATCGCAAGTGTTTTCACACTCAGTTTTAGGGAAGATCGGAATTAAATTTAGAAATTTTCCCGGCCCCCAATCTAAGGCCATCGGCTATTCACGAACTGGCTAGTTTAAAACATTATTACCCATTGACCTCCGGTAAACCGTAGCGATTATGTCGGCAGTGAAACGTTTCTGTCAGGCTCCTCATAATCGATGACCATCGGCTAATGCACCTGTTTGCAGCCCGTGGATTGCCTTATTTTAGGCTAGTCAGCCTGAAGTTTCCTGGCGCAGAGCATTGAATACGCTTCCTCTGGCTGTTAAGGTTGGTAATCTTTGTAGCCGTATTTTCAGTCGATAGCTTGGGTGGATGTCATACATTTTAATCCTGTTTCTGAAGGTAGAATAGCACAACGCCGGAGACATCTGCAGAAGCAGCAGCGCTGGCGCTGCCGTTGACGTCAGAGCCTTAAGTTGGTGCTAGTAGCTTTGCTACGTCAACGGCACTCTGCGGTGCTCCGGTACTCCGGTACTACGTAAATTCTGAAAACGTCTGCGGACAGCTAAAGCTAAATTTTCACTCCTGCGTGACCTATAGCGTTAAGCGAGGCGCCTCGATGTCACCCACGCGCATCCAACTAATGCCTCGCGACAACTACGCGTGACTTAAAATAGCATCCTATATACATAGTATGCATGCACGTCATTCAAGGATACTCCACGACTTACGGTTCACGGCGGCGCCATGTTGGGGAACCTATAGGCCTATGCGCGCCCCTTTTGATAAGGTTCCCCAAGATGGCGGAAAGTAGCGGAAGCAGACGACAACAGCGGATGTGACGTCACGCGCGTACTATGTATAGGACGCCTACCATTCCTTGCGTCACATCCGCTTCTGCTGGTTTAGCCGACCAACGTTTATTGAAAGTGACATACCTGAAAGTGATCGATCGAGAATGCGGCAATCGCATTCTTCCGCTCGTACTGCACGAACTCTTATTCCGCTTGAAACGAGACAAAGGATTTAAATCACGCGCAAAAGGAACATTCAACGTACACAATAAACTGTACTCTGTTTTTTATTATTCTTTCTTTTTTCTTAAAAGATCATAACTCCACGGCACGTCGTCGTCAAGCAAGTCAACCGCGACGAAACAGTGAATAGAACCTCTTCACATATCTCTCATCCAAAAATCATTTTCCATCTTTGGCAGAGAGTTTAGTATGATTAACTACGATACAGTGAACCTGTGGAAGAGAAGCAGGTCTTTTTTTTTTTTTCAGGCTACATGTAACACGGGTGACGTGCGCGTGTGGTCAAGACATCACCTACAAGGTCAAGAACATGGCACCAGAAACAGTGTGTGAACTACAGAGTGCGTGTGGCTCGTACGCAGTAGAAGTGTGACGTGTGCAAATCACACCGAAATATATATGTATAAAGCCCGCCTGCTTGCGTACGGTCAAGCAGACGACAACTCTTGTTTGAAGACGTCCAGCAGCCACGCCGTACGAAGCGGTGAAGCCAACGTGGCTGTCTGAACTCAGTGCCCAAGGGAGACGGCCCGGCAGAGTTCGATAAAAGAATTTTTTCATGCATCCTACTCTGTCACGTGTCCTTCACGTGTTAGCCGTCTGCGTATTCACAGAACACGACTCGCAGACGCGTCTGGCAGGCAGTGCGCAAATCAGACGACGCTAAAGACAGATACATAACAGTAGAATAAACACAAAATCAGAACGCGTCGTCTGTGTTCATAGTAGACGTTTGTTTTGCGCTGTGGCCCCTTATGCCTGCGTAGTAAAAACTCAATTTTAGCTATTCCTGGAATATCTAAGGGAAATTTTTGGTCATTTAAGCAAACTTCATTCTCTACGCGACTGGCTCTAGCAAGGGAATCTTTGCGCCATTGAGCGTTAACCTTTGTCCCGAGTCGCTTTCCATGTATGGATGGTTACTCTAAGTAAACCGCGAAGATGCTAGCGCTCGACAAATAAACTACAGCTGCTGGCGATTCCAAGCTCTGTATGGGCAAAAAGGATACCACAGAAACCACTTCACTGTTACTTGTACGTACACAGCACATGTCGTCGATACTGTTTTACTGAAGTCTATACAAAAATAGCAACTGTGCAACTCTTGACTCCGAAGAAGTTGGTTAACACCGGCGCTTTTCTAACGTCTCTTTGTACTGCTATTTAACAGCTATACGTGTTCACAACCCGAACCTCTGGATAGACTTATGAAAGCGTTTCTGGCCCTGAACGTAACACTCTTGACCGAAATTGCACTGCGTCGTGAATCATTAGTCCAAAGCTCCTGTATTAACCCTTCTCGTGTCTGGGCGTGGTGCCCAAGCCACCCGCGCGAGCCCTGAGTCTGACCGCCATTCGAAGAAACGTAATCACACTTCCGTGAAACCGACAGCCTAGAGGCGTCGAAAATAGCTCAGCACTGTCACAATTCACGAATGTATGGTGGCTAAGCGTAACAGTTACACTACTTAAACCGCGAGGTGGGTGTGCATGCTTATCGGTGAAGCTTTTGAAATCTACGGAGTTGAGACCTGGCAAGTTGCACAACAGCTCGCCGAGTTCCAGTTGAACTTTCACGTGAGATTATTGTATGAAAGCCATTAGTACGGTGTCTGTGCTATCGAAATGCTTGTAGGCATTTTTTTTTCGGAGAGTGGAAGGATTACCATTGGCGAGCTTGTAAGCAGGTTTTCGCTGTCCTCCTTTGCAGATACACAACATAATTGAAAAAAAAAGAAACAGTAAAGAGACGCGAGCACAGATGGACTATGCAGTATTCACAGGGGCACCAAAAAATAAACATGATTGCGCACTTCGCACGCTAAAAAGTAAACACTGACACGGCCTGTGGAATCTGATTCCCGCTGTTGTGATGTTAGGCGCATAGATTTCTGCACCATTGGAGCATAGTTGGTTCGCAAATCTGCTTACACTCAATGAAATTCATTGTTAAATTCTTCGGTGCTGGACAATCAAGACACTTCTCTCTCACACACACAAAAAAAAAACTTTAAATGAAAAAAAGAAGAAAGATATACCTTATAATAGCCAGGTTTAAAGTGGGGACATAACAATACACGACATTTCCGAACACGCAAGCACAATCATACATCAAGGGCCATGTGCGAATCTTGGGATATGTAAGAAAAAGTGAAAAAAAAAGGCACCGAAAGAATTGATAGAGAGCACTGCTTTCTACAAATGATTGGCGTAAAACAACTATCACCAAGTTCTCAACAACTAAAATTTAGGAAGCATAAGAAACCGCTATTTATGACATGTTCTTTCCTAGTTCAGATTCTGTCGTAGCCTTCAGAGGCACAATATTTTTTCTATTGCTCACTTGTAACTAGCCATTACAATCGTCACTTGCAAGATAGTTGTGACTACATGTCGATTTCTGCAGATTCTTTGATGCAACGGTCTAGAGCTGCGAATTTTTAGATCAAATTTTAAAGGGAGTATTTTTGGCAGCTGCCACCGCTACGCACAATTTTTCAGTTTTTGTCGAAAGCCAAAATTACTTTGTGACTGCTAAGACTAAAGTTCCTGAAAATTTTGAATCGCAAGATTTCGTAAACTTGAAGCAAGGCTTAGGAATTTCGTTCGAAAACGTCTTGCCTCGATGCGGCAAACCAAAGAAGCAGCGAATTGCGCAAATGCGCATACGCAAATACGTGAGCGTCTACGACATTCTAAATCATTATCATTACCTTAGTGACAAGAAATATTTTGTGTTTCGTATTCCTGGCGCTAGTTTTCTGGTAGGATTGTACCGTTCTTTGTTTTGCAGTGATTGCTATCTATACACATACATTCTCACAGTTTTTCTGTTTGCACACTTAGTTGTATCGCTAGAGTAAATCATTGAAAGAACAAAATTTCCCCGAGGGCCCAGAAACTGCTCCCCAGTAGCAGGCGCATTACCCCGCTTCCGATGTACGAGGGCTTTTAAACTATGATATGTGCGGTGTGTGACCAGACATGCAGGTTTCTTCCGGACCATTTCCGAACGTCTAACGGTGTGCGGTACGTTAAAGCAGTCCAACTCGATTAAAACATTTCTCTGCAGTGTATGAATTAAAACCATGCGCGCATTACCAACGTTTCTCTCGAGTCTCTCTACGTTCAGTGCGTGGTGCGTCAACGTTTGAAGAAAATCTTGGTGCAGCAATGTACAAGATATTTACATAGGGGGGGGGGGGGATCAAGGCCGGCATGGCTGCTTGATGCTGCCGCACTTTCGACTAGGTTTCTATAGCGAAGCGAGGTACAGTACAAATATTTTGATACCCCCATCTTCGCCTGTGCGATAATAGGCGAAAATTAAAAAAATGGTATTATAAAATCTTTTTTTCACATCCAAGGTGACAGTATGTAAATGCACTTTCGACACCGAAGTACTTGCTTTGATTAAATCATTCATACTGCAAATGCCGAATTTGCAACCAGTGTAGGCTTTGCTTGCGAAATAGTTGTAAGCTAATCATTAAGAACCAGAGGGTGAGGTAGAGACGCTAGTAACTAATGCGTTGTTGAAGCTCTTATGATACTTGAAACTGACGAACGATCGTCTCAGAAGTTTAGCCAATAGGAAAGGTGTGCCCACGCTCATATAAACTGCAAGCCAATGCCACCACGTCTCTTAGCATGATTGCGAAAAGTTAATAAATTTTATAGCATTTGACAACATTGTGGCTACAGATTACACGTTTGCTCGCCAGCCACCAATCGCCAGCGTCAAAACTAAAACTTTTTCGTTATTAGCATGAAAAAGTCGAGCGTCCGATGACCGAGCTGGTCATATGTGGTGCGTGGTATAACACGCATTCTTCGCTTTCTTGTTCGCATGCGTACAGTCGGCCACGAAAGTTTGCGGGACTCGACGTATGCAAAACAAGCTGAATCACCGTGAAGCCGGGCAACACACTCTTGAATTCAAAGTTTTGTCGGTAGGATCCATTGCAACCTACGCAGTTGTTCGGTAAAACAGAAGCGCCACGCCTTGAAAGAACAGAAATTCACATTTGCCGCGGGACCTGTGTGTCGAATTATTGTAGCCGATTTTTTGCCCGCAAACATTTGTGGCGAACTTTTGTGACCGACTGTATGCGTGTTCAGCGGTCCCTGCGTGAACGAGATGAAGCGATCTCAAAGCTCACGTGTACCTAGCATTTTGACGTACTAAACTTCACTAATCATTCGCGCGGAATATTTACTGCCATTATTCCCGGGTTCGAATTTGCAGCCATAGCTTGAACTATCAGCGCCTTTGCTCGAAGTCACATGACGGAATGATCGCAGCACGCGGCTACAAGCAGCCTATGCCAGTCTTGAGCTCATTTGTTATGCAAATATGACTTATTTAGCTCACAACAAGGACAACCTCCAAAAAACGCTGTAACAGTCGTATCCATCTCTCATCAACGAGTCATATACTCGGCGAAATATTTCTTCTCTATACGGCAACATCAATCTATACAACGTACCAGGAAACGGTACCATGGTGAGAAAAACTAAATTCCTCTCCCGTACATCATTTTATGACTCTGTAGGTCGAGCAGAGGAAGTGAAGTTTTGGCAGGGAGAAAAAATGAATATCCCTAAGTTTTTTTTTACAATACCGCACAGTGCTGGCAGCACACCTGGATGTGATCTCGATCGCAGTGAACTACGCTTTTTTTTTTATCTCCGCTGAGCCGGAACTCCGAATTTAGAAATTTCTGTCCTGGCACGAAGGCTAACGTAGATCAGTGTGCTCGATCAGTCGGTTAACAAAGCAGTGACACGACGAGGAAAATGTACACAATAGTGCTGCATTCGAACTAGGGAGCTCGCGCTTGCCTTGACGAAAAGGATTTGAATGACACTCGTTCAAACCGTTTGGTCAATGCTCGCGCAATCTTTACTCAGCGCGAACGTCTTTCCTTTGTAGACGCTCTGTTTGCAGCAAGGGAAAATTGAAGCGTGAATAATTTGGTTGTGCACGATGTTGTTTTCGCAAATTCTTTTTGACACGCGCTTTGTCGACTTTTAGAGGCTCTCGTTATCCAGTCTTCGAAAATGATTTTTCACACGTCTACCTAATAAGCAACGTTATTCGTCAAACAATTGTATATCCAGATTGAAAACAAAACTGATTCAGTTACGAGTTTGGTTCGAGACCTTGGGTATGTCGAAGGGTATGCCGCGCTGTGCAAGCCACACACAAAATGGAATAAGTAGATAAATAAATAAAAACAAAGAAACAGGCATCCCACACGACGCCGATACGACGTAACAAAGACGATGAAGAGAACAAAGCAAGTTTCACGACTACTTGCCAAAGCGACACTTCCACTGCTTACCGCAAAATCATGTCCATGGCAGGATCGGCAAAACACTTCACGGCACGGTCAATGCGACCTACGCAAATTGCACGCTTGCAATCAAGCACTCGCTAAGACTAATCAAAGCCTATTGCGACGCAATTGGTTTAACATATGTGATTACCAAAAAACAGTGGGTTCAGCTGGAAAGCATCACCACCAACAGCTGCGCCGTGGTGGAAGATTGAAAATATACGTTGCCGTCAGCTGCCCGTCCTGGCAGTCGCCTGTCTGGTTTCCCTCGATAAAAAAAGAAAATAAATAAACTCGCGATGAACCGGAGGCGCAATAAAGCTCTCTGTGACCAAAATAACGAGAAGGTATATCGGCGACGACAATCGCAAAGTCGGCAGGTGGACTTGTGAAAGTTTGTCGCGGTAAATATAGCGAATGTAGGTACGCGCTGGCGCTGTTGGAGTTCGTGTATACGGTTCACCGGTGCGACCGGGAAAATCAAGAGAACGCGACTAAACTCGGGTGCGACATTTACGGCGCCAGCGGGCAACGTCAACAAAGTCGGAAGAAAACACGTAGCCTCTCTCTAGTTTATGAGGTCCAAGTAACTGTATCTGATGTTTCGCCGCGAGTTGTAGTTTTCAAAAGCTGTTTGTCTTGTGATTCACTAAATGTGTTGCGTGGCCGCAATGCTGGCGTTGTTACAACTATAACAGTTCGAATGCTTCATTTAACTTTGTAAATAACTCAGGTTTACAGCAGCTGTGGACAGAATTGTTGTAAAACAAAAACAAATGGACATATCGGCACGCATTCTAAGTAATTACGTTTATCCGAATGAAACAAAAGAAAAAGAGACGAAAGCTCTGCATGGAAGTGTCCTAGGAGGAACGCCAAATATTTCATATCCTCAGGGCACATGTGCAAAAGCTTGTTGGCCAATGTTTCATCTACTAAACGAAAAAATTCCTTCAAGTGCTATGTCCGTCTTGTTCCTCATGTACGCTTTGTCTTCTTTTTTTTGTAATAAGAGTATTCTTTACTAAAAGAAACCTGTTAAACTTTTCAGCAAATATCAGTGCAGCCCATCTTGGAGACGCTCACGACAACGCTAGCCGAAAAGTGCTGTGGCAAGTGTGCAAACGGTAAAGTCTAAATTGTCATAATTAAATGATGCCACGAGACAGTTTCATAGGCATAGAGTTTCTCACTATAACACCTAGAGGAAAATCTGGCGCCACCGTCTATGGGAGTTTCTTAAGGGGCGCCGTGTGGTCATGGGAATGACGGTATATGTGTCTGCGAGGCTTGTGTTGGCTGGTGTTGTAAGAGGCTTCGTCTAAAACGTGGATATGGCTACACAAATAACGCGTTCTTACAGTAAAATCTTCATAAAATGTTTCCATTCACGCAAATTGCATCTTTACTCACCTACAATGCATGACGAAGGGAAGAAAAGCAAGAACAGACGACAAACTGTTTCAAAGTGAGCGAGAATCTTGTCGTCTGTCCTCCAACTTTAGCGGCCCGCTAATACTTTTTACGTATCATATAATTGTACATGCAATAACAAGTTCTTATAGTAAACAAAACATGTTTTTGTGTAATAATAAAGCTAAAACAGCTTTTTACGTGCAGTTTTAGTAGAATATGAATCATTGTGACAGATGGAACGGTGCTTGCCTAGCTCTCCGAGAACGATGCTAATCCGAAGTCACAATATACCGGCATTCCCATGCATACCACAGCTCAGCAGCGCCAGATTTCCCTCTAGGTAATATAGTGAGAAACTCTGTGTTCACAGGCTTTGCCACCGCGGCTGCCACAGCGCTCAGTGTGATGACATACCAAACAACTGCATTCCAGTTCTTCAACTAGCAGAGAAAGCAACGGCGTTGCACTGCGGTCAAAGGTCTGCAGCCTTGTATAGCTGCAGCTTCTACCAAGGAGGTAGCTGGGAACGGACGGTTTAATAATTGTCGCTGTTGGTGCCTGCGAATATCCATGCAAACTGGAATGCGGTAAGTGGCACTAGACAGGGATCTTGAGAAATAATTAACTTTCAACTTGGCGCGATTGGCCATGCTAATTTTGCTTGTAGGTTTGTTTTTATTGCCGCTGAAGACGCGGCGTTTTTGCTTAAAACTTTGCCAACCGTGCGAAAGCGGACTGCTTCCAACGCTAGAATGAAAGGACTGGAATGCGCTCAAATATAGAGAAAAGAAAGACGCATAAGCTTATAAAGAGTCGAGGATAACAAGGAAAGACACGGGAAAACAATAACGGGGGGCAGTAAACTTTCTGAGATAAAAAACAAAGATCGTCACAACCTGCAAACAGCTTCGCACCAAAATTCATTCCCTGCGTACTTTTCGTTAGGCCTACATCTTCTCCGTGAACACAGTCACTCCCGAGTCGACGAAGGTCTCGCGGAGCGTCGACGACGCACTCCCAGTCAACCTTTCGCGAATGACCGCTCCACACAGTCGAGAGCAGACAAGCAATTTGCACGCATTGAATAAACGAAACCGGAAATCAGATATAAAAATGAAAAAGAGAAGGATGAGGCCTCGAATGTGCACACTGATCGGCATGGCGACTGCGTCCATAAGTTCGGTCACGATCGCCCCGTCGCCGAGCTTGAACGACTGCAGATGGTGCCCGAGAGGTTATGGAGGAAGTACACGGAGAAAGAGGAAGTCGGCGACGATGGTGGTACACGCAGCTTCCCGGAAAGTCTCGCTTTCCTTCCCGCACCACCACCACCACATCCGGGGAAGCGCGGAGTAGGACGTGTGGTTCACACTTCCTGTAGGTACTTCAGTGGGCAAGGCAGCGCCTTGTCACCGAGCCCCGTCCGCACCAACACCTTGCCGTCCATCTCGTCGGCCACTTGGATCACGATCTGCGTCACAGAACGATGGGCGTGGCTACAGTGCACCGCGTTGCATGCTTTCGGATTCGCCAGTGAGCGCGTGTCGAATCGAATTAGAAGCGTGTCAGAAGGCGGACGCCTCGTTTGACCGCATCGAGGGCGAAGAGAACGCTGGAAGATATTCGAGGGAGTGTCTGCTTGCCACTTAATACCCCTTTTATTTGAATTGAAATACATGTTTAGGCAATTTTTCTTACAATAACATTTCAAATGGTCCTGTACATACCTCTGCGATAATGAAGTGTGTTGTGTACTGGCAACGGCAGAGAGAACGTGCTCAATCGAGAGATATACTCAATTTGCAGAAATCTCGAAAACAGGGTCAAGTGGTGGCGAAGCAATTGCACTCCCCCAAATGCAGTCTTTACGTACGGCAGGGCCTTTGGGAATGTCGCCACGTTCCGGTTGCCCGCCCAGTCAGCGCAATGGACTGCTACGTGGCTTGGCAATGATGCTAGCGGGAAATGTGCCCAATCGAAAATAAAATTCAACTTTACATTCTAGAGTATTTTCTTATGAGGCCTTGATGGGCGCCCAGTGCTAAATGCTGATGTCTGTCGCTTGTATGACATCAGTAACGCGTTGCGTTTTGACAAGTAAACATCGATTATTGCACAAAATCGATAAACAGGCTATACGGCAGGAGGCGACGAAACTGTGATCCACCCATATGACTTGAAAATATTTCTCACTAGCCGCGGCTTGTACCTCGTGAACTGGCTTGTCCAAAACTCTCTGCCGCAGCGATATTCATAAACTACACGCGTGAAAAGGGACGAGTGCTTTGAAGCGCAGGTCTCACCTGATCACGCAGCAGCTTGACGGGTTCCTGCCCGTCCATGACCTGTATGGAGTGCAGCACCTGTAGAGCCCGCTCGCCCGAATGGAGCTTGGCCACGTACTTGGACGGGAAGAACCCCACGCGGCCCAGGCACTTGCCCTGCGAACCCACCGAAGCACATTGGTCTGCTTCTCCCTACACATTGGTCTGCTTCTCCCTACACGTTGGTCTGCTTCTCCCTGCTTGGTTTGTTAATGCTAAAGATAAACGTCCCAAGTAATACTGGAAGAGACACCGATGTTGGCCCGACGTAGGGCTATCGTTGCGTAAAGCAGCTATATTAAAAAAAAGTAACTCGTCCGTGACTAATATCGTCCATCTTTCCAAGCAGAGTTCTGGAATTGGGGAGGGGGGGTTTACCTGCATATATCACGCAGGTTAGCTGCACGATATATCTAATTGTCCAGGTAGGTGATTGAAATGTCCTTGATTAACTTTTTCGATCAGTCCCTTTAGGGCACAATTTGCAATTGTACAAGTGAAGCCGAACCAGTCAGTGCGCTGGACCTAACACCAGTGTCGAGAGATTTATTCCGAAAATCCGCTCTAAAATGCACTGTAGTTGCAGTCAATATCGTTCGAAACTATTAAAGGTCAGATTTTGTATTTCGTAGATAGATATCGAGAATGCGGTGCTCGTCTTAATATTTATGCTAAGAAGACACGAATACAGTGCTGACCGGCTTCAGTTTCGCAGAAATATGTGCATATGGTGACTTGAGTTAGCATCTGCGACTTAAGTAGTGGTCTTAGCCGGCTAGCTGTACGAAATTAGTATCGCTTGAAAAACCCTGAACAAGAAGTTCATTTCATTGTTCGTGCAAAGATATTCGCAGCGCGGGAGATGATAGCGATTGAAAGCTCACCTGCCACCAATCTGGGTCTGTGGTATCGATCACAGTCACCGTATCACCAGCCCTGAAATCGGAGCGTACGTTAAATACCATGTTTGAGCGAACGATCAAGAAAGCTTTGCTGCGCAAGCTATGAATCATTCACCACGGTGTGTGAAAAAAAAAGGAGGGGGGGGGGGCTTGCGCAAGTATCGGTAACTGCACATCACACAGACAGCCAGTTATTGTTAAGCAGCAGGCTCCAGCTAGTTAATGCTTCAACATGGAAACGTTCTGGACCTACAGCAGCATCACGCACTAATGCTACACTCGTGAGATGTTTCTGGCCGGATTTCTCGGGCCGACGATTCGCTGCGCTTTTTCTTCCGCTTGTGTTCTAGCAGGCCATTGCTTGGGTATTCCTGCTTCGCCTGGTGTGGCGCTAACCACAACTGGTGTTCTGTGAGGCACTGCTGCTTTTATTGCTTCCGCTTCGTTGGTGTTGTCGTGGAGCTTCAGCACGTGTGACAGGCATGCAGAAATCCCGTAGCCAAGCTCTGCCATATTATCAAACTCGGCCGCGTTTGCGTTTCGAGCCAATCAGAGAGGGCGTCGCCGCCTCTTGAGCCAATCAGAACTGACAAAATGGGAAAGTTGGTAGTAAACCCTGGGAGTCTGGTACTTGGCATATCCCCGGCTGTGTGTATACGTGCCACAGCTTGGGACCGTCGCAATCATAATTGTTATGACCGTCATCGTCTGCATTTAATGTTGCGCCAAGGCGAACGCATCGCGCTCTGCGGTATAAATAGGTTGCGGGAACGCAGCGGTTCTATTTTATGGAATTTCGCGACGTATTGCAACGGACGTCGCCGCCACCGGCTATAAGTTCAGGCATATGCGAGACTTATATGAACGTGCGACGGCTGCCTCTGCAGACTGCCCTTGCGGAGCATAGTCTGGAAACGAGAAGCAACGTCTGAATTGGTTCTTAGAATTCTACGCCATGTTCTCCACGTTGCTGATTTCCACCGCAACTGACTTGCCGTATTCAGTTTCCCTGCCCTTCGAGTTGTCGATTATTCCCCCTCGGTTTACGGCCTGCTAGCTTCCTGGTTGGGTCGGATGGCAGAGCAGCCACCCCAAAATGTCGTTGGTCCCAAAATCGATGCCCAGACCAGGAAGAAGCTTTCTTCAACTGAGAATCTTTTTGTTGAAGAACCCTTTGTAGTTTTGTGTTACAGTCAGGTGGATGACAATTTTACCTTCCGTGAAACTGCCGCTATACCTTGCGGATTTCGGCAGAATCGATTTGCCACGATATTTGTTGTCCTTGCATCAACGCGCTGTTATGTCGATTGATTACCGTTACCGTTTTGGTGTCTATATTTTACGATAAAAGGGTGTGAAGTTATTTAGTGGATCATTTTTGTGCTAAAAATTTTTTCGTTCCACCGTACTGCGAACTTTTGCATATTAATGTGAACTGCACAATGCGACCTAAAATTGTACACTGCAAGTGCAGGTGCCTCCGTCAGGGTGTTCATCTTTAGCTCCCGCACGTTCTTTGAAAACTGCGAAGAACTTAGTAAATCAATCCAATTAAATCGTTACGCCGAGGAGCTTTCTTCGCTGCTTGAGAGCAGCCACGTTCTTCGTGCAATATGCCGCAAGCGCGCTTTCACAAGCAGGAAAAGAAATAGTGGCGATTTAGCGGTAAATGCGAGAGCAATACGTTAGCATCGCGTCACACCTCTTTGAGATCCCTGATTGATGCATGATTAAAGGATCAATGAATAGGGATCCATGATTTAAACCACGTTCACCACATTGAAAAGTGTTGAGGAATGACACACTCGACACACTCGACACACGTCCTGTCTCTTCGAGGAATGACGTGCAACTGACGCTGGTGTGCCTTATATATATATATATATATATATATATATATATATATATATATATATATATATATATATATATATATATATGTATATATTGCTAACGCATTAAGACAGGCTGATTGCATGGCAGTGCATAATGTGGAATGTGGAAGCATTGGCCACCCAAACTTACTTGAGATCGAGCTCGTCCTGATGTCGACTCCTGAAATTGTACAGCACTACGTAGAGGTTGGTTGGTAGCAGGCGATGGGGTTTCTGCGCCGAAGCCAGTAAGTGCGACAACGACGTTAACGAAATGCAGGGCGCAGCGTGACGCTCTAGCGAGCACTGTAAACTCTCGCAACGAATAGTTATATAAGCGCTCACGAGCGGGACTGTCACCCGCTCGTTGGTTTCTCGACGGCGTCGTGTTTCAAGAGGACAGCGTGAGATTGTGAGCCCACATCACACTGTGGTCAAAATAGTCACGCAGCGAATCATCATCCTTCCATTTTGAAGACGAGGGAAGCAAACAAACAAAAACGATTAGGTATATGCAAGGTAATTTTCGTTTTTACGGTTTCTAACTGTATTAGCATGTCTGTGATTATCCGCGATAAGGAGCATGCAAGAATTGAAGAAAAACATTGCTTCGGGAGTTTTAGGAAGAAACAAGATGGCTACATGGATATTATGTGTGATAGCTAGCTCTGGGATCACAAAGAGAAGAAGTTGAAGAAAAGTTTAATTATGGGGACCCCGTGGACACAGCGCGTGACTTACAACGCGAACTCATCATCATGTGATAATTACTATGCTTACGAGAAACTTGCTTCGTAATATGTACGAGGCGACACAATGAATAACCTTCATCTAATTGTATTTTCTCTTTATCCCACAATAGTTTAGTTCTTTCGATCAGTCTGTACTACTACTCAGCACAATTTATATTAGACACACCACTGATACCCTGAAGCATGTCTGAAGACCCTGTTTTGCGCTAGCTCTACAACAACCATAGAGAATCTCGTGCAGCTGAATGTCGAGCTTGATGTGCAATATGTTGAAAAAAAGAAAGAGCGATCATTAAAGCAGCGCCAACACACGGAAGATACGTTGTTGCTTTGTTCTTGAGGAAAAATACAAACTGTCCTGAAAAGTTTCACGGGAAGTTAAGGGAACCATTCCACCATGGTTTTTACTCGCATTCACCGGCTCAAGTGTTTCAACTGTCTTAATATTTTTGTGTATTTGTGTGGCTTTAGTCTTTTATCACTTTGACATTTTAAGCTCTCTCATAATATAACAAGCTCTTGTGCGTGAAAGAGCTGCGCTTAATAATGGCAAAGATCTGGGAAAAAAAACGAGAAACTCTTGTCGAAAGACAATTCCAAGCACACAGAGTTGCGCAACAGTGGGTGAGGCACCAACTCACTGGGGATGGACAGGGTGAGGTAGAGGCGCTGCTGAGTGACTTCTCGTTGTCGTCGGGCAGATCTACCGAACTCATGCGCACCGCCTTGGCGCTCAGGAGCTGCCTTCGACCGTGCACCGGACTTTGGGGAGCTGTAACGGGGCAGTCAGCGGCACCCAGGGAGAACATGTTCAGGCTCGACGCTTTGCCATTTATCATGGGTATAAAAAATGTAGGGGGTGGGTGGGGGGACTCCATATTACGCAGAAAACATGGCGTAGAAACTGAGCAGGTTTGAGACTATGGACCGGGTGACGCTATTAAAAAAAGAAAGCAGCGTCTTCCATCAAGTAGTGATTGAATATTCAAGAATTTCTTGAATATTTAAGAATTCAAGAATATTCAAAGTACTTTTTCAGTCATCAATGAAAGCGACAACCATTGAAACCCGTGAATCTTGCTTTGTCAAGTGTTTATCTTGATGAAACCCGTGGAATTAACTCTCAGGCTTTGATGGCTGTCGGTATAAATTTTATTTGAAACTGCGCGTGACGCTGAGCTTATGGCATATTTTGGCGAGGTTGGCAAGGTGTATCCGGGATATCGCTAGTACAGGCAGAAAGGAGCGCATGGATAAAATGTGGTTAAAAAAAGGAGAGATTGAGAAAACGGTGAAGGAACAAGCAAGATATGTGACGGACAGTTCAGTAAATTTACCGAGGCTGTGGCCATCACAAGCATGAAGTGAGCTTGCGCGTTTCTCTCCTTGCAAGGTATATTCTGACCTCAAGTTAAAAAAAAAAAAAAACTCCGCGGCACGTTGTGATACGATCCAGCCGTGGTGGAAACATGCGTGTTTTCCGTCTGTTCAGGCCGTTCGTTTCATTATTTGCCAAAGCCGATAAGGGTTCAATTGTTTTTTAAATTCTTTGTCCCTTCACACGTATGAGTTCAGTCAAGGGGTTACGACGTCTTTTCTTTAGTGAGCATGTAACCACCATCGTTATTATGATGGTCACTACGTATGACGTGTTTGTGCCGAACCGCTGCTACCGTCGCGAAGAACTCACACGGCATTGAAGTCCACCGCGAACGCATGAGATCACCACTCGGGATAAAGGCGGCTCTAGTGTAGGCCAATAATGACCGACCACTTGGAATCATTTACGTTCGTGAACAGGCAGCATAATCGCATTAGATCGTCACGTGAGGACTACATGAAACCCGTTTTCGAAGGGGTGTCACTCGGCATCGGGGCGTGTATAATTTATATGTTGAATGATGACTGCTCCGTAATATTAAACAAAATTTGTCCCACGATGTTCTGGCACCATGTGGCTATGCGTTCAAACAAATTCACCGTTGTACGTTTTTTTTTTTTGGCCATCATAAAAGCACGTCGTAAACGGATACCAAGGCTACGCCTAAAATGCGTCGGGAGTAAAGACCCGTCGACTGTTGTGCATAACACAACGAAGTGGCTGACTAAGCCTTCGTATCTGTTTGTCCGAGCGTTATCTCAAGCTCTCAAACTGGAACACATCGGTCAACGCAAGGCGTCGCTCGAACGTAACAAGGCCTAAAGCCGGCCACCGGTGCGACCTGTACAACAGTGAAAGGGTCTGTACGTATTACACAGTTCGCACTTGAGGTCACGCACCCTCTCGAACGTTCCGCCCGTTGAAACCACACAGCCAACGATCACAAGATCGCATCATGAAAGGCATGTCCGCGTC
The DNA here is from genome assembly GCF_050947875.1 of Dermacentor variabilis. Classification (NCBI taxonomy): domain Eukaryota; kingdom Metazoa; phylum Arthropoda; class Arachnida; order Ixodida; family Ixodidae; genus Dermacentor; species Dermacentor variabilis. Next base: position 41,019,217 of record NC_134577.1, read on the forward strand.
CTAGACGGTTAGGCAGGCGCTAGCGATATCGTGCATGTGAAAATGTGGCTCAATAAGCCAAGTGCTGCTCAAGAAAGCACGTACAGCTGGGACGGAGGAACAAGTAGAAAGGGTGACAGCCAGCACGCTTAGGTGGGGTTCACAGACAGGGAGACTGCGTACCCAGTCGAAACGCACCTAGAAAATTTTTCTCGTCGTGGCTATAGTTCACACTACTGTCCCCGTGACAGAAATTTTCGTTGTACGTCCTGATGTCCTGTCGTCACAGCGAAGTCACTTTTGTCGCAGCAACGACAATTGCTGCCGTAACTTGGACAAGTGTCCCTGCAAAGACGAGGGCTGTTGTGCCGTGACGACACATATTCCTCTTGTCGTGAGAAAGACGTCGTGCCTAAGACGAACAGTCTCTGTCGTTTTCGACTGGGTAGCAAAACAGACGGACAAGTGGCCACAAAGGCACCAGAATAACAAATGAATAAACAAATAGGGTTATATGAACAAACGCAAGAAGATTGCAGACGAATAAACAGAAATCGAGGAATAAAAATAAAGAAGGATGATGATGGGCAAGAGAAGGGAAGAGTATGGATTGATAGATGGATCTACAGACACACACGTAAGTTTGTAGATAAATAGAAAGGCTTCAGCCCCGTCCACCTGTGAGTTGTCGTCGACGATGGGCATGCTCGTTCGACTCAGGGCTGTCCAGGGAGAGGCTCTTCATACGGAGAGACAACTTCTTGCGTTGGGGACTGTGAGGTGCTGTTGGCGGTTGTGTTTACGGCGTTCGTCATTTTGGTGAGAGGAGGAAGCAGCCGAGAGAAAGAAAGGGAAGGGAAGAGCAAAAGAGAAAAGGGAGAGGAGGTTGTGTCTACTATTGTCAAAGAGCAAAATAAAAACAAAGGGTAAAAGCTGCCTAGCTTGCATATGCATCGCCAGCACTACGCCAGCTACTAGCAAGCAAGGAGCAGTCCATTAGCAGAAAAAGTGAAGAAGAGTCTCTCTCTCTCAAATTGTCTGTCTGATCTCTGCAGATAAGTCAGAAGGATTCGTTTATAGCGAAGCAAATTTTGTCTCGGCAAAGCTTAGGGTATCCAGAATACCAAACCAAGTACGGTGTAGTAAAAGAGTCTGTTTCATAAATAAGAATACCCTAAACCGGTCTCATTCGTGGAACGCAAGAGATCTTCAAATATGAAACTGTGAGATTCTGCTATTCCTTGATACTAGAGATAATTAAGAAATACTATATTCAAACAGAGTTAGCCAATTGTCACTTTTAAAAACAACTGGCAGTGTTACGGGCAAGCGAGAAACAAAATAAGCTATGGTTACCGAGTTCTACAGCACGAGAGCAGTAACAGACAAGACAATTCGGGAGATTCCCTGTCTTCAACACCGACTATAATCTAACAGGCACTACTGGCACTACTAAGGCAGCAGCTTAGTTGCGACAATCATACACCCATCACACAGACGCTCGACAATCATACGCAGTGAATGTGACATGTGACACGCAGTTGAACAGTTTCATACACAAGGTGTATTGTCTGACAGTTGTCCTTGCTTGATGCCTGCTATGCAAATAAGGCATGGAACCGCTGTGTACTGTGTAAATGTTGAAAATGAACAACACAAAATAATTTTCTGAATCCATAAAGTTGTATAAGTAGGTTTGTCTTCGTCTTTACCTAAAGAGAAAAGAGTATATCAGACGATTCTCAATATGAAATTGTCTGAATAACTAGATGGCACCCAGAAGGCAATTTTTTGAGTTGTTGAATATGAGAGGAGCTCCTTTGCAAGACGCCCGTGGAGACATCTGGCAGCGTTAGGTTAGGTGAACTAAATTAATTCGCGAACACGGCACCTTTCGCAAACCTTGACACAAAAGAGACAAATGTTTGTGCGAAGGGGTTCGTAAAGCGACGATTGATTGAGTCGTGGAGTTAATATCCCAAACAATTTGACAATGCTGAAACTTACGGAGGGTCAAATAGCATCAAATCGAAAAAGAAAGCATGAAATTCAATGTGTAAGAATGCCTAACTCCTGTCTTACTGATCCATTAAGGGTACCGAATCAAATTCATGTTTTAGCAATTCCGAAGGTAAGAAGCGTAGCAAATGCTTCATGCTACGGCTTTGAGGGTCTTGGGCGTGGCACTTCGAACTATTTTGTCACAAATAGGCTGTGCTTCCTGCTTTGCGATATCGAAAGATTGTTGTTACGTAGGAAACAAAATATACATTATGGTCTTGCGTCCTGGCCTAGCGGCACCTTTGTGTAAAAGTTGTTTTGCAGTGCCCATGAGAAGCTTCGTGTCCCAGTGAGCTACAATGACGAGTTCCCTAAGAACGATATTGGTTGGACAAGATTTGGAAATGCTGAAACCAGTAGGCAGGTCGCTTCGAAGGTTAGTGACCACTGACTCCGAGAAACTGCTTGTTAGAGGCGCGATCAGTGGTCGCGCCTCCATACATTACTTAACCGATATATTGCGATAGTTTTGCATCAGATTTTACTGGTACCTACATTTAGGTTCGCATGCTGCGTCTCTTATGCCACTTCCATAACGAAACTTTCCATTATATGGGTGGTTTGCGAGTGACGTTGAAATTGCTAGGCAATACGAGGACCCCCACCTCATATTCACATCCGTAAAGAGAAACTATGAAATCGTACAATTACGTAAGCTTCAGTTACACTAAAGTAGTGTTTCGCTACCACACACAAAAAAAAAATTCTGCAAATTTTTAGTTAGCTCTCATGCGCTGACGTTGACCACACTCTTAAGCAAATGTACACCCTTGGGGGTGTATATCTGCCACAAAACAATAATTGTCATCTGTCTTGCTTGCACTCCCTTCCTCGAAAACGCTGCGTTCGCTACTTTCCTGTCGAGAATGCTCTGTCATGCTGATAAGGCGCATGCCGTTCGTGACTTGGGAGTACCGGGCTCGCCGCTTAAAGAGAGGAAATGCGGACAAGACAGATGACGATTATTGTTGTGCGGCAAAAGGGTGTAATTTTGCTTAAGAGTGCAGATAATTTGCTTGATGAGCACAGATGATATTACATTGTCGCCAGTATTGCGACGCGTTTAAGAAAACCCGAACAGACTCCTTCAATGCTCAGTGGGAGAAAAAAAAAAACATTTTTGAAGGGACCAGTACGCTTACGAGTCAAAGGCCCTGTTTAACTTGGCGTGCGTGAGACAGGTTTAGGAAGAAGCTATCTGAATATGGCATTATTTACATGACCTCACTTAGTTGTCATAGATATTCAAACATCAGTAGAGTTTCAGCTTAATCTTAATTTGTCATCATCATCACAGCCGAACCAAATCCTCGGGACAAAAGCTTCATCAAGTCTCCATCTAAACATGTGCCCTATGAACCCAACCGTGCTTATACTAACAGATTTCATAACATAATTCCCCCAAATCATTATCTGTTGCGAGTTTCTTCCCCCTGACATTTATTCACTTCCCTAATCAACCATTTGTCACCACTGCTTGCCCTTAATCTCCACTACCATATCACTTGCTCTCGTTTGATCCTTAATCCATGCTGCTGTCTTGCTGTGTTTCAGTGTTACGTGCAATACTCTTCTTTTTCTACTATGTACCTAATGAGGGTCTCTTTAGTTTCTAGATTTTTGGATTGTAAAACTTTATTTGTCCAACAGATGTAGGGAAGGCTTTAAGTCTTCCCGCCTAGACGACGGCCAGGAGTCCTTGGACCCTAGCGGCGATTTCGGCCAGTTGGACGGTCTTCAGTTGAATCTCCGGATCGGAGCTGAGTAATAAGGTCTCCCATTGTTCTAAAGACTTTATTCTTCCCTCAGAGGGAGCCTGTGGGCATTCCCACAGAATGTGATTAAGATTAGCCCTGGCTTTACATAGCTTACACTGGCTGGGGTACTGACGCGGGTAGTAGAGGCTGCACGACACCGGGCTTGGAAACGAGTTGGTTTGCAGGCGACGCCAAGTGGAGGCCTGGCTCTTGTTTAAGGATGCATCAGCCGGAGGATATTTAACCCGCCCTAGTCTGTAGTGTTGTGTGATTTCTCTGTAGCACACTAAGCGGTCTCGCCCCGTTAGTTTCTAGAGAAGATTATGCGCTTACAAGCAGGAAGCATTGACCAATCTATATTGATGGTTATGCACTCATGCGCTCAACTCCACAGTGCCCAGACAGGAAGGATTGCCACCACAGCAAAAACATTGTCATAACCATGTATTCCGGACGGTAACTGGTGTAATGGCGCGTTCACAAACACAAAGACATGGACACAGTGACGAGCACACGACGGGACACACGACACGAGGACGCACACTACCTGATACTATCTGTCTCCAACGGGCTTTTGCAAAGAGCGGGCGTGAAAGAAAAAAAAAGACGGAAGGAAACGTTAAAAATTTTTGTGCGCAAGACAGGGCTGAAAGAGAACACGAAACAAGAGTGAAACAAAAGTAAAATGACCGGGTTAGGCTGTTCACAAGTTCGTCCTTAATTTTTTGGTTATCGGATGAATGTGACAGTTACATCTTGTTTTGTAAGGGAAAGTTGGCGTACACCGGAAAGTAGTGTCACGAAGATACATCCAAAACCCCACGCGGGCTCCTCGGAAATAAAAATTCGTCTGTCCTGTCTGCCTGGCCTCTCTTTTTCTCCGACAATTTTACTGCTCAACAGTTAGCCCAACAGTATACAATACTAAAGTACATTTCTTCTACAACTGGCTCTTCCTTGTGAAACCTTGTTCCGAGTGAGCGATGCATCATGTGCTGCAGGCTCATCGCCTGCACCTTTTGAAAAAATTACCTGGCCTTCCACATAAGAAAAGATTTGTGCTCACCTGATGTTTCTACGCTTTCGGCGTCTTTTGAACGCCTGTCCTGTCCACCTGGCTTCTCTTTTTCTCCGCCAATTTTGTCACTCAGCACAATGACCAACATGCAACACCAAACCAGCCCAACAGTCTACAGTACTAAAAAAGCTTCGCTGTTGACGAACTCTGGAAATCGAAACCTCCACCACCGCATTTCCGAAAGTGGCGCTTAACTTACAGTTTGTAGTCCTCCTTAGCATCCTTTTGTGCGAGAGAAGTGTTCCATTTTATCTGATTTTCCTCTTTCTAGTTCCCCTTTCTCTTATCCTCGTGCAGGGTAGCGAACCAGATGCTGGTCCGGCGTTGACCTTCCTACATTTTCGATTTGCATCCTCTCTCTTTACTGAATAAGCTATTAGGGAGGTGAGCAAACAGCAGCAAAAGGTCGAATCCACTGACAAGTTGACGTTTGAGCACGACTAATCGACAGCTCGATAAGTCTATCTCACTGCGTTTCCGCAGAACTTCACCGCTTAATGTTCCATAGCTTCCGGCGTCTTAATTCAAAGTGGCCCTTCAATCTGCTACCCTCACTATTTGATCATTCTGTAAAGCAATCACACTGAAATTGTGGTGGTGCCGAGTTCGATCCCCGGACCAGGACGAATTGTCCCGGTCTGCACTAGTTTCAGGTGAACACCAACTCTACCTTCGATCGATGTACGTCACCTTGCAGATGTCTGCTCTGTTAATTTGTTCACATGTTGTTCTGTGGGTCAGACGCATTCGCTCATTAAAGAACATTTTAATGACACAGGGGCCCCGAAGCACGTTTAATCGAACCATCGGGCGCTTCTTCTTTTCGGACACACGAGACTTATTTAATTGTTTGGTTATCGTGAGTGTGATGTTCGTCAAAGGAACGGACCATGTGCCACCGTTGACGCGTAGCCACTTCGGTATAACTGTTACGCTAGGACCTCTTGTGTATTCTTTTTCACCAATTCCCCGAGAAACGTTCTTTCTTCATGAACCTGTTAATACCACTTTGTGATGGCTTCAGCATGATTGACGTCGTGGAGGACGTTCCGACTCAACGCGTACAAATGAAAACGCGGAATGATAGGCCCGAAACAAGGAAAATCTCAGTAAATGTGCTTCAGGGCCCGAAACTTGCTTTTAGAAATGGGCGTTACTATTTTCTACACGATTGCAGATTTATACTATGGGCGTTGTATGGAAGTTTTGTTACACTTGCCGGCATGACATGCACGTGCTTCACGGACGACCTGTGTACAAATGGCTTCAGCGAGTGCATTGGACAGGACCCATGACACAATGCCATGCAGGAATTGATAACGTTTTAACCTGCTGGATGACGCCAACCATAGTCTCACCTACCAAGATTGGCCACTTAATTGACGGTTAAAGATTTAATTCAATTAATAATGTAGACCTGAATCAGTCATGGGAACGAAGCTATGAGGGTTTTGCAGTTGCTGCTGCCAACAGTGCGTGGCCTTTGTTCGTCGTAAGCACTGAATAATGCTTTTTTTTTATAACTAGAGACAATTTAGATTGTTCAATGATTATCTTTTGTCTGCTTATGCCTGCTTGCTGAACTGTATCTCGGAGCAAAAGCCTCTGTCAGGCTGTATAGCCTTTTGCTTTTGCTTCGATTTCTGTTGATGTACAGAAAGAAATCAAATAAACCTCAAACCTCAAAAAACCTCAAACTGGCCAATGGAAATGTGTTTAAGTGCAGGTTTCTCTTTTGCTTTTTCCAGCATACAAAATATGCTAGTGTAGGGATAGAGAATTCAGAACACACATATCGATTACGTCAGAATTGAAACAAGTACAATTTGTTTCTTATTCAGCCTTTCAACAACGGGAATCTTTGAGAAACACTAACCTAAAAAATCAAGTACTTTCTCAAGCATGTAGAATATACTTCTAGTACGTGGACAGAACATTAGGATAGATATCTTGATTACTTTAGAATAAAGAAACCTAAAATTGTTATTCATGCGGCACCTTCAATGAAAAAAAATATATGCTTTGACAAACGTGAAACTGAAAGAACAGTGTGCTTGACATTATATGCTCAGGGTTGCCGTGGCCAGAACACAACTTTCTGTTGAAGTGTAAGACTATAAATATTGCAGTTAAAAATTAATGTCTAGAGATGACAAAAATGAACAATCACTGTTATATTTACGACTTAGTAGCCAACCGAGGAAGGTGACTAACATACGGTGAACGGTAAAAATTTTTGAATCGAAGGCTATGACGCGTTGTTTACAAATTAGCAACTGCCCCGCATTCTTGATACTGTAAGCCATAAGACAGTTTCTTCACACTGAAATAAAACAAGTGAAAAAAACACCATCTAAAAACACAAACCTGCGTTAAAGAGCCAGTTTGAGCTCGTTCGTGAAAACTTCGTTTGAAAATTTGGTAACAACAAACATCCAAGCATGCACAACATTCTCCACACATCGCAGCATGCCACCACACATGCTTGTGAAAAGGACGTCGGGGAAAGGTAATGCACGCAAACAGAGATGAAAGATGCAGACGAGGGAAAGTTAGAGTAGGCAGAAAAGATGCTTGTTGCTTTTTCTAAGGTATCATCATTGGCATGGGTTGGGTCGTCTGCTGCTGACCACACTCCCGTCCGCTTGCAGGAATCGTGCCTTCCTCTCACTATTACGGCTCTAGCGAAACCTAAACACAAACAGTAAACAAAAAACACACAACTAAGCTGGCCTCGGCATGGACACTATGTATAATCACGAAGAGGAAGCAAGTGAGGCCTGGAAGCAACGATCTATTCTATGGCGACATTGAGCAAGCACCAAAGGAAATAGATGAATAGAACAATTCAAGAATTGTGTAATATGAGTGACAAGCCGACGGCTACACGCGATTGTAACAGATAACTTGCTTTATCTGTGTTGGGAGGGCAAAGTAAATGGATAAATTGACAGCTTGTGAAGGTCTTTCTGTCTTGGTCAACAGGTGCGACTCATTTCGTTCGCTATTCGGGAAGCGATAACAGAAAGCGTAAGCTTGCTTTTTACGGTGATTGTGGTGGTCAAAAGGCTCCTTTAACAGCTAACGTAGGGACATTTGTGGCGAACGGAAATTCGCGACAATGCTGTTCAAGAGAAACTGATTTATGCATGTCCTACGGGCGTGTAAATAACTGAGGCTAGAATATGTGTGCAGGGATAACGGCTAGAACTTTATCTTTCGTTTTATCTTACGTACTAGCACACCAGGATATAAAAAAGACGATAATTTTTCAGAGACTTTAGAAACCTACTGAACAGCAGGTCTATCTAAAGCAAATGTAAAGCACATAACATTGTAGTTGAGGAGCTGTTGCTCTAGTCAGTGAAATCTAATGACCAACTGCTACATAGTGTGATTCGCTTAAATAATTTGGTGTAAACTGCCCAACGGTAGTCTGTCCACTCCATCGTTGTTCATAGAGTGAATTAATATTGCTACGGACCAGTAAGCAACTAAAAAATATAGCGTGTCACTCTTAATACACAACTCGAGATACTAGCAACAAAAGGCGAACGTAAAAGCACACAGAAAAGGTAGTGGCTACAGAAAGGCTGGAGCACCGAACTACTTCTGCACGCTACAGGCACTACGACAGCGATACGGACGTGTCGTTGCTTTCTCGTTCTTACTGAAAACTGGGAGAGGACGGAGGCGCTTTTCACGCAGGCTGCCGAGATTAACCTACTCCTTCCGAACTCGAAGACTTCTTGGGGCTGGGCTTTTTAGGCTTAGAAACCTTCTTGCGTCGTGGGGCAAGGTGGTCTCACCGATCGGAAGATGATGACGTGAAGGAGGGGCAGGGGACGTTGAGAAGAAGAGAGAGAGAAAGAGAAGGAAGAGACAAAGAAGACACGAGACACAAGAGACGAGGGTAAGGACACAAGCGGGAAGCACGATGCGCAGGCATACATTATCGGGCAGCTTTTGCCACGCGACACCCGGTGCCCATTTGTGTGCAGGTTCTGGTCTTGGGAACCGGTAGCGGAATTGCAACACGAAGAGGGCTACGCACAGCACCGTAGACGCCATTGCCAGAGTACTGTGATCATTTGTTCCTACGGTGTGTGTGTACGTGAGTGCTTGCGGGTCTCTCATTTGAAATGATGTAAAAACGGCGTTGTGTGCGCGATACCAACAGCACCGCTTTAGAATGGCAAGCGCAACATCGCTTTGTTCGTGTCAGTCCGGTGTACAAAGTGCCACGAGTGAATTTCTGAGAGATGGGCCGCATGCTGAGAAGCGCCTTTGTTCATCGACCAGAACGAAATAGAAACGTTCGCACTGCACATCATATTACCGTCTCCTTATCACGAAGATTTGCAGTACGTGTTTGATTGTTCTGTTCACAGCGCTCTTCTCCATTATATCTTCTTTTCACCGCAATTTCTAGCATGCAATAGCCTGTTATTTTGTCGTTATGTTGTGTAGCGGGAAATCGACGTGGGTTGGTCTTGCACTGTGAGCGTCGTTGTGAATCTTACTATCGTTGAGCTTTAGAGTATTCACGCGAGTGTTTTTTTCGTGATAGCGTGTTTAATGTGCATCGGCTGTCCCGTATAGCACATTTGTCTATCCTTTAATGTCATTCTGAGCGCAGTGTCTCTTCCTTTCCAGCTGTCGTTTCGCCTTTCATGTGCTGTACCTCGCCCCTACGTTTGTTCCTGCATGAACTAACGGTTCCAAAGTTCCAGTACCAGCTTACATAAATTTATTCCTTTATTTGCAGAGTGAGGCGCAAACCTCATATTCGTTTAATTAAGGTCAAATTAGTTCTTACTTTGTGCACTATGCTCGCACGCATGTCGTTTCTGCTGGCATCGAGTGACAACATATGTAGTGGACTAAGGCTCTGCTTTCAATAAGAGCACCTCTCAGACCTACGTAAACGTAAAACTACCGCACAGCTGCACAGCCTTGGTCTCGAATTTTGTACAGACATGTAGCCTGAATAGTACAGTGATCGAGCATAAACTGTAGTTGCCACTCGACGCAAGCGAGAGAAACAACCGCACAAAGTAGCAACGCACCACACAAATTGGCGTGTTCTTTGATCAACGAAAGGATCAAGAAATATATCTCGTCATCCCAACCAGATTCATTTCCTATTGCTAACTAGATCAAACACCATAAAAAAAAACGTGTTCAAAGTGGGCGTAAGGATGCCGTAGCAAGCAAATTGTTATGCCAAGATATTAGCGTTTGTGCTTGGCAAGTGAAAAATTGATATATAACCGAAAGCAGCCACGTGTATTATTCACGCAGGAAATTTGGGCCGATTTCTTGCATTTCGTTGATCAAACAACTATATATTCCTGTCGAAAGGTTTGCACGAGTGATAGCCAGGGCTTGTCCCAACCAAATGACAACATTGTAGAGCTGCAGTAACTCATTTTCTATTTTCATGTGACTGCTTTCAAATGCCTTTTTATGTGGCTCGTTTTCCTATTTAGAAGCAAAGATTGCATTAAGTGACTGCTTCACAGCCAAGCACAGTTCTTGAGCATGCAGGCAGTTAGCATACTTGTACAGCAAAGATTATGTGCAGCTCATGACACCAGAACATGACTGTTGAAAGGACAACGAATATGTGCGAAACACCACATCACGAACGACAAGGATAGAACACAAAATACATTGCTGGAGCCACTGAACTACGCATCAGCTTAAACAAAGGCTTGATAAGACCACTGGCATAAGGATAAGTCAGTGAATGAAATAACGTTCAATGAAGCGTCTGTCAAACACTTCGCGTACCTGAGATGCCCATGTGACTAACATGACATTACTTTGGGATAGAAGTGTTTCATCATACTAGTAAGATAAATGTCAGTGAGATAATCTCAGCAGAAAGGTTTTACTATAGTATTCACTTACCAGCAAAACTGTGAACACGTGGAAGCATCTCACAGAAAATACTGACATCACACTTTCGATTTAGTGAATCACTTTGAATTGGAAGACTACAGGATCAAGCCGCACGAACTAAAGTTTTGTGACTAGCCGCCACTTCAAACGCAGGACAAACATTCATTCTGTTATTTTTCATTTTACCTTGAAAGTTTCTGAAAGCCTCTTATCTTACCAAAACCCCTGAAATCCTGTTGAGCTACCTGACGTGGAGGGTACAGATTTTCAAGTGAGGGAACTTGCACAATAACCACTCGAGTCGAGGATGCGTTAGCGCCCAAGCATCTTCAGCGCACATTGTTTCTTTCTCTGCAGTTTAAATATTTGTGTTTATGTACGTTGCGCAGTTAGCAACATGTATTAGCAGTGGGCATGCACACTGAAATTTGGCAGCTGCGTTTGACAGACGTCAGTGCTTGTTCAAGGCACCCATGAAATTTAGTTTTTTTCAGTTTTTAAATGCATTTTTCTCTACATTTTTCAGGAAGCACAATATGCACAGACATATAGGTCTGGGCGTGTTCAGTGGCTCCACCTAAATTGTGCAGACCTAGATGACAGAGTGCAGCAGCACAAACTGGGGAACAACACATATGACCACAACGAAAATTCGCGCAGATTTCGACAACGTGTACATTATATGTGATGGAGGGGAATAAACTTAAACTTATTTTTTTGCGACACTTAAGTGCGACGTTTTTTCTGCCTCAGCGACTAATGACATGTGCAGAAACATCGGCAATGCTTAACAATTGAGACGTTGCGAGACCTTTGAACAGTCTGAACTTTACTATTGTTGTTGACGCTTTTTAAAAGTGCCTAGAAGTGAAGCACATTCGTGCACGGTCCACATCAGCTGTGGCAGAAATGAATTACCGCGAAAAACGTGAGTGTTAAGAAGAGAAGTGCATCAGTGTTTGCATTTTGCCATTCATGGTAGCAGCCAAGTTCCAAAGAACAAGAAAAATAAGCTTCTGAGCTCAATTTTCTGAGTAAACTGAGTATTCTATTGCAGTGATAACTTAGTGCCGATTGCAGTTAAGCCAGACTATGCACTCAGCTATGTTTACCAGGTTGTTGCCAAAAAAAGTACAATTGCAGATAAGAGTAGATTTTCAAAGGTGATCTAATATTTTCTCGGCTGACTCTGCTACTATGCGATGCGCTGAAGCAACGCAGTCTATATCCTAATTCGGTCTTTTAGTCTACGTAAGCTACCAGTTCTATAAGAAGGTCCCACAAGTAGTGTCGTGTTAACGAGGCTTTTCTCAATGCCATGTGTTTCTCAGTCCACTCAAAATTCGACAGATACTCCGAGAACCGAGTAGCGAATGTGCAGTTTTTTTACCAGAACACATCGGAACTGATACTGTATTTGTTTAAAGAGAGTTAGTGTTCAAAGAACTGCTGAAGGGATACCTTTGTCACTGGTTTACTCCTTTTTGTAGTAAAGCTATCGACAATTCACTGTACTGAACAAGGCGTTAAGAATTTACATAAAAGACAAAAATGTCGCGTTGCTTTGAAATGCTGGAATAAGTAGTATGCGCATCGATGACTCAGCAGCAATCTTTTGTAAAGTAATGAAAAAAATAGAATAGGTGCAGATTGCTAAAGATTCCCTTAAGGCGATGTATGGCACAATCGAACTGCCGGAACGTGTAATAGCAGCGCCCACATTCTGGACGAAATACGTCATGTTCCAGTTACTTTAGGCGATGGGTGAGCGGGTAATTTCTTGCTTATGTTTACTGCACAGGGTGCGTGGGGCCGCAGTTATTTAACGCTTTCAGGAATATCACTATTACTGCACGTTAGTTGACCAAGTCATCGACAGAATGCCCGTCGATATGGTGACCTTTAAATAAAAAAAAACATCGCCAGAAAACGGTACACGAGGAGCAGACACACTCGTACGACTATGACGCATCATCATGTGCAATAAGTCACGCAAAAAAGAATCTATACCTCTGAAGGCGATCTACCGAGAATACCGGCATGGGCATAACCGTTTAACGCGCTACCGAAGAGGACTAGAGCGGTCATATAAAGAGGGAAACTTGAATTCATCAACAGTGGACGAACTAGAGGGGCTTTAGACAGGAGCCAACGTTTTGACAAAAGGACTTTTCCTTGTCAGCGCCAATGCAAGTCCTGACGAATACAAGTTGTATTGCAGAAACGTTGGCACCGAGTCAAATATCCCATTGTTTCGGAATGAGAATTTTGCTTCGTCAGGGCAAAGAAGACTACTGCTGTTGAAGACAACTGCTCTTGTCAAATATTGATTTCGGGTTAAGGCCTGGCCTCATTCCAGAAATGGGACTTGCCCTTGTCTGAACTAAGAAAACGTCTGATGGCGACAAGTCGCCCTTGACTAAACGTGGGCAGCCTCGATGCACGAACTAGAGCCAATAATTCGACACTGGGACTTGGTCTTCGTCGGGGCTACAAGTCGTGACAAACTTCCCCTTTCGAGGCAAAGGTAGCCTCAGCCCTGTGCCAACGTTTCGGCAAGGGGACCTTTAAGTTCCTCAGCACTCCTCGCATACCTGGCGGAGACAGGTTCATTCGTCCGTACGCTGGATCCGGAATGGGGCCGCACGAGCTTGTCCTCTGTTGATTAAGCAACTGCTACTAGAAGAACTACTTAAGCACAGTGACAGATGGGGACAATCAAGGTGACCAAACGTAGACGTCTACAAAAAATGAGGTACAGCGCGAAGGACAAGGACTGCGAGAGATGACATACACAGCGCTGACTTCCAACACTATTTTATTGCGTTGCCACATCATGTGCATATATACAAGAGGGGGCATGCGTAGAAAATGAAAGGCAGTCATACCAGAAATGAAAGATAGTCAGATTGCGTTTCATTTTCTGCGCATGCCCCATCTTAGCGAATGCCCCCCATAACGAATGGTTTTATGGTCCGTATTGGAATGCCGACAGAAACGGTACAAACGCTACAGGTTTAATGATGTGGCCAGAACTGCGGCGAGAGCAGGCGTCAATCTAGAGTTCCATGGGAAGGAAAGTGCAGCTCCGTAATTTTCACACATTTTAAGGTGTAGTTTTCGCGGAAAACGGAACTTGCCTCAGGCTCAGGCGTCGTCATCTAAAGCACATGATGATCAGGGGTACATCTTCAAACATATTTGCGTGTAGTTTTGACAAGAGTCGCGGCATAGGCAGGTCACTCCAGAAAACAGGGTTAAAAACGTACACCTTCAAGAACTACGCACCTTTACAGTGTAGTTTTGCTGCGCCATAAATGTGACCGCACTAAGCACGTGCATTCGTTATATGAACATACAGACAGACAGAATGTGCAACAAATACACATGATGTGGCAACGCAATAAAATAGTGTTGGAAGTCAGCACTGTGTATGTCATCTCTCGCAGTGCTTGTCCTTCGCGCTGTACGTCATTTTTTTTTTGTTAAAACACGTTGGCGGGCTAGTTGGTTAGAATCCATGGTAGAGTGTATAAGCGCAACTGGACGAGGACGAAGAAAGTCTGTGTATCTGTTTCTTTCTTCGTCTTCGTCCAGTCGCGCTTATACACTCTACCATGGGTCATTTTTCTGTCATGAATTACCAACTAGCCCAAGCAACCACCCTAGTAGACGTCAACGCTCGCTACCAGTGCTTTGTCATCTGTCACGAGAACTTTTGAATTCCGGTTTTAGAGCGTGTCTCGCCCCTGTTCGAGGAGGCGTCCGCTTACCAGAGGACGACGGATGGTGCTGGTGCGAGGAGACAGTGAGCATGTGCGAAGAAGAGGAGGAGGCCGACGACGAGGCGTTCGAGCGGGGTCGGCGTTGCTGCAGTGACGCCACGCTGGACGAGACGCTACTGCTTCCGCCGCCGTCCCGGTCCGCGCCGGGTCCGAGCCGGGTGAGCGTCGAGGAGGCCTCCATTCCCCCTCCTCCTCCGCGATCCCGGCGGGACGAACCACCCAGGTCGCCGGCCTGCTTCAGCAGCTGGTAGATGGGGTCCACAGCGTCCGGCGTGGCGCTGGGCGTCTCTGTGGGCGGGAGCGGGCAGTCATTAGATAGTGAAAAAGTACTCTGTAAAAACGGTTTCTTTGAGGCGTATCTTTGTCTCACGACAATACTTTGGAAAATACTTTGTAGTCATAGATGCTACACACCGACGATGGGCTTTCGGTGCAGAATTAAAAATAAAATGTAACTTTGATCTTCATCTTCGAATTTAATGTTCTATTACCGCTAAATTAATGAACATATAGTTTTAGGCTACGTTATTTTCTAAACTGATCAAGCGTTTCTCTTTGTCATACATATAAAGTGTAGTTTTGCGGCTCAACAACAGTATCACAAGGCACCATGATCAATTTAAGCAGCTATTTAAGGGCTTGGAAGCTGGAGTCCCGACTCTATAGCGGATGGTCTTGTGGTCCGTATTGGAATGCCGACAGAAACAGCACAAACGCTACAGGTTTAATGATGTGGCCGGAACTGCGGCGAGAGCAGGCGTCAATCTAGAGTTCCTTTGGGAAGGAAAGTGCAGCTCCGTAATTTTCACACATATTAAGGTGTAGTTTTCGCGGAAAACGGAACTCGCCTCAGGCTCAGGCGTCGTCATCTAAAGCACATGATGATCAGGGGTACATCTTCAAACATATTTGCGTGTAGTTTTGACAAGAGTCGCGGCATAAGAAGGTCACTCCAGAAAACAGGTTTAAAAACGTACACCTTCAAGAACTACGCACCTTTTACAGTGTAGTTTTGCTGCGCCATAAATGTGACCGCCATAAGCACGTGCACGCGTTATATGAACATACAGACAGACAGAATGTGCAACTTCAAACACCCACACCCACTCTTCGATGTGTACTCTTGCAACGCAATAAAAATTTGTATTGCGCTTATGTTTGGTCATGAGTCAGGGTGCCTGCTGCTGCTCGGGCACCCCCACGCGCCATTCAAAGAGAAAAGAAGGTAGAGAACGCCAACTTTTGAGCACTGTACACCCCTTGAGGTGCGGTCTCGCCACACAATAACACTGGCGCTGAGCGTGGCGCTGAGCATCTCTTCAGGAGCGAGATGAGTGCGCGGTTGTCATTCTGGTGTTACAAGGGGAGAATGCCTGCACCTTCAACCATTTTGGTAGATCTTTTGAGGTGTAGTCTTTCCGGGAAAAAAAAAGCCGTCGCGTTTCCCAACGGCAGTGCCTTTCTCTAGCGCTCTATGTCATGGAAGGACATCGAAATTGGTATGAAAAACTTGGAGGACGCTTAAGCTTCGCCTTCATAAGTGGAACGCGATGGCATTCAAATTTCCCGGACTGCTCCCCACGCTTCCCGGCAACTGCAGCTTACGCAACCGTAATGTTTACAAGGAAACGCTGGCAGCGAAGGATTTGCGCGAAGGTGACCTTTCTGGTAGGAACGCGGCCTCTTGCGTGGGTCGATCCCGGATGTAGTGCACAGCCGCCCGCAAAAAAACAACAACAAAAACAAAACATTATTTTCAGGTTTCTGTAGTTGTTTCGCACATTTAATATTGAAGTCTGAGACGACATAACATAAAAGACACGCAAAGTCTTTGTGAACTGTCATTCTCAAAATTCCGAGGAATAACATAGTCAGAAATTTAAGACAAGGTATGAGTAACTTTAGTGATAGAATGGTGTGGCAATATAGACCGCATATACCGCATGCCATATAGCAAAACGTAGCATATACATATACCTAAATATATACGGCAATTTGCCTTCACGGACAACGCGACGCCGACGCCGACACCGACACGAGATTTTCTGCGACACGGGCCATCAACGCTATCGAGCTAAAATAGAGGAAAGGTGATGCAAGTGGGCGTTGTTTGGTGGCCATTGCCCATAACGACCGATTACCTGCAGGATCGTCCTGCAGAATGAGCTGCACGATATCATATCGTTATCATAACACACACACACACACACACACACACACACACACACACACACACACACACACACACACACACACACACACACACACACACACACACACACACACACACACACACACACACACACACACACACACACACACACACACACACACACACACACACACACACACACACGCACACACACGCACACACACACACACACACACACACACACACACGCACACACACACACACACACACACACACACACACACACACACACACACACACACACACACACACACACACACACACACGCACGCACACACACGCACGTACACGCAAGAAGGCATTGCTTACTTTCTTCCTCAGGTTCGGCTGGGATGATCTTGGTCTCAATTTCTGATGCTGACCGCTGTCTTCGAAGAAGTCTGGGCTTGGGCTGCAGCGAAGGACAGTCAAGTTGGAAAGCTTATCTCATTTAATTATTACAGAACAGTGAGAACACGTGAGTGCACTGCTATATTAGTACCCACTAAAAATGCATCTGCATGGTAGGGTGACTCGGTTATCTAGAAGTATTATTTATGTAGCACTGTAGGCGATATCATTATTTCGCGCGACGTACTAATGCCCTTACGAAAACCTATGAGCTCAGGCCAGCATCCATCTATGACATTATCCTGTCGTGTTCGCAAGCAACAAATGAGCCTTGAACATTTTAAAAGAAATTTTCTCATTTAAACAAATAAACAGTTGCGGTGAGGCTCATCTTCGACGCCACAATTGCCCGTATTCCGATGGAGGCGAAATGCAAAGACAGTCGTGTAGTGAGCCTTGGGTTCACGCTGAAGCACCCCAGCTTCGAACCAGAGAGGGCAAAGCCTGCTGCGCAAGCAACAGCACGCCGCCATCCCGGAGCTCTTGCGAAATTTGTGCACTTGCATTGCTTCTTCCAAGTGTCACGACGTCTCAGATTGCTTGATAAAAGCCTAATCAATGCAGGAACATGGTTTCTCGACATGTACTAATACCATAAGCATGCCAAGATCCATCTCGCTGCACCTCGCACATTTGTTTATCGTCGTTTAGATTCTACATGCGATGGATCTGTATATGGTGAGGGTTTCTGAAAGCACTCGGTAGGTGTAAACGCTGCGTGTTTCTACACAGAATTCTTTAGTCTCACCAGTTCCCAAGCAGTGTTTCAAACTTAAAGGGACGCCAAAGAGAAAAAAATTATTTCTTTCTGTACTTGTGAATTACCCTTCCACAATACAAAAGACACCACTCTTACCGCGAGAAGCCGCTTATTAAGTGAGAAAAAGCGCAAAAATGAAAGACGAGTGGCGCCGCCTCCTTGAAGTTCCCGCACCACGTCCCCGCGGTGTCATGTATTTTGATGGCGTCTTCTAGGGCCTTTTTAATTCTTTAGCTGTAAGGATCGACTACATTGTGTTTTAAAGGAGCCAAAAATTGAACAAGTCTCGGGAACTTTTACTGAACCAACACGGTCCAAATACGAAAAAAATAAGTTGAAATCTGTGACGTCACACTGACGCACCGGCGTCGAGGTTTCGGCGCGAAAAGAACTGAAACATTGATGTTCATTTTCCTTTATAATAACCAACCTATTATTTCAAAATTAACGACAAAAAAGTTCTGAAACAATACTTTATCACTCTAAACCGATTTAGTGTTTTGCTTTAGTGTCACTTTAAGGCATGCTCGTGTACGCTTCTGTGAATGGTTACTAGGCAGTGTCCAAACCCACGCTCCAGCGACGGCTCTCTCTGAAGTAACAGAACCAGATTTCGAAGGCTATGCTTTTACAAGCTACGTGCGCCAGAAGCGATTGCAGGAGACAGTAACACGTCTAAGCCGCCATATTTTGCATAGCGCTTATTGCCCGCAGTGTCACTATTGAGCAACAAGATGAAACTCACCTTCACTCATCGCCTGCAAAAAGTGCCCGAAGTATTTAATCTGACTGAAAAAGAAAGAGGTGCTTATTGAAACTACTCTTTGTTTATATTTGTAGCAACCCGGTATTTTTGGTGTTTGTACCAACACAAGCGCGTGCCCTGATGTTATTTTTTGCTTTAGTAAACAGAATGTTTTTTTTTATATTTAGTTTTGCTGTCTATAGGTGGCGCGGCAGTAGGAATACCCGCATGTTCCTCGCCAATCACTGTGTCCGGATTTTGAAACGCATGTGGCTTTACGGGGGGTTTTCGCAAGCGATTTGACTGAAGAGCTCCGGTTCTTACACCGCCGCGATGGTTCAAATAGAATATGACGAGAGCACTAGTAGGTAGGTAGGCAGGCATGCAAGCGAGGCTGGTGTCGCACCTGGCACCGACTGGCCTTGTCCTGGCACTCGGCGTGCACGTTGAACTTGCACAGCTTGCACTTGAGCCCCTGGCGCACGTGACCGCGCAGTATCTCGCGGCACACGTCGCACGCGGTCACCTTCTTGTACGTGTACTCCTGGAACACGTGCTGGCCCGTGTCCCAGGACACGCCTGCAGAAGGTCGTGCCTCGTTAGCCGTCGAAACAACAACAACAACAACAACAACAACAACAACAACAACAACAACAACAACAACAACAACAACAACAACAACAACAACAACAACAACAACAACAACAACAACAACGACGACGACGACGACGACGACGACAAGATAGAGCCACTGAAAGGAAAACCTTATCTGCACCCCAGATAAATATCAGTTGTCACGAGGACAGCAACGACGACGCTAGCGCGGCTACACAGCGACTCGCACATAGCATACACTGGGTGCCATTTTGGAGACTCTCGATTGCCGCCACGTCGGCCACTTGAGCCAATTAGAGAAGCTATAGCAGCCCTGCGAACCAATCAGGACTGGCAAGATGGCGAATTTGACAATATGGCGGAATTCGACAATGTACGTGTTGGCACTTTGCCAGGATTAGCTTCTCGGCCTGCGGCTCTCACTTTCGAAGAGCTGCTGTTTGAGGCTACGTCCCATGCCGACACACGCATGCAAAACATGGAAAGAAGCGCCTGTGCTAACACGAACGACGAATAAAAAACAAACTTATTGATAAATACACAAAGGATTTTTAATACATTCCTTGCATAACAGACGGGCGTACTTGCCCTCTATAAAATTTTTTTGGAAGCTAGTGATACTCTCGGCAAATATTGGGTACAGTTTGTATTATTCGTTGTAAACCTTTTGGTCCCGACGGGGAGCGGCCTGCTTCAGGCCAAGGAACTAGCGCGACCTGAAGGACCTGAATAAAGTTTTTCATACGCTACCATACTGATCGTACGTGTTTTATTTGACCTGACCGTGTTTTAATGCCTGTTCTTATGTGCCTCTCTTTGACTTGACTGACCCAATGGATTGTGATCTGACGTGTTTTCTTACGCGCTTTGTATTTAGTGCGTTTAGTACGCTATTAAATATGTGTGTTATGTGATTTTCTTGTGAGCCGTCTTTTGTGCGCACATGTGACTTGACTCTAAAGTTTAAGTGTTCTATCCAACTTTTTATTCCTGCGACCGTTAACTTGTCAGTGCCGCGTTTTTTCTTCATTTTTACTATCCAGTCTTATGTGAGAAAGATCAGCCGGCATCCCATAATAAAAGATAGGGGCAACGACTTTCTGATTCGCCCTCGTAAATATTGCGCATAAGAGAGTCTGTTGAACTAAATATAAAGTAAGCGTAATGGTGAGATAATGGTATGCATGGGAGTCGCAAGCATGGTGATTCAGCCGGCATGGGAATGACGGTTATAGCACATGAATTTGCCTAAACTTTGTCGTTATCGTTTTAAACGGCTTTGCGACTTTGCAAGTTGGTCATTTGCAACACGATATTGCGTTCTAACTGCAACAGTCTCCGTTCCTATGCTTGTGTCCCGATTTCTATTGCCTTTCTCGCATTTATAAAAGCAGGAATGATCGAAAACTGACACAAGTAAATGCAGATACAGCGTAGCAAATGAATCCACAAGAATGTGTGAAGACACAAGCGCGGAGATCATGCAAATACATGTACTGACCGTCATTCTCGTTAAAGCTGAACGGTCGCTGCGCCCTTAGCAAATTTAGTAGAAAACCCTGTGCCGAAAAGTTCGTCTTTATGCGTAATGGCGTCATGCACTTCGTCACAGATAGCGATGTTAAATGCGGCGATTCTCACCTGCGCCACCTGCGCCGCCAGCAGCATGGCTTCCTTTCCGGTCCGACCCATCAGGCCTGCGCAGAGAACGGAATAGAAGGCGTGGTTGTAGTCAAGGGTTTGACGCAGAACCGTCAAGCCAGGTACAATTATAACACAATTATAAACCCTGTAGCTGACCACACAACGACGAAATTGACGCTTCGGTGACCATATGGGCACCTTGTTTACAATACAGAGACGTTACCGCCGAAACAGCTAGAGTATTACTGATTATGTGGCGAAGCGGCTTCACATAGGTGCGGTGGAAGTTGGCCGTCTGTCTTGTGATGGGTGTTGTCGGTAAGTCTGAGCGATCGGCGATTCCAGATGAAGCTGTGGTGACAACCTTCGGTATGTCGCCAAGATGCTCGTGCCGTCTCGATCTATGGCGTGCCCAGATGCATGCACGCGCTCTGCTAAGAAGTTTGTCGATGTAGTTGTCTTCAAATCATCTAAAAATACCATGGATTGGGACGGCGCGAGGGTCTTGGCGACAGACCGAGATGTGTGATCACAGCTCCTTCTGTAACCACTGATCGTTCAGACTGGTGACAACACCCCTTAGCACAACGAAAGGATATCTTCACAAAACATACGCGAAGTCACTTCGCTACGTGTTAAAGAGTACTTAAGCTGTTCCAGTGGTGACTGTTTTGCATTGTGAACGAAGTGGCAGTGCGGGCACCTCAATTTTGCTGTTGTGTGATCAATGACAGCATTTCTAATGGCTATGTTATAATGCGTGTTAGTTCTGGTAGGGCTGTTGTTCAGTCATACGGGTTTTAAGTGACGCGAAATCGACTAAGGCTATTATGTACCAGACCCGAAGTTAAGCGCATGTGGGTGCATTCATTTTCAATGTTTTGAGAATATCGAAGCGGTGGCCCTTGGCCGTGTAGTGGGGTGCCCATAGAAACCGTAGAGTTAGAAAGCTCCTTGGTTGAGTGGTTCTGTGTTCAGCTTCCACACCTTCAAAGAGTTACCAGCTGCATTTTATCGATGCCATCGCTCGCTACAAATATATGCATAGTGGGCAGAGACGCGTACTTCATGGACGTGCTATGAACATAAACAGATTAAAAGGACGCCCTAAGTTCATTAGGCTGTTGACTATTGATGACATTAGGCTGTTGACTTTACACATCATTCTCTACTGATTCTTTTCTTATTTTCTGTAAAAGTAAGTTGTGAGAGGTCGACGCGGTAGGTCTTATGGTCGTTTCAGCAGACCCCCTTCGCCTTGTCGTTACGTTGGATAGAGCAGAGGTGAAATCTTGTTATTTGGCGTGAAATGAACGATGAATCGCGTGCTAATATAAGAAACTCAAATACAAGAAAAAACTATTTGTTCCACGCTAGAGCATTTCTGCTGTTATGGCTAACCACGGCAGCGGCACAGCTATTGGTGTAACGGCATGCTGCGCCATAATGGAGGGACTCGTCGCCACGTGAACTGAGATACATGGGGCCAAAATTCATAAGAACTTATACGTCTCTTTGTAAAGTATGCACACAATCATCTTCACACAGCTCATGAACTTATGAATACTCACATATTCGTGACTAAAGTTCATAGACCCTGAAATAAAGACTGTCAACCTCAATTAGATTGAAGGATATGAATTTGTGACGTATTTACGGGCAGTCTGTAGACTATATATATGGTCAAGAGGACAAGTCTAAATGATGGCAAAGAGGTCTACAAGAAGTTTATAGAGAGTTAACAGCGTCTAAATTTTTTTACGGGCAAGGACGTATATAGTAGCTCCATAAATGTCGCGCAATGCAGGTCAGCTTCTTTACCAAAATTTCTAGTACCTACTGGGATGTTGAACGAAATCTTGAAAGACACGGTTCTTGATATTTAGCAACAGTTGTTAATAAAGCCTACATAGAACGCTGGTAAAAATTAACAAAACTAAAACACAAGAACAGTGAAAATGAAGTTCTATCTCCTTGTGGCTAACAGTTTACAACAGCAAATACTCCGATCATATAACACTGACTTATTAAGAATCTATGGGCATCGAATTAATAAATGTCACTGTAATTAAACTTACGCGGTCAAGTTATTGCTGTAAACTTATTTTGAATTTCCGGACGGCTCAGCAGGCATTACTAAGGTTAGTGGGGGGTCGGCGTGAAAAGATACAGAACATGCTGCGGTGAAGCGGTACACTATAAAAAAGAACCGATAAACTTGCGAAATGACTGACAACGATAAAGGTATCGCACATACACCGAACGGTCCGTCACAAGGCGCAACAGTTTACAAAACAAGCCAAACGACGGAACGGCGGAGCGTAAATCTGCTCATGACTCGAGAGATCGTAGATCAAGTTACGAAAAAAAAAAAAAGAAAGCAGCCTACCAGTCTAATACGTATCCAGCTAGCCATATGTTATGTTGTCACACGCATTGCACACGTGACCAGCATCACCGCTTGATGTAGTGCTGGTTACGAGGGCAGCGACTTATGCGGATGCAGAACGCATGGTGTTCAATTGCGCGCGTACTTGTCCGAGGCCCCGCTTCCGGTCTTGAGGCTTCGGAAAGCCTTGAGCCACTTGTTCTTGATGGTGCCGGTGACCGCCGGCACCGCGGTCGACGCCTTGCGCTCGCGGCAGTTGCGTTCCTCCCCGTCCGCCTCTACCTCCTTGCCCCGGAACAGAGCGAACTGCGGCACACGTGGAGCAGAACATGCAACCCGCCGTTTAGAAGTGGGGCTGCAGATTCAATTTGCAGACCGTGCGCGCGCGCCTCGGTTCGCTTTCTAGACAGAACGGGTCCGAGCTAAGTTCAGTTGGTAGACGCCTTTAATAGCCGTCTATTAGACGTCGTTAGTATCAATGCACTAGACGTTTTTTTTATTCTTCCTTTAAGCTTTTCACTTCGGTGGTCTGTTAAACAGAGGTTTACAAAACCCGGACATTCAACGGGGACCGTTGATCACGTGCTTGCACATAAACGTTGTTCGAGCAACGCGGACTCTCAGCCGGCCTAATCTACAACCTCTGACCCCCCTCCCCCCTTCCTCAGCCCCCGCTCGCTTCCCGACGACCAGGAAATTTCTGCACAAGAATTCGCTTCCATCTCCTGTTGTTTATGAAACTTTTGATAGTGGTGCTGTAAAAAAACACGGTCAGTTCGTCGGAAGGGTGTTTTCGTCATACGGCCGAAGTACGGAATGCACAGTGATTACGCTTAGGGCAGCGTCAACGACTTGTCGCGTTCGCGATTACCTAGAATGTAAGTGGCTGCTTGTATTCCGCACCATCTTTTTTTTGCCCTGGTCGTTAATCACATTCTTCTGTCCCATCTCATTCGCCTTTCCGCGCCGTAATATAGTGATAAATATATAAGGCGTGTTTAAGCAAAGAACAAGTCTTGGCCTGTATTCACAACAAAGTTATTACACAAAAACTATTTGTAAGAGCATATTTCAGCCACTCGTAATGTTGGAGATATCAGAAGAGGCGGCTGGCCAATGGTAAACAGCATTTACCTATGAAAGCTTTGTGAATTCGGGCCCACGTTTGGTATCCTAAGCGAGGTGCAATTTGTGGGGATGAAAGGATGCACGAAGAAGAGAAGATGACAGTCACATTGGCGTACGGTCAAAGTTTGTCACGTGAGCACATAGAAGTGTAATATTTGAAATGCGGTGGAGGGCACAGCATTTAAAGCAGAGACGTTGGCCCAATGGGTCTATCTGAATCCGGCTCATTTGCAGCTTTTCATAAACATTTGCTCTCTGCATCTCAGATCGCCAGGGAACGGAAACATACGTAAATTACCGTTTGATGTCAGAACACAAAGGCTAGGCATTTGATGAAGGTATTCAGGACACCTATGTGGTAATTCCAGTCAGTCTGAATGAGCATGGTGGCTCGTAGGGGGCATCAGTTTTGACGTAAGTTTTGTTACAGATTCTCGCAGGCAACTGGTGGAAGACCTGGACAAGAAATGATCTCCTGAGGGGACGCGCACTCCTCCCGACGTTCTCTTAAAATCTGCAGGAAAAATATTACGTGGCATTATATACTTTATTCCCATCAGCGTTGCCTGCGTTGTGGATTGCGGGAACCATGGCGCCTGAATGGCGGGAGAGCATGCGCTTTTATTGTAGTGAGGCAGATCTTCGGCCTCAACTGGAACGTTGAACTTACATTTCTCAAGGAATTAAATGTAATAATCTGAACATCCTTAGTTTATGAGTTTTCTGCGCCGTGTAAATATATGTTGAAAGAAGAAAACTCGCACCTTAGGGATACGAAACCTAGTATTTAATTCTGTTTTAGTTTACTTCATTACCTCCCACTCATCGACTCCTCGCGGCAAACAGGCATTTACGAGGTCGTAGATTTTTATGGGAACCATCTAATTATCATTCGTTACAATATGCGTTCATATGGTTTTCTGTACTTCATAATAAATTTTGACTGATATAGCGGTTCAAGGAGGCATCGATTAATTACGGATTAATAAGCATATCCTTATGTGAAATCTAAGCTGTTCTAGACGTTTGAACATTAACGACGCCTTATGAGTGGGGAACCCTGTGCCTTCCCATTGTAATTAGGTACAAATTTCTCTCCTTAATTGCTTATATCCTGTATCAGTTGTTATTGTACCCATTGTTCAATCATATACAACTTTATGGTACACTCAATAATCAGATTATGTTACACTGATTGTGTAAATAACACTGTATGATGATAACGCGTTGTGACAACTCAATCACAGATGTCTGGGGTCCCAACTGTACTACGTTGATGTAGTTTAGTCCATTTAGTCAGGAATAAACTATCCTGTTCTTTCATTATTGCGTCTTGTTCGCTGCTTACAGAGCATTCCTTGCATGATTAACTCAGGTGCTGCTTCCTTAAGTGTAACCTCACAGAAATTCCACAAAGTCTCCAATATTATTCACTGCTAACATACAATAAAAGACAATGTCTTCGTGATTTTTTCGACACTGCAGACTTCGCTGTGGTAAATATCAGTGAATGATAACAACTGTGCTCAAAAATCAGACTTTTATTGTTGTTTTTCTATTTGTTATTTCTGCAACACGCACTGTCCACTGAGTGCATATTACTACGTAGTTTTCACGTACTGAACTCCTAATGAAGAATGGAATGCTTTGCTACCTCTCCTACGATGGACTACTTATTTATAGCTCTCGTAATTTACGATAGATTGTGACTTCGGTTAAAATGGTGTTCCAAATCCACCGCTATGGTCGAGTGCTAACACTTCCAGGGTTATATTTAACACATGTGCAAAATACCCAAAAAAACGTTGACAGAGGCACAGCTGACGCCCTAGCTGGATTGATGGAGAATCGTGCGTGTAATAAGGAGCTTTGTAGGTTTGGCTCCTACTGGCTGCAAGCCGTCATTTCTTCAACAGTCATTTCCGTGTTTATTTGGGACTAGGGTGAAGGTTATGGCATATTTAAGCTTCAATCGTAATTGCAGCTTTCACTCTTAACTTTAGTTAATTCTCCTGTGCTTTCCAATTGTTTTCATTGTCTTCACGTGGTTGTTATGAAAACTCGAGCCTCTTCGTTTCTCTGATTATCATTGCTCATTCTCATTAAGAGTAGGCGCACTTTGGTTGTGTTTAAGGGCAATAAACGAATACTTCAGTGATGAGTAAAAAAGTTAGACCCTCCTGGCAAACCCTGAGAAGCAGGGCCTCATAGGCCAAAATCTAAAGTACAAGCGACCACTTCTGCCCCGTCAAGCTCCGACGAAAATAGTCAAGAGAGGAGTGGTTAAATATGTTAACACAAAGATGTTAAAAGAACGACGCTCTAAAAATTACCTTAAATATGGAACATATAGTTACCATCAGATAGGAGGGTTTGCCAACGCTCGCTTTGTTCTATGAGTGTATCAGGTCGAATATCCAGCACACGCCAGGTATTCCCCTCAGTTTATCGCGGCTGTTATTAACGTAACAATTTGTGTACATAATGCGATATTCTGTTGCGATTTGTTATTGAGTCGCAGCGTCTTCGTGCTTCTGTTAAGTCTTTCTCTAGTGCTTCTAATTTACACATTATTATTCGACGTTCGCATTCGTTGCTTTATTGCTTTAGGCTTTCATGGCTTGACTTATTCACTACATCTAATCAATGGCTAATAAGAATCACTCGTTTTTCAGCCGTTCTTCCTGCTTTCTGTGCTACGATTTGACAAAACCTCGAGACGCTTCGGCAGTCATGAATATAGTGGTATTACTGTGAACACACTAAATATAAGTGCCTAGTTCTAGGCTGGCAGGTAGCCCTTACACTGCTAACATGGTGTACAATTGGTATTATAAGGAACCGCTAAGCTCATCGTTTAATACCAGCGCTCGGCTTGGCGACTCTACGGTGCCAGCTCATCAAGAATATTGTAAGTATCACAGAAAAGTAGCTACGTTATTTGTGGTGTGTTTTCAGGAAGTTACAAATTAAATTTCTAGTGACATAGGCGTTGAATATTCGTTTCGCCGACACCAGGACCAACAGCTGAAGCGAATGCCAGCGATTAAAATAATGCTTCGACTCTTTTGGCAAAGGTAAAGTGGCAAGCTGAAAAATCTTCACTTATAGTCATAAAAGGGCATCTACGACTTCGGGGCCCGTATGTAAAGTTACTAATGTCTGTCTGATAGAAACAAGGATAGGGGCAAGATGTTTGTTTTATACAAAAGGTGCATATGGTCACAAAGCTCTTCGGATAGGTAATGCTGTGGCACTCCGTCATCAACGAGGCGGCACAGTGCAGATCAACTTACCTGGGCTTTGACAGCTGCGAGGTGAATCTGTGCCACATGGAGATCAAACCTTTTCATACTAATGTCCTCCTGAAGTTCATTGGCCTTGTTGTAAAGGCTTGATTCCAAGCTTCTGCAAGACACAAGATTCACAAGCATAAGGTTCCTTTCGTCAGACCCGTACAGAGTTTCCGCTGAACCTACCGTTAACGAAACTGGACACTTAAATTCGTTGAATACACTGGCCACTTAAATTCGTTGCTTTTGAAGTCTCAAAAGCACACCTTGGCTACGAGGGCTTTGAATTTATACCACTTTACTTTCTTTCTTTAAAGACGAAGTTTCTTTTGGCTCTTGCCCACACATTGCGTGGATGCTTGACCAGCCGAGTAAACTGGGCTGATTCCGGGGGTATTTGCAATGAAAGCTGGGCTGGTACCAACGATAGTGTAATCAAACGTGGTGACTTGGTGTGTAGATCTTGGCAGCATTGTGTGATGTGTGTTCCTGCAAAGATTTTAATGTGGTTTCCAGCACGGGCTGTTCTTAGAGGCAGCAAAGAGTCCCAACAATGACGCAACACACAGCATTATTCGATTGGGTTGACGAATAAGTGTTCCCAGCAGCGTATCGTAACAGTCCTATACCGGGAAGCTACTTGTTGACTTTGTCAACAGTCTTTTAGTCATTTCTGCCCATTTTGTTCCATCATTGCAGCTCACTGCATTATTACTAGAAAGGCACTTTCACATTCTGACACCCTTTGGCACGCACCTTGAGTGGCAAGGTTCGATCCTGCGCCTTTGATCTCAGCCGGAGAACCCCATTGTCTCGGAGCCACCGTGGCGAATGCTGATGTTTTGAAAACGGTTCAATTCAGCGAAAATGGCGGCTTTACGGCAAACGCTCAAACGCTAACTTTCTTTTGAAAACGGTTCAGCTCAGCCAAGAGGACGGATTTACTGAAAGCGCCCGAACGCAATAGCTTTGTCCCAGCTCAGTATTGCCTGAAATTGTCCGATTTAAGGTCACGACTTTTGTGGAATAGTAAGCGCTTGGCCTCCAGCGATGCATTATGTTCTATATTAAAAAAACCACTGCACTGCATTGAATAACGTTCGGTTGCCGGCGGTTTAAGATGGGACATGCCCCCACTGTAAAAGAAAGGCTTGATATTTTTTTTTGTATCTGTGAGTAAACATCTCCAGCCTCAGGGATGGTCTCAACATGCTTGAATGTGTGGATATCTCTAGAACAATCCTGGTATGTTCTTAGCGGACCCATGCTTGAGACGTGACATACATTTTTACAGTCATATAGTGATACACCATGAAATTTTTGCCTAGAAGACGTAGTTAATGTGGCACCGTAATTCAAAGCAGTACTCGAAGAAGCAGCGTATAATTTTTTGCCCCTTGAAATAACTACCAACAAAGGCTTCGCTTTAGAAAAAAAAAGATGCACATTGATACGTCCGATGGGAGCAACCTTCGAATTTCAGATGTTATACCTGACACCATAAAATATTCGCCAGTTATGCAGTTACGCTACTGACTGGCGGAACGAAAAGCTCAATATATGCTAGGATCGAGCTCAATCAACTCGCATGAAGACATTTATAGAGGAATACACAACGAAGCGCCCATACATTGTCAGTGGGCGGTTCAATTGACCATAATCACTTAAGAACCGCAACGCCGTGCGACGATTGTTATATGTTGCAAACGATAGGAAGCACTGAACAGATACCGCATCATGTCTCCTCCAAGTAAACTTACTTCGTGGTTGAGCTTTTGGGAGGGAGGAGGGCACGCTGTCGTTTCTATAATAACCGCAAATTAGGGCTGAAAATTTAATTGTGTAACTTGCAGTACCTCTTGCCGCAACTCCCGCTACCATATACCATTCGGATCAGGAATGAACGAGAAAAGGACCGTCAATATAGTAAAAAAAAGCCGACGCAGTGACTCCTTATTCTTCCTAACAGCAAATGAAAGCCCCTTCGCACAGCGTTTATATTAGCCTTAGAGGAGCAATGAGAAAACAAGCAAAACAAGCAAGTCAAACAGCATCGCCGCGGTGCGTCAGAAACTAGGCTTCACGGCAGCGCTCCCGCGGAACGGCGGACTTGACACGTACCACGATTCGCTTAAACACCCGGGACAGCCACAGTAACTGCGCGAAGGCCTAATTAAGAGAACCAACCAGCGTCTATAACGAACGTAACGTATCGGACGCACAATCGAGCGTTATGCACTCGCCAAGGAGTGACAGGTGATCGTAGCGCGAGATAAAAGCGGCGCTCCGCCGAGCGCGGTGTCGCGGTCCACGGCGCGCACCGACACGTACCTGGATTCGTGAAAGCTATCGGCTGGCGACGATGACGGCGAACCGAAACTGGTTCGCTCGCGGATGGCGAGTCATCGCTTTTCCGTCGGAGCGTGGCAGTCGTCCCACGCAACGTCGTGGTTGTCGGTCAGTCAGACATGTCGCACGAAGAAACGATCCTCAACGGTCGCCTACGGTCCGGAGTCCGGATCGCGGAACCCGCACACCCACCGCTGCCGCGGCGGACCGCAGCTGCAGCACCGCGGCAGCGCGCCATCATGTGAGACAAGATGGCGTCGATTACGAGACAGCGGAGGCAGAGGAGTACCGAAAGGAAGAGAGTATAGAGAGAGCACGGAGAACTGAGTGGGGAGAGAGTGCTATGCCTTCGGGCATTGGTTCGCGCTCCGCGCAGCGCTGATGACGCTATCGATTTAGAAAGCGGCAGCAGAAAAAAGAGAGGAAGGGCTTGCGGGCGTGCCGGAGCAGACGACAAGATGCAGACGACACGCGTCGTCTGTTTCGCTCGCCTCTGGCTATTGTTTGCCCATCGATTGCTTATAAAAGAGTCAAAAGCTATGGGCGTAGGTATAATGGCGGGCGAGCTTGATGATGCCTAGCCACGACAGCTTGTTTCGAGCCTCTGGCCCTTCGGCGCACACACGCAGGCGACCATGGCATGACGTTTAACGGGGAGCCGCTGGTCGTCAATTGCGGCAAAGAGGTTCGTGCACGTCGCAACAAGGCGGCGCGGATATAAAAAGAAAAGAAAATGTCTTCTCCGCCGTTTCTGGCGTTCTGTATTGACCGCAGTGGCGGTGTCGGCGCGCTTTAGTAAGTGGGTGTCGGTGACACGCAACGATGTTAGTTTAACGCCCGCTCTATATATAACGACATGAAAAAAAAGAGAGAGAGATTAGGGCGACTGCTTCACCGAAACCGCAAGGCTAATTTGCATAGGCGCGAAAAACGACCGCACACGTACAAAAAGAATGTAGAAACAGTCCCGTGGGGCTCTTCACATGGGGTCGCGCGATATCAACCGCACAATATTGATCGCAGGGGCGGGCAGTGCTATATTCTCTCGACATGACCTTAGGATTCATTGATTATGCATGACTAGTTGCTCGTACAGAGTGGACCACTGAATTGCCGCGGGGCCCATTATCGTGGAGATTCAGGTTATATCGGCGCGACGTATGCAAGCTCACGTTCTAGCCGGCTGTCGTGCTTAACTTTTTGCCTCGTGGTCGCCGATAACGACTAACACGCTTATAGTCACTGACCCGTGCCATAAGTTGGCCAGTAGGGCGTCCCATTACTACTGCCAAGGGCTGTTTTTATGCATTTGAGAGTACAAGTGACAAATGGACAAAAGCCACTCGCTTGCGAATGAGGTACTACTGAACTTGTTATTCGCTGCTAGTGACAACCTTTTGAATGTTTATTGATTGATTAACCATTGCAAGTATATGTATATTTAGCTGCGCATGTCAACAAAAAGTCTATTAAGGACAACGAAATGGCAGCGGAAGTGCAAGAAAATTTCTATACCGACATTTCTGAGGGAGAATATATTTTACAAAGGCTAAAGCGCAAAACACGTTACCAAAAGGAAAACGAGATGGGCGGTGCGGGATGCACAAACAACTGTGCCACTTGTAGCTTTTGCAACAGTTGATGAAGTGTAATTTTTCGAGTATGCTTCACCAACTGGGCTAAAATAATACTCTTCTAAATGAAGTTATAAGTACGACTTAGCTACCGGTGGTTA
Organism: Dermacentor variabilis; assembly: GCF_050947875.1. Lineage (NCBI taxonomy): Eukaryota > Metazoa > Arthropoda > Arachnida > Ixodida > Ixodidae > Dermacentor > Dermacentor variabilis. Next base: position 41,051,044 of record NC_134577.1, read on the forward strand.
CTGGCATCTTAGTGTCCGGCCCTTGTTCCTATGTGTGGAAAAATATTGAAATTCACCGCAGCAAAGCTGTCAAGTAGGCACGTTGACTTGTGTTACTCGTGAGATGCTCGACACCTCATACAAGAACGTGTGAATACAGTTTCTAGAATACCAGTGGAGGTTCTACACAGTAGTTTCTGTGTCAGGCTTAAAGGAAGTCTACAGGAAGCATATGCATATTTTTCTGTGAAACATGTATCCTTTTTTTTAGATAGCTTGTGGAACTTTTCTCAGTTAATATTTGAAGACGTTTAAAAATTTGCTTTCCCATGCGGATCGCAGTTGTCCAAAAGAAATGCAAGACGCCTTAACATATTCAGCCTATATTTAGTATGTAGCTTACCCGTATATACTACTTAAAGTAAGAATGCATAAGTAAGAATGAAAGCACCCGGCATGGTAGCTCAGTGGCTGCGGTGTTGCGCTGTTATGCTTGAGGTAATGGGTTCGATCCCAGCCACGGCGGGCCCATTTCGATTGGGGCCTAATGCTAAACTGCTGGTTTTCTTCTATTTACTTGCACGATAAAAACCGCAGGCGATCAAAATCAATACGGTGTCCCCTACTACAGCGTTATTCGTAATGATCTCCTGGAGAACATTTTGCTTCAACGAAAGTCTATTTTAGGTCGACGAAAAATGCACATTATGTAAATAGCTGCTTCTGGCAGGCGAAGTAAGCCTACCATTCAAGCGACTGTAGAAACATCGGTTAAGGGTCATTAGTGAGTTGGCGGATATTTTGCGCCTGCCGTTATTCTGCTGCATCAGGACTCTTACATATGGACTGAGACAGCATATGTAATGTCTGCACAGACTTTAGAGGCTGCTTTTGCTGGCTGCGATCCTCTTTTTTACGCATAACGGGTGGACAGTTCGCGCGCTGCAGTTGGCCCTTTTGTTTTATTACATGCATCTACGGATTGCTATGCAAACGTATGCACTACAAGTCTTATAATCTGGTGTGGACAACAATATGCGAAGCTTCCCATGAGATGCTCTTCAAGTACTTCCGTTGTATTTGCGCTGCATATAGCTATTTTACTGCGATGAGCTTTTACGTTATTACAGGCGATTTTTTCCTTTAAATGTGGGACAAGCAGCTGCTTCTGGCATAAGTTCAGTTACCAGGACTTGCTTTGCTTTCAGAGCGCAACTACTCGCCACTCGTACAGGTCTTTCATTTTCCTTTTGTCTTCGCACCTGGGGACATAGAATTACTGTCCATGCAAAGGCCGTGCGGCGGCGCCTCTTTACCTAAAGTTGCGTTAGAAAAGAATGATGTAAACGCCCCTGTACAATGCATATAGCGTCGAAAGAATGCTTCATCTGTCGTACTGATTTAGCAACCTGCATAGGAATAGGATCGTATATATCTGTTAGAAGCAATAAAGATTGATTGAGTGATGGATGAATGAATGATTGAACCCTTGCGAATTCATCATAATCAGCTTATCTTTATGTCCACTGTAGGACGAAGGCCTCTCCCAACGATCTCCAATTACCCCTGTTCTGCATGGTTAGAAGTAGTATTCAAGCCATTAGACTGGGGAGGCTTAGGAGTGAGGTTCAACTTCGAATATCTGACGTTGTCCTGTTCAGCAACACGGGAGATGAATTGCGAAAAAATGATTGAGGACCTTAACCGAGAAAGTGTAAGAGTAGGGTTGAAGAACAGCATGCAGAAGACAAAGATCATGCTCAATAGCCGGGCAAGGGAACAAGTATTCATGATCGCCAGTCAGCCTCAAAAATCTGTGTGAGAGTGTGGTTATTTAGGGCCAATTACTTCCAGGGACTCTTGTAATGAGAATGAAGTTTAGCGAATTAAAATGGTTAGGAGCACATACGGCAACCGTTAGCCAATCATGAATGACAGTTTACCACTATCCCTGAAAATAAAGGTGAACGATCATTGCATTCAACAAGTACTGTCGTATGGGGTAGAAACTTGGGGGTTGGCAAAGAAGCTTCAGCTACGGAACGAAAAACGTTAGGCATAACGTTAAGAGACAGGCAGACAGCGGTGGTGGATTAGGTGACAAATGGTTACAGCCGATATTTTAGTTGACATGAATAGAAACAAATGGAACTGGGCAGACAGTGTAATGCGTAAGGTGGATAACAGGTGCGAGCTTGATGACGCTCGTCTGCTAATTCGTCGCTACTTACTCAAGCAGCATACAGACCAGCGCGTCGCAAGCGTAACGTTCCCGTCCCCTGTTCGCGGTCGAAGCTTGCCTCCTTCCGTTGGCGCACTTCTCAAGCTGAGGATTGGGGTGTGTGAAGGTGTGCGAAAGTTTATATCGACAAGGGCGTGTGGCCAGTCCATCGCGTACGCCTTGTTGCTGCTACGAGACGCTTCAGCACCCGATATTGGAGTGTCCCACTTTCACTGCGCAGCGCACGTCGTTAGGGAGGGACCGTCGTCTCCTTGACCTGCCGTGCACGACACTCGACGAACGTTTCTATCCCAATAGTTGTGCGTCTCGACGCGATCAGGCTCGTCGCGCTCTCCTTACTTTTATAGAAATAACTAACTTAGGTTCACGTCTGTAGCTTATTTCTGTTCTCAATTGACAAAGACATTATTTCTTCTATTTTAGCACTCTTTAGTAGCGCGACCTGCAATGACCGGTCACACTGTGTACGACCTGTACTGTGTGTTCTGCCTTATTCTTTGAGATTTATCATCTTGCTTTCTTTTATCGGCTTTCCTCCCCTTCTTGCCATCTTCCTTTGCTATGTTTCTGTCTCCTCCTTTCTCAAGAGTAGGCAGGCGCTGTGACACTTTCGGTGGCAGTTGCCAACCTGCTCCTCGCTTTCCCTTTCCTGCCAAGTGTATATATGTCTTCAAAGCAAATAATAAAAAGAATAGTTTATTAGTTACAGAATGGATGCTATGAGAAGGGAAGAGCAGCCAAGGACGGCTGAAAATTAGGTGGGGTGAAAGAAATTACGAAACCTTGCTAATCAAGCAGATACTAAACAGAATTAATAATAATAATATTTGGGGTTTTACGTGCCAAAACCACTTTCTGATTATGAGGCACGCCGTAGTGGAGGACTCCGGAAATTTTGACCACCTGGGGTTCTTTAACGTGCACCTAAATCTAAGCACACGGGTGTTTTCGCATTTCGCCCCCATCGAAATGCGGCCGCCGTGGCCGGGATTCGATCCCGCGACCTCGTGCTCAGCAGCCCAACACCTTAGCCACTGAGCAACCACGGCGGGTACTAAACAGAATTAAACACTATCAATCAGTCGAGGCTGATGAAGTAGTCTTTCAAAGCACTTTACTTGCTTATTTCGCGATAAGAAGGTGATTATAACCACAGAATATGTAGGCCGAAATTTTTATGGATTGAATTGCGCGCTCGAAACTTCCACACCCGTATATTTTAGTCAAACGTCACGGATGTCAAGGTATCTTCTCGTATTTGGACCGTTGCGGCGTCGTAAACCTTCTGGAACCATGCCAATCTCACTCTTTCAGTACACAGTGTCGTTCCTCTTTGTAAACCGCCGTGGTTTCTCAGTGGCTATGGTGTTGGGCTGCTAAATACTAGGTCGCGGGATCGAATACCGGCCACGGCGGCCGAATTTCGATGGGGGCGAAATGCGAAAACACCCGTGTACTTAGATTTAGGTGCACGTTAAAGAACCCCAGGTGGTCGAAATTTCCGGAGACCTCCACTACGGCGAGCCTCATAACCAGAAAGTGGTTTTGGCACGTAAAACCCCATAATTTATTTTTTTCCCTCTTTGCAGATAAAACTTAACTAGGCTCGAGCAGACGCCGTCGAAGTTTGTGACGTCATGGCGAGCTGGTTCGGGAACTTCCCAACGGGGTCGCCACATGTTCATGCTAGCGCTTTTTTTCCGGCTTACCAACCCTCCTCTCATCTTCTCACGGTAAGAGCGCCTTTTCTATGTGTTTATCCTAGAAGGATAATTTACCAATGCAGTTAAAGTTTTAGTTTTTTTTTCTGTTATCGACACCCCATTCTTAAGAAATTGCCTGTGGCAGATATCACGATTCTCACCATTGAGATAAATTGCTTGATGAGCCGTCCACTACTTCTACGAGAAATCAAAATTCATAGTTAAATAATTAACATATTTACACTAATTATCTTTTGAAGGGATGACTTCACAGCAAGTATTACAATTCACGAATTGTAGCCGGTGGAGTTCGCCAGGCGTATCCACTTGGAAGGAATTCCCAGGACTACCCCAGTTTCGAGATATTAATTTTCAAAGGTCCGACGAAATGCATTGGCGTTCCAGTTACTTTTGTTCTTCAATGCATAACAACGCGTTTTCTTAAAAATATAAGCGGAACAGCGCATTCTTACCTCCATATACCTCAAAAGCCTCTTGTACCTCTAAACCTGTGCCATCCTCGAAATTCGTTCCAAATGCATGTGCCTTGGGGGCACACTTACAATTCGCAGATCGAAATATTTACGAAATATGCAAGTACAATGCGAAATATGCAATTAAAACTTTAATTAGTGTAATTATGTTATTATTAAGCATTTTAATTTCTCGTAGAAGTAATGGACGCATCATCACGTAATTTAGCTCAAGTGTTAGAATTGAGCTGTCTGCCACAGGCAACCTGTAAAGATTTGGTGCAGCTAAACATAAAGAAAAAAAAACGCCCTCTATACAAGATACCGCGCGCGAAACCACGCGCGGCTGTGCAAACCACCACTTGTTGGCGGAGTCGAAGCCACCTCCCCCTCTCCCCCCAGATCTGCCTTCCCGCTTTGCTTCGTATGGAGTGTGAGGCTGAGCCGCAATCGTCAATTCCCCTTGCGCCCGGCGGACACTCTGCACATCGCTTTTAAGACGCAGCGGCCCGGGCGTGTGCGCCAGCCGAGCTGCCCCGAGTAGAACGCGCCACCTCACCCTACTCACGGCGAACCTTGTTCCCGTCGCAGATGCCTTTCAAGATACAGCGGCATTGACGGGCGCGCGCTGGCGCCCGGGCCGCCCGGATTAAAATGCTTCCTCCCCCATCCCTACCCTCACCTCGGAGCCTTGCGCGTGATGGAGACGGCGCGCTTCCTCTCTCTCGCGCGAGATTGAGCCGCGATCGCCGGCTCACCCTCGCACGCTTTCACTCGCGCATGCAGCGTACGTCGCGAGGCGTGCGGCGACGATTGTATCACCCTTGGATTTTATACGGAACGTCACGGCGACGGCGACGCTGATGGCAGAAATGCGCTTGGAGTATCCATATAATTGCCATCGCAATAAATGTGTGTGTGACGTGTGGGAAGCTGGTGGGGACCATGGTAGCGGTAGAGAGGGTACACACGTCCGGCTCCTCCAAGAGGCAGGACGGGTGTCGAGTGGGCTCCTGAACAACACTTCGAAATGTGGTGAGCCTGGTTTAAATCATCGATTCAGGACCTCGAGGAGGTGCCACAAAATGCTAACGCATTAATAGACTCTGTTGGCGAAAATGTTGTAAAGCTGTTGAAAGATGTAGCGAGGCTTTAATGAAACAAAATGCACGAAAACAAGCAGTTGCGATGACATAACTGTGCCACTGCGACGAAATGCTAACGCATTCCTCTCCCATTCACCGCTAAATTACCATTGTTTTCTTTTCGTAAAACTTAATGCAACATTCTTAATATCATAGAACGAGCCAAAATTCCTAAAGTCTATGAATATATTATACAAAACCGGTTACAGATCACAGTTTACCCCTTCAATAGATATCAAGAGAGAAATCTACCTAGGCATTCACGCTGTGATCCATCTCGCAGCCACTGTGAGCCAAGCGCAATATGTATTAAGTTCTGAGTGTTTTCGCACATCCGTATTTCCTATGTAGAGTGTTTGGTAGAATTTTGTTTTATATACGATCTTATGAGACACTAGGTGAAGCTAAACGGCGTGTCTCTTCGAAACGCACAATCTAAAAAGATGGAAGCTCATTCAACCTCCAGTGGAATTCCATCAAAGACTGTCTTCCTTAGAAAAGTGGGGGTAGAATGGAGCAAAGCCACTGCGCATGGAACATTATCGCAACATTTCACGCGTTAGGGGAGTAGAAGGAACGTCGGATGGCTTCATTTCTTGAAGACAAGGTCTCAGCTGACTCCACACGTTTTTGGCATATCTGGGTATCTTGTAACCACTTTCAGAAAAAGAACCGCAATTCAACGCCTTCAGAGCGTCGTTGTGAGCTGCAATAGGTGTAAGAAGATATGTAAAAAGGTAGGTCTGAACGAGACAAGACACTAGACCTAGTCACAGAATTAGGTAAAATTAACTGTACGGGCATAATGAGTGCCGATGTTGTCTAAATGGAACCTTTTTTGCACAGTAGCTCTGTAAAGGGTGCACCGCCGTAGGTATAGGCATGCTGAGGCAAAGCCGCCGTACGGCACACTTTGGGGAAATTGAACGAATTCGCTTGGAAAAAAGTAGCGCTCGCGGGATGCAATTGTCTTTGGAAGACGGCTTCAGCGGTGCCCACAAGAGTAATGATTAGTCTCTGAGTAGGTAAAATTAGTGGTACGTGCGTAATTAGTGCCAATATAGCCGAAAATAAACCACATTGCACCATAGACTGCCTTTTATCAGGGGTCGGCCCACCTGGGTTCTTGGTCAGAAAAAGGAAGGGTTAACCAAGTGAATGAAATAAAAAGACAAGGAAGGATGAAATAATTGCGATACTAACAAGATAAGAAAGTAGGAAATGATGAAGCTGTAAAAGAAAGAATGTAACCAATAATTCATCATCAAATCATTTGAGTCACCATGTACATCAACCTTGTCTTCGTATTCACTTGGTTGACACATTCTTTTTTATTGCGATACCAAATATATGAACACTCCAAGCGCAATTCTGCCGTCGGCGTCGCCGTCGCCATGAGGTTCCGTATAGTGTCCAAGGGCGACAACATCGTTGCCGCGCGCCCCGCGCCGTATGCTATACGTGCGAGAGAAAGCCTGCGAGGGTGAGCCGGCGATCCCGGCTACTCGGGGCTGAGTTTTGAAAGCCACCATCTGCGACGTTTACAGTGTCCAGCGTGAGCAAGTGAAACTGATGATCGCGGTTGAATATCACGCACTATATATAGAGCAAAGCAGGGAGGCAGCGCAGGAGGTCTTCCTTGAAAGGGATCTGCAAACGGGTAACACCTTTATGCGCGCTGTTGACATCGCTCTTGCGTTGAAGCGATAAACCGCGCGAAGGTCACTTCGCTCGCTGCTGCTGCCGTGCTTGCTCGCACCAGCGATTTGACCGCGACTGTCCGCGCTCATCGAGTGTGATATGTTCATGCTTTGTTGTGCGTGCTGAGAGCATGCTTATTAATTTAGTTAGTAAGCGAATGTTTCCAAGTTTACGTGGTTGATAAAACTACTATCCTTACTTCGTATGGCTGTGTACTAATTTGTTCTTTACTGCATGATTGTTGGGACAATCAAATGGTCATGTGCAGTTTGTATCGTCTTTCGTTGAAATAAGCATTTTCTAAAAGCATGTACAGAGTGAGAGCAAAAGTTTGGGAACAGATGTGCCGCCAATTTGTTTTTTCTTCTCAGCCTAACCATAAAGGCTAAAATCAAGTGGTACTGTCTACGTGCGCCTGTTCGACCAGCGTCATGCATTAAGACAATTTCACGTGCTAAAGGCTGTGCTAGGACAGTGCATGATTGTTGGGGCACCATGTATGTGTATCCTGAGAGAGTATGACCTTGAATTTCTACAATTTGATATTTTGCATCTAAGTAAAGAGTTTTATTACAATGGGAAAGCGGTGACTGAAGTCTGAACGCTTCATTTACCTTCGACGCAATGAAATTAGGAGAAGTTTCTGCGCTTTTGCGCTTCCTGAAACATCTGAATGTCGAAATGGGAACTGGCATCCAGCCAGTGCTGGGGTTGACATTCTCTGTAAGTGCTCACTCGAAGCGTAGCTTCCTATGCGTTGTATGCGTTTCTTGGATTGGCGTTCGTCTTTTATGAGTGTCGCAAGGCACAGCTGTGAGATTCCAAGGGACGCGAGACATCGCGAAGAATGCAACAACTACATTGTGGCGTGGCCTTTGCTGTGTAGCCTTCTACGGCTTCCAGTTCGCGTCGCCTCCTGGTACCCGATCACGAGTGCTCAATCTGGGTGCAATCGGATTCCGCCTTATATTCTAGTTTGACATCATGAAGTGATGGTGATGATGATTAGTTAACTCCCCTCTTGGAACAAGAAGCTGGCGTATGTCATCACACTCCTGCGCACTTAAAATAAAAGATGGGCTGACTCGCCGCTAGTGCGTGACAAGACGAAATTAGTGATTACCGATCGCTTGATAAAAGGTGCCTTATATGGCTAATCTTATTGAAAGATAACGGAGCTGATTGAAAATTCAGCTTATATGGCTTACAGTGCGTGCCGATATGCTATTTTGTTGTTCGTTCTCGCAAAAGTGGCGTCTCGTAGCTAGTTTTGTGTTCCGGAAGTGATGTGACCTGGTGTTGGTGCTGAGGCTGCTTCCAAAAGCCCCTTGTTACCAACATCAAGGTGGCAAGAATCTCACGCAGAGCGCGACAGGTATAAGAGCTCTCCAACGATCCTTTCTTTCTACAGGGAAGCTTTCTTTTCGAAATTTCCCGAAATTACCTGACCGTGGCTGCTGGGTGCTGCCTGGCTGAATAGCTCATACTTAAAAAGCAATTCAATTACGTGGCCGATGGTGGGATCAAGCTTTGGTGCCCCAGCACAGCCAGCCCGATGCCGCAAACATTAGCCACAATAGAGCGCATGCTGTCTGTCGTGCCAACGCCAGCTCGCTCTTTGAAACGATCGCCGCTTGTGTCACATTGCGTAGCACGGATGCGCGAGAGCGCATGCGCACGCCAGTTTCCTTTACGCTGAAGACGCAGAAACGAAATGGGCGAATTTGTAGAACTTGACTAACCACTTCACGAAAGCTTCACTTCACATAGATCGTAATATGTGCGTTGGATCTGCGTGATTTTTTTCAAGCGAAGCCTGTATTGCCTCACTCGCGTCGGTTTTGGTGTTTGTGTTACCGTACGAAAAAAAAAAACAACCGAAGCCACGCAAAAATAAAAATCGGATTCGAACCACCGACCTCCCGGTTGCGAGACCCACATGCTAGTCGATTCAGCCCCTGTCGGTCCTTTTTTTTCAGTCTTTGTATTGCAACAACTAGATACAAAGGGGTGACAAAATGCGTTAATTTTTTTTTCATTTGTGACAGTTCATTAAGTAGTTCCATCATAGGCGGCCGTTAAAGCGGTGTTTTATATGCAAGAAAAAGTAGACGCAGTGAAAGGCGCGAGCCAATCACAGGTATCCGCTTTTCCTCCAGAGGAGGGAAAAAGTGTAATCACGTGTTCGCTGGCCTCGATCCCGGCGGTCAGATGGGGAGGTCACGTTTGGTTCGCTCTGCCGAAAAGCAGGCTGCGTTGAAGAAACGGCAGCGGGATCGGTTCGCGCGTCGTGCGTTCGGCCGAAGAAGAGGCGGCGTTTGATCAACGCCGCCGGCAACTCGCTCGAGAAAGGGCTCGTCGTCAACGTGCCGACATCGCCGTGAGGCAGCGCGAAGCCGAGACGTTACGACAACGAAGAGCCGCGGATCCCCAGCTTCGCTTGCACCTCTCTTCACATTAGTAGAATGGCGGTCAATTTTCTTTCTTTTTTTTTGAGACCAACTACTAAGTCCCTACTTTTTGGTTAGGGTTTTTAGTTTCTGTGAGCGCATGTGGCGTATAAGTGTGTAAAACTTATTTCAAAATTTGACAATTATAACACATTAGAGCACTATTGCACGAGTTAAATAATTATCTATTGAATGAATGTCATCAAAAAAGCTGGAGATGGTCAACTCGACTGCGAATATCTGCTTGGTATTGCTCGCGTAAGATGATCCATCTTTTTTAAACTGGATGATTGTTGGGGCACCCGTATGTGTACCTGCACATGTAATTAAAAACTCTACGACCTTGAGTCACTACAATTTGAAATTTTCATCCATTCAAATAATGTTTACAGTGGGCCACTAATCTCTGAAATCTGAACATTTCCTTTAAGTTCGACGCGATGAATCTAAAACCGAACCAGCATATTTGTGGTTCCGCACGTGTTTGTCTCGAAGTCGAAGTTGGCATCCGGGCAGCGCTGCGTTGCAAGCTTCTTTTCTTTCCGGAGATTTTGAAGGCTTAAAAGCACGATATGATGTGACACGTCGCGTATCGTATATTATAGTATAGTATAGTATAGTATAGTATAGTATAGTATAGTATAGTATAGTATAGTATAGTATAGTATAGTGGGGAGTCCGGATTTGTTTTTAACACCTGTGGTTCGATTAGGTGCTTAGATTAGGTGTGTTTAGATTAGGTGACGTCAAAGACGTCACCTAAATATAAGCACAGGAGCGTTCCCCGTCGAAATGCTTCGAAAGCTGTCGTCGTGGTCGGGATTGAAACTGCGAACTCGAGCTCAGCATCCAAACACTATAGTCGGAACCTTATCTGCAAATCTTCTCTTGCTTGAAGTGGCCCGGGGTGGTACGTTTGGAACCTCGCGAACTGGTGCGTTGCAGCTTTTCGTAGCTTACGCCGGATGTTCTTATTTGAAAGGCATGCGCTACCGTTCGAATATTTCACGCTGTCTTTTCTAGTTTGAAGATGCCGCAGACAATGATCACATATAAAGCAAGGAGAACGTGCTGTCACGAACTTTCCGCGCCATTTTTTCAACGAAACTGTTAACAGTCGAACCTCAGAATAACGACGTCACGTCTGACACATAAGTACCTCCGTTATATCCAATGTTCGTTATAAACATATATATGTTATACTGTACTGACGGGCAGACAATTTTTATTGACATTGTTATATCCGATATTTCGTTACATCCAGGTTTTCTGATATTGAGGTTTCACTGCAGTTCCACAACGGTTCTTCTGCGGCGACGGCGAAGGCCCGCGACGGCATGCGGCGTCATGGTTGGTATAAAAATGTAGCAACAGAAAAATTTGGTGCTACAACCCCAAAGGTCGAAGCATTGACAGAGGTAGCAATGTATAGCGTTGCGCTTGGACTCCTTAGCCGGCGTTCTAACTAAACACGGGTGCGACATGTTGGCGCGACGCAGCACGTAAGGCGAATGGTGGGTCCGAGTGATGGGTCGAGGCTGTATAAACGACACTTAAAGTTCTGTGGTGTATGCCAGCAACCTAACGTGATGGTACGAGCGAGACTACGAAGCTCTCTTGCAGCGTCGACTCTCGATAAAGGTATAAGGAATGTCGGTGAGGCAGCCTGGGCACGTCGGACAGCGTCGTCGGCGAGGTGATTACCAACGATGCCACAATGTCCCGGCAGCCACTGAAATATGATATCATGTCCTCGTTCAGAAGCGCAATAGCAGGTTTCGTTGATTTGTGACACCAGCTGTTCATAATTGCCACGTCGTAAACTTCGCAAGCTCTGGAGGGCTGCTTTCGAGTCACAAAAAATTGCTCATTTGTTGGGAGGTTCTTTGTCAATATATTCGACAGCAGCGCGAAGAGCGGCCAGTTCGGAACCTGTAGATGTCGTTACGTGTGAAGTCTTAAACTTGATGACGACCGATTGAGATGGTAGAACAACGGCGCCCGTAGAATTTTACGAGAGGGAACCATCTGTGTAAACATGGATTCGGTTAGCGTATGAACGATGCAAAAGTTCCAATATGATCTGCTTGAGAGCCGCGGTGGTCAGGCTATCGTTCTTCACTATTCCTGGAACAACAAGGTACACAGGAGGCTTTTTCATGCACCACATAGGGGATGGCGTTCTTGTTGCGGGTGAGTGCCTCAAAGACAAAGAGTGCCGGTTAGCCGCAATTGATCTGGAGAATGCTGCCTTGGGTCTTTTCTCAGGTAAGCGAGCGAGATGGTGGTCAGGAACTCTGGATATATGGCGAACATGCGCCCGGAGTGTGTCTATAGCTATATAGGTCAATATTGGGTGGTCTCCTGCGGTGGCAATTGTTGCCACAGTTGAAGCATTTCAAGGTAGCGCCAGACATGTTCGAAGGGCTTGGCCTTGAATGCTCTGTCCGACATGGATGTTAGTTTTGTTAGCATTGGGCAGCACTTGTGTGCTGTATCGCAAGTATCCTAGAAAGAGGGTCCTGTATAGTTGAAGCATAGATGCCACGGATGTGCCCCACGTTTTAACAGCAAGAAGCCTTAGTAATAGGAGATAGAAGTAAGCCTCCTCTTCTAGTATGAGATGTGGGGGCTCCATGAAAGGTCTCTGTCTATAATAACGCCTAGGAATCGGTGAGTTTTTGCGTAGGAAATTGGTTGGTGGTCAATAGAAATGGGGTACCAGGTCATGGGCTTGTGGGTAAAAGCGACTAAGGCGCACTTCTCGGTCGAAATGCTGAGGCCTTGAGCACGCAGGTACGATGATGTTAGGGTCACTACTTTTTGGAGCCGTGCACGCACCTGGAGACGCGTAATTGCCGAGGCCCATATGCATATGTCGTCGGCATATATGGAACAGTTTACTGTATGTGGTAGAACGTCGGCAAGTCCTAGGATTGCAAGGTTGAACAAAGTGGGGCTAAGAACCCCGCCCTGAGGGACGCCACGGCAAGTGTAATGGTCAGCGGTTCGGCCATCTGCACTGTGCACAAAGAAGGATCTTTGGAATAGATAGCTTCGAATCCACCGAAACATGCGTCCACCAATTCCATTATTTTCCAGGGCATCTATGATGGCTTCATGCGTTACATTATCATAGGCGCTTTTCACGTCGAGGAATAGCGCAACCGATATACGCTTGTGGTGTTTTTCTTGTTGTACAGACGTGACGAGGTCGATGACGTTGTCAATAGAGGAACGGCCTCTTATAAAACCAGCCATGGCCTCGGGGTATACGTTGTGGCGCTCAAGATACCACTCTAGGCGGGTGAAAATCATTCTTTCCATGACCTTCCCAACACAGCTGGACAACGCAATGGGTCGGTAGGATGCTAGGCCAAGTGGCGACTTTCCCGGCTTCAGGAGTGGTATCAAGCGGCTGGACTTCCACCGCTCAGGAACGACGCCATCATTCCGTGACTGGTTATAACATTCCAGAAGTCTGCTTCGGCCATCTTCACCTAGGTGGCATAAAGCAGCGTAGGTGATGCCGTCTGGTCCTGGCGACGATGAGCGCCTGCATGTGGCCAGAGCAGCGTCCAATTCCTCAAGTGAGAAGGACACATTCAATTCTGGGAAGCGTGTCGCAGGAACCTCACCCAGAATTTAGCTATTGACGGTGACCACACTGCCCGCAATCTTCAGACAGAAATCTTCGGCTATATCGACCTGTGAGCGGCCTTGATGGAGGGCTAGGGCTGAGAACGGGTGTCGTTGCTGTGGAGACGAGCCAAGGCCGCGCACCGTCCTCCATATGATAGACAGTGGCTTGCGGGGGTCAAGTGATTCGCAGAACGTCTTCCACCGTTGTTCCTCCAGCCTGTCCGTACGACGTTGGATTTTCTTCTGTATACGTCGAGCGACTCTAAGGTCATGAATTGACTTCGTGCGCCTGTATCGCCTCTCGGCCCTTCTGCGAATCGTTCGAAGTCGCTCAAGTTCCATGTCGAAATCCGTACGTTTTTTTGCGGATGTAAATATGTACTTAGACGATTCCAGTACACTTGTAATAAGGTTCTCAATGGTGCGGGTGAATCCCTCTTTGCATGCCTCTTCCACCTTTGTCTTATATGTTGACGACCTTATATATACTTGTCGGGAAGTAGAAAAGGAGAAGCTTCCAAATCCAGTGATACTTAAGTAGGTGGGAATATGGTCACTGCCATGAGTCTCGATGTCAGAGAACGATCGAACATTTTGACCAAGTTGCCGTGACACCAAAGTTAAATCTAAGCAACTGCTATAGTTCGAACCACGCAAGTACGTCGGACTGCCATCGTTCATAATGCTGAGTTCATGGTCGGAAGCAAATTCCACAAGTTTCCGGCCCCTGGAATCTATTCTGGAGCTTCCCCAAGCCAAGTGATGAGCATTAAAGTCTCCCGTGATAATCCAGGGTCCAGAAGTCGCCGTCAGGATGTCTCGCAGTCGGTCGCCGTCGAACCGACTATATGGGGAGATGTAGGCGCCGATAAGGGTGAAGGCCACTTTATTCTTTGTAATGCGGAGACACACGTATTGGTTTCCATCATGAGGCTGCACCGAGTGGTGAATGTAAGTCAGTTCTGTACGGATGTAAACAATTACTTTGCTGGATTTCCCGCACGCCAACGCCACAGAAGCTTCGTATCCAGAGAGTCTTAGCGCTTTTGACACGTTCGGTTCACATATTACCACTACAGGAAATCGGTTCATGAAAACGTATTGGCGGAAACATGAAATACGTGATTTAAGTTCTCTGGCATTCCACTGGAAAATCGTCGTGCTACGCACTTCATCACGGAGTGAAGGCAGTGGAAGAGCCATTGTGCTCACGCAAGATTTGCAAGCACTGGGCTCAGGGCATCTAACACTTGCACTGCGCTTCGAGCTGTTGGCGTATTCGAGTTGCCCACAAGCGTGCGAATCGCATTTATCAAAGACTTCAGCATTGTTACAATTCAGCGATCATGCTCTGTCAGCTCATCTGGGTGAGGGGTGGAGCATTGTGGTGCCTCTCCTTGTTGGGGTTTTTCGACAGGGCTTATCCTTGGCAGTGGTGGCCATTCTTCATCCATGGCATTCTTTTCAGCTGCTCCGTTATCTATACGCGGTTTGGACACATTCTGCACTGGAGTTGGAGCAGATTCAACAGCAAGAGGCTTTGCGGCACGCGTATTCTTTGTGCGAAGAACAGAATTTCTTGATGAGCGTCTGCGACGAGAACGACGTCGCCTGACGTCAGCAGCTGCTTCACGATGAGTCGACCGGTCCCTCACCATTTTCTTCAAGATGGAGAGTTCTCGCTTAACTCTAAGACATTCCTTTGAGGAGGCATCGTGGGGCCCTTGACAGTTCGGACACTTATAAGTTTTTGTCTGGCAGTTGCCTGCAGAGTGTTGTGCTGCACAGCGGGAAAATATCGCAGACTTTCCACAGACGGCGCTCACGTGGCCGAATTTCCGGCAGTTTCTGCACTGAAGCGGCTTGGGAACAAAGGGCCGGACAGCATGTCGGAAATGACCTACCTTCACATGCGATGGAAGGCAGTCACCTTTAAAGACAATTTTTACGCATCTGGAAGTTTCGAGACTGGCCACCTGCAGTATGTGGGTCCCATGATTGGCAGGCTTTATCAAAAGCGGTGAATCCTCGCCTGAGATGGCCGCATCAATGTCATATATGACGCCTGTAATAGCCTCTTTTCCCATCGGGATGATGGAACGGACGTTCAGGCCACCGAGAACAGTGACAGCTCGGAGAGAATCTAACGCCGACGCATGGGCGACGTCTAACGCGACAACATTCCTCCGAGGGTTCACTCGTA
Organism: Dermacentor variabilis; assembly: GCF_050947875.1. NCBI lineage: Eukaryota > Metazoa > Arthropoda > Arachnida > Ixodida > Ixodidae > Dermacentor > Dermacentor variabilis. The sequence continues at coordinate 41,066,582 of NC_134577.1, forward strand.
CGTCTTCAATGCCATTTGGCAACAGTCTCTCGAGTTCAACCGATGCAACTTGCCTGTTGAGGAACCTCATGTTGTCGTAGGGTAGCACAGGTAAGAAAAGGATGGTCTACTTCGGCGAACTCTGCGGAGTCCTCATAGTAGATGTGTCCACAGAGTCCCTAAGCATCCGCTGCTTTGCTTTCTGACTCAGGACAGTCACGTAGTCGTCGTCGGAGCTGTCGTCGCTCTCGGTCGAGTCTATCAGGGTAGCCTCGCTGTCGCTCGAGAGGCTGTTCCGCTTCCTTGAGGCTGCCGACGCAGGCGCCGCAACATCAGGTGGGAGTGCGGGTGGCTCCACTTCCATTCCCGTCGAGCAGGGAACAGTGTTCCCCGGAAGAAAGCGAGAATTACCACAAAATACTGATGACGGAGAACAACAGTCAGCATCCAACTCAACTCAGCAAGAAACAGCAGGTTCGTCCTAAAGAGGCACTATAAACAGAAACAGTACATTAGTTTGTGCTCATAAACTAGATTCTAAAAACTAAATTTTCGTTGATTTCGCGGTATTAGGTTGATTATTAGAACAGAAAGTAATCGTCAAAATGTCTGCTTTTTGAAAGTTTCGCGCTGAAACCGCGGTGCCGGTGCGTTACTGTGACGTCACGGATTTCGAAGTATATCTTGCTATTTGGGCCGTTGGTGCTTAGTAAATGTTCTTGAAACTTCCCGAGTTCAGTCTTTGCATTTTTCAGAATAAATTGTGCTATAATTTAGGTGATAAAAACTAAATAGACCGGAGCAGATGCCGTCCGAACCGATTCCGTCACGGCAAGCAGGCGCGGGAAATTGAAGTTGGTGTGGCAACCATGTTTTTCGTTTTTTGCGTCTTTTCTGGCTTAGAAAGCGTCTGTCTGCCCACGTTACGAGCGGCTTGTTCCGGTATTGAAGGAGGACAATTTGCTAACTCAACTAAAATCATTTTCCTCCTTATTGTGGCTTAACATTTTTCGGAGGGACTTCGTTGCCAAAAGACCACAGTTTTAACAACCGCAAACAAGGAGAGTTGAAACTGAAAAAAAAGTAATGTTTGCTGAAAGTGTATAGAAAGAAGTATCTCCTAGTATGATTGAGCTTGCCATAGTTCCCATCAATTTAAAACCCGCATACAGTGAATGGTGAACAGCTTGGGTGTCTTCTGACGGACGTGTCACCTGTGAACTACAAAACTAGCTGCAAAAAGCGCAATTTTGAGCCCAACAACAGAATATGATTTCAATACACACTGTATGTAAGCGAAGACAAGAAAACAGTATTTTCAATCAGCGCCCTTGTTATATTAGATGGGACTTAAGGCACGTTTTAGAAGGCGATTGATGACGACTATATTCAACTAGTCCCTCACTAGCGGCACATCAGGCAATTAAGGGTGCTGTAGTGTGATGGCATGTGCCACCTTGTTTCAAAATGGGAACGCATTCATCATCATCATCATCGTCATCATCATCATAATCATAATCGTAATAATAATCATCATAATCATCAACATCATCATCATCCCTCCCCTTTTCCCCCTCTGCAAATGGAGAGAAAGCTACATGACCAACGACTGGATGTCGAAGCGGAGTTTCAGAATTGGTGTCATTGAAGAACTCTGGCCTTGAGGGAGCCGTCGCTGGCGGGGCTAAATTCACTCTGTAGAGATTTTAGGTGGGAGCGGAGGTGGGGAGGGGATACAATGTGGACGCCAGCCGTACACCCACCTCTGCTGCATCCTGAGCAGGGCGTCCAGCGTATCCTGGAGCTGTCGCACCTGCACCTCGAGCTGAGCCACGTCCTGCCGTAGACTCTCGGAACGCGAAGACACCGACAGCGAAGCCAGCCGGTCCACTATCACCTGCTCCCCGAGGCTGGGCTGCTGCAGCTGGGAGTCCTGCGAGACGCGCCACGCAGTGTTAGTGATTGGTTTGATGACATTTAAAAGTTGTCTGTGTTACTCTGCACTTCCTTTTCTTTTTTTACCCTCGGTTTAGAAACTTAGAGAGGAGGAAGCTAATTGAAAGAAAAGAGAGAAAGACATTAGATGCTAGAAATTTACGTGTCGAGAGCACGATCTGATCACGAGGCACGTCAGAGTGGAGTGACTCCAGTTTGTTCCCACCACCACCACCACTACCACCACCACTACCACCACCTGGGTTTCCACCATCTGGGTGTTTTCGCAAGTCATCCGCAACTTCTAAGTAGACGGGTGTCATCAGCAGTGCTGCCATAGTGTGCATCTGGCATAGCTCTAAACTGTCCTCACCGTTCCACATCCCATCTTCACCCCCTGTGCAGAGAAACAGGCTGAAGGACAACTACTTCAGGCCTAGCTTCTGTTTTTCCTTGTATGAGGCCTCTCGATCTGACCTGTCCTTTGCATGTCCCCTAGACTTCGTTTTAATAATAAGTAAAGCAAGCTGCGAGTCCACTGGGCGCTTGTAAACAGCCACAATTTTCCCTTAAATTGCACTTCTGTATGTAGCTCGAGGGCACTGCAATTGCTGGCGCACGAACGTCTCGTCCTGCGATATTTAACAAAAAAAAAAAATTGTCAGACCACAGAGACTCAGACTGCTTTAAGCACTTTTATCTGTAATTTCTTGACATCCTCCACAACTTTGGCATTGACGCCTCACCATTTAGGTAAGTTGATTAATGATGAAGTAATTAAACCTAATTAGACAGTTATTTCTGCAAGATAAAAAAAGAGTACTTATGATAAGCATGAACAACGCCCATCAACACAGCGATCGCTGTTTCCGTAAAGCCCTCCATTATTTTATCATTATTGGCGACATTTAGTTGGGACAGCTCGTAAGACTGGTATGCATTTGTAATGCATAGACTACCGACATCTCATGGACATCTTTGTGCTACATACAGCCTGTAGACACTACAGGTATACTTTTTCCATGGGCCTATGCGACAGTGGTGTGATTTTAGTAAACTCTGTGGTGATGGTTCTGACAGGGTGTGCATCGCCTGAAAGCCCTATTAATATTATGCTCACTTCAGCACTGAAACGACGCAGCATAGTTCAAAAAAGAAGGAAAAAAAGAAAAGAGAAAGAGAATTGTGAATAAATATCAACCAATTTAACAACACGAATAGAAAACATCGAAGTCAAGCGGACCGCGAATGTGCAGACGCGATATTTTCGACCTACCGCATCAGGGGATACTTCAGGTAATTAAAAGGTTATAGTACCGACAAATGAATGAATGAATGAATGAATGAATGAATCGGCCTCTTAGTTTTAGTTTACTCTTGCGCAAAGAGATGTACTGTCTCACGTGCGTAATATATACGAGACAGGTACTGCTTACGTATTCGTCATCGCGAGCGAAATGTTACGGCAGCATACGGAAACCTGCATTGGCAGGCCCTCTGCGACTGAGGCTGCGGGCTCGGCTCAAAGCCAGGCGTCCACATTCCGATGGGGGCGGTACGCAAAAGTGTTCGCGAGCGTGGATCTTTAGGTGCAGGTTAAGGATCCCCAGGTGTTCGAAATCAATCGGGAGTCCCTCGTAAACATATCGCGGTTTTGGCGCGTATAAAACCGCATAATTTTACAATATTCATCGTAGGACCATGAGCAGCGCTGAGTGCGAGTTAAAATTTCTGGCGCGGTAGTTACTGACTGCTTTGCTGTGCAGCAGGCGTGGCACCGTAGACAGAGCAAAGTTGCAGCGACCGTATACCCAGTGCAATGTCGCCGGCGAAGTCGCAAATGCGTTCACGCCGGTGACGCCCATGATCGCCGAAAAGCTGCCCGTACGGCTCGGCGCGTTGAAGGTGGCCCGCAGCAGCGCGCTGCACAGCAGTTCCCGCAGCGCATGCGCACAAGTGCGCGGCGAGCGAGCGTTATTTTCCTTTCGTTTGGCGATGGCGCAAACTCGGCGCAATCTCTTTCAGAGCGCCCGAACCGTAGACCAGCATGCGGTCGCGGCCAGCCAAGATAGCCTGCGACGCACTCCGGTCTAGCGGCTCCGGCGTGAGATGAGACACGTTCTATACACGCGCTGGCGACGCCAAAGCGCGCCAAATGCCGCCAGTCACGCTTGCTGCGCGGTGACGCTAGGCTCTAGAGCGTCCACTCTTAGCCGCGCCGGACGCATGCCGGCGTTACGCCGGTCTATATCCGCGCCTGTAAACAGGCCGCTTCTTCCATGTGTGTCAGCATTTCTCGACTTCTCCCTCTCGTACTCCTGGCCACGCCGTGCGATTACAGCGCGGTGATAGCCTCCGGTGCCGCTGCATGGGCGCAGGCTTGGAGGGAAATCTCGCCGGAACTGCAGCCAGCTGCAGCTGCGCGCTGCCGCGGCCGTGGAATGCGGTAGAAACAGTAGAAAGGCCACATCGCAACAGCGCCGTTTCGTGCTGACGCGAGAGAAGCCGCGCTGCGTGGATTCCACCGAGTGTTTTCGGAAAACGTCAGCGTGTTTTGGTTCAAGCGTACTGCACCGCCGAGCGTGCTTTGAGACTCGCACCGCGGTTTGCGACTACTCGCAGAAGTACTCACAGTATAAGAGTTGCCCGAATGCATCCTACAGTGCAGTGTTTTGCACCGACGGCGGAAGCTTGTGAAACATCGGCGCCAGCGCCACTTCTGGATAGTGGTAAGCAAACACTCGCTACTTTGTCGTCAGATGTGCTGCTGCGTGTTAGCGTAGGGCCTAATTTCGGGACTGGGGTAGGTTGCTTCGTAGCTTTCCGTGAAGGGACGCCAGCTGCGTAGAAGAGCGGGTACGCTCTGAAACGCTCGGATTGCTCGACTAGCTCTGAAATTAATGCAGTGGGCATGCGTTTGCGGTGCCACTTGGAAAGTTTGCTTTCGTGAATCTTTCCTGGTGGAACAGATGCGTATTTAACCTCCCCAAACATGAAGAATACCGCTCAGGGACATAATTGCTTTTCAAGTTGGTTCTTGCTACCGATGGGCAAGTCGCGAACGTGAAAAACTCACTTTTTATTGAAATACCCTGGTTAGATGCTGGAGGCAGGATCTCCTTGTAACTGGAAATAGCAACCGTTTCCTCGTAATCTTTGTCATAAAAACTCCATTTATTGGTCTAGGCACGGAGATGGAGATCGACAAGCGTACTTGTTTATCTTTTTCGGGTGACCACGTTTCATCAGCTAAAAAATTTTAAGTTATCACTCAGCGCATGACGCACCTGCATGTGGCAGAACATTCGCGATCATTCTCGCCGGTTCTATCTGTTGTCTATGTTGCAGTCGAACGTTTTGTAATCAGAATGTATGTGCGATGTGTGCAGTCGCGCTTATAAGTTTGGAGACCTTGCGAGCACGTGGTGGTGGTGGTGGTGGTGGTGGTGGTGGTGGTGGTGATGATGATGATGATGATGATGATGAGCACGATGTCCGGGTTGGGTGGCCGACCGTGGCGGCTGCATTGCGATGTAGACCGAATGACAAAAAAAAAAAGAAGACCCTCGCAAACCGGCGTCGTTTCTTTTTTTTTTTGGGTGGAGGGTACGTTAATAAAGAATCTCAGGTAGGCGAAAATTAATCCGGAGCCTTCCACTATGACCCCCATGACGCCCCTCATGTAGCCCACTGTGAAGTTTCTGGACGTTAAATCCTTGAAACCGAACGTTGCTGGCACGTTCCCTGTTGCGGGGGTTGTATCCTCGGCAACCTGCGGGTTGGCCCACGGCATTGCCGGTGGTACGTGTGTGTGTGTGTGTGCTCTGTCCATAAGGAGTGAATGATCTTGTACCGAGAGCATGACTGCGATCGCGCCTCTTACCCCCGAGGATACGGATTCGTCGTCGGCCCTGGGCGGTACGAACGGGTGCCGAGGGGGCGTGGCCGGGATCGCTCCGCTTCCGGCCGGGTTGCGAGGGTCCGTGCTGCACAGGGTCCGCACGAAGCCCGCCAGGTCGCTGCGCGCGTTGACCGCGCGGCACGAGGAGCCCACCGCCTCGTAGTGGTCCGCCTGCTCCCGAGCCTGTAGAGAAATCGACCAATCAGAGCGAGCCAAGCGGCCAGCCAGTCGAGCAATCACTCAGCCAATCAACAAGTGAGTCCAGCAATGCGTCGGTCTGGTAAACAAGCAAGAAATAACTAAATTTTTAGAACTGAGGTTGAACAGCGCGAATAAAACAAGGACAGGAGGAAACAAAAACCTCAGATAAGCGCTTTCCTGTGGTATTTGTTTTATTTGTTTCCTGGTGCCCTTGTTTTGTTCGCGCTGTTCAGCCTCAGTTCTAAATATGAACCAACTAGCCCTCATCAAGATCTTACTAACTAAATATTGCTTGCATCCTAAAGCTACGTAAAAAAGTTATAAGGCGAAAGTCCATTTATTTGATTGCTGGCGTTGCTTCAATGCGATGGAAACACAGACATATCCGTCCCAGTTTTTCGCGGAGCAGCCTCACTTTATAGCAGCAGTAATATATTTATGTAACAATTTCGAGAGCTTTTTGATGTGGCTACGTGTTTGTGGAATTGAACGTATAAACTTCAACAGTGCGAAATGCTTGCTGTTTACCTGTTCTCCATCTCAGGTTCCGTTTATCATCATTATTATTGTTATAACTAACATGGCCATGAGCCCGAGTTAAGAACGCACCCACTTTTCTTATAGCACCGTACAATAAATGCGAGCCAAATCTATAATTTTAAGCTGCTCCGCTATACATAAAAATGGCATTTTCTTCCATGGACATATTTGCTAATGACATACCCTTTGGCACCCTTGTTACAAAGTCTTAAAAAATTCGAACTGTGCATGGATGGCAAAGGTAGAACGTTTCGTAAACATTGAGAGCATGATGTTCGAAAAAGTGTTCAAAAAGGTGATGGCGTTAAATTAGTGTTGCTTTCACTTGCTTATACGGCGTCTTATTAACCTTCCGTCGAAAACCGATAAGTAATAGCAATTATACTTTCTAACCTATGTTTCAGTATTGTCGAGAATTATGTCTGCCTACAGATATTGTGAAGCTGTATGTTGCATAGTATAAAAATGTGTTACAGGATTTCATGTAGCTGTAAATGAGGTCGCGTTGGTATGTATGCATTATACAAGTAATACGTTTAGCTAATACCAACGAACATGTCATGTAACACGCATTTGTTATTGTCATTGTTTTTATTTGTCTTCAGTAATCTTTCTGTTTGAAATGTAAGCGAACTGCTTCATACCATTTCTTGGCGCTCTTTGGCCATCCCTGACCCTTTCGTCGAAAATACCGTATATCATCAAATTTAGGCGAATTAAATAACAAAAGTGTGCATGCTAGCCTGCGAGCCCCGATCTATTAGGAACAAAAAAAAAATAGGGCGTCAGGTTATTAAGCTTATTTTTTTATATTTCTGTAGTACGCCTACAGAAACAAAGAAATAAGAAAGGAACAAAATGGACTAGGTTGACACAGGGATATCTAGGTGCCACTTCTTTTTGCTTTCACGTTCAGTCGGTCACTATGAGTCTATTACATACAGAGTCAATCTCAGTCATCCAGCATAATACCAAATATCCTGGATACTCTTGTATGTTTACCGAGAACTGGTAGACACAGGGAGAGAAAACATGAGGAGAAAGGTGTTCACCCAGAACTGGGGCTTCCAAGTAAACACAATATTAGCCTAATGCGTTTAAACATCGAACAACCTAATAAAGCCTGAGAAGTTAACGCACCACTCAAGTGATGGGAGCCAGTGACATTCATGCTGTATGCTGACGTATACCACGAATATACATAACCAGCCGTGCAAATAGTTTACACATGCACTGGCAAACACAATGTGCTACATTTTCTACCCATGGCCGGAGCCTGTAGTTAAAGCTCACTGGTTGCTCATGAACTATTACTAAAGCCTGTAGTCGTCAGTACACATTATTGGCGCTTGCACACACCTGGCGTGCTATGCGGTGCGATGCATCGAACGAAATGCAACTCGGTGGTGTTAGAGCTACTCCATGGCCTCTGAGATTGCCAGCGCACAGTGTTTGTAATCTTTAAAGCTCGGAGGCCACTTGTTAATGTGATGCGTTGCAGGGATCGTCAATAGGTGGCGCCAAGCCTTCACGCTTCGCTTTGAGCGGCGTGCACGAGTTCGGATCGATGAGCAGACGACAGTCTGCTCCTCGGTCATAATATGCTGTTGTTATTGGCTTGACACGAATTTTTTTTTTCAGTATTATTCGCCACATGCCTTATGTCAAAAGAAAGAAATGAAGGAAACAGGAAACTGCGCCTTTGAATTAAGAAAACAGTTTTTTCTTTGAGAACACGGTGAATGGCAGAAATATGCAGATACCGGTGGCGGCTGCTCCTACACGAGTTGAATTTGGTGCAATGAAAACGGCTAAATCTTGAAAGAGGGATGGAGTAATAGTGATTGATTAGGTTAATGTAACATCCTATAGCCGCCTAGAGGCTAAAGGAGACTCCGTGGTTATGGATTCACTTTGACCTGAAACTTCCATTAGAACTTGCCTTAGAACTTCCGTTCACACCACCTCCACCTTTTTTAGAAATGCAGCCTACATAGCCGGGAGTTGAATCCACGACCTCGTGCTAAGCAGAAGAATGTCATAACCAAAAAGAACTTTCAATCATGATTTACGATTTTCGGAAAGCATTTCGTACTGAAGTATAAACAATCAAAAATATTTTTGTTCTCCAGTTTCTGAACTCAAGTTCTTTAGGTCAACAATCTGAATTTTGAAGCCACGGCGAAATGGCTGTCAATATTCCAAGTAGTAGATTTATTAGAAGTGCTACGTTGTGATAACTTGACATCTTAAATCATGGGCCTCTTTGACGTGGTTTCTTAGAAAGCGACATTTGAGCAAAATTTATGCTTCTTCACAATCTATTTTGCTATATTGCTATTTCGAACAGGCAAAGATCGAGGCATAAAGGTATTGCATTTCTCTCTGAAGTACTGCTCCTATACTTTCAAAATGTTCTATTGACGATTTCGGACCGCAAAGCCTGAAGTAGGTCCCAAGACAAAGCTTCGATGTCTCCCTTAATGCTTGAAGAGAATCATGTCTGCGATTTAATGAGGCCGTAAATGGTCGGTACTTTATATCTAATACTAAAGGAGGGCTTAGTTGCTTATTTGGGCTGGTTGGCAGTTATACATGCTTACCAGTCAAATATATCTTATTGAGAACACCTGGCTTGCTTGATCGTTTGATATTTGTCGGTTGGTGTTGTGCTGTACCCCGAACCTTATTGTAATTTTTGGTAACAAACATGAGATTTTTGATGATGTTTACGTAAGCCTCCTGTACTCCTTGATTACGTAATGCCTCTATGACTGCTGGTATCTCTACTGAAACAAATGCCATTTCATAATCTATGAAAGTAATACAGAGAGGCTGATTGGTTCAATTGGTTGACTGAAGTTAAGTGTGGCCCTTATTCTGTTGGAAATTATCTTGGTGAATATGTTATACAATGCTGGAAGTAAATTAATGGGCCTATAATATTTCAATTGTTTAACGTCTTTTTTGTAGATTAGTATAATGTTTGCATTCTTCCAATTCTCTGCGACACTTGAAGTCGTGAGGCATTTCCTATAAAGGGCCGCAAGCTTTTCAAGCATACTGGCCGCAAAACAAAGCATCTAATGCCACTTTTTGAGCAACCAGTTTTCTCGGCACTTACGGTGAGCAAAGCCCACTGAACTTTATACCGGCCTTTTTTTTTTCTTTAGTGTGAAGTGCTATATATAGAACACTTACAAAAAGGTCACGCAAGACCATTTTCAATTTTTAGGATCACCTTAAAATCAATTTTTCGTTTACATATCCGGCAAAATATGGCGGCAGCCTCAAACTAGACCTAATAATGTCGGTAATACTGAAAAATAATGAGGATATATCAGTAGTTAAATAAGCTTAAATTAAGACTACTTTTCTTGGTTTTTCTGAGCAGCGTGAAGTGATAAGCTAGCTTTGGAGTTTGAAAATTACAACTCTGTATAATCATTGTAGTAAGGGTTCACATCAAGGTGACTCACGAGACCACACAATAATTTGGGGCCCTGGGTCCTCTGGGCGGGAAGGTCACATCAGTCGCAACAAAGCACGAAGCTTCACTCTTTTCACGTTCTAACATCAAGGTGGCTCACGTGACCACATAATAATTTGGGGGCCCTGGGTCCTCTGGGCAGGAAGGGCACATGACTCGCAACAAAGCACGAATCTTCACCCTCTTCACGCTCTAACATCAAGGTGGCTCACGTGACCACATAATAATTTGGGGGCCCTGGGTCCTCTGGGCAGGAAGGGCACATGACTCGCAACAAAGCACGAATCTTCACCCTCTTCACGTTCTAACATCAAGGTGGCTCACGTGACCACATAATAATTTCGGGGCCCTGGGTCCTCTGGGCAGGAAGGGCACATGACTCGCAACAAAGTACGAATCTTCACCCTCTTCACGTTCTAACATCAAGGTGGCTCCCGTGACCACATAATAATTTGGGGGCCCTGGGTCCTCTGGGCAGGAAGGGCACATGACTCGCAACAAAGCACGAATCTTCACCCTCTTCACGTTCTAACATCAAGGTGGCTCACGTGACCACATAATAATTTCGGGGCCCTGGGTCCTCTGTGCAGGAAGGGCACATGACTCGCAACAAAGTACGAATCTTCACCCTCTTCACGTTCTAACATCAAGGTGGCTCCCGTGACCACATAATAATTTGGGGGCCCTGGGTCCTCTGGGCAGGAAGGGCACATGACTCGCAACAAAGCACGAATCTTCACCCTCTTCACGTTCTAACATCAAGGTGGCTCACGTGACCACATAATAATTTGGGGGCCCTGGGTCCTCTGGGCAGGAAGGGCACATGACTCGCAACAAAGCACGAATCTTCACCCTCTTCACGTTCTAACATCAAGGTGGCTCACGTGACCACATAATAATTTCGGGGCCCTGGGTCCTCTGTGCAGGAAGGGCACATGACTCGCAACAAAGTACGAATCTTCACCCTCTTCACGTTCTAACATCAAGGTGGCTCCCGTGACCACATAATAATTTGGGGGCCCTGGGTCCTCTGGGCAGGAAGGGCACATGACTCGCAACAAAGCACGAATCTTCACCCTCTTCACGTTCTAACATCAAGGTGGCTCCCGTGACCACATAATAATTTGGGGGCCCTGGGTCCTCTGGGCAGGAAGGGCACATGACTCGCAACAAAGCACGAATCTTCACCCTCTTCACGCTCTAACATCAAGGTGGCTCACGTGACCACATAATAATTTGGGGGCCCTGGGTCCTCTGGGCAGGAAGGGCACATGACTCGCAACAAAGCACGAATCTTCACCCTCTTCACGTTCTAACATCAAGGTGGCTCCCGTGACCACATAATAATTTGGGGGCCCTGGGTCCTCTGGGCAGGAAGGGCACATGACTCGCAACAAAGCACGAATTTTCACCCTCTTCACGTTCTAACATCAAGGTGGCTCACGTGACCACATAATAATTTGGGGGCCCTGGGTCCTCTGTGCAGGAAGGGCACATGACTCGCAACAAAGTACGAATCTTCACCCTCTTCACGTTCTAACATCAAGGTGGCTCCCGTGACCACATAATAATTTGGGGGCCCTGGGTCCTCTGGGCAGGAAGGGCACATGACTCGCAACAAAGCACGAATCTTCACCCTCTTCACGTTCTAACATCAAGGTGGCTCCCGTGACCACATAATAATTTGGGGGCCCTGGGTCCTCTGGGCAGGAAGGGCACATGACTCGCAACAAAGCACGTATCTTCACCCTCTTCACGTTCTAACATCAAGGTGGCTCACGTGACCACATAATAATTTCGGGGCCCTGGGTCCTCTGGGCAGGAAGGGCACATGACTCGCAACAAAGTACGAAACTTCACCCTCTTCACGTTCTAACATCAAGGTGGCTCCCGTGACCACATAATAATTTGGGGGCCCTGGGTCCTCTGGGCAGGAAGGGCACATGACTCTCAACAAAGCACGAATCTTCACCCTCTTCACGTTCTAACATCAAGGTGGCTCACGTGACCACATAATAATTTGGGGGCCCTGGGTCCTCTGGGCGGGAAGGCCACATCAGTCGCAACAAAGCACGAAGCTTCACCCTCTTCACGTTCTAACATCAAGGTGGCTCACGTGACCACATAATAATTTGGGGGCCCTGGGTCCTCTGGGCGGGAAGGCCACATCAGTCGCAACAAAGCACGAAGCTTCACTCTTTTCACGTTCTAACACAAGGTGGCTCATGTGACCACATAATAATTTGGGGGCCCTGGGTCCTCTGGGCAGGAAGGGCACATCACCCGCAACGAAGCGCGGAGTTTCACCCTCTTCAAATTCTGGAGGCGCAGGTATCACACAACTGGCGCGCACCTGTCGCGAAGGCGCGCGATCATTGATGCAGTAATTGGACACCGGGTGCCCACTCGCCGCAGGGCATAGCCACAATGCATCATCACCAGCTTCTGCCCATCGCGAGTACTACAAGTACACCTCGACCGAAGAAGGTGAGCGCTGCTTTCTGCGTCATGTGCCAGAACAGCCAGGGATAGGCAGCACTAACCTCATCTAGCAGAAGAGAAGCAAGAACGTTTATCTCGCAAACGCGCACATAAGGAGCCATTATATAATGCTTCGCACCACGATAATTCCCCAAAGAAAGCTTCGGCGGGAATTCTTTTTTTCAGTGAGTTTCTATCTTGGTGCTTACTTGCGTTGCACCAGTCATTTAACGACCAGTCATTTAATAGCCAAACAATTTATCAATAGTTTAACAACCGGTCATTTAATAGTCAATTCCAGAATAGAATACATTAGATTCGTATTAATTTCAAATATTCGCAAACTTCTAGTTAGGTATATATGGCAAGCAGACGATGCGCTTTCTCGCAGTTTACCGGAAGCAGACGGGCGAAACCTAAAGAATCGGACAACAAGCTCGTTTCGAACCCTTCTCCGGTGTTTCGTACTGCTCAGCCTCATTGTCGTCCGATAAAGCTGTAGCGTCGGCGCAAGCTCCCCAATCTGGACTTTCCCGAGTGCGGCGTAAAAAGCTGCGCGCGCTCCTTTCGATTCGCGCTCCCGGAACCTCCTTCCCGACGAAAAAAACAAAACGAACTCGCCATTAAACGAAGGCGCCGATCGAACGTTTCCGTCGTCAGCGTCTTCAAGCGCTCTGCGTTGTTTACAACGTCCGCAAACGGCCCCTTCTCCGAATCGAACTCGGGCGGCAAATGGACGGGGCCTCCGCGGTAATGCGTATAGCCGGTCCCGAAATGCGAAGTACTGAGTGCCTCCTGCCGGTGGACCTTCTGTCTTCTTTCCGAATAGCGCGCTACACGCGAAGCTACTTTCGACCAGCAAATTGTAACCTATAGCTTGGATGTGGAAGATTGAAACCCCTACACTCTTCTCCCACCCAACCTCCCCCTCATTTCTTCTTTTTTTTTTCAGCGGCACCCTGGACCACGTTTTGGCTGCTAGCAGGCGTCAAAGAAGTGGCAAGTTACTCCGTTTGTTTTTCTTTGTTTTTCTTTTCTTCACACTTCACTGACGTTGGCTATAGAGAGCTTGAGGCAGTTCACGTAGGATTGAAGACTTGTCACACTGTCGCGAAGGCGAAGCTAGGATGGCGCCTGCGCGATGGCGTCAAACCCGTTGGTAGATTCGAAGACATTCCTTTTTGTTTAAACGTGGAGATCTGTCGTAAACGCTATGGCGAGAGAAAGAGAAAAGAGTTTTTATCCTTCGCGTATCTTTTTGTGGCGCTGTTGATCGGTGTCTCCTGCTGATGAAGGTCCTGTGCCTGAGCGTCATGCATATTTTCATCCTGTCACGAGTACATTGTTTAGCTTTCTTGCGGGTGGTTCTTTTTACCCGATTATCATTATTATCCCGTTATCACTCTGCGCAAGACGCATATGCTTTGAAAATTTCTTAAATGCTGTCGCTCATTTCATACTGAGCGCCTTGCTTAACAGATTGCGCGCGTGGCGTGAATAGTGTTGTGCTCTTTCGAATTAACGCAAGCGCTAACAATTACTCTGTAATGGACAATGATACACGTATAAATAGCGGACAGACTTGACGAAGGAATTCATATGCGACGAGAGACAAATGTAATCACCATTATCGTTGTTATCATGAGGTTCGCTTGCTTTTCTGGCCGCAAGCTTGTGCAATGAAGTTAGATTCGTAACTTCCGTTCCTGTCAGTATTTGTCATTCTTCAATGTCACTACGTGCAGCTTAACTTTATTATCTCCCGAGTAGGTTCGTGATAGCTTTAGATGAACGCTAACTTTCCCTCTGCTGAATTTTTTCGCCTCCTTTAAAATTTTTCGCTACACTTATCCGGTTTGGTACATCTAATTGTCGACGCAAGTCTCAGGTCGAACTAGTGTTGCTGTGCGCTTGTTGGAAGTGATGACTGTATTCTCAGGCTTGAATTTTGACATTCCTTAGGGACATTCTTGAATTTGGTAGACATTTGAGCCCAATGGCTCTTGATGAAAGAAAATTTTGCCACAATTTAATCTACATAAGCTGTCTTTGTTTTCTTATGCAAAAAAAAAGAAACTTTTGTGTGCACGTCCAGTGTGCGTTAAAGAACTCCAGGTGGTCGAGATTAACTTGGAGTCCTCCATTACTGCATGCCTCACAATCTGATCGTGATTCCGGCTAGTAAAACCGCGGAATTAATTTTTTTAGGTAATATGGAACCGAAAAACGAGAGAAAAACGCAGCAAATCGCGCACGCAACAAATTGGAGCAATAACTGCAACGTGCCGCCTGGAACTAACTCAAAGAAAGCATCGGTTTCTATAAAGGAGCCCGCACCGACAGCCATCTTTAGAGATGCCCCGGAAGAAAACGGACGTTGTCGACGAACGGAAGTTGTGTAAAAGACTGAGCAAGCGAGAGGTCGCTCTGCATCGAGGTATTGCAGTTTCATGTGAAACGGCTTGAAGACGAACGCGGTGCGTTTACGTGCAAATAAAACATTTTTTTACAATTCAGCATGGTTTCGTTTACAGCATCAACACGAAAGCTTCAGATAGTTTCGTACCTATCGTTACGTCAGAATCCCGATCGCATTGAAAGCGCCGCATCCTTCATTCCTCGAAGCGCTCGAATCGTTTGATTCTGCTTTCACTCTCGCAAACCAGTGAGTACCCCGAGGCGTTTCTTCAATTAGAGGGTCTGCCCTGTAGTACCTTCGGACCTGTCCTTGCTGGCAACTTTACTTCTAATAAATAAATAAATGGACCTTAATATGTCTCCTATGCGCGAGTTAACTTGATCTGGAGCGACATCGACTTCCGGGATATCGGGGGGGGGGGAGGCAGTGGGAGTGGGGGAGCGAGGCGACCATATCGAATCGTCTCCGCGTCGGCTGCCGTCGCCTAGCTTTTACCGCGATTTGATCGAGCCAAAACACGTACGCACACCGACAGCGCGGACCCTCCAAATGGACCTGCTGACCTTAATGCGCGTGCTCTTGGCTGACGGCGTGGCCTCGGCGAGCCAAGATATGCCTCGCAATAGGTCCCAAGCGCACAGCACACACACAAGTGGACGCGCGCACTCGAAGCCCCCTCTCGACTGCGCAAGGCCATCGGGACCGACCAAGTGCGTGCGTGAAGGGGCGGAAAAGGATAAGGGGTGTGTCGCGTGGGAGAAATGACCACTCGGCAGATTGAGTGGTGTCGCGGGATCTGTTGACCCCCGCGTTCGCGATATCTTCATCGCCCCGCGGTGGCCACGGACAGGGGGCGCTAATGCACATCCCGTAGTGGCGCCATGTGCGACCGGAGATGGGACGATGCGAAACGGGTTCTAGGTAGCGAGGCTTAGTGAATCCGCGTATACGCGCTGAATGAAGTGGCGCTGCCCTTCTGAGGAGACGCACTTCCATTAGGCTGGATCGATGGAACACTCGTGTTCACGTGCTGTATTCCCTGTTTCTCGAGAGTGACGTCTGAAAGCGTTTCGCCAAACTTGAATGCGCGCAGTGCTCGGCGCTAATAGTTAGGTCAAGCCTGCTGGGCGAACACATCCTGTACTGCTGGTGCTATATTCGGCTGCATTTAGGCATGAAAATAGCCCGGGTGCCAGCTTAGATGTCCTTATACTGGCGGAAGCAGCCTACGACGACAGTTCCACTTGTTGTTGAAAGAGGACGTCCTGTTGTGACGTTCTACGTGCGTGCGGTGGCGCACGTCAAGAGCGGTCAGTGTTTTAGCCATCACGCGCGCGACATTAAACAGAGTGCGAGTGTTCAGAGAACCATGTTTATTCAGTGCTCTTCGGTCGGTTAATTGGAGTAACGCTTTATGGCACGGATGGCACGTTGGCCGCCTGTTTGGGCACGCGGTGGTTGGGTGGCGTCGGTTATTTTATTTTTCCCTTCGCCCCCAAGAAAGATGGAGTGACTCAAGCTTTAGAACTGCAGCAACATTGGTATTTCACGGGCGTTGTATTACGCACACAGCCGAACCGATTGCAGTGCGAAACACATCTAAACATTCGTAAACATTCGAGACATGTAAACTAATCGAACACGCGACATTGCGAGCGCGCGATAAGAAATCAATACCTCCGTCAAATTTGATTTCTCTTAAACCCCCAAAATTGATATCGCCATGCGCTTTTCAATCAATCAATCAATCAATCAATCAATCAATCAATCAATCAATCAATCAATCAATCAATCAATCAATCAATCAATCAATCAATCAATAATTTAGTTGATTAATTATCCATTGAGTAAGCAGATAATTATTTTAGTTATTCAATGGCTAAGCAGGTTTCTAACTCATCGTATATTCATTGCATAAGCAGCTAAATAATTATTTGCTGACTGAGTAATTTAATTCACTAATTATTCATTGACTAAGCAGTTCTCTAATTCATTGCTAAATTAAGCAATCATGTCACGAAATTATTCACTTCGATAAATTAATCATTCTATCAATCGATCAACCGATCAATCTAATGGGTGGCGCATCCCCCATTGAATGAAGTTCAACGCACCTTGGCCGCCAGGACGTCGGAGGCCGCCAGCATGGACTGCGCGACGATGGTGCTGATGTCGCAGTACACGTCCTGCAGCTCGTCCAGCAGGCGGGGCAGCGTGGAGCCGTAGTACTCGTCCAGCATTCCGTTGGTGGCGGCCAGTTGCTGGACGTACGCGTTGTGGCAGTCGTAGTAGGCGGCCAGCGCCGCCTGCTCCTCGGACGCGGTCAGCGGCGACGGCTGGTCCAGCGGCGCGGCCGTGAGGTCGGGACCGCCTCGGCGGCACACGGTCCGGTACGCCTCGGCGTACTCGCCCTGGCACTGGTCGGGACAGCAGTAGGGAGAGAATTCGTAGGAGTACGTGGCCAAGAAATGATTGCCCCTGCTGTATTATTGCGCTGTGATATAGAGCGACGATTGTCATCCACGCGAAAATGGCCCGAAGCTGCAAATGAGACACTATGCGGGTTTCTCCGAAGGAAAGACTCAGTGCTGAATAAATGGTCCTGGTATGGAGATTGAACCCGAAACCAATGCCTTTCCTCGGCGGCCGCTCCGTCATCTGAGCTAACTGGTAGGCTAGGAGATCGCCGAGTTAATCCAAATCCACAGATCTAAGTACAGGGACGCCGCATATGACATATCAGTTGTGTGGCACTGTGCGAGGTAGATGAGCGCCACCGATCTCGTCTCTACACAGTCGTACAGAAAAGAATGCATGGCTCTTTACCAATATAAAGTCGAGAGAGAAGTACTGTAGTGATCGAAATATCGCGAGCTCGGGTCTGATGAGCATGTGTCTCGCCCTGTACTCGGCGCTTGTGTAGTGGTGAAGGCGGATGACACGAACAGAGTTAGGTGACAGACGGTCAGGTGATGAAGAATAAAATATTGATTATGATAATGAAGCAAATATATGATGTGAAATTCTGCGCAAATTAAGCGCGCGTGCTGCTCGGTAGCTCTTCGCAGAAAGTATTTCAGCAGTAACGAAAAAAAAATAAGCACTGGTTTGTCGGGACAGAAACGTTCTGTTCTCAATGTTCCTATGTTTTAAAGACAATGTCTTTTTTTTACCGAGTCACCGCCACTTTTCTGCATCGGGTATGTTCCTATATATATTTGAACAAGTAAGTTGTGCGATTTTCGGATTCGAACAAAGGACTTATAGAAGCACAGAAGCCCCATACTGTAATCATAACGCCATGGACGCTTTTCCCTCACTACGGCGTGCCTCGCAATAAGATTGTATTTTTCGCATGTGTTATCCTAGAGGTGATTTAAAATTAACTCGTAATTATACGTTAAAGTAGGGGTCAATGCTGAAGATAGTGCACTAATAAAAAAAGTATCAACCAAGTACGTATGCTAAAGAAGAAAAGGTCGACGTACATGGTGGTTCAAACGATTCGATGAATTGTTGATTATATTTTTTATTTTACAGGTTCATAATTGCCTAATTTCTTATCTTGTTAGTATCGTATTTCACATGCAATTAAGTCATCATTCCTTGTCTTTACCATCGACATTTGGTTGACCCTTTCTTTTTTTGAGCAAGAGATCAGTAGGCCAACCCCCGGGAAAAGGCAGCCTCTGGTACAGTGTGGTTTATTTCCGTCTATATTGGTACTAATTATGCACGTACAATTAACTTTACTTACTTTGAGACTAATCGCCACTTTTGTGAGCACCGTCTATACCGCCTTCCAGGGAAAATTGCCTCACGCGAACCCCAAACAAACTCGTTCAATTTCCCCAAAGTGTACCGCACGACGGTTTTGCCTCAGCATGTCCATATCTACGGCGGTGCACCCTTTACAGGGGTATAGTGCAATGACAGTTTTAGACTACATTGCCACTAATTACTCCCGCACAGTTAATTTCACCTAATTTTGTATCTAATTATAGCATTCAGTCTCGTTGAGAGCTACCCTTTTGCCTATATTTTTACGCCTATCGCAACTCACGCCGACGCTCTGAAGGCGCTGAAGTGCTGTTCTTTTTCAGAAATGGTTACAAGATAGCCAGATACCCAAACACGTGTTAAGTCAACTAAGAAGACCTTGTCTTCAAAAATGAAGCAATCCGACGTTCCTTCTACTCCCATCATGCGTCGGATGATGCGATAAATCTCCATGCGCAGTTACTCGGCTCCATTCTACCCCCAGCTCGCTAAGGAAGACAGCCTTTGATCAACTTCGACTGGAAGATGAATGGCCATCCAAATTTTTAGATTGTGCGTTTTGCACTCAGTGTCTCATAATGTGGCATATAAAACAAAATTCTACCAAAAACACAGAAAAAATGTACTTAGGAAAACACTCAGAACATAAACTTTGAGCTTGACTCAGAGTGCCTGCGACGTGTATCACAAAACGAATGTCTATGGCAGGTTTTTAAGATATCTATTCATGGGGTAACCTGTGATCTGTAGGCGGTTTTACAGCGAAGCTGTTAAGGGATAGTTCCCCCAGGATCGTGTCCGTGTATCGACACAAAACTCGAACCTTCTCCGGCTTCCGCGTCAGACGCCACCTGCGTTCGTGCCGTAGAGTACGCGCCACGATTGACGCGGCCTTGCTAAAATAAAACTTCGTTACGTGGGCCAATCCAGAAGATAGTGCAATGCCGGGCCGACCCGCGGCGGAGGTGCAGCTCGCCATTAAGGGGCCCACATGCACAGTTTCGCTTGTCATCCTTCTTTACAGAGTGGAAGGGCACTGAATATTTTAATTATATTTTGCACATTGTTTAGGAATTCTGGCTCGTTCTGTGATTTTAAGAACGTTGCATTAAGCTTTATGAAAACAAGTCAATGACCATTTAATGGTGAACGCATTCACCGGTGCATGCAGTGAATGCGTCTCAGTGGCGTAGTTATATTATAGCAACTTCTTGTTTGCATGCATTTTGTTGCACTGATGAGCCGCTCCATATTTCAACAGCTTTACAATATTTTCGCCAGCAGAATCTATTAATGCGTTGGCATTTTGTCGCACCTCTTCGAGGTCCTGGATCGAAGATTTAACCCAAGTTTACCACATTGCAATGTGTTGCTCACGAGCCCACTCGACACACGTCCTGCCTCTTCGAGGAGAAGGAGGTGTGTCCCCTCTCTACCTATACCACGGTCACCACCTTGTCAGGCTTCACACAGACTTTTTTTACACTTCGACGCTTCTAACACTCACACATTAGTAAATTCTGGTGGCGAAAACGTAGAGCTCTTGAAAGATGGAGTGGGGCAGGATTGCGACAAAATGCGTGTGAACAAGGAGTTGCTGTGATATACCTGTATCACTCTCTTCTAAGAGGGGTGCGTGTCTCCTGTAAGTTTATTGAGACAAGTTCCCAAGTCAGTCAAAATAGACAGCAGAGGAGTTGCTGATAGAGTCACTGATCTGGGAACAAGGTTGCCCATCTCTGCTATTTGAAGTTTGCTGCTGCTTCTGCACTGCGTCTAAAGATAAATCA
This sequence comes from Dermacentor variabilis, assembly GCF_050947875.1. Taxonomy (NCBI): domain Eukaryota; kingdom Metazoa; phylum Arthropoda; class Arachnida; order Ixodida; family Ixodidae; genus Dermacentor; species Dermacentor variabilis. The sequence continues at coordinate 41,087,098 of NC_134577.1, forward strand.
TTAAAAAAGCGTGTATGCATCGAGCGGAAGGTGTGTGCTCAGGACAAGCTTATACGCGTGTCGCACCCCCCCCTCACCGCCCCACACACACACTTTGCTATTTTTATTTTGTCGTGTGCATGGTGTTTTTACGAGTTCTAATGCTCACAGGTTGGAAGGCATGGTTGACAGAAGTGTTAGCGCTTATGGAAGTAAAACGCGCTTGACGGGGGTAGAAAAATCTAAATGAGTAACGAAGGTATGAAATTTCCTAGTTTTGGACGGGTTCGGCTGACGCAGGAGAGGTTGTTTGGAGATTTCTCGGCGTAGTCGTAGTCATGCATTACACACGCTGACTATGATTATGATGAAGACAAGCATTATACCGACATTAACGTATGGGGGCAGAGACATGGACGTTAACAACAAAATGGAAAAGCTTACAAATAAGATAACGATCGTTCAAGGTGCGATGAACATCAAATATATAGGCAAGTTTCGTAGTGGTGTAAGCATTGCCCTATGAGGATAAGCAATTATAAGTTTGTCTTCATGCACAGTACAAATAATAAATGTTCTCTTAATAATACGTATCCCCTTAACTGTCCTTTCGACTGAGGTTGATGAATAAAAATATTTAGGCGTTACAATTACGAATCGCTTAACACGGTCAAGCTATATTAATTAAACCCAATCATGTGCCCCTAAAAAATTGTTTCTTGTAGCGATAGCTGAGAGATCGCTCTGGGACCTTTTAGTCCTGCAGTTGAAATAAATTAGACTAACGGTGATGACGAAAGAACTTGCTGCTAGACTTAAAAGGACTTGCTGAGGCGCCTAGTTGGCTGACATTTGACACAGTAGGTGAGCGCACACACACACAGAACAAGAAAGAAGATAAATGGACACAGGACAATAGCTGTTCTCGGTCTGTTTCTCTTCTGTCATGCTGTGTACGTGCTTTTGCGTTCACTTAGTGTGGGAACTTGCTTCAAGGCGTCTTAGAACCACTCGCTCATAGAAATGTGTGTGAGGAGCGGGAGAATGGGGGTGCGTGTTGCTCTATGTTACCTTATTGAGCAGTTCCTCGGCCTTGACGAGGATAGTCTCGAAGCTCTCCCGGTGCTGGAAGACCTTCCGCGACTGTGCCTTGCGGTGGAAGGTCTTCTCCAGCAGCATCACGCCCATGTGCTGGGACAAGCAGCGGGAGATGTCGCCGTGAACCTGCGCGAAAGAGCAGTTTATAACCTCCTCCTGTGATCGTCGTCAACTTCGTTTGATTTAGTTGACTGTGTTTTCGGTATCGGGACCGACCTGGGCTTTGTAAGACAACATCTTCGTACTTGTGCAAGTTACACCGTGCTTGTTGACGTTTCCGTTCAAATCTTAAGGTGCGCCTTAAAAACGAAACTCGGTGAAGTAAGTCTTGAGACGCCCTTTATGCTGCTGGACGTCCTTGTTGAATGGCAGCGCGCAACGACTTACATAAGAAAGCTACAAAGCTGGAGTTCACGTGGTAGTGCGATTTGCGTGTGTGCTTTCTATTTCTACGGCTGCCATTCTTCGTGATATATACATTTAGAGAAGCGTGCGAAGGCCGAATATGCCGACCTTTACACTGAACAAACGTTTCTTTTCTCTATCCTGGCCGTCCGGCGTGCCCGCGACCGGGCCGGTGGGCTAGACCTGCCGGTCCCGACGTGGGACTAGCCGGGTGCGCGACGAGTTCGCGTCCTCGCCGGACCTACAATAAAGTTTATTCACTCACTCACTCACTCACTTTCTTTTCTCTGACCCTCGTTCCGCCATACTTGTGCGAGCGCATCACGTTTTCTCTGCCTTCCCCCAGTGTACTGCAGCAATACAGCTGTAACCTAGTTAACCTCTCGGCCTTTCTCTCTCTTGAGCCGTTAAAACAACGCTGAAAAGACATCAAAGAAGAGACTGCTGCACATTAGCCTATGAAGCTCTCGCTGTTGACCTCTTAATATCGTTGCACATAGGTTTCACTAAGTGGAACATATTAGCGATCATGTTCCACTTACAAAGTGAGAAATATGCGGAAGGAATGTCCTTTGGCGTCGACGCTTCCTTCGGTCGAGCTTCTTGCCACTTACTGAATTCCACTCGTAATATCGTCTCGCACAAGTTTCACGTGCTGGAGCGTCTTAATCTCGTTCCACATAGTGGTGAAACTAAGTGGAACAATTCTGCACGAATGTTCGCTTACTCATTGAAGCTTATTTGGAACTAAATTAAGAGTGATTGCGTGTGGGCTAGAAGTTTTCTCAGACAAGGGACAGTTTTCCTTTCTCGTTGCATACCTGAGAGTCGACTTCAACTTCCTGAAGAAGCACCTCCCAACAGTTGAAGAGACTGCTATGGTACGGAGGCCTGCGAGAAAGGAAACACAAGCGTAAGCAAGGTTGGGCTCACTTGAATGGAAGGGTGGGAAAGTTGATACGCCTTCATGTCGCAACCACATGGCGACGTAGATAAAAAAAAACGAGACAAATGAGTTATAGGAAGATGGAAAATTGAAGCGTTCAACAGCGGACTCGACATAGAAGCAACTGTTTCGACAAGGGGACTTGTCAAGTCCACATCTTTCTGTCGCACCAATTGTCTAGGCGAAGTGCTTCGCTCCTTTCCCGCTGTTTTTAGGCCGCCCAGTGTTGTGTATTGGGGCTCATTTCGAGTGAACCGTTCAACCACGGCATACTCGTTTGTTCACCTTGTCGCACCCGACGGAGGATTAAGCTCAAGAAAAATCGCACATTCGGCAGTAAGGCAGCAGGCCTCCTTGTCATGGCGCGTCGAAGTCATGGATACTGCACGGCATAAAGGCAAAACCTGGCGAACGTTGAAATTGGTTCTGCTGTATGTAAGCCCCCCACCCCCCTCTCCTCCCCCACCCCGTCAACGTCAGCGTCGGATATTACATTTAGTTTTCTTTTATCGCAAACTAGTGGTGCGTCACTGCTCGATACAGCAGTTGTCAGCTGTTGTTCCAGGCGTTGATTTTTGCTGCAGCTTTCGCTCACTGCTTTTGATTCTGGATGGCTCCCTTATATACAGTGACCTTTATCGTGCAGAGGAGTGCGCCAGCGTTGTTCATTTCGGCATGTCTGTGTGCGTGTTTCTTTTCCACGCGTCCACGCGTCTGCCGGTTACCTGATAGTGTACGTCTGCTGCTGTTTACAGTGGCAGCCTACACTGACAGTTTAATGCCTGCATAGTGCGGCGTAACCTCTCCTGCACTCTGGCGTGTTTGGCGTCACCTTAAGGGTTAAAGGAACTGAGCAAAGTGAAGTAGTTGCTTCGCCATACACCTAGCTTCCTGACACGCTAAGCAAAAGATAGACAAAGAACAGTAAAATAACAATGAAAGAAGGAACGAAACACTTCGCTCTTCCTCGGACAACTTGCGTCTCCTGCGAGAGGTACATCGGAGGAAACCCTGTGTTCTTCAAGTGGCGAGTCGAGAGCTGGAAAGCTTCGCGTAAGGCTGTACGAAGCCAAGCCTAGCTCGGGACATATAACCACACGGCCCTCACTAAACCGGTGCCTAGGAAAAGCTGGCACGCGCGAATTGGGTTAGCGTCGAAGGCGAGCACAAAAAGAGAAGTGGCGTCATCGAGCTGCAACCCACTAATTCTGTACAGTGGGGCGAGAAGGCCGCAACTGTGTATTGCCGCAAGCTGGGACTCTAGAATTGTATAGAAAATTCTTTGTGACAGTTCTCTTTTATTGGAATTTCAAGGGGCAATATTGGTCTATCTATTCGAGATGTGCTTAACTTAGGTGAATCATATTTACGACTTGGTTAAATAACGAAGAGCTGCTGTTTCAGCTGTGGTGGCTCAGTTGGCGTGGTGTCTGATCTCCTGAGCATGAGGTTGTAGGTTCGATTCCTAGACCCTACGTATTCGTTAAGACGGGAGGGAAACTCGAAAACTTCCATCCGCTGAGATGTGCAGGTGCGCGTTAAAGAACCACAGATAGCCAAAAGTAATTCGGAGTGGTCCATTACGGCATCTGCGAAAGTTCCGCACTAATGTAAATTTTAGCATTTTTTCGTGCTCTCAATCGCAAAAATTTTTTCCCCAACTTCTTGGTCTTCAAAGACTAGTGTTTTCTGAATACATAAAATCTCTTATATCCCGCGAGTTGTACAGGGACATTAAAGCTCTTGATTTAGTTTTTCTTACACTGACTGCGAAATTTTTTACGCGAATGTTAGATGTTTTTACGGCGTCGGAAGCACTGCTTTTTGTCCTGTGCTTGCCGACGGGTGGTTACTGCTGCATTCACCCATTCTGGTTGTTTCACTATAGCGAGAAAGGTGTATGGCTTCGTTCGGTTTACGACAGGGTAGCTCCCGAAGTTTTGTAGCACCCTGAATAAGGCGCAAGAAACAACGTGACAGATGGATGCTGCCGAGTGGCAGCATGGTTAGACCGGAGAAGTTTTGGCAACACATTTCGACGTCGTTTTCATCAGCTTTGAGTACTGCATCCGACCTTTCCCTCTTCTGTGTCACTCAGACACATTTGCAGATTAACCAAGATTTCAGAAAGCAATGTACAAAGCTCACAACTGTTTATAATCGACACACTCAACCTAGCGTATTTAGCGTACCGACGTATACCGGGAAAATTGGGTGACGCAGACTTAAGGAGCAGCGATAGTAGCGACATGTTGCGATACCTTGTTTAAACCCAATTGCGACAACCGACTGTTTCTTTCGCTTTCCTGCTGGTGTAAACGTGTCGACACACGCAAAAATCCTAAAGGTATTTTTGTAAGTTGTTGTTTTCTAAGGGAAGGATCGCGAGGCAAATTGACGTGTGTAGCGTGTTATGGCTGATTACTGCGTCGATCACTGTTTTCGGATATCTGCAATCGCATGCGTCTTAGATAGACAATATGCAACAGGGCTACAACTGAAGAACGGACGACAATATTTCATTTCACAGTTATCTTTCGCAGTTATGCAATCCGTAGAAGTACACCGTGCCGCTCTAATTTAAGTCGAGGGATCAAAAATTTGCAATCGCTTGTCGACTGCATGTAGCCTATCCTTCATGAATAGAAGCCTAAAGCGTGAAATTCGTTAGCGATGCTGGGAGTGACGCAGTATTTCGTGTCTTAGGACTATTGATCGATTGATTAATTGAGTGAGTTCAATGACCCAGAGCAACACGCAGACTACGGCAGACGCCCGTAATGAAGAGTTTCAGATAAATTTTGACCCCGCTGAGGTTGTTTAACGTGCTTGGTTGGCGAGTTCTCTTGAATTTAACCCATTTCGGAATGAGGTCACTGCGATCGGGATTCGAACCCTTGACTCCGTGTTCAGCAGAAGATCGTAGTCACTGAGTCCCTGTGGCGGTGTTATAGGGCCCACGGAGCTTCGCGCATACAACAGTATTCACTGCGCTGCACAAAACTATAGGGGGCTCTGCCCATGAGCACACATTCCACGCTCCCTCTGGAATGCCGCCTCTTGGGAGGAGGACATCAAACAAAGGAGCGGGGCAAGAAAAAGCGTAGAAATGCGCTGACTACGAAACAATAAAAAAGCTTTCTTTTACTGTTGTGATGTGTGGAACAAGATTACAAGAAACAGTGAAGGTGCAATAGAGTTGGAAACGCCCGGCCATGTTCGTGCGGGTGCTGCCCGCGCAACACCGGAAGACCGGCTCGCGACGGATGGCTACAAATTGTCGTTGCTGATTCACCGGGTGACCTTTTGGGCCTGCCTCGCTTCTCTCTCTCTCTCGTTTTGCACACACTCATGCATGCGCACTTCCTTCGTCGTAAGCTCTCTCGTCGTGTTCGTCGTAAACGTAGCATTTCTGTCCGTTGCAGAGAGGAACTTTCAGGTCGCCCCATATCCGCCCCTTCTTTCGGCGCTGCGCAAGTGTCCGCAGTGTTTCGCTTCCCGCGTTTCGTTGTCTTCGGGAACATTGACGGATTGACGCAAGTGTCGGCGCTCTTGCGTTTGCTCGTGACGTGCTGTTTTTCTTCGAATAAGGCGGGATTTCACAATAGACGGTTTTATTTTATCGCGAGTGAGCTTGCTGGTGACCGTTCGTTGCGCACGGATACCATGAGAGCCACGTAGGCATTTTGAATAATAATAATAATAATAATAATAATAATAATAATAATAATAATAATAATAATAATAATAATAATAATAATAATAATAATAATAATAAAGAAAGGAAGCAGATCACGCGTGAATGTGTGAATCGGTGATAAGAGCTTCCTGTGACTGAAACGTCTCCACTTTTAAAGTTGCTCAACGCTTCTCACTCCATGCGCTCTCTCGTCCCATTTTGTTCACTTGAGCTCTTTCTCCGCACTCGGCTGCTTATCCATTATCCGACTTCATAATCTATTTGTAGCCGACTTTTCTTTTCAATTTTTTGTTGCCGACTGTTGCATACCCAGTGTCCCAGGTTATCTGTCCGGACATGTGCCTCAGGACCCAAGTTGTAAAATCGGCAACAAAGCCGCCAGCCACATAGAGGGGGAGGGGTAGTAAGTGGCACAGAAAGCTTTGCTTAAAAATTGCGACTTTGACTGAAAGCGACTGAAAACTGCGACTGAAAGGACTTGCATGTTCAGTTCTCTCCCGCACATGGTGGCGCTGATGTCCGTGTTCTTGCTCATCAATCGCCACTTCGAGTACACTTGGGCGAACTTCGGTTAGAATGGCCCCGATAACTATGCGCGCCTCTGTGAAGCATCCGTGCTTTTTTCGGCGTGGCATTGTGGTGCCATCCAAAGTGCAGTTGGTGAACGAAGGCTGTTAAAAAAAGTTTCTGGAGAACACGTTTTCATCTTTCGCTATTTTCTTCGACGCACACGCGACATTTGACGCGCAAGCCTCTTTAGACAAGATTGCACGAACCAATGCGAACATGAAATGAACACGAACACTAAGTACACGTTGTCGCAAGTAAAATTTTGTGATTGCAGATCTCGGAGGCGCATATGATGTACAAGAGGCCTCGGACAAGTGAGTTCACCAAGTGCTTCTTGCTTTCGCAAGTACAACGCGCAACTGCGCACAGACACGAGCTTATTGCAAAGCCGACTACACTTAGATAACTGGTTCGCGGCAATGCTGGCCTTAGGAATAGAAAACGGCACATATCTTGCTGCTCCGGACTACGCCTACTATGTGCATTTTATGATACAATGCCGTAGAAACCGAACCGACAATTGGACGAGTTAACTCGACATTGCAAAACTTGAATGCGCATGAAGACAATGGCACACGCAGGGGCACAGATATTACACAATGAAAGCGCTATATTGTGTGGCGTCTGCATTTCTAGGTAGCGTTGTGGGCTCGAGCATTCAGTGTTTCCATAGAAATGGACCAGATGACGAATGATGACGCGTGTGCGCCACGGATGTGATATTCAGAGCCGATATTTTTCTCGTTGGGCTCTGTATCGCGCATACTTTGGAAGATTAAAAGCCTAAAGCGCACGTCTGGCGGAAATCTTTCGCGGGCTCATGTCTTCACAACACCGGATACATCTGAATTTTGCGAGGTCGATGTCGGCCATGTGTTTTAACTCAGCCGACTCTCATACATAGCGGCGACCAGTAAAAAAATTACAAAAATGTTTACGTGTTACGCAGAAGTCGAAGTCTAATGAGAAGTATGGTAAATGTCTGGTAAATGGTAAAAGGCAGAGACAGTTGTAAAAGCAAGTCGGCTTGGCAGAAATGCCAAGAAAGCCTTATTTCCTACTTCTTCGTTTTTGCCAGTGTTTCAGTTCGCGCCAGGTAACCGAGGCTGCACGCAAGCCAGAATAATGAATCGGTTCGGGTGCGAGTTCTGTATCGCGCAATGTTAGCATTTAGATGAAACGACAGCAGAAATCGCATAATGTCAACGCCACGCTGGAACGTTTTAAATCTGTTCAAACAACTTCTAGCGCTGGTTGATGGTTCACCACGCTGGAAGAACCTTTCGGTAAAAAAAAAAGTATGTTCGGTAAATTTTCCTTCCTGCTGTAAGTCACAGTCGTGGGTGTAGAAGACGATAACAACGATAATCAGAAAATACGAATCGTTCCTATATATATATATATATATATATATATATATATATATATATATATATATATATATATATATATATATATATATATATATATATATATATATATATATATATATATACACGCACGACTTTGAACGAGAAGAAAGGGGGTTAGCCGAGGGGTCCGATTTTTATTAATCATATCATAACAAGCCGACAAAGAAAGACACCAAGGAAAACACAGGGGAAATTACTTGTACTGACTAATTGAAATAAAGAAATGATAAATTAATGAAATTGAAAGTGGCTGAAAAAACAACTTGCCGCAGGTGGGGAACGATCTCATGTCTTAGCATTACGCGTGCGATGCTCTACCAATTTCTCGTATCACCTTTAATATATGTAAGGCAATAAGAGAAATCTCGCGAGCCACACTCCTGAATCGGACATCTTGAAGGTAGATTGCTCCTGTGCACGCGAGCTGTCGGTAGGCGATCATATCGTAGAATATAATGTACATAAAGTGACGTCGGTATGGTTTTTTTGTCTCCCTTAAGCTGAAACTCGCGATGGTACAAGGAAACCCAGGTACAGGCAGAAGAGCGTTAACTTAACGTTTTATAACTATACGGCGCATGAGACGGCTAACGAGATGACTGCGTTGCAGAACTAACGCAACACTGCAGTGTACTTTTGGATCATACAGGCGCGAAGCTCCACAAAAAAGTAGCACCGATATACATATTGATTCGTGGAACCTCGGGATTCGGATTCAGAAGTAAATAAATAAATAAATAAATAAATAAATAGGAGAGAAAGAAAGAAGACCAGAAGGCGATCCCGAAACAGGCTTCTCCTCAGAATTCGGTAGTTGTGCAGCTGTGCCGACTCCTAGTAACGAGATTGCTCCCCTGTAAAGTGGATTCATCCCCAACTCCCATTCTCTCCTCCCCTTTGCCTGCCAAGCAAAAACTAGTGGCGACGGCGAAAGACGACGTTGCAAGAAGCACGGAATGAACAAGATGCTTTCGGGAGCTTTCAGACGAGGTAATTTTGGACTTCACGCGCGACTCAGAAAAAAAAAAAAAAACAAAAGCTTGTTTACACAGTGCGTATTAGTACTATAGGCTTTCGTTCTAGCCCCGCGCGGCGATACTATCGCGTAGTGGGCGAGCTGTTCGTGTTTGTTCATACGTAGATCTCAGGCACCCAGACGTATTAGACCACGTAATTTATTTATTTATTTATTTATTTATTTATTTATTTATTTATTCGGTATTGCTATTCGTATGACCATTGATGAAACATTCATGTGGCACATTCAGAGGGCCAGCGACGACGAAGAGATGCAAGTTAGGGAAGCCATTCGCCACCTTTATTTCGCCCTAAATATATTCTCTGTATAGTTAACCACTTGTATGTCTCTACGCGACAATATCATATATATTCATATTCTAGCTTCACTTTGTACATTCCATTGAGATTTTGTGAAATATCGCCCGGGTCGAAACAATTTCGATGAAGTTATCGTGCTCAGTATTTCCCACTTCCCCATTCCCCAGTGAGGAGTAGCAGGCTAGAGACACGCTCTCCAGGCCGACCTCTCCTCCTTTCTCTCCATTAAAATCTACTCCTCCTTATCGTGCTCAGCAAATGCTAGTGACTTCCGTAGGCTTGCTTCTGGGGTTCTGTTTGCTTTTGAGAACAAGGTCTTGTAGGCGAATCGATGAACTTTTCGTGCCCCCGATTTCAATAAAGTTGTTCTCGTAGAGAAGGTTGTCCCGCTGTTGATGTCCTAGAAACGTGGATTGTTCACCATCCCGATTAATTACAAGGCAGCGCATATGATTCTGCCAGAATTGTCGATTGGTCCTCATGCTGCTTCTACCAAAGTCAATTCTAGACCCAAATATTCCCGATTATCATCAGGCTATTGAATGTTACTGAGACTTCGGTCCGGCCTCGCAACTTCATATCTATCTGTACCGCCTATTTAGTGCTCGTCTTTTCCTATTCCCTCTTTACTTTATTTCTAGTTAAGCGTGCCTAACGGCACACGCGTCTGGCTTGCCTCTCTACGTTTCCTTCCCTTGCTTTCTCTAAAAGACCACCTTCATTAGGAGACCACAGGTTATCTATGTTACGCATCAGTACAACCTGTTCAATTCCCATTATCCTTATTAAATTGGGTGAGAATATCTGCAACAAAACCTATAAGCACTTCTTATAGTTACAGGACAGTCACCAACAGTTAAAACAGAAGGTTGGATCGGCGACGTACTTCTTGCTTTCGTTGAAGTTGATTCATGATTACTTCGAATGATCGCTTTTCCTTCAATTCTTCCTATTTTCCAGAAAAGTAATTTTAGTGGAATCGTGTATTTTTCGTTCGTAATGGTTGTAATCTGAGTCTCATAATTTGGTTGAAATATTTACTACCATGCGTGATAAAATATGCTGACGTTTTTATGTGATACATTAAAAAGATAGTATGGAGTTCTGTCTCTTTATTTTTTTGCACCAAATTGGAAGGCATGTACTATGTTTCTTAGAACATTATTGAATAAGTCAATTATCTGACCACATTTTGTAAACAGTCGGTACAGCTATACATATATTTACCTCTCCGATCTCTTACCTTATCGGTCGTTGCGCGGGCCGTAGTTAACTTCCTGCTATCATTTTTAATCCCCAAGAAAACATTTCGCATGATCACGATTTTGTATCATATTGTGCTCCGCATCCATAATATCGTGCCACGTCGGATCCTGTAATAAAGCCCGCTTGTTCTCGTATAAACTGACATTATTATAGTGCTATTCCTGTCACGGAGAATATGGATTTTTTTAAACAGAGTGGGCACTTATATCCCGTCGCCCCCTTCTGGCAGTGATCTTCGGTTTCCTGCTTGTCTTAACCGTTATCCTTGTCTCCATTAAGCAGACGGTTGTCCAAATGGTTCCTCAAGTTTTCCAAGTTCGTTTCCGGCGTCACTGCAGCCTGTACGAGCAATCTAATCACGAACAGGTATCTTTCTTTCTCTGCGCCAAATCTCTTCGATCTTTCTAGGAGACGCAGAAGCATCATGAAGCTTGCGAGACTTTCGCTCCACCTTTTCGAACTGCTGTTGCTGCTGCCGCCGCGTCTTTCTTTTTTCGTCGCTCGGAGGCGTAATTGGATCCTGACGCGAGCGCTGCTTATCAAAGATCTTCGCGTGCCGAGACGGGGAGGGTGTGCAACGTCGATTTTTTTTTTTTACCGGCGCCTTCCTTCGTGGCTTACGCGGAATTGCGATCGGGGGTGGGATAAAGTATAGTCGCTGCGTATACTGGGGGGCCTTCCTAGGAAGCACGTCTTATGTCATCCGCTCGTATTCCTTCCTTGCTACTTGTGTTGTTGTTGTTTGTTCCTACACGACGCGCTTTCGTTGATCGACCCGCGCGCTGCGACGTCAGCTCATACCGTGTGCCGCTAAGCACATCGCGAAAATACTCAGCGCCGGATTTCGCCTCAGCCGATCAAGGGAGCTCAGCATATGGCGCAGTGCAACGGGATGAGCATGCGCACCATTTTCTTATACGGCTCCTCTTACCCTCTGTTTACAAACGAAAGCACTTGGGGTCAAGCATGTTCTCGTCTCGCACCACATCCATGATGTTAGTTCCGCTGGTGCAACCGCAGCGGTAACATAAAGCCTGTGGCGTTGCGTGGCTAAGCTTGAGGTCGTCAAACGAAAAGGAAGACGTTTCGAAACCCGTACGGGTTCCTTGTTCACAATGAGGCGGACAAGACGAGTGGTGGCATATTAAAGGCTAAGTTTGTGACGTAATGACTGATTGTAGTAGATTATTGGCATGCTTCCTGCTGCTCGGTTCATGGTCCCGGTTGTCGATTGGATGAAGCATTACTCAAGAAGAAGCCACGTTGTCAGATATAGTTCTTTGGCTAAACATGCGGGACAAAGCGAAGTTTTGTCCCGCGTGTTTGCGGAGTACAACTTGAGCATTGAGCACGTGCGAAACTCCAAGCTAGGAACATGTTGTGAACGTTAAGGACCGCCGAGTAAATGCCGATAAACTCTCACAGAAAGCAGCCCATTGAGCTCGTCTTAACCTTCTTGTGTGACGACGGATGACAGCGTTTATCCTGTTGTATTCAGTTTTCGCAGATGGATTTCCCGTTTTTCTCATTAGTTCTCGCTCCGCTCTCCTACGCGCTGCGCAGTGGTTCATTAGTATCAAACCAGGAGAAGGGAAATGATCTGGCAGTTTCAACATTGAGGTAGCCACTCTTTTGCTCCGCAGCATATCTGCGAACAGCTCACCAGGGGATTCATCCAACGCTTCTCTGTATGTGTCCCAGCGCGTCACCGCACTGAATTGTCGTCCAGCAGTGTGAAATCCGGTGATGTTGGTGAAGATCGGAAAGTGGTCCCTGTCCATCCTGTCTGGGGCCGTTGTTGACGATACGACAAGGTCTGTAGAATGGATCACGAGGTCTATGGCACTCCATGAATCTAGTGGTCTGAAGAAAGTCGGTTTGCCATCGTTCGCGATACATAAGTCAGCAGCATCCGCGGCTGCGACAAGTTCCTTGCCTCGGGAATCTGCAGTCTTATCTCCCCAAAGCGAATGATGTGCGTTAAAGTCGCCACAGATTATTATAGGAGAGGGGCAACGAATGCAAAGGTTCTTTATGAACGCCTCCATGGAGACCTTCCTGCGCGGACTTCTACACCGACACCACACTGAGTTTTCCTTTTCCTAGGCACACTTGCACAGCGGCGACTCCCAAGAAGGTAGAACAAAGGTTTGCACTGGTAAGGTGACGTGAGGTATTTCTCGCCTGATGTATATCATCGCACTTCCATTTGCAAATGATGGGTTGTCTACCGGATTCCTTGCGGCGGTTGCAGCCAGGTCTATATCGGCGAAACTGGCAAGTTCACACGGCAACTCAAAGAGAGCCAGCGTGACGTCAGAAATGAAGATATCGCATCTAGTGCGCTTGCCGAGCATGCGCATATGTCCGGACATCACATTGATTGGGACAACGCGGTAATCTTAGCCAAAGAACGAAATTTGACAACCCGGCCTCTTCTTGAGTAATCCTTCATCCAATCGACAACCGGGACCATGAACCGAGTGGCAGGAAACACGCCAATCATCTACAATCAGTCATTACGTCACAAACTTAGCGTCTAATACACCACTACTCGTCTTGGCCGCCTCATTGTAAGCAAGGAACGCGTACGGGTTCCGAAACGTCTTTCTTTTCGCTTGACTTGGTCAGTGACTGCAAACCTTTTTCACTTCAATGCCTGACCAGACGAATTTTCGTCGAAATCTTGACTAACCTCGAGGTCGCGGGTTCGACCCCGGCCGTGGCGGCTGGATTTCGCTGGGGGGCGAAAAGCAAGAGCGCTCGTGCACTTAACTTTAGGCACACTTTGCAGAAATTGAAGTGGTTAAAATTAACCTCACGCCGACGCCGACGGTAGAAATGTTCCTGAAGTGTCCATATAATTGCTCTCGCAATAAAATTAAGCAGACAGTTGGTTTGTTCACGTAAGTAATACATACTGTTCTCAGCGTTTGACTGTGACGTTTAAAGAGAACGAATTTTCGTTAACTTTGTTAAACTTCGTAAATTTTATTCACCTGGGTTGTCCGCGGCATTATCTGTGAGTGAAATTAGGTATGAGAATGCAGGCCTCGTTGGTTTAGGTATACTGCGACAGTGACTTGTGAAATCTATCGTTCATGAACCATCACTCATAGTCGTCTGGTTGGTTAGTTCGGTAGGTTAGGATCAGCCCTCTTTCCATCACCGCTCAGGCGCCTTAACTACGGGAAGGGCGACTTCTCCATGCTTCAGGAAATACGCCTTTGTGCGGTAATCGGTGGAATAAAATAAAAACATAGTGGGACCATGGAAGAATCTCTCTTCCCGGTATTTCGAGACAGCTTGGCTGTTCGGTAACGATCTGCCACCTAGCGCCTCTTGGGTGCAACAAGAGGTCTGACAGTGCTCATGATCCCACCGGAAGGCACACCTACCACTTAACAGAGAAAGCGTGTGCATCGTCTGCCGAGGCAAAGTATGTCCTCCTCCCATTCCCGCTGAGGCACCTTGATCACGGGTATGGTGACTTCCGTACGTTCGAGGCACTATATCTTTGTGCGGTAATCGTTGGATTAAAATAAAAACATAGTGGGACCATGGAAGAATCTCTCTTCCCGGTATTTCGAGACAGCTTGGCTGTTCGGTAACGATCTGCCACCTAGCGCCTCTTGGGTGCAACAAGAGGTCTGACAGTGCTCATGATCCCACCGGAAGGCACACCCACCACTTAACAGAGAAAGCGTGTGCATCCTCTGCCGAGGCAAGGTATGTCCTCCTCCCATTCCCGCTGAGGCACCTTGATCACGGGTATGGTGACTCCCGTACGTTCCAGGAACTATATCTTTGTGCGGTAATCGGTAGAATAAAATAAAAACATAGTGGGACCATGGAAGAATTTCTCTTCCCGGTATTTCGAGACAGCTTGGCTGTTCGGTAACGATCTGCCACCTAGCGCCTCTTGGGTGCAACAAGAGGTCTGACAGTGCTCATGATCCCACCGGAAGGCACACCTACCACTTAACAGAGAAAGCGTGTGCATCGTCTGCCGAGGCAAAGTATGTCCTCCTCCCATTCCCGCTGAGGCACCTTGATCACGGGTATGGTGACTTCCGTACGTTCGAGGCACTATATCTTTGTGCGGTAATCGTTGGAATAAAATAAAAACATAGTGGGACCATGGAAGAATCTCTCTTCCCGGTATTTCGAGACAGCTTGGCTGTTCGGTAACGATCCGCCACCTAGCGCCTCTTGGGCGCAACAAGAGGTCTGACAGTGCTCATGATCCCACCGGAAGGCACACCCACCACTTAACAGAGAAAGCGTGTGCATCCTCTGCCGAGGCAAGGTATGTCCTCCTCCCATTCCCGCTGAGGCGCCTTGATCACGGGTATGGTGACTCCCGTACGTTCCAGGAACTATATCTTTGTGCGGTAATCGGTAGAATAAAATAAAAACATAGTGGGACCATGGAAGAATTTCTCTTCCCGGTATTTCGAGACAGCTTGGCTGTTCGGTAACGATCTGCCACCTAGCGCCTCTTGGGTGCAACAAGAGGTCTGACAGTGCTCATGATCCCACCGGAAGGCACACCTACCACTGAACAGAGAAAGCGTGTGCATCGTCTGCCGAGGCAAAGTATGTCCTCCTCCCATTCCCGCTGAGGCACCTTGATCACGGGTATGGTGACTTCTGTACGTTACAGGAACTATATCTTTGTGCTGGCATCGGTGGAATAAAATTTAAAAAAAAGTGAGACCACGGAAAGCTTTCTCTTCCCGGTATTTCGAGACAGCTTGGCTGCACTATTCGGTCACAATTTGCGACATAGCATCTCCTGCGTGCAACAGGGGGTCAGCACGTACCCATGATCGCAACGACATCAGTTCTGAAGCTGCGACAGAAGCGGTTTCCGTCGCGAAGCTTTAAAATTGTATGTCAGTTTCGCATCGGTAGTGTACACTGTACTTTTCTCTGGCGCGGTATTCAACGGTACTTTCTCTGAATCCAGCAATGCTGATAGCACCGACACCGGTGTTAAAGTCGAACAATTGTCATAATTGTGCCGTGACGATGAGGCACCAGCAACACCGGTCTCCTCAATATCGGCCACTGATCAAAACCATACCATCCGCGAGAATGGGTGCGTATCCATTTTGTTTTATTTGGTAGCATGTGGAACACAGGCCTGTAGACTTACACGTGCCGTTACGCTAACACATAAGATAATTTCCCAGAAATATTGCATAAGCTTTTGCGAAGCGAAAAATAAGTTTTGGATTGCTCCGCAAAGTTCCGTGAAAAACTGTCTCGCTTGGGTGTCAGTAATCGGGTGTCTCCTGGGTGACAGCATTCTCACACAGCGCTGCCGTGAGAAACCGGTATTCTGTCTAAATGAATGCTCATCCACGAATGTTTATGTAGCTATTTTGTACTGAACACGCGAATTATATGCGCGCTCAAAAGTGTAAAGAGCGAAAGACAGCTGTCGTAATTAGCCGTAACAACCCTAACAATGTCCCCTGTCACAGTTGTCTACTTCTGAATTTATTTAATATGAATATCGTAAAGAAAAATTGATGTTCTAGCACTCCACGATGTACTTGTCGATGGTAGCAACACTTTTGCTCTTCTAGAGAGGCGCCAGTTGACGCTGCGGAGTGAAAAAAGCATCTTGGCTCTCAACATACAAATTTAAACATCAACACCGACAGAATTCTTACTGTTGACATGGCCAAAATGTACACATACAGTCACGTTCGAAAAAACAAAAACAAAAAAGGTCGGCGTGGTGCAGTGATATGATACTGGGTTCGGGATCGTTAGGTCGAAAATTCGAATCCTCGGCAGAAAACTTCGTTTTTTACTTTTTATTCTTGTTTTACTCTTTTGCACTAACAAATTTACATAGCCCTTAAGCGGTCTCCATCAATTTTTAATTAAATATTGATCAAGAACTACAGAACGTCAGACAACAGGACGTCAGAAACAGAACGTCCCAAAATACGACAGACTGAAATTTCCTGTTGTGTTTTTCAACTGGGATGTTTCTGGAAGCCAAATCGGCGGGCTTCTTTGTAGATTCCATTTCGCAACGGCTGGCTCAGTTACCCTCGTATGAGGACTTACGTACGTACTCGCGTCTACTCATTCACGTAGGCGTTCATACCTTGAGGCGACATCCCGGACGCAGCTTGTCACCGCGATGGTTTTACAATGTGGCTCCTAGGTTGACACCAGTGCGTCATACTCACTGGTCGGGTTGCCTGTTTTCAAGGAAGAACGAAACCCGAGAGGCCTCTGTCCTACCGACCGTGTTCGGGAGGGTTAAAGTCGCGTGGGGTGCCAACTGACGCAGCTGCTCGCCGTGCTGGTTCACCAACAAGGCGCCTAGGATGACGTCAGTGCAAGCGATCTACAGGCACTCACTAGCGTTCGCAGTCACGTCTATTCAAGCCGTTCGTCGATGCCTCACGCTCAGGCCTTTTAAATGTGTATGAGAGAGTATGCCGACCTATGCACGTGAGCAAGAAGTAATCGTGCGTTTTGTTGACATGTTCTACATATAGAAGTGGGTGACGGACAAGAAGATGAAGTGCCTACCGTTCCTTTCGTAATTCCGAGTTCCGCTTCCGGAACGCCTCGACGAGCAGCTGCAGTTCCTCGGCATGGCGGGAGTGCAACTTGGAGAGTTGCTGCGTGAAGTCGGCCACTGCAAGAAGAGCAATGAAAAAGAAGTTACGAAGCTGTCGTTGATAACGTGATGGTGCGTTTGCACTATGACGCGATCCACAAGTCTGCCGGTACGACAGCCGTGGGGTTCCTCGTTCGGGCCGAAATAACGACGAGAAAATTTTTCTCTCATGAAATATACATTAGCACAGCTTCAAGCCCTAATGGATAGCCCCGGTCATGAAAGTATGCTGGTGTATGCAAATGAATGTACTTAAGACTTTTTAGAGCCGATAGGAGCAGCGACAACCTTTACTACTAACGATATGCTTGCGGAAGGTTTGCCTTGAGGCATGGGTTCAAGGTTCTCATTTTGATTCAAGCCTCTCGTATCTCGGCGCTCGAGTTGGCCTGCATCTCGTACACCACAGAAGCTTAACCTGAGGCTATTATCTCAATATTTGTAATGAAGACGGTCGATTCGCCATTAACCGACCAATAAGACCACATAATAATGAAACCAGCTAAATGCTTTCCGTCATCAAGCTTTTATTCTCACCATTGGCTGCGGCCGTGAATACCTGGCGCCCGCTACCGAGCATCACTTCTTCGTCGTCATTTCCATTTTAGCGATGAAATCTTCCGTGTGTCGATTCCTATTTAAGCAAGGCTGACTGCCTTATTATGCACTACTTAGTTTCATTTATTATCGGTTTACTTCTGATGTTTGATTGCTCATTTATTTTCCTCTTTTATTACTTATTTATTAACTAATTTATTTCATTTCTCAAGCATATTACCAGCCGGTTCGTGGCATGTGCCCCACACTGGGTTTTATTTCTTTATGTCTCTTCATTACTGCCACTATCAGTTGAGAGCATAGCAGGCGGGCATTACAAAGACAATTATGTTAAAAAAAACAAAAAACACAAAAAAGCATTGACAAGGAAATACCGAAGCACATCCGCCACGGTAGCACTAAAGCAATAAATGTGGTCTAAGCACTTTTTCAAGCAAAGAAAGCAATATTGTAATATGGTCTGTGCCATTTATTGAGGTTTCATCCTCATCAAGATCATATAGAAATTTCTATCTGATGAAGCCAAAGCCTGACAGAAGTGGGAGAGAGGGAGTGTGTTCGTCAAGTTGCGCACATTGCATAATATTTGTGCAGGTTGGAAGGAATAGCTGCTGTCTTGTGTATTCATGCATCGACAGTTTATTATTATGTTTATGAGGGGTAAGAGCAGCGCGACGACATGACGTAGGTTTATGAACGCTATAGATATTACCGTACCATCGCCGACAAATGAGACGTGAATGAGGAAATGTGAAGTGGTGCACCTCTTCCTGGAGTATCAGCTCGAGGGCCCGACCTAGCACCACAATGTTCGCGATGCATAGTATGGTGCCCAGGATAAGTGTACGGGCTACCGCACTCTTGCCTAGAGGACGCTTGAGCTGCGAGCCTAAAAAAAATCTCTATTTTTGCTTTACTACTCCGTTTGAAAAGTTGTATAATACAATATTCGGTACTGTATCCAAAACAGAGTAGCTGCTTTGGTATTGCTCTTTATCTATTTGCTTTGATTTGCTTTGTGGCGCGGTGCTAGAGAGAGAGAGAGAGAGAGAGAGAGAGAGAGAGAGACATTTTTTACTTCCCAGGAAGTGAGGTTCAAGTCCGGAGCTCGCTCTAGACAAGTGTAGCGCCCTGTACAATCATGCCGAAATCATTCGACACCACAGGAAGGGACGAAGGGCGATGTGAAGGAACGTGTTATTATTAAGCCTAGTTTATCCCTGTTTCACTGGTCCGCCATATTACATAATGAAAGTCTAAGAAACGGAGAAGCAGATTACGAAGAAGCCAGCCAGCTTTAATTCGCAAGGCCAGAAGCATCTCAACGGTAACGGCGATCGGTGGCAGATGCAGCGAGCGACGCGCTCTTCGAGCCATGAGTACAGCTCGCCGTGCGTGCGAACAAAAACGTGAAACAAAAGAAAAAAAATATAGGATATTAAACGAGCGCTTAAGGACAAACACAAGGATGTCGCGACCATATTGATCGCGACTAAGTGAATCACGCCTTGAGCCATGGAAGAATACTGGAAGTTTCCGCGAACCTTCAAAGAAAGCGCCCAAAATTAAGAAAGAAGCAACGTTTGCTTGCGTGACCTACGATGTGTCAGGCTAATCCTCTGAGGCTAACGTGGTTTCCCCGGTTACCACCTGGACTGAAACTCTTGCTTCTTGCTTTTGCTTCGGGTGAATTCACGACAAGAGAGAGAGAGAGAGAGAGAGAGAGAGAGAGAGAGAGAGAGAGAGAGAGAGAGAGAGAGGAGAGTTAGAGAGGAATCGTGCAGAAGCGAGAGAAGCTCGGAATAGAAGTAGCTGGGCGAGAGAAGCGCTTTTGTGGAAGGAGAAAAAAATTGTGCAGGACACCATCGACTCTCGCGTTCAAGGTAAGAAAATAGCCGAAAGCATCTAGAAATCTATACGAAATATTAGGAATGCGATGCGCTTGAGGATATTGTGAGGATATAGGTAGCGGTAGATATAGATATAGGTAGATATAGGTAGCATAGTGAGGATATTTAGGTAGTGTTTGGAGTTTGATTGCACAATTCCTTGGAAATAGAGTGCCGCTAGCTGACACGTCCGTAGCGGTAGTGCGTAGATATGTAGATGGTTCCACATACATATGCTGATTCATCCATCATGTACTGGTTATCTGCCTGCAGCTGCACTGGCGTGGAAGACCAACTGCTAACCCTATCTCCCACCACTGGGCTCCTTTCCCTTCCGCTCCCACAGCGCGAGAGTGTGTTGGGCGAGGAGGAGGGCTGTCTTTCCCGAGCACTCAACCACATCTTCAGACGCGCCACGCGAATTGGTTGCGCGAAAGCTCGTGTCACTTTGCATCGACGGTGAAAGTCCGACTACTACTGACCACCGCTAAAAACGGGTGAAAGAGGTAAGGAGAGCGCTTTGCTTTAAAAACTCGCGAGAAATCTGCTCGACAGAAATTGTAATCAAAGTTTCAGAACCTTTGTGCTGTAGCTCCTGTTAAGAAGCGCACCACTAGCGGCATGTAGAAATTGTGCAGTTCAAAGATTAAAAAAGATATTGTGTTGATAGCGAAAGATTATAGCCTTCCTAGGTGCGCTGACAGTGCATTGAAAATACGGCCTTTGTGATGTGTAAGCAATTAACTCGTGACGTTCATAAATTATCGATTGATTAAAGAAACTGACATTAAGCCTGCATCATCGTGGAACTTGCATCAAGTCCGACACCTCTTGCCCTATTAATATTGGTTCGCGATGACAAATAACGCGCCCGGTACTGTCACACAGAAACGTTCGCTGCCTTATGAAGAGCTCAAGGACGTTCCTCGAAGATTTATATTTCAGGTCCACAGACGGATATGGTTCCCAAAATACATCACAATGACGACAGCGGTTTCGCCAGCCACGGAGTCGACCACCTAAGGACAACGAAGCGGGACGTTTGACAGCGAGAATGGCCTTGTTACGTCCGCATTGTCTTCGGCACACTAACTACAAGCGCCTCCGTCCAGGAAATGCCAGACACACTTATCACATCGGTAACGACAACCGCGACACCAACAGCCGAGACCATCGAGTGAGACACAACGGGGACCTTCTCCACCGACAAACAGTTGACCACAATAGTCCCGCAGTACTTCCTCGGGGGACGGGAGGAAGTATGACGAAAGCTCAGTTTTTATTATCTGTTTTTTTTTTATATTTGGGTGCTCGAGGAGTTCTTACGCTGCCCAACTGCGACCCAGATTCGACCAGGAGCACGGCCCATCAGCGGAAACGGTCCCGGCGCTCTCTGAGGGGGAAAGCGATGGCCACCCCATCTAGCGGGGCAGCCACTTTCGCCGCTCTCCCTCAAGGGCGACCGACCCGTTATTAATGGACGCATTAGCGTCGCCACTCCTTGCGGCACTCGCACTTTTCTTGCTGGGTTGCTACCCTCGCTTTCCCTGCATTGCTTGTTTACAGCCGGCTCACTCGCCCCGTGGGCAATTCAGCGCATTCGGGTCACCGCCGCTGCCGCAGCCAACGCCGCGAGGGGTCGGCAGCGCTGCGCGACTTTTGTTCTTTCGTCTCCCCTGTCGCCCATTTTTTTTCCTTCGAGGCGAGCGCGCGGTTCATGAATGTTGCAACGGGTTTGGCTTATGCATGCTGATTTCTGTCGTCCTGGGCCGTTCGTTTATCGATTCGTCCAGTGTTTTGGCGGCGATCTATTCCTCGACGATGAATCTCCGTCTATAGTTTACCCGTGTTTCGGATGTCCGGAATCGCGTTTAGGTAACTTGACTGGGACTAGGCCTTCACCAGGCTGCAGGTCTCTGCAAGTGTAAAGCAACAGCCCCCAACTCCATCTTTCCTACTCTTACCCTAACGGTCGGCTACAGTCATAATACAACGGCATTTAGTTGCGGTATTAGTAATGTGACCAGATTTCTGGACGTCAAAGCAGGATGATGGGGATAGGGTGGGGGTGGAGGCAAAAAGCTAGATTCAACATTTGAAGTTTTGTTTATCAGAACATTGCCAGTTTTCAAGCTAATCAGTAAATCTGCACTTGCGTTCAGGCATTATTCTACGTGCTTCCAACATCACATGCATGACAAGCAAGACGACATCAAAACAGCGGGGTGTGTGCTTTGGCTTGGCTTGGCTTGGATTGTTGGTCAGGGCATTGAGAATTTCATGGTAGCTGCGTCGAGAAACGTAAAAACCGTAAGCGTTTCTAGGAGGAATGCGATCTTATCACGGTTCGGAAAGCCATCCGTTTACTTGCTGTCGCGTGAATGATGAGAATCGCGATTTCGCCAGAAAGAGTGCTATTCTGACTTGTCCTGCCGGGGCAAGCGAGCTGTCTGTTTTCTGAACCTTTATAACATGGTAGGCGCTGCTGCCTCACTTCTGGCAGTGTTTTGCTTTCCCACCTACCTCCCAAGTCTTTTTCATGGTGGTGCCGCCACCTCTGAGAAAGTGAACAGTCCATACGACTCCACAGGGCAGGCATTTCAGTACAACTCGCGCTCCCTAGAGACGTGGAACTGCGGGGACCACAGCGGTAAAAGAGGGACGTGTCCCAAACAAATACGAACGTCTGGTCAACTTAGGTTTGAGGCTTGATACGTACAAAGTGTAGATTGCTGAAACCAAGTCTCTTGCACCTGTAGAAAGAGCAGTAAAAAAATACAACGCTGTTTCGAACTTCCGCATTTCGTAAAATGGAAATATGAAATCGACAGGTTTGCTGAGATCGAGTCTGGCCGTGAAGAAATATAAACTGGAAAGGGGAAGCCAACCAAGGGGAGGCTTGTTCGAAATTCGGGAATAAGGTTTCCGGGTGGGAACCGGAACGTGAAGTTCTTGAGGAAGCACTCTTCGCCACTCTTCGATATTTCGGAGCTACGAGTGTCGCACAGATACACGTGTTCTACGAATAGCTCGGGATAGCGAGGGGCCCTCCTCCTTGGTCTTCGATGTTTCGGACCATTGCGCAGATACACGAGCAGGCGGTGTAAGATGATAAGTGTTGCAATGCTTGCATAGGCCTTTTGCGTTTTTGACGCATCCTACGCGGAGGCCTTCAATTCATGCTGCATTTATTGTCGCAGTCGTGAAGTCTGCAAATAACTTTACAGAGCACCTGGAACGTTTCTATACTTACAATGCGAAATACGCGGGAGCTCATTGCCATACAGTGGCTGGCCGAATATACCGCGTGTAACAGCCGACGGCTGTCTCGGATAAGTTTACCGGAAAACTAATAGCGAATAAATTACAAAAATGACCCACAGACACGTTCCATGCGTCTTCGTGTAAGTTTTTGTGTCCCTCTGTCTCAGGTAGGTTAAAATGAGCGATTCGAAACAACATGATGTTCAGTGATTAGCCGTCGCAGCAGCGGCAGGCTTCGAAATTTGTGCGGTGATGGGCACAAAGATTAGTAACGTTTCACTAGTTAACATTTTAAGCGTTAACTTTAAAGGCCATGTTGTGATCTCAAAATAGAAGTCAGTCAGCACTTACATTAGCGAAAGTTTCAAGAGATGAAATGCTCTAAGCGTTTCAGTGCAATTCGTTGTTGCAGTTAGTGTGTTTCATCAGTGTAAAAAAAAAAAAAAAACGCTGTACGGTATAAGTGGAGCAGCGACTGCGCTGTACTGGCACGTTTCAAGCGCCATTTTTTCTTCGAAACAGGTGTCAAACAAGCAGTACCCAAGAAAAGATCACGCTATGACTGCCGGCCGACTAAAATGACTTGACTTAACATAGATTATTGAACTGTAATTAGTGAAGTTGTGTTCATTAGCATTTGTATTCGCTTTTACAGCTGCTCAAAATCTGGCGTCGCCAAATCCGCCCCGCTTCTAATATTCCGACATAGTCGTCACGGTGCTGCTTATGCGTTACCACCGTTGTTGCCGGACCCCTGAAATAGAATGTAGCTCTAGCGGAAACAGCTCCGAGAAGACGAATTACCTCACGTTGCAGCGGATATGTCTCTTCGATCCTATTCTTCTCTTACCATCAGTCGCACCGCGAGGTCGATCTCGCCAATATGGACGGCGGTGTGAGCCAAATGACGAAAGGAGAATAATACAATTGGCTAGCAAAAAAAATAACAATAAAAGCTTCACCGAGCTAATACGCCGATAACAAAAACATGGCAACAATGCCCAACTGTTGGGTAACTCCATACGGCCGCCGTCCCGGATGTGCGTTTTCTTCGCCAAAAAGGAAGGAGGAGACACTACGCATGCGCAGAAAGAAAGAGTAAATGAGTATGGGGTTGGAAATGAAGCAGAGAGAGAGAGAGAGAGAGAGAGAGAGAGAGAGAGAGAGAGAGAGAGAGAGAGAGATCGTGGTATGAGTGAAAAAAATAGAGAAAGAAAAGGGAAAGTTAGCACGTTACAGCAGCCTCCGCAGTGCTAACAATGTTCTGCACGCGCGGGCATATGATGGAGTGCGCTCTCCTGCAAAGTGGGTCATTTGCGAGCGCAGATGTGGGGAACGCGGTGAGAAGGAGCCGCTAAGAGGAGGACGACGCAGCCCTGTGCTTTGCAGGGAAGGGAATGACTGGCCACGGCCTGGCTTCGCACGGTGTATGCTGGGCGAAGCAAAAGGGTAGGAAAAAAAGGGAGAAGGCCATTAAAAGAAGGGAGCAAGGAAACTGGCTACGAACACTGAGGTGTTGTGCAAGCTACCCTTGTAATGAGTTGCTTTTTTGCCGGCGGTTTGGAAGTGTGGAGACAGTTGCAACATAGTATACACCGTCTACCGTTTGCGTTGACTAATTTTTATGGAGAGTGAAGAAAAGAAACAACGGGTGAAGAACACCTTTGCGGAAGCAACCCCATCGAAGGATTTTGAACGTGCCATGTGCTATTAATCTAGCCGAATCGGCATATGACTCCCCATAAAGAAAATATAAACCATCCTAGGCTGGCCGGGGCTAGTGTAAAGATTGTGCCGTTGGTCTTGTTTGTACATAACTACACGCAAGTGGTCAGAATTCAGAATTCACGGAAGAGCGGATGCGCGCTGCGTTTCGTCGGCGCCGCTGCACGGGTCCTGGCCTCCGGAACGCAGCTTGATGTTAGTGGGTCAGAGCACATAACGGCTGCTCGATGACGTTGTGACCTTTCCGAAGTCGGAGCAGCTAAATAACGAGCGACATTGCGCACGACGGTGCGAAGACGTCGGGTCGTCCCCGTGGATATGAACGAGGGCCCCTCGGGAAACCTCTTTCCAACTTGCCGGATCGATACACCGCGTAGTGATGAGTTATTTGCTCGAGATGGGGCCACGTGTGGGATCAGGTGGTGGAATGCACTTCCCCTCTTTTGGGTCTCCTCGGAGCTTTCGGTGGTAAGACGACCCGGACGGTGGTGTCTCAAGCCGTCAGAAGATCGAGTGCAGGTGGGCGTACACTTGGCAGATAGACATCGCACAGCGCTGTGGTGACCGGGAGACACAGCTGCGCGTGCATGAACTAGCGCGCGGAGATTGACTATCAAGACATCTAAAACGCCATGTTTGCAGCTTTACGACTGTACAACGCAAACACGGGTCAAAACTGGAATGATTGTTTAGTAGGGCGTCTCTGCAGGCGGATGAATTTTGGGACGGTAGCAACGCTTTCTTCCATCAGTCTGATGCAGGAGGCTGTGGATAAAAGATTCTGGTTGACTGAACCCCACAACTTCCCTCTGTATAGTTAAGTTGGCGTGAGATGCTGTGCTTGTCGCGACTCTTGCAAAATTTTTCTTCATGCTGTTATTTAGAAGAATATTCTGCGAGTATTCTTTTCGAATCATTACTGTATAATGTAACGATTGCTTTCGCTCGATTCTATCATGTCATTGACTATTCATGACCGGGAAATCGTGGTGATAAGGTTGATGAAAAGGAATGTAATCGGCGTGAAAGCCACTCGTTAAAATAGCCGCGCACTATGTCAAGTTGTTTTGCTTAATCGAGAAAATTGCCTTTAGCATATAGCGAGATGCTACTGTCTGAGGTAAATTACTCGAACACGTGGGCATTGACGTGAGGAGGCAGCAGAGTAAGTGCTCGAGTTACTAACTTTTAGACTAAATTGGAGTTCACATTGGAAGCGATGAATTGAAGCCAGTGTGTTCGCGTAGGCACACACACACACTTAGCATGATTTAAAACTAGCAATAATTTTGAGACATGCAACCTCAATGTTGCTGCAAAGAGCACTGTGGTTGGGCTTACTTAAAAAAAGAAGTATTTCTAAGTATTGCCAGACAAGTTCACTGGAACACCAAATGAATTTCGTCGTACAGTTCGGCAATTATGCATTTCTACTTCTCGTGCATACCATGAACGCTTCTTGAAGTAATGCGTCTCAATGAGTGCGACGGTGCTTCTTGCCGAGGGCCATTCCTTACAAATTTGGTTAGGACACGTAGGTCACCTGGCATAATGCCACAGGGCCCACAGCTGCTGTCACTGGAAGACAAACCCTTGGCAGAGCGAAGTGTAGGATCTCCGCCTTTCAAAACATGGCCAACGTTTCGCCACTTCGCTCGCTTCTCTCCAACTTATCTTCAAGGGCGAACGTATCCCCGAAATCCCTAACAGCGCCGCTCCGAGAAAAGAGCAGCAGCACACTTGACGCACTTAGGTTCGTCTCCCAAGCCATTACGGTCTCCTACGAGTAATTCGCTCTGGCGTCGATGCAGCCGCCTACTTTTAATGGCTTCTTTCGTACACGTTCCGCTAAGGACTCGCCCCCCTTTGCCCTCCACCAGGGGGCGCCTACCGAGTGTTCGAGGAGCAAACACTCCCCCGATGTCCCGCACAGCTGTCGAGCCCTTCAGCGTCCACTTAGCGACGCTGGTCTGGACCGGCCGCTTCATGCTGTAGAACTGCCAGCCTTAAGATCGGCTCGCTTCCAATAGAGTGTGGGATGGTGGAGTGCTGAGATGCACTGAGGGATTGTCGGAAAGAAGAATATCAGAATAGAAGCAGGGCTTGGCCGTGTTTAAGGGAAACCGTGCACCATGAGCGGGCTCCCTAATTCTGAAAGGTCAGCTAATTGTTCGGACGTTTTGAGAAAATGTGAAACGTGTCGTTATCTCTTTTTAACTAGTACTGGCGTCCTTTTTTGTTTTCTTTACTGTGACAGCAGTTAAAAGCTCTTAATTGGATTTGCTTCCGTGTACGTCTGGCCTTTCTGTAGCGCCGAACGCGTCAGGTCATCTATTCGTTCTAAACCTCACACTTGTCGTCGGGTGGGAAAAAAAAAATTGTCCGCCACTTCCACTGTAGCATTCTAGCTGATGCCCCTGCGACAATGTGGTGTGCGGAGTTGGATGCATTAACCGCTGCGATATTTTTTGTATTTATACTGCTCTCCTTTATGTCATTGGCTACGACTGTCTGGGGCTCGCAATACCGTCTATAGTTACTGGACGTACAGCATTATTACTTGTTGCAATATATACCATGAAATACAAAAAAAAAAACATTCTGCAGCTTTCGCGCTCGGTAATTTTGACGGTGTGTTGCGTTCTATGCAGTCTCCTGAATCCCGCCACGGCGGCCGCATTTCGATGGGGTCGAAATGCGAAAACGCCCGTGTATTTAGATTTAGGTGCACGTTACAGAACCCCAGGTGGCCGAAATTTCCGGAGTCCCACACTACGGCGTGCCTCATAATCAGAAAGTGGTTTTGGCACGTAAAACCCCATAATTAATTATTATACAGTCTCCTGGATTGGCGGTGTTTGTGCACGTATTTCGGATGCCACAGCAGTCGATACAGTGGCGTATGATAACACCGCGTGCAACGCAAAGAATTTATTCGTCAAAAGGTTACGATGTCCCATGTGAGAGCCTGCTGCTGACGCAGTACATGACTTCAGCGCTAGAAGTGTCACCGAGGCCTGCGGATTTTTCTTTGCGCCATTATCGCCATACTGCAGTCGTTGTCCCGTCGTTTACTGCTTAACGCAGTATAGGTGACCTAAACCTCCTTAAGCAATCTTGGAAAAGCAGAAGGGCTGAGAACCTCATAGTTTTCTAAACGTTAGAAACCTTTAAGCAGCACCTAAAGAGACGGCCAGTCCACTTGGCGACCGTCGCTATGACGTAAGGGCTAGCACAACGCCAGCTCCGAGATGTTTCAACGCGCCGCGGATGCCGCCTTATTTTCATAAGAAGTGCCAATGCGCTTCGCGCTCTAGGCCATGCGTCTCTATCGGTGAGTGGTAATGGCAACGTTTTATCTGTTTCGTTGTCAAAAACCGATGTTTTGTAATTTTAAAGGGGTTGATCATCGACGCACGACGTCCAATTTGAACGAATCTTCAAGCAATTACACCGATTTTGAGGTAAGCGCCTTCAAACTTGCGGCAAAGTGGGCTGGTGTTCGACTCGCTGCTTCCTATTTCTTGAGAAAATGACTGTGTCAGCAGTGCAGGACATACCCGCCGTGGTTCCTCAGTGGCTATGGTGTTGGGCTGCTGAGCACGAGGTCGCGGGAACGAATCGCGGCCGCGGCGGCCGCATTTTGATGGGGGCGAAATGTGAAAACACCGGTGTGGTTCGTTTCAGGTTCACGTTAAAGAACCCCAGGTGGTCGTAATTTCCGGAGTCCTCCACTACGGCTTGCCTCATAATCGGAAAGTGGTTTTGGAACGTAAAACCCCGTATTTAAAAGCAGTGCAGGACAAGTTTCATTGAAACACCGGCGCCTTTAGTAGAAGTTTGGAAGCACATATATCGAAACTGGTATCAGCCTCAGATATCGTTTAAAGTGGATATGCATTTCTAAGTTGCGTTATAATATCTCATAAAGAGCTTACCGCTCGGAAGTGTAGGAGCGAGCTTTTGTTTATTCATCAGTTGTGTGCTCCAATTTCAGAAGCAAATAGTGTCTACCGCTTCGAGTAATCCAGCTTAGTGGGTAGATTTGTATTACGTGCATACCATACGCGATAATTTAAAGAGTCTGTTGGGGCTGAAAAGAGAAATCACGTGATATATTTGCTCAAGTTCGAACTGCTGCCGACCAATCAGCTGAGACAGAACGCGCTCAAAGAATCAGCGCAGAACGGCAACACTGGGCATGGCTGACAGCCGTAGTCACCATCGGGGTCACTGCACCATCTGAAAAACTAATATCGGTTTATTTAAACATCATTACTAGCAGCTGCACTCTTCACTTTTCCATTTGCAGCTCATCATTGAACGGAGAAAGGGTGTTTTTCGTGCGGACTGAATTCGAAGTTAGCTGAAAGCCGCGTCACTAACCGTCTAACAAAACGTTTCTCAAACATGAAAGGCAAAGCGACGGACATAAACACGGCGCGCATAGAAACGAAAGAAAAAAAAATACGACGAGGAAACGTGGCGCTAGAAGGAGGGGGGCAAATCAAAATGATCGGAAAGTGGGGCACGAGGCAACATCTCTCGCCGAAAGGCACCGATAAGAGTAAGTAAAAGCGTATTAGGGAGCGCCGATGGTGCTGACACAGGCGCGAGAAAGCAGAAATATACAAAACACCGACAACCGAGAGCTGTTAGCTCGGTGGCGTCGTTGTCCGAACGGCCCAAACCTTTTTGCGAATGGGCCTCGCACGTGAGACAAGTGCCAACTCTGGCGCCTTCGTGTCAGCGCCGTTAAACGAGGCGGACGACAAGGGCGATTCCGACGCCTTCTTTCTTCCCCGGCCGTCGCGCTTTTCCTGTTATTTCGGTCCTACAGATGTTTCCCTCGAGCAGCAAAGGCTGTGCTTTTAGTGTTGGCGTTTGCTTACCAGCGTGCGTGCATTTAAAGGCGTGCGAAACACAGGGCTGTAGCTGGCTTTGCTACTTGCGGCAAAACCGGAGCTGCGTGTTTTTTTCTTTTGTCATTCCATTACGCGGCACGTAAAGCTAGTAAAGCTTTACTAGTTTTGCGAGCTGTCGGGTCGCGCAGAGACGGCATGTCGTCTGGACGCCGCGTTCGCGCTTTTCGTCTGCTCGCGCGCGCCACAAAAAGGGAGAGGGGGGAAAGCGCGCTCTTTTCAATCACTGTCACTGCGATCGTGATCGTGCAAACGCGCCGGAGTGAAACAGGGCTACACGCGAAAAAGAATGAGCAAGACGTCGGCACTCGCTAGGAGCAGACGAAGCGAAGTGCACAGGCTGGCGGCCCGCAGTGCAGACGACAACAAAACGAAAGCAGAATACAAATTAGAACGCGACAGACGACGAGTAACGGGTGGAACGAACATCTGCTCCGCGAACGACACAAAATGTCAAATGTAACGCTTTTTTTTCGAATCGACAACGTCGCAAAGCCGCCTGCGTAAGCCGATTGCTAATATAATCATGCGTGGCAGATGAATTGGGAAATTTTGCAGAGAGAAGAGGCTGCAAAGGCGCAGTTAGGTTTAAGCAAAAAAAAAAAAACCTGAATGACAGATTTCTTAAATGAATGTCCGAGCAAAACGTGCACGAAGCCGATCGAAGCAAGGTGTCTTTTAATGCGATTCCTCTTAAGAGGAAATTTTTCAATTGCGAACAGAATAGGGGCATCGGCGAACGACGGAAAGAAAAAGGTGAATTCAGCGCATCGTAGCAATTCACCTGGAATTTACGACTTGGGAGCGCTGTGACTCGTCTTAAGGTAATCGTATTTGGCGCACTTAAGCTTGCAAACGTCGCCAGAACAACGTCAGGCGAAAAGCTGCTTTACGAATGGCAGCGCGCGAGGACTGTTTGCGTGCCCGTCGACTGGCGCTCCGACTACGCTATTGCGCCACTTCCGGTTTTAGCAGGTGGTCACTACAGAGGATGGCGCTTAGCACTCGTTTTAAATAGCGCTTAGTTCGATCTAGAGTTCGAACTCCATGCGAACTTACTCTGCTTATTATTCCGGCAATGGCAAAGGCGGCTTTGAATGCGAATAAAAAGAGAAAAGCGTTGGGGATGAGGACGAAAATAGCGGTATACGAATGCTTTAGACGTACTGATCAGCAGGCAACGGTATCTCGGGCGACACACTGTGAGCACATTTGCAACCACGCCAACGTCACTAGTGATCTCACTTGACATAGTGAAGGCAGAAAAAAAAATGACAGTACAGTAAACATGCTGTCAAAGCGCGGCGTGAACTGTGCATTACGGATAGACCAATTCAAGACTACATCAGAACGAGGCTGGATAAAATCCACTGTTGCAGCACGCGTCCACAACTATACCGCGAACGTCGCAGCATGACCTAAATGAACGTACAAGGCATACTTTATGTATAGGGTAGGGGTGTCCGAATATTCGAAATTTTGAACACTAATCAAATAGTATTGGCTATTCTATTGTTATTGGGTTCGCATGCAAAACCAGGCATGCAAAACCACTCAACTACCACGAAAGTTGCTCATACCTTGTCTTTCATTCTTTACAATGTTATTCCTCGTAATTTTGAGAACGGCAGCGCACACACAAATGTAACGACGAAAAACACCAACAGCGCATATATTTTATGTTAGCTCTTCCCAGACTGAAATATTAAAAGTGCGAAACAATAACAGGAGATCGACCCACGCAAGAGGCCGCGTTTCTACCAGAAAGCCTTCATTCGTGCATGGCGTTCGCTGCCAACGTTTTCCGGTAAACGTTACGGTTACATAAACTGCAGTTGCCGGGAAGCATAAAAAGCAGTCAGGGTCTTTGAATAATATCGCGTTTAACTCTAAAAGGCGAAGCTTGGTAGCTTGGTAGCGCGACTTCGGCGAGTCGCCGTTGTGAACGAACCAAAGACTCCACGCGAACTTTGCACAGAAACAAGAAAATAGTGGGCATTTCATTCGATATTCGAAGGCCGCTTTTCTCACATAATTATGCTCAATTCCGTCATCTTGATCATTTTCTCCCGTTTTCCTATCGTCCTCCTATCCTCTGTTCCCATGTTTCTGTCCCCTCATTTCTGAAGTGTAGACAGACGTTGGGCCCCTTCCAGTGGCAGTTGCCAGCCTATGTTATTGCTTTCTTTTAAAGACGATGTCTTTCTTGGCGGCTGAACGTGGCTCTTCCGTATAGGGTACGTTTGTTTCTCACCTCGAACCAAGCAAAAATTTGTTCGAGTCACAAAGTTCACAATTTGAACACCACTAGTATGCACGCTCTTATCGTCATGAGAATTTCGGAGTCATGTCAGTTGATTTCAATCCAACCGAGAAATGTCTGAATACGGCCTAAGAACTCCGCTGCGACTCAGCGTTCAGATCCGAATCCTCTTTATTTTCAACGCACAAGATGGGGGACCTCCAGGCAAAAAGCAATAGCAGACAGCTAGACAGGGTTCCACAGAGAGCAACAGGAAGCGGATTTCACAAAGTTCGAGCAGTTATAAATAAGCACGGACGCTATTGCATGAGAACAGGTACAGCGTACATGATGGACAATATCTAAGAATTAATAAAGACAGGAGAATGAACGCACAAGGCAGTCACTGATGTAAACTACGATAAAGTTATACCATGAATTTAAACAGGCTAATAAAAGAAAAAAAGGCATGCAACAGTGGAAAAACAGTTTCGTTGTTTCTTTAGGTGAAATCTTAATTCCGATTTGAACATGCTCAATAGGGCACTGAAATTATTGTGAGTTTTTAAAAGGTTGTAAAGTGTTGCTATGCGCTAGTCAAGACTAGAACAAGGGTAATTTGTGCGTGTACGCAGACACTGATGTTAGCCTATCACGTATTGTGTAGGCATGCAGGGAATGTTTCGTATCTTTTGAAAAACTATGTTTATACATATATAGAGACAGCTTGTAATCGTATAATTGAGAAGCTTTAAGCATATTATGTTCAATGAATAGGGGACCAGTGTGGTAGGCTCGGGTGTCCGTTAATGTTCTCAAAAATCCTCAAAAATCCTTTACACCTTCTTTTGCAGCCCCCTTCAGTTTGCTGCGGTTTGTGGTTGTTGTCGTACCCAAGACTAAAGTACAGCGTGAGAGACGTGAATAAAAATTAGCATAATATGTCGCCCCCTTGAATCTAACTTAAATTACTTCTTTTAATTTGTAGAGGAAAACAACTGCTTTGCGTAATTAAATCGTGAGCTTATTAACGTGTGCGTTCCAAGACATTGTTTAATCGATCCAAACCTCTACAAAATTTTTCTGATGCAATGCGCTGCAAAGCACTCCCTCGGAAATTTAGATAAAGTTCAGGGTCACGTTGTTCGTTATGGGGTTTAACAACAACGAACTTAATTTTCTTAACGTTCAAGGTTTGTGTTCAGTGTACAGTGTTAGTGTACAGTGTTACAGTGTTAGTGTACAGTGTTAGTGTTCAGTGTACTGTTGGTGTTCAGCCACTGTGCAAGTTTAATAAAGTAATTGTTTGCTGTTGTGCTTAAACGAATTAAAGTTCATGCGGATAAGAAAGTATAGGTGTCATGAGCATACCTGACCAGTTTCAGTGAATTAGGCACATTACGTAAGTCATTGACGCAAAGTATAAAGAATATAAGTGCCTTACGATCGACGCCTGAGGCACACTATCTTTCACCATAGCAGTCGGGGATGTGAGGTCACTGACCTTCACACGCTGTTTTCTATTAAAGAGATAGATTTTACGAGGTCAAGGGCTACGTCACGTATACCTTAGTCATGAACCTTTTACAGTAGAATATTATGATTCACACAGTCAAATGCTTTCCACAGATTAATAAATAAATCCACACTAAAAAGGGTTTTCCATGTTAAGAATTTAATTCTTGATTAGTAATAAGGCAATTTCTCTAGATTTTTTTTCTGAAAGTCATACTTTGACTCATTGATTTCATGGATTCAAAAAAACACATTTGAAATCGAGATCCCGGGCATGAGGCAGCAGATAATAATGGAGCCCTGTCTGCCAGGCGTATGCGTTTCAAGCTGACTTATTCGGAGGTAGCTACAGAATCACGTGGAACGCAAGCATGGAATGCAGAATTATCAATCGCTGTCGTTTCAACGCATCGGCATAAGGGCCCAAAGAGAGCACTCGTATGTCCTGGGCTTATGTAACTAACTCCATGCCGCGCATTTGTGACGTGTTGCCCATCGTCGCCGTTTTCGTATTACGACGTCTGTACAATCACCAAGCAGTTTGATGCAGTCTGATGGCCGAAGTGCCATTTCACATTTCATTTCACACATTTCAGTGATTAGTTGATTGACTGGTTTATTGAATGACCGTTTGAATTGTTGATTGATTTACTGGTCGACTGGTTGATTTATATATTCATTTGGTTTATCGTCCCATAGCTGCTTCCGGAGCTCGAGAGAGGCGTCGTAGTGTTTATAGTACCCGGACTCGGATTATACAACCCGATCCTTGGATTTAGACCGTTGCATCAAAATTGCAAATGAGCGGTCACAGTTATTCTCAATATAGGGTGTCCAAGCTAATGTTAGCCAAGCTGTTTTACGAAATAACAAAAAAGATTGAAAAAAATAAACATGAGCAAGGTGTAATCTCGAGGCCTGCGATGTGCGGCGGTCACACCTATGACGACAGAACAATGTAGGCTTTGTCATTGTCTTTTGCGCCGTCTTTTCTCAATATTTTCTTTCTTTTTTTCAACAGCTTGGCTAACGTTAGCCGGGACACGTGGCATACGTTTGTATCCCACGGCGTCAAACCTACAACCTCGCGCTCAGCCCCATAGTCAATGCGAGCCGTGCTTGCTGGACGCGCCTAAATGAGAAAATGAAATGAAGTGTTTGTTTAGCAAACCATGATCGGACGAGTGATCCTAGTCCGAGTTATAATTAACACTGATTTAACCTCACTTCAAAGAGGCGAATAGAGGAGGCTGATAGAGATTCGCCTCTACCGAGCAGCCTCAATTTCGTCTTCGTTAGCGTTGCCCCATTCTCGCCAACTAAGTTTCTTTGGTCTCTTGCTGATTCAAAATCAACACACGAGCAGTATACACCGCGTCTCACCAACTTTCAAGCAGTACAGCAGAAGCTGCGGCTATCCGTGAACCAACTTCGACGGAGAACCGACTTCGTTTCTCAGAAAAAGGAGAAAACAAAAACAAAAGCTGTGCACCGCTGACATTTCCGTTATCCTTTTCCTTAACCGGCGTGGATTACGGGAGTATTAACGCTGGACAGCCGGACGATGTACCTTCTGGCTCTCGTTCCTCATCGGCTTACGCGAGTCGTAGCTTTCATCGCACTGCACGCATTTGGCGAGACGGAGGTGGGTTCGGTCGGGCTGCGGGGACGTGGAGGATGACAGCTGCGGAAGGTCACCCGGGGTCTTTCTCGGATAATTGATTCCTCGCCCGCTTTCGAGCGAAGTAGTGAGCGTACTTACGTCTCCAAAAACGTCTCCGCGCGCCGAGGCCTCACTAGCTCGCTCAATGCGGGCCACGTCACGATGCTGGTTTGGAGCTGCGTTCTCATTTTATTGAAGCAAGTACGGCGCGAAAAGGCCCGACTCGCTTAACGTTTAGCAGGCCTTTACAGAGCGTGTAATTCCGCAGCAATGACCGCATAGGCGATGGCGTGTGCGCGGCTGTACAAAGACACCTGGGGAGAGGGTGGGAACGCGTCGACAGCGTGAAAGCAGCAAGATGGCGGAAATAACGACACAAATGCTTGCGCTTACCAAACGCGAGCAGTACAAGGAGAAACCCTGCGTTCGTTTTTGAGCATCTGATCACTCGCTGTGACATTCGGAAGTGACACCTTAACATGCAGCAGGTATGCTTTCCAGTTTGACATTTCGTTTCTTTAGCGCTTTTATGCGGGGAATGTGTGCTCAGCCACTGCGGCATTTCGAGAAAGATTTGAGTGCTCTCAGTCATGTTGCTTGAGGAGGAGGAGGGGGGAGGGTTATGGACTACAACCTATTGCAAAAGAGGTAACGGCCAGCTGGTCGTTGCCGACGAGCTGGTTTGGCCAATGCCCCAGAGTCGGTATGCGCCCCTAACACGTAGGATCCACATATTATACAACGTGGCCTTTATTCTAATGCGAAGCGCTGCGCAAACCAAATACGCACACATAGATATTGTCACGCTCATAGATACTCCGGATATATCGGCGTGTGTCTTTAGATAGCGATTAAATGAGTTATTCTTTTTTCCCGAGTCACCTTATTTGCTCATGCTGGCTAACACCTGTACGATAACCATAAGTTCACTCCTTACTTACATCGTCCGAATGACGTTTTTGAAGTTACTTCGGGAACGCGTAGTTGCGCAGTGCTTCAGGCATGTATAATTCTTTAAAACATTAGCGTTTAGGGAGTTGTTGACGCCTGTACGTGGAGCCGGCTACTACACTCTTAATCTGTTTACACATATGTTACAGTTAGTAAATGAAACATATTTTCTTGGATGCTTCATTTATTTAAGTGCCACTAGGGCCTAATTATACTTCTTGATTGTCGGGCGACGAGGGCACTGTTGCGGTTTTTGAGGGCGACAGGATTGGACAGGCGGCTGTAGCCTGAACAAATGTTGATAGTGTGGCAAGTGTCACTGTGCTGTGCGATGACAGTATTCGGTGCCAGTGACCGATGGTGACTGTGTGTCTAGGCTCCTTCCTTTCCTTATCTCTACTTTGTTACCACTTTACCTCCCCCTCCCCTCTCTCCCCAGTGTAGGGTAGCCAACCGGATCTTTTTCTGTGGTTAACCTCCCTGCCTTTCCCCTTTCCTCTCTCTCTCTCTCTCTCTTGATTGTCGGCTATTTTTTTCGGTGCAGCTTTCTGCCACTGTATGTCCCCCTTAGTATTGTTCGACATAAACTCGAACAAGTAATATAGAACATCTCAATATCGTTCTACATAGAAATACGCTGCCATCAGTTGTGAAGTTGACAACGCGCACAAACACATATGCATGAAGGATACAGGCTCAGCAGCACCGATTCAACGACTGCGTTTAGCGAATTCGTCCGAAGCATTTTATTTTACATTCAATTAATAGTTTTTGCTATATATAATTGGAGTATCAGATAAGCTTTCTACGCGAATCTCTCGGCAGGAACTAATTTTTTAGTAGGAAATCCCGGTCGGTCAGAAAGAATGCGAGTCCTTCATTGTAGCATCGCCTATAGCACCGCAGTGTTTGGCCTTAGCACGTTGGACTTTAACTATTATCGCTAATACGTGAAAGCAAATGCTAAAGAAAACGTTCAAACATTTGCATACGGTCGAGATGCACGCGTTGCGAGCAAGAAACAATGATTACAGAATCCGACGAGAACAATGCACTCGTTGCGTGAAAAGCAGACTTAGTAAGCGTACTTCAAGATTAAGAAGGATGTCGTTGTGTTCTCTAAATTCTCTTTCTGCTTAGTCAGCAAACTGCAATAGCCGGCGCCTTCTTCAAACATTATTTGTTTAAACGCAACCAATAATCAAGAGAAATAGGAGAAAGAAAACATAAATAATTCGTAAAGCTATTCGAGTAGGGACCAGATTGGTTTTGTTCCGCGTCGCACTTCCCGTGCCTTTGCCAGGCGTATTTCGAGCCCTCATGAACATTTATAGCCATGCTCGTTGCTGCGAGCGGGGGGGGGGGGGGGGGGGGGGGCAGGCGAGATTTCGCTACGGCATGTTCCATTTCCTTTCTTTTTTTTCATTCGTTTTAGCTTCGCATCCTAGGCTCGATTGAATATTGAATTACAGGCACTGCCGCGCCCAGCGCATTCGGCCACTTAAAGCCACGCGAAACCGGAAGCCGCCAGAGGGCGCAGTCTCGTAGTCGGGAGAAAAAACAAGGCCGTAATCGAATTTCCCCGCGGAATCGCGCAGTTCTTTCCTCAGTAACTAACGGAATGTGCTTGGCACAATTTCAGTCCTAGGCGAGCCTTCTCGCACGGCGAGAAAGCGGCGTGCGATGTGTAGCGTTGATTATTGGCACGCTGCTTAACCAGCTCCACGTTTGGTTATAGACTCGGAAGCGTCAGTAGCTTACGTAAGTAGATTAGGGCTCCACGAAACGTTTCCTTCGTTTTAATATTTTTTTTTCACTGAAGAAACAAAGAGAGGAAGAGGCTAGTCTAAACAAATTCAGGAAACGTTTGACAAGTACTGGGAGAAACATGTTGTTTACTATAAAGCACTGCTTTATAGTGCCAGTGCTTCTTTGTAGTATCAGGACTCCTTTTAAGGAGTACTGACACCGACGGGGATGTGTGTCAGTGTACCTTTAAAGGAGTACTGACTAATATATACCCTTCAGTCGTGGTGTACGCATTTGTTTACGCGACCTCTATGTGCCAGTGGTGTCTATTGGCATCCAAAGGGAGAAGCACGAACCTTGCGCGTCGAGTGAATTGAACCTCCCGCGTACTTAATATGGTTAAGTGCGGTGGATGTCAATCCATTCGCCCTGTTGAACACGCAGTGTACCATGTTCCGTCTGTAGAACTAAGTTCTGAGGCTCAAGCTGCCACAAACCAGGATGATCATAAGGCACGCTGTAGTGGGGGAAATCTGCATTAATTTTAAACAAACTGAGGTTCATTAACGTGCATCCGATGCACTGTTCACGGTGGTTTTTTTTTTTTCATTTCGCTCCCATAGAAATGTTTATGCCGTGGGCGGGATTTGAACCCGCGACCTCTGGCTTAGCGGCGCAGCGCATAATTCACTGCTCCACGACGACGGACCAGTTTCGTCCGTAATGGCAAAATAGTAGCTTTCTTATCGTTTTTTGCAATACGTGCAGCCGATATTTGACTTGTGCCTTGTGCACTTCAACCTGTGCTTTGCCTA
The DNA here is from genome assembly GCF_050947875.1 of Dermacentor variabilis. NCBI lineage: Eukaryota > Metazoa > Arthropoda > Arachnida > Ixodida > Ixodidae > Dermacentor > Dermacentor variabilis. The sequence goes on from NC_134577.1 coordinate 41,125,760, forward strand.
CCTGTTCTTGAACCCCCTCAAAACTCTTTATGTATGTACAATGTGTTTCAATACTTGCCACAATCTGTGTAGGAACTAGAGAACTATGATTGCTTGGCGACCTTCGGCCAGTTCCGCGACTAGATACGACATTCAACAGTAAATACAACATTCACGTAAACTCTTTCATTAAGAAGACTACGTTTGGCATCCGCGTACTCGTTCGAACAATACATCGTTTTCATCAGCACATTGTAATATGTCTTTACTACGCTTTTCCTAACAGTCACCTTACTTACTGTGTTTCATGGTGGGACAACACCTACCCTAAACACCTGACCTCCCTCACTCACCTTCACAACCGGGTGGTCTGATTGCTTACCCGTTGTTCGTACATCGCATCAGCAGCACCCATTTTTTCATACTCTTGAAATTATACTACTAACCTGCCCATTTCAACTTTACCTAAATCTTTTATTGTTCAAAACTAGAAACAGTAACATTCCTACTGAGTTACACACCCTAACGGATCTTTAAAATAAATATAACACACGGTTTTCTAAAACAAAATAACCTCTTGCTCTCTAAAGTAAACACTGAATACGGTAAAATGACAGCCTTTTTTTTTCGGCAATTGCATTTTGTAATTATCTGCCACCAAATATGAAATCATACCCTTCACTACACCGTTTTCGGTGGTTTTTAATACAGTGTTTACTAACAACATGCTAACAACCTGCTTGAAAAAATAAATATGTACATTACTGCGTCGCTATGTTTCATTGTTCTTCTCGGTTTATGTTCCTTGATGATTACTTGTTTGCAAATTCATTTTTCGTCGTGTTGAATTTCGCACAGTTGATTTTATATGACCATTATGCTCCCATTTTATTACTGTTATTTATATACTTACACGTGTATTTCAAGATAGAATAATTCTTGCTCATTTCTGTGTAATTTTCATCTACCAGGTGTTTCATTAATTACTTCTAATATGTTGATTTGTATTTTCCCACTGTTCTTACTTTAGTAGATAATCGTATGTTCTACATTGTTATACACGTACATATATGACTTCCCCGTGATTCTATTTACTTTGGAACCCCTTTCTGTCCATTAATTTACATTAATGATTAGTAATAAATGACGATTGATTGATTGAAAAAGAAAGGCGTGAACTATCGGCAGAAAGCGAGAGAGAATGTCGTGCAGTATATCGGCGGAAGCACACGCTTCCGTCAAGCTGAGCAGGGGCGCGCTGTCCACGTTATGCGAAAGGTAGGCGTAGGTGGACACCATGACTGCCGTTGTGGTTCGAGCACGTTATGACCACCATACAGGTCATAGAAACAAGGAGATCGTAGAAAAGTAAGAAACGAAGAAGAACGAAAACTAGAGGAAGAGAAATGAAAAAAAAAAGAATAATAAGAAAAAAAACAGTGCAGGAAAGATAGGAGAACGAAGGCAAAAAAATTGGGATTTAAAGAAAAATGAAGAATTTCATTGCTTGGCTCTTATCGTTCGATTCTTCTTTAATTGTGGGATAATCTCACTCCCTGATGCCCTGAGCGCCTGCGTTTATATGCGCGATCGCTGGGAAGAATCGCAACCCGTACTTTTTACAAAATTACAAATAAAGATCGAAATAAAGGGCTTCCTACTGCATTTAACGCTTCAAGGCGCCAGGCGCCGTCCTAATTTCGTATCGGAGAGATTTATAATAAAGGCGCCATTAAGTCCACATACGCCCGCAGGATTTTCTGAACTTCGCCGGCATGCAGCTGAGCTTTCCGGCCGAACGCAATTTCGGAGAAAGCACAGTACTGGCGTTCGTCTATCCAAATCAGGAGAGCAAAACGAAGAAAGATAAAAAAAAAAGAAAAGCAACAAATGCCAGTAGGCACCGTGATCGAAGTACAGAAGAGGATGCAATAATGCGCAAAAAAAAAAAGAGTTGTAGACACGGGGAGAAGCAAACGAGCATGTGGGTTCTGTGTCCGACAAGACACTCGAAGCACTCCTCTGAAGAGCCTTCGCGCCGCGACGGTGCTTCGAAGCCGTACGCTTCGGTGAGCAGAGCCGTGTCGTCGGGGCAGGGCACTTCTCTTGAGGCACTTCTGCGCAGGACACGTGTCACTGGAGAAACAGGAGACAGAAGGAAGGCTGCCGGAGGCTTCACACGTGCGTAGCGCGGCTTATAGTATGGTAGGATTCGAAGACGTTGAGAGCGAGATAGAAAAGAAATGCACACGTGCAAAACTGCAGCGCGAGAGCGGAATCAGAGAAGTTATATATATATATGCAGAGAGAGAGAGAGAGAGTGAGTACGTCAGGTTTCATATGTCTCTTCATTGCGTCGTATTAGCTGAATGGGCAGTTTGAGTTATTCTTCTATCTCCATCGTGCGGTATGAGAAATAGTCAGGCGCCTGTTGGTCGTCGGCGTCATCGATTTCCCAGAACTCGCCGGTTCACCCAAAAGAAAGACCGGCGAAGCTAGGCGGAGCAAATGTAAGATAAAAAAAATGCATCTCGAGTGTGCTGTACTAAGAGAGGGTGAATTTCTTACCGTTTGAACCGCGCGTCGTGCTTTTGATCCAGCGGTGGTGTTTACATTTCTTTTGTTACTGCTGTCATTCCATATGTGGATTGAGACAAAAGTGTACTTCTTCAAAAAGGCTCGCACCTTGGATTCTTTTTAGCTCCACTGGGCCGTTCGTCCCCGAGTTGTTTGTCACTTAAGAGAGAAAGGCAAAAACTTGAAACGGATGCTCCCACGTGGAGAAGTGCCTCTCGTAGCATCGTCGCGCAAAGGCAAAGAAGTATTTGCCTTTGATTGCGCTACCGTGAGTGGCTTTGATCCTCAGCTTCTTTCCAAGCTTCTCTTCCTCGAGTTTTAGTATCTCTCGATTTCGGAGTGTACACATCCCGAGGGCACCAGCGTCCGTTCCTTTTCCAGGCGCTGCCCGGATTTCCCGCAGTTCGCACCGGCAAGCTTGCTTCACCCGTCGCGGTGTTGCACTGCGGCAAAGGCTGCCAAAAGGCATCGTCTCGCAGTACTCGTGTCTCGAGCCGGCACGCGAGGAAAATGTCAGATGTTGACTGGTGCGGCACAGCTAGAATGGGAGTCTTTATCCGAAGCTCTCTCATTCGTTAGCCTGAAGGAAAGTCAAGCGAATGTTTGACGTTAAAAGATGGGGCAGCAAACGGAACGCGTTCTTTTCTCTTTCTTATAAAACTCGACCCCGTTAGCAAGCCGAGCGTTAAGTCATCAGCGCTGAACACGAAGGGATACCGAGCTTGTCGGCGTCACTTGAGATAAGCTTGATGGGTTACACCTTCGCGAGCTGCCGTCTTGCTTAGGTACTCTTGCACGTGGACGACTAGTAGTCTAGTTGCAGGTTTTGTCCCGTATTTGCTGTTCGATACACTGGCTTTGGTTGTTCACTCAAACCCAGATGCGCTTTCGCTGGCGAATACGTGCCGCCTTACTTCAGAGATAAAAGCAACCTCGTGGCAAACTGTCAATTAGAGGTAAAGAGTTGAAGCGGCTGGTGCGCCAAGAAAAGGGCTTCCCACAGCAACGTGTGTGCTAGAGGGACCGTCGCTGCGGAGTTCAATATTTCTGCCCCAGCATTGGCCTCGACTTAGCTATGTCTTGTAGACGCTGACGCAAAATGGTCGTGTTGCCAGCGGAGGAAGGAATCTTACAGAAAAACGAACTACAAGAGATACTTTCGGGCCGAATTTTAGAATCTGGAAAAGAACTGTTCGAGGGATGTTTTATTTAATACACTAAGGGTGCGCATCGTAATGACCCTGGTGCTCAAGGCATGGCCATTCAGGTGAGACATAACCAGGCGGCAGTTTATATATATATATATATATATATATATATATATATATATATATATATATATATTGCCGCCATATTGGGGTAGTTGTCTCTTGATGATGGTCTCAGTATCAGGGTCGCTGATAAGTGGCCAGGCGTTGCAAATGACTGGTTTGACTTTCAGAACTGTAACAGTGTTAGTTATTTGCTTGGCTAATCAGTGAATGTTACGGGCTCGCTGATGTCCGTCACCAGTAACGCGCACCTGGAATATAAAAAAAATATTCTCTCTGTGCTGCCTTAAAGAAAGTTGGCTCATTATCGGTTAGGCAGTCTCTAAAAACGTAATGTGGAGGACAGATGGAATACAAGACATAGTCGTGTCTTGTTTGCAGGACACACTGCTGCGACGGTTTGGCAAGAAAATTAGAATAAAATGAAGCTGTGAACAAAAAATATATATAGAAAGTAGAATAGTTTCGATTAAAGATAACATTGACTTTTTAAAATTTTCTTAACGCTTTTATATTTCGTTTTCACAATTTTTAGCACGAAAGTGCTGCGTGACACTATACACGTACATGTGTATATCGCGTGTCTTCTTTTAAAAGGTCAAAAAATTTTAAAGGTCGCCTGTATCAAATAGCACAATTCTAATCCGTGATCCTAATTACTCGATGAGGAAGCCATTGCCTCTATAAGAAATCAAAATGCGTAAATAAATAATTGATATAATTACCCTAACTAACTTTTTATTTAACTATTTTACGACGCATATTTTCGTCTACGAATTGTAGCTAGCCGGTTTGCATGGTGTATCCACTGGGAACGAATTCTCTTGACTGCACCAGTTTTGAGATATTAATTTTCAAAGCGTCCAACAAAATGCATTGGCGTTCCAGATACTTCTGTGCTTCAATGCATCGAACAGCCTTTTTTATAAAGAAATGGAACCCCATTGCATTTCGTCGGACATATTGAAAATTACTATCTCGATACTGGTGCAGTCCTGAGAATTCGTACGAAGGGGATACGACTTGCGAACTCATTGGCTTTAATTCGTAGATCTAAATGAGTGCCGTAATGTAATTAATGATACAGTTAGTTAGCGTAATTATGTTACTTATGTGATGAATCATTTGGATTTTTCGTAGAACTAATGGCTGCCTCATCGAGTAACTTACGTCAATGATTAGAATTGTGCTATCTACCGCCGGCAACTAAAAAGAAAATGTCTCCTTAAGAAAACGCCCGGTATATATTCAGTTTGTGTGCTTGTTGAATATTGGTTATTATCGTGTTTTTTAGGGGGGGGGGGAGGGGTGTATGTGTGCAGAGCAGCTATAGCAATTGTATAACTAAACGTTGAATAGTATTAGTGCATACGTGTACGCATTTCATCATCACTATAACGTTTCGCAAACACGAACGAGCTTACCAAACCATTCACCCCACATTTTCTTCCCTTACATTTTTAATATACTCTTCTTAGACTATTTCCTCTCGCATTTAAATAATCCTCCAATCGAAATCCTCCCTTTTCTGCGCCACTTAATTAGTCATCCATTTCGTCCCCGTTCAACTTTAATCCTCCTTCGCGGCTTTCCAGTGCGGACTCACGGAATGACACAAACACGCACAAACGCATGCACACTCGGGAGCGGCGCCGGAGGCGCTGGCTAAAAAAAAAAAAAAAGGAAAGAAAAGAAAAAGAAAAAGCTTCTCTGGATTAAGCGTCATGCGTGCGGTGTTTTTTTTTTCTTTTTGGCTGCTTCTGTCGCGGGCTCGTTGCCGATTAATGAGCGGAGTCCTGCGAACGAGGTTGACGATGAGAAACAGTTGAACGTGTACTGACGCGACGACTTCAACTTGTCGTTTTCGTTCCGATGATTGACGGCCCAAGCGGTGCCGCCGATCTGCGAAGCCAATGTTTCCCCCCTAACTTGGACAAAAAGTTCCTCAGGTTTCTCTAGATTTTCGCAATATATTATTGTTGATCCTTTTGTCGAAATGATTTCCAAGCTGAAAAATTTTTGTTAGCAATATGGAAGTGGACTGCCAATTCGGTAGTTAACATTTATTTCGAAACTTGTTTTAAATATTCCAACGATCCAGTATTTCAATATTCTACTGCACTCAAGCTGAAATGATGTCGTGGCGCAAGTTTTTAGGATAACAAGAATGCCTCCTGCTTATGCCATAATTCACACAAGACGACGTCAGCACGCACGTACTTTGCTGTTGTCCAAAGCTGTTCTGTATCGTAAGCAGATTGCCCAGATCACAGGGAACCTCATTCGAATTGTACGGAAGATAGGCGCGTCGGGGGGGGGGGGGTGTATGTGTTATGACGTCATGACTCGCTGGCCTGCGTCGTTCCTGCGATCGCCGAGTCTGCCAGACGTGAGCTCCACCAGAAAAAAAAAAAAAAAACAACACGTGCTGCAAGAAATCAAGACTGATGGCTGAGCGAGTTAAAAAAAAACTGCGCATAAAATTAGGACAAGACACAAGTCTGTGTCACGTCGCCCCGTCGTACATGACGCCTCCATCGGTGACACCGCGTGCTACACAGCTTGAACCGAGCACATACATCTTAATAGGAAAATATTCGCCGCGCGCCTTGTCTGCCAGAGGACAGGCGTGGGTATTGCGCGGGCTTCTGCAATTTTCACAGCGGGGGTTGCGAGCAGACGTGTGTGTGTGTGTGTGAGGGGGAGGGGGAATTCCTATTTCACTCCCTCGTTCCCAGTCTCTCCAATGCCATGCACCGCCGCTTTCCCGCGGTGCACCTGCTTGCGTTCGCCGTGTGAGGCGCAGCACAGCCTTCTCCGTGAAGCGTAATACATTCAATAAATATTCAAGTAGGACCCCACGGTCTGTCCGCGCCTCCGCGAGGCGGCGCTCGGGAGGGTAGGAGACGGCGTCGCTTAAAGTTGTGGGGCTGCGTGGTCAGTGCTGTAGAAGGGAGAATGTCTTTCTAGGCAGGGAAGCAGTCGAAGTGGCTTCTCATCGTATGAGGCGGTGCCGTTGTAGGCGCGTGAGGCCGCCTTTCTATTTGGGGAAAATGTTCAGAAATGCATATATCGGCGGTTGCCATTGAAGATCCAAGGAATTTCGCTGTAGTATGGGGCCACGGTATGCTTATTCGCAAGGCAAGGACGAAAACCTTCCTACCGTCTAATGCCAGTTTTACACGGTTCGATATCCGTAGATGCTGGCATGGCATTTCTATTTGACATGCTGCGATTTCCGCAAATGCGAACATCGTATTGCCGTTTCGTGTGCACTAATTTGTGCAGCTGCGAGTTTCACATTTACAATCGCCTATCGTGGAAGACCGAATTATTCTTGGCGTGGGCTTATTCAGATAGCTTTCGTTTACTTAAAACGTTTTTCGCGTTTGAACACGTTACCCTATCAGAAAAAGAAAGCATAAGCAGGCATGCCACTGTGACGCGTCTGACGATCCGCGTTGTCATTGGTTACCCGTCCACGCCGCATGTGCGAGTTTGCGTTACATCCTGGGCACCTCCAAACAACGGGGGTGAAGACGGGAATGACATTATTGCCACACCTGCCGATTCGCCAGGAAAGGCGCACGTTGTGAAGGAGAAATTTGTTTGTAGTAGCAATAATGTCTGGGGTTTTATGGGCCAGAACCGCGATCTGATTACGAGGCGCGCCGTTGTAATCTTGACAACCTGAGGTTCTTTGACGCGCGCCCGATGCACGGTGCACGGGCGTTCTTGCATTTCGCTCCCATCAAAATTCGGCCGCCGCGGCCGGGATATGATCTCGGAACCTTGTGCTTAGCAGCGCTACGCTGAAGTCACTAAGCAACCACGGCGGGTGGAAATTTGTTCGTGAGCCGTAGTGACGCGCTTGTCTGGATGAAGCGCAGTTTGTACGAGGGTTAAGCTGACTCACATGAAGCGCTTCATGTGGGTCGGCTTCAGCGCTTTCAGCTTCATGTGGGTCGGCTTCAGCGCTTTCAGCGCTCGGTGACGCAGCTCGCGCCGTGGACGCATAGCAACACTCGTAGCGTAGGACTAACGGTGACGGCGCATAGTCTAACGGCAGGACTCGTGCTCGTAAGGGTGTTCCTCTTCAAAGTTATTAAAGGCTTTGTCTCTTTGAAATTAACCTCCATAGAGCCACTAATGCCTTTGCCTTTAAGGTCATCGTCTTCAAGACCGTGAGGTCTTTGTCCTGGTAGAAACATTCATCCTTGTACAGGAACTTAACGTTTTTTGTCATCTTTATTGTATTTGTCATAGTGGAGAACTTATGACCTTCGTATTCGTCGGGCCCTTAAGTGAAAGCTTTAGCTCCAGGGCTGCTAAGTAGATGGGAGCGGAAAGGTTGTTTTTCTCGACGATCCCTGCGCAAAATTTGACGAGGTTTAGTGCATTTAAAATTAAATTTTTTTTTGTGAGTGTGGGAAAGAGATTTTTTATTTTCGAAGATTATTAAAATAAAATAGTGAAAGTTTCAGATTTATACAACCCAAACCTAGGAACTGCAACTCAACGATGAAAAACGATATCATGATTGTCTAAAATAGAGGAAATTGATTAATTATACACGACCTTCAAGTCTACCACTAATTTGTGAGAGAGATTTTGCAAAACTCTCCTAATAATCGTAACTATTTCACGTAAGTTGTCAATTCATAGATTACAGTTGTTCGTTTTAGGTGATCTAAAAGATGCAGTTTACATATCTAATCTAAAATGTACGTTTTTGGTGCAGAGTTACAAACTTGTAAACTTCGCGTTTTTAAAACTTTTTTCGAAATGGCCAGTTTTCTGTGAACTTTTGAAAACAAGTACATGCCTTACATCAATATTCTGTTTCTTTGAATCACTAGAATTTAACTTTCTCTCTCAAATGCAACATATTTCATTCAAATCAGTGCAGTGATTATCTCGTAAAAGCCTTTAGGTATTTTACATGTATTTCGAATTGGGAAATCGCAGCTGACCCCAAGCAGAAGTTTCCTTTCAAGGCTTTTGTCTTCGTTAAGACGTTAGTCTTTGTCAAGCCCCTTATGTATGTGTTCAGGCTCCTCGAGAGGGACTTTCATCTTCCCAAAGGAGAGTCATGTTGTCGAAACTTTGGCACCGGGGTGATTCATGCCTCTTTATTGTTCTGCGTTAATTTCTTCTACCAAGAATCGCTCGGGCTATCTTGAATTGCCGCTGCTGCCATGTTGTAACTACATTTAATGATTCCCACCTCGAAAACTCTTTATACCGAACAGCATGTTTGCCATGTGGCTAAATATGGTTGTATGCCAGATTTAAATGTCGGTCAGTTCCTCACGGGTTGTTTGCTCAGATTTAGGTCTGGCGCCTTCAGGAGCGTTTAAGAAAACATTATTGGCTAAAGTGGCCTATATTGGATCAAAGGTCGTGTCCGATTGGTCCGGGGATGGCGATGTTGATGTTTACTCTGCAGAGAGCTGGAAACGTTCTTCACGCAGCAAATTGAAACAACCAGCAAAATGTACCGAAAACACGCGCGAACACTCGTTCTTTCTACCAGACGGTGACGCAGCAAACGAGGTTAATGACTCACAAAACGAACAGAATCTAAACAGGAACACCGAAGTCTTTTCGTAACGCTCGCAGGAAAAACAAGCAGCCTGACACACTGGCGGGTGGATGGATGGACAGGTGTAGATAAACAAACAATCTTGGGGGGTGAGCGAAAGCAAACATAGCGACGTCATTACGCGTTCCTCGCATACAGCTTCTTGACCTACTTTTCCTTCCACCGGGACACCCGGAAGTGAGTCGCCCGCTGGAACTCAGGATGGTCAGTCCACCCTATTACCGAATTTTTTTCGAACGTAATCACCACTGGGATGGGGTCGTCCTGAACAACCGCTGAAGCGTACTGATGACGAATTCGACTAGTAGAACTCAGTTGAGCTCTGGGGTAACGCTCTAGTTTCTCAAATCTGAATCACCCAGAGAATCGTCATTCGCAGCTGGTGTCTGTTAGTAGTTGACCTTATGGATAAATGGCAGCGTTCATCCTGTGCGTGCACTGTTAATATCATTCCATATACGTTCTACTAATTGAATCTTTTCGATAAATAAATTTCATTTGGTTGGTAGAACTTATGTTGAACAAGCTTTTCTCTTTAATTGCATGTATGTGAGGAGATGTCACCTCGTAGGGGCGCCTGCTGCTCCTTTATTCCGACAGGCAATAAGAAGAACACTTACAGAAGAACAAAGCCACAGCCACACGAATTCACCAAAGAAACGAGTTCCCGCGAGTAGTTCGGAAGTCGTAAAACAGAATACTGGTTGACTGTTTAAGTTCACAAGCTACAAGTCCAATGCAATCCGTTTGGTTACGATGTTCCACTTAGTGAAACTTACTGAGAACGATGTTAGGAGTGATTTACGGCACACACTGGCAAGAACCTCCACCGAAGGAAGAGCCGACGCTCAAAGATATTCATTCCGCACAATGCTCAAGTCAGTAATTAAATCCGTCATTTTGGGCACTTTACAAGGTCTTCAGGCGCCGGGTTTCAGGCGCAGGTTAAGGAAGGGATTCGATTCGTTTCTGGACCTGTTCGATACGTATTCGATTCATTCTCACAAGTGACTAGATTACTATTCCCTCCCCCCCCCCCCCACCCACCCCCACCCACCCACACATTTTTGTTGGTGAAATGTTGACAATTTATCTTTGGGTAATTTCCGGAGGTGGCTGCGAAGCACCATTCCAGTTCGCTTCAAGTCGGCCGCCCGCTAGCTTTCAAGCCTTCCTTAGTCCGCCATCTTGTGGACTCCCTCTTCTGTGCAGACTAGTGATTTGTAGAAGGGGCACTGCGAAAATCATTGGGCCACGTTGGAAGTAGCCGTCTCGCCACGCTCGGTCGATTACGGGGAGACGCCGGGGAAAAAGGCTCCGGGCTCCCGAATTGGCCCGTGGGAACACGGCGCCGATGGTCAGATCTCTCGCGGCAAGTGCTAATTAAAAACCGCGCACTTATGTACTTCCGCGTTGATCTTGCCCCTTCCCATTCGAACTGCCCACTTTTAACCGAAACGCCGCATCTGGTTATACCTTCCGTACGACTGCTCGAATAACTTAAGAAGGTTTGAACACGAGCTCGTCGGTATGACTCCGTCGAAGAAAACAGCGCTAAAAACACGGACGAGAAAGGAAGAACGGGCGCCGACTGCAAACAATTGGTTTTATTGTGCCTGCAAAAATATATAGCTTGAAAAGGAAGGGGAGTTGCAGGGAAGGTAAGGAGCGCAGAATAAAAATTCCAGTCGGGGGGGAGGGGGCGCATTGGTATGAACGTAAAAGGAAACGAATACACAGTTATTTGTCCTGGAAAAAAATATGTTCTCCTTGTCGATGAAGGCGAGTGAAGGGGCGCTGACACATTACGGCCTTTGCCCATCATCGCAAAGGTGTTCAAGATTTCGCGGGCGCGATTATCTCGATACCTGCGCAGGATCTTGGTGCCTCGAAGCAACGGGGCGCACACGTAAATTGGCGCAGTGAATAGCCAGATTGCTCTAGATAGGGACCCTTTAGCCAGATAGGGACCCTTTAACAAATTTTTTTGGGTCCCAAGAGTGTGTACTTTGCAGTTCTATACGTTATTTATGTTAAGTAAACTTTCAAACTTTCCCATTCTCATTCTTTAGCTTGCTCGCATGCTCCCGCAAGCGGTCATTGAGGCGCCGTCCTGTCTGGCCAATATACGTTCTGCCACACGTACATGGGGATCTCGCAAACGACTTCTTTTGTTGGACTTCAAAAAGCGCAAAAGTGCGGTTCTTGCTGCAAGACCTGTTGTCAGGGTGGCTTTATAGTTCAAGTGAACGACACACCAAGGTTCTGCGCTGGTATCCAGACAATTATTTGCCACAATATATCGCGAATTCAAAAATCCTAAACCGTGTCGCTCGAAATTCACATTAGGAACGATCGTAAGCGTCGGTGAATTTTCAAGCGATGTTTCCTTAGATTGCTCCAATAACACGCTCTTTCAATTATGGTAAGAGAGTGGGTGGTATTGCGCCGCTGTTATGCCTCGAACGGTTAGGGCATGTTCATCGTAAGTGGGCCTTGCGATGCACTTACGATCTTTATGCTGTCTCTGCAGATACTCGTAGATTGTCTTTAACTTTACCGCAGAATTTATCCTTTTCTAATTACTCCCTCACGATAACATCGATTCCCTCTCTGTCGACATTCGACTGACATTTAAGCTTCAGCACAATCTATTGTATGCTACCTCTACTTCATCTTTGTAGTGATGATAAACTTGTCGATACTTTGGAGAATATATAAATAAGTCCATCAGCGCTTTCAAATTATTTCTTAAAAATGTGTTACATGAAGCACCTTTTTCCAATATAGTTTTCCAAACGCTCCGCTTAGAAGTTCGGGATGATACTGACTGCGCACCAATACATGTTCAGCACATGCTATACGTTGATCGCTCGAAAGTGGTGCTTTAGCTAGCTGTAGGACTTACGTTAAGACATCACACTACTGCTCGTCTTCAATTTTGTTATTTAAACGTGCACTGAAGTGAATAATTAAAGAAAAATTATGGATTTTCTTTTCAATTTACTGCCTGGACATAGCGATTTCTATTTCAGGTAAGCTCTGCCTCTTCCAGAAATCCAACTGTAAAGATGGTATAACGCTATCTTTGACAGACAATAAAAGAAATCTGTTCCAACTAAAAAAAAAAAAAAACCGCTAGTGTATAGTTGATTTTGCGGCTTTCCACGTCTTACTCAACCGTTGGACTCGACTCTGCTCGTATCGCTGTGGTTCACTGAGTTTCTATCGAAATTAAGTCAGGGCAAGAGCATCCTTTCATACGGCAAGTCCTTGGAAAATATTATTCCGAAGCAACGGTGTGCCAAGCTTGCGCAAACGTTCATACAGTGGCGAAGGTTTCGAAATCGCCTAGAAACGGCACTATGCCTAATGAGCTGACCGCGGCAAGGTAGTGATAGGTATACCTCGAAAAAAAAAAAATATAAGCGAAATGGAACATTACAAAACAACACGCCGAATCAGCGCTGATATATGCATGGAACTCACTTGCACGTGTCGTTTGTTCGCGTCGATTTCGAAATTGGCTTGATACGGTCAGGCCGGAGAAGGGCGCCGTTGAATAAAGATCGGACTCGTAGGCCTTTTCTTTCTCTTCTTTAACGATTCGGTGCGCGCAGTTTCAATCAGGCCTGGAACACCTAATTAGCTGCTCGTACACTTTCCGCGATCACTATAGCGTGCCAAACGAGCAAGATTGCGACAACCGCTCGAAAGGCGACGGCGGCCGCGAGGGATCTCATTAAAAAATTACGGCTCCAACTCGGGCTTCCAGAAAAATTAAAAAAAAACAAAGATGGCCGTTGTGCATATAACGAGAACCCACTTGCGGACAATTATGCGGATCGTATAATGGCCGAACACAGGTTGCTTGCGTTTGGATAGGTTTGTTGAGCGTGTGCGCGAATGTTTACTATAGTTCACGCACCAGATAATGCCGAAGTAGCGTGCTGCTACAGCTTTGTGAGTGCCATTTGGCACCTGGGCGGAGGCTAAGCTATTGCGTCCGCAGTCTCGGATGGAAAGCAAAGTTGGCATCTAACGCGGCGTAAGAACAGAGAGAGAGAGAGAGAGAGACAGAGGAAAGGGGAAGGCAGGGAGAGGGGAAGATACGGTTTGTTACCCTACGCTGGGGAGAGAGGGGAGGGGCAGGCTAAAGTGATAACAGAGTAGAGATGAAGAAAGAAAGGTGCATAGACATACAATCACAGTCGGTCACTGTCGCCGCATACTGTCGGCACGCAGCACAGTAGCACTTGCAGCACTATAAACGTCTGTCCAGGCTACAGCCGCTTGTCCAATTCTGTTGCCTTTAAAAAGTGAAACAATAAGGATTAAACAAAGGGACAACCGCGGGATAGCGCATCGAGAGAAGAGTGCGCCTGCACAAAGGACGCCACAGTGGTGGTGGTGTCCTTTGGTGCATACGCATTGTTCCGAGGCTGCCGGGTAGAACGGCGAGCGGTTACGAGAGCGGAGAGAAGCGAACGGGCTGTAACCGCTAAGCGGGGCGGGGGGCGCCCCTCGCGGCGGCGCGCCGTGCTAAATTTGTCCGCTTCGCCCGGGAATTAATGAGGCGAGCGCAGTATGAGAGGCGCTGCAACAGGCTGGCGGGGAGCCCGCAGGAGCGCGGCGACGACGTGTTTGCAAAATCACGCCGCCGCTTTACGCAGGGTCTGCCGAAGTTTATCTGCGATGCCGGTACACACCTCGTAATAAGTGGGTCGCCCTTAAGCCGCGTGCCTCTGCTATCGGCACAAATTCGCAGGCAAACAAGCAGCGACTCGTAGTACGTTGTCGTTTCCAGGTTCGCCTTGGCTCGTAAGGTTGACTTCATGCTTCAAGAAGGGCTGTGACTTTGGATTACTCGCTTCTTAAGGAAAGGCTACAGTGCATTAAGCGTCGCCCTTACATGCTGCGCGTACCGACTGTTCTGACGTTCTCAATCATTTCACGTTCACGTTTCAATTTTAGCTGCGTTTCACTTTGAGCAATTATGTAAGCTTCACAAAAGCTTACATAATAGAAAACTCGCGGTATTAGCGGCGGTAGTGGTGCTGCTGCAGGCAGGGTTAGATTAGCAGGTTATGCCGACAACTGCCCCGGCTGGGCGTTTCTGTTCATGACGCTAATGTCTGTCACCACGAGTCCATTAGTTCAGTCTGCCACAGAAACGCACCGACCGCGTACGTTTTTGTCCTACGCAGATAAGCCTGAGAACGCCATCTGAGCTGCGGACATGGTCACCAAGAGTCAAGCTTGCTAACTGACCAGTTGCTGCCCAACTGAATTAGTCTACCTGCACTTTCTGTGCAATGCTTTAAGCGAAACGACAAGCCGCACATTTAGGCGGCTATCAGGGATGCCAAATGTGTAACAACTGTGAGTAACATAAGGCGTGTGGATGGGGGAAGGGGTGCAGTCAACACCCCTAGCGGGGTTTCGCATACCCTTTAATTTAATTAGGTAGAGTACTGCGCAGTGGCAGCGTATATTTGCTGCCAAAGAATATTGTGCAGTATTGGACAGTATTGTAGACTGCTTTCACTCGGATGCGAAATACACACCATATATGTTAATTTACGATCGCAATTATTCTAAAGTCCACAAAATTTGCTCTCATAATAACCACCATCGTGAGCAATATGTACAGAAATTGCTTGACTGTTGGATGATCTTGCATTGCTAAACATGTGTTGCCTTATTCCGTCGTGCTTTTGTATATCGTCCACAATGTATACTTTTTCGATTCGTACATATTGTTCGCCCCTCCACACTGGTATATATATATATATATATATATATATATATATATATTATTACGCTATCATTGAGCGATGCTCAAGAGACGAGCCCTCGCGTGAACAACGAAGCAGTTGGTCGGTGCCCTAGGCACGAGCGAGTGTCACCCTGGCTGCCTGGCTCCAGTGTAAATAGCATGTAAATAGCATCTTTCGTCTGTGTCATTCCACACGTAACAATATATATATATATATATATATATATATATATATATATATATATATATATATATATATATATATATATATATGCCATCGTAAATTGCACTTCGCTCCTTGAAAGAGGCAGGTCGTGTGTCGAGTGAGCTCCTAACCAACACTTTTCAAGTGTGGCGAACGTGGTTTGAATGTTGGATGCGGGGCCTCAAGGGGCTCTGACGTAATGTTAACGCATTTCTCTCGCGTGTACCGCTCAATAGCCGCTAATATTTTTTTCTTCTCATTGACCCATTATAGTGATTATCCCACCCCGTACAACGAGGTAAAGCAACACTTTTGCCTTAGTAGGAGGGTCTATCCGCTCCTACACAAGGAACTGACCAAGACCTTCCGACTTTTGCAGACGGGGATATACCCCAACCCATTTTTATTACACTCCATCTATCCAGACACGTATACTAGCGTGGGAGCGGCCCGCAGCGCGATAATCGCGTATCTCAGGACTGTCAAGAAAGTTTTTTTCATCCGTCCATCCGTCCATCAACCTAATACCGCGAAATTAACGAAAATAGAGCTTTCAAACTGAATTACTGTGTACTTGTTTAGTGTCTCTTCTGCGCTGAAACCTGACCACACATCTTTGCAGTCTCACCCTGTTGGAATGCGACCACCGCTGCCGCGAATCGAACCCTCGACCTCCTGCTCAAGTAGTCGAGCCCAGCGTAGTCACTCAGCGAGTGGAGTGAGTACCCGCCATCGTGTATTGATCGCCGTTCGATAATGAGCGCTTCGCTGTGGCAATCGACGCGAATCGGCCCCGCCACGCGAACCCCCAGAGGCAAAACAAGGCTGTCCTTTGGGAGCTAATTATCTTTGCCGTGACAATGCTAAAGAGCCTAAGGGTGTAATTTTCCGTGGCGCTGTTGGCGGCGACAGACGCTTCCTAGTATTTCTTTGCAGCAGAACACACACGCACACACACGCACGCACGCACACACACGCACGCACTCACACGCACGCACACACACACACACACACACACGCACACTCACACTAAGACTGAACTTAGCAGAGTTTCAAGAGATGTTACTAAACTTCTGCTGCCTAAATATGAGAAAATGCACTCAAGTCCTTGACGTCACGTTGACGTAGGGGCACTGGAGTTTCGTCGCGAAAGTTCAAGAAGTGAAACGCTGGCCTCCATTTTCTTTTTTAATATTCGACCTGTTAGCGTGAAGTAAACGATCTTGCAGATTTTATAGAATACCTTGTTTCTAAACTGAATAGTGTTTCTCGTTAATGTAAGTATATTGTCTGTTTTAGCATTCCCTGACGCAAGCGCGGAGCAATAGTTCAGTGGCGAATGAAGAAAGCGTGTCACCTCATCGACCCGTTTTTCTCTGACAACAACAAAAAGAAAAGGCACCAAGCCGCCAAAACATTGGGACGAGAAGGCGTGAATCGATGCTGGGACGTACGGCTGGAAAGCGACATGCAGTCGTGCGGCAGGAGCTAATTACCGTCCTCTCGAGAGTGCCAAACCGCCCGAGGATTTTAATATTTGAAAATCGTCGTTGGCTGCTGCGCTTCCTAGAAGCGAAGATAGAGATGACCAGAGAGGAAGAAGACTTAGTCTGACTCTTATTCGGCGTAATCTCTGAGCAAATGCGAAGAAACGAAGAACAAGAAAAGGAAGGTCACTACAATAAGAAAGTGATCTTGTTCGAAATTATTGATCACAGTGTATTTCACTCGGTTTAAGCTGTGTTTTCTTTGACCTTGTTTTGCGTTCGTGCAAGAGTTCATGCGACTTTATGTGACTAAAAATCGTGTCTTCTGTCTTCATTGTGTCTATACGAGCTGAGTTGACGTTCCAGTTCATTTTCTGCGACCTCTCTTGTGAACTGTCTTGTATTTATGTCATCTAATTGGTATCAGTTTCTATTTTATTCCTGTGACCTTTCTTTCGTTCGGTGCCACCTCGCTCCTTCATTTTTGGTGTATACCCAATCTATGTGTTGAGTTGTAGCCGGCACCACTTAAAGGCGCCAACATTTCCTAAATATATTGAATTTTTAAACCTGACAAAGAAAATATGCAGAGAGCGGGAAACGATAATTGTTTTCCCCCGCACGCTACAGCTGATTTGCGGCTAGGAGACAACTTTCATCGCAAAAGCAGGTGACTACATACAATGACGTCGACACAAACACACTGATGCCCAGCCATAACACTTATTTCTTGTTAAATAAAGAAGGACTATGCACTTACATGTGTTTGTTTTTGCTTCCATGCGCCCAACTGTTTTTGCGCATGAACTCAAAATTCGAAAACTGGGAACGCAAACAAACACTAGACGGAACGTCTGTAACCCCGTTAAGGAATGCCATCACGCTTGCATTGTCATCACTGCAAGCGGGAACGTATAGCTTCACTGATAAATTATACACTGGAAGTGATAACGCATTTGTGTGACGTGTGTGATGCGAGAAATACGTGAAAATGTCAATGAGCCGTGTGCTTCCTTGACTCCCTGATGGGGAAATGTTTTGAAACTCGAGTCCAAACTCGAGTAAGGGCAAAAAAAAAGCACGAAAGACAAGCAGTCAGAGGCGGATTAACTATGCGGACTTACGAACAAATTTTGGCGTAAGAAAAGTTTTCCAAAACGAAAAGCCTATTCACAAAGCTAAAACTGTTCGCAAGATCAATAAGCTTGCGATGTCCGCCGCTTCAAAAACGAGTGCTGTCGTCGGAATAAAGGTGTGTACGTAACGGTAGCACAGCTACGCACTACAGTACTTGCGGATAGTAAGCGTAAGTCGATTCACAAAACCAAAACAGCCGTCGCAGCTGCCTACGTAAAAAGGAATTTTTACGATAGGAGGCTAGCAGTCTTACCAACATAATTATGTCTGCCTGCGCTCCTAGAGCTGACGCGGGTAGGCGTTGGAACGCGCTGGTGCGGCCGATTCGCCAGAGGCTCCCCCCCTCACCCCCCCCCCCCCCCACACACACATACACGCACACATGCATACACACGCGCGCACACACGCACTATGAGAGGGCAACGAAAATTGACAGCATACGACCCTGCACTGGAGATGCTTATTCTAAATTCTAGCCTTGGCGAACAACTCTCCGAACTGCTCCGACTGCTCCTAACAAAGTGCGTCAGTGTCGCAAAATCGACGACTTAAAACAATTTGATCTGAAGCCATCTATAATGTTGATCTATTATGTGCTTCTTGTACGGTGCTGTGCAGTATTGTGACGTGAACTTGAAAGTGTGTTCTTATGAGGTTGGTAAGATGTACGGAAACGTTTCCGCTGATCATTGTGTTGATGCTTTCTGATTAGCCTTGGCTTCTTTGAGGTGAGTTCAGTAAGAACCCAAAACAAAAGCACAGAAGAAGATCGCCAAGAATCGTGGAAGGCCGTGTTAGCGGCCTCGGACTTGGAGGACCAGCGAAAGTTGGTGAACCAGGCCAGGGAAGAAGCAAAGGCCGATGGCTACCTGAACTTAGGAGGCCACGCACCTTGGTTGAAGGAACAACTCTTGCTAACTGATTCGCATTATTAAACGTTTGTCCTCTCTCTCTCTCTCTCTCTCTCTCTATGAGATCAACTTATAATTTATTGCCGCTCTCCAAAATTGAAGAGTACACGCCTTTGTGCATTTTGTCGCTGTTGGAATGCAGCCGCCTGAGCCCGCAAAAAAAAATCTCTTGACCTGGTGCGCGGTACCATCCTGTTTCATCAGTTGAGGAGAAGCCAAGAAGAAGCGCTGAACGCCGATACCATGTCAAAGCGCGATAGGCGGCGAAACTTTTCTGTCATAATGTGGAAATGTCGATAGCCACGGCTTCTGTGTGCATTTCTCTTTTAGAGCTTCTTTCACAGCTCTCCGTAACCTCGAGAGGGGGCCTATGTGAAGGTCGACGACATCATCGACCAGCGCCTTAGACGGTACCGGCTGTGACGGTAGCTCTCATTGAGCCTATATGTGCGGCATTAGAACCGTACCTGCAACTGTGTGCATCGGTATCACATACCATACCGATCAACATACCGGGTGCTGGTCGCCTTGCCTTGAGTCCACATGAGCTAGCTTTCATAGCTTTCCTTCCCCCCCCCCCCCTTTCCGTAATTAGTATCGAAATAGAGACGCTTATTCGCTTTGCAATGTGGTGGTATTGCTGGTGGCGGTGCTCTTGCTACAGGCAGGGTTTGCCTGGCAGGCCTGGCCTGCATATTAATCCGCCTGAGCGCCTTTCTCTGCGCCAAATATGCCACTGTGTGTCGATCAGTCCCGTGTCTCGCAGAAATGTGAGAAGAATGCGTGACACTTCCACCGACATTTTTTTTGACGGCGGTGCGGCGAACGAGCGTGCGTGCTTACGCTTGTCGGCGCTGTAGCATACGCCCGTAAAATGAAGCTTTTCAATAAGGGTGTGCAGTGATTTTTCGTAAAATTGTAGCCACAATTACAGATGCATGATGTGCGGTCATCCTATCAGTTGACCGCGCTTCTTTCATGTCGTTTAATTCTGAGCTTTGCTTCCTCATGGCTCTCATACGACACCGTAAGTTAAATGCCCCCTCGCACCGGCTGCACCCTTGTAAGAGCGTACGAAAAAGAGCCCAAGAAATTGCGTACGAAACAGCGCAACTTAGTGAATTTCGGCCCAGTTGTGCAGAGAGGGGCTAGAAATGCAATAGGAAAAACTGCACGTGTGAAATTGGGAAATGAGGCGTAGTGTACTTAGGCAAATACGAAGGAGGCTTCATCTCTCCGGGTACGTTTAGAAAGATGAGAGAAAATAAAAAGAAAATATCGCAGTGACTTAAGAATCCAACACAAGCAATTTTAATTTCCTCTCCAAAGTCTGCTGGAGAGAAAAAGAAAAAAAAACAGGAGAGGCCTGGAGATTTTTCTCATTACCGAGACAAAAGCGATAGATTGAAGAACGCACTTCTGCGCTCGATGCGGGCGTATACCGAAGTGCGAATGAACGGCAGAGAAAAGTAAGGTGGACGTATTGCCAGGAATGTGGTAGGCAAAGGGACGGGGGGGGGGGGGGGGAGGGGGGCAGGGGATGAGGGCGGGGGGAGGTGTTATACGGTTTCTTGGGAAAGACGGGGCCTCTTTCGTAGGGAAGCATTGGTATGCAGATGGCGGAATAAGCAATGGGGAGGTCCACTGAAACTGGAGCCACACGAACACGAACACGCACGCACGCACGCACGCACGCACGCACGCACGCACGCACGCACGCACGCACGCACGCACGCACGCACGCACGCACGCGGATTCGAAATGCGACGACAGCGCGAATGAGCAAAAGCTCACGGCTCACACTGCCATATCGAGAAGCGAGAGAAGAGTGCGCGCGTCACTTGCATGATAATCCAACATTTCCGTTATTGCGACGATAGCTGGGAGAAGTACTCTCCTGCGCTTTCACGCTGTTCCTCCGGTGGGATGCTAATGTCTCATGGCCTTGAGAAACTTGGTGGAAAAAAAGAAGGAATGGGAGACTCCGGATTAATTTCGACCACCTGGAGTTCTTTAATGTGCACCTAAATCTACGTACACGGGCATCCTTGCATTTCGCCCCCATAGAAATGCGGCCGCGGTTGCCGGGATCTGATCCCGCGACCCTGTGTTTGACAGCGCAACACCAAAGCCACTAAGCAATAGCAGGGTCAGGGGCGTTCTTTCGCTGTGTTTGGTTTCACTATAGCCTATCAATCTCGCAAGGGCCACTGGGGAAGCAGGGACGATAAGCAAACACAACAGTTTTTTTCTGTGCAAAGGAACAAGCCAGTAAAAGAAAAGTAAACGAGAAAACACTATGCAGCCTATAGACGCTCGGCGAATGGACCTACAGCGAAAAGTACTCGCAATAATTATAAAAAGGAAAGAGGTTGGAAGACACATTCTTGTGTATTGCGCTCTCACTTCCGTGGTGTCTGGCGGGCCTTCTTTCAGGTTATTGTAGACGGAAAGGTCAAAGTTGGGACGTCGGGTTTCGGTGCACCTTCACTTGACTTCTCACACTCATTCAAGCCCCTCTCATTTCGTGCCTCGGCACACTCCTTGCATAGTACATTCCGATTTTCTTTCTTTCCTTTCTTTCTGAGGTCGCAGGTTCGGTACCGGTCTCAAAGGCCGCATTTCCATGGGGGCGAAACTCAAGGAAAAGAACAAAAACGGTCGTGTACGTACATTTAGGCGCACATTAAGCGAACCCCAGGTGGTCGAAATTAATCCGAAGTCGTCCACTACGGCGTGCCTCAGGTCGGCGTGATAATCGTATCGCGATTCTGGGACGTTAAACCCCAGAATGAATTCATTTCATTCATTTCTTTCCTTTAATTATTGTCACTGCGACAGTGGTTCGAATATAGAACTTGGGTTTCCTGTATCTGCCAGATCCTTTCGCCTACGCCGCGCGTGTTCAAAAGTATAAGGCACGCGGTGCTGCGCAAGATTGGTGGTGCCCGTACATGCATCTCGGAGGCCACCACAGGCAACGCCGTTCTAATTTCTGTGGGTATCGCATAAAAAAAAGGCGCCCTAGGGAAGATGGCGGTGTTCCCTGTGAGAGCTTGCTGTTGTCATTGTGGTGCATGAGTTCAGAGAGGAAGTAATCACTCAAATCTTCTTTACAGAATCAGTTCGCAAGACCCGATTGCCGCGTCCATTGTGCTTCAGTGCCTTGGCCTCTCGGAGGCACGTATTTAACAGGCGAGGCTTCACAAACCAAGACGAACAGCGTAACCTGCTCTTGTGAGGGAAAACGTAGTGAAATCTTCGCGAGGAATCTCTGTGACTAGCATCATTTCTCGCGATGACAGAGTCCTTCTCGTTTAGGTAACCATTACTCTGAAAAGTATAGCGTGGTTTATTTTAAGGCGCGAATGTAGACGACCCAGTTATCCAGGCTAACATGCAGTTCAAGAGGATAGCAACCTTTCTAGTGTTTGTTGCTGTATACAGAGACTTCGGCCGCTGAGACCAGTAAAGGGACATTTACTTGCAAAGAGTCGAGAAAGCCCCAAACGGCACACCGCACGTGGGAGGCCCGGAAGCGAAAGCGGTTTGCTAAAGTCCACCGCAGCTGTTTCGAAGAGATTTTGGATAGGGGTTCGTTCTCGGCGGGAATACCTTGTTTATCCAACGGCGACGTGCACAATCTGGGGGAAAACACGCGTTTACTTTGGCCAAAAACCTTTTACTCGCACCGGAAAAGCAATCCAGGTGTCAACGCAAGAAAGCTTTACACTTTGAAAGCTTCACACTTTTTTTTTCTTCGTTGGTTCTCGCAGTCTCTCTGAATACACACCAGACACCTTGCCGACGCACCTTCTCAACAATTCGTAAGCTCCGAACAGCTATCGCACGTTTTAGAAGCTTCCATTTGCACCTCCGCCACTTGCGGGGAAACATCGTCCGAATCCCTTGTGCCGCTCCTCAACGTCCTCCCGTTGGCACCTCGGCATTAAATGTCGTTTGCACGCTGGCGTGTTTCGTAATGCGTTTTGTAATAACCGGGTGTTTAATGTTATGAACACTTTCAACACGTAGGCAAGCGTCGTTTTCGTGTTGTGGAGAACTCTGTCTTTTTTGTTTCGTTTTTGGTTTCAGTTGTGCGGACTGGTAAGGGTGGATAGCAGCACGCGGCACCGAAGAAAGAAAAAAAGAAGAGGTTGCGATAAGAAAACGAGAGGAGAAAGCGAGCGTTACGCAACGACCCACCGCTGAGTGCCTCCCGCGTGTTACGACAGTAGCTCCTTATTCAAGGCTCCGTCGCTTTCGCCGAGCACTTCACACGAACAGCGGGAAAGAACCATGCAGATGAAAGGAAAAAAAATGGGGAAATGGGGAGCTTCCTATAGAGACGTAGCTGTTTACGTAACTTTTGTTAGCTTACCTTTTATGTGGGCGCTTTGTAACGAGTGCGTTTATTTTCGCTTCTCCTATTCGCACTGACGACGCGTGGGAAAAACAGCCGTTCATATTTCTGTATCCTCACGTTGTTTTTTTTTTTTTCTTAAAGAGCTTTTCCCCCTTTACCCCATAATTTGGCATTCATCGTACTCTGGCAGGACTTATATACGAACCTTGCACGTGCTCCGAATGCATGTGCCAGCCAACGTATGTGTATAAACCCAGTATGCTGACCGTCAAATTGGTGCCAGTAGAAGCACCCCTGTTCTGCGCATAAAAAAAAAAGGATACATTTCAACATAACACCTGAACACAGAGTGTCGGCTAATAAGCACCTCGTAAAGCACACCGACCTCTCAATAAAATAGCGCATTATATTCAGCGGCTTCCTTGATTCACTCTAGTTTCTGCGACTTACACATTCAGTTTTGTACCTCGGGGGTGTGTGCTCATTCGTGGCTAATCCTGCAGAAGGGATGTGTGTGTGTGTCGCTGTGGCACAAGAGGTGTAAAAGCCTAAAAATGCATTCAGATGCATGTGCCGATGGTGACGCAAGGGACATGGAAGTTGTGGGGTTTGCGGTGCATAATCATAACAATTCCATGATATTACACGTTGCGTAGGATGAAAGTAAACATTACTGTGTACGCCAACGTTGTTCTGTAGTAACCGTTTGCCCGCTTCACTGAAGCTTCGCTTCACACAGACAACAAACGCGTGTTAGACCTGCATCATTTCGTTTAATGCGCGTCGATCGTTGTCGTTAACAACGCTGCCTTCAACTACGAGACTATCCATGATCTTTTTCAGACGTTCGATCTTGGGAGGAGTTCAATGTGCCGGGCGAAAATAAGCATGAAAAATTATTTTCTAGACGCCACTTTCAGCCTTCATGTGATCCCTTTTAGCTACACGCTCATGGTTTTGCTCTGATTTGAGGATGTTTTTTTACATGGTATATATATTGCAAAACGCCGCCGCTTCTGAGAGAGAGAGAGAGAGAGAGAGAGAGAGAGAGAGAGAGAGAGAGAGAGAGAGAGAGAGAGAGATCATGGAGATTTCAACAAGACCACGTGTTTAAACATGTTACGTTGTCTGTGAGAGCTCGTCGTTGTCCTTAAGTGCGTTAGCCTTTGAAGTCCCGTCAAGGTCAGCTGGAACGCGATAATTATCTTCTCAGAAATACCTATTACGCCAACATAGCATCAGTGTTGGATTTTTTTCTGTACGCTAAACATGTATTTTTTTGTTTCGTAGCGCATGGATTTACCAAGCATGTTTTGTTGCTTCCTTCACATGTGTTCCAGTGTATCGCGGCTCACTTGCTGTCGAAATTTGTAGGGGGTGAGAGCCTCGTCAAGCTGCAGTGCGCAGATTTTTCTCCGTCATCCCCATATTTCTCATCGGAGAAATAAGTCAATTTTGTTTATTTATTTATTTATTTATTTATTTATTTATTTATTTATTTATTTATTTATTGCATAATTGATAGATAGATTCATTAATTCGTTCGTTCATTCATGCATTGACAGATTGTTTTCATTGTTTATTTTGTTTATCGAATCCTGATGGTTGGTTGAATTGGCGACAACATATCGTTCGTTCTGTTCGCATGGAGCCCCTGCCATCTAAGGCGCGCCCTCACACGTACACACACACACACACACGCACATACGTTTAGCATAAATGAACGTGACAGAAACGATGTGTTATAGCTCACAGTCGATGACGGAGGAAAGAAAATAGTGCTGTCATAGTAGTGCGCTTTGGATGCACGGTAACATGCCCGAGGGGGTGAGGGAAAGGGGGAGGAGGCATAAATTAATCAAAAGACCTGCACTACGCCGTTTGGTAGCCAGGTCGGGGCTTCGGAGCGCGTACCTGCATTATTCAAAAGAGGATCGAAAAGAAAACACTCGCACGTGCACACAAGCTCACTTGCAAACATACGCACACACCCAAGCACGCACACCAAAATAATGAACAAGGACAGGTACGTACACAACGCACGCACCCGCTACATTCGAAGGAAAATTTAGCGAAAGCCTGCCCACGAACCCACGCCTAGCACTAAATCAATACGGGCAGAAAGAACACAGTAGCGAGCACCGCGTCGGTTCCTCCAGGAAGCGATGCCGGGCACGCCTAACGCCTTCCAGCATGTGCTCAGACGTGTCCCGCAGACTCTACAACGGGGTCTGCGAGCTGCTCTTCTTAATTACCCCGGTGCTGCGGGCGGCTTCTTCCTAATTAGTGGTCTTGGTCGGCGTATAGTATTTACACGCGCGGGTAGCCTCTGTTTTGTTCGGCGGCCTGTGTAGGTCCCCTTGCTGGTGTGGATGAGGTGGCAACTTCTATGCCTGGCCTCCTGTGTGGTCGATATTTTGGTGGCGACGACATCTTCGTGTTTATTTATTTTCTCTGTATGCACAAGAAAAAGTCAGGCAGAACGCATCCTTCGGGGACGATTACCCATGTTAATGCGATTGGCATTAAAGTCCCACTAATATATTCAGTATTCGTAGATATTTTAATGATCATGTTTATGTTATGTTGCCAGTCTCGTATTGTATCATCAGTTCTTTTATTCGTCATTAAGGCAAGAACCATACAACCGCGGACCCCCACCCCGCAGATCCCATCACATCGGTCGCCCTCTTCAAGTTTTGCGTCCACGAGCTCGTACCACCACCTTCATGAATTCATTTTTTTCCCACGAGCAGCAGCTGACTGGAACGGCCTTCCCCATCATGTCGCTGTCATAACCTGCACATCGAAGTTTTCGACAGCTGTGACAGTGATATCACGTACCACGCAAGAGTAATGGACTCTAAAGGACTAAGTGTATGCTATGCTATGCTATGCTGTGCTATGTGCTCTCTCTCTCTTCTTTCCCCATCTTTCATCGCTCCCCATCCCGCTCCCATGTGTAGGGTAGCGAACCAGTTAAGCTAAACTGGTTAACCTCCCTGCCTTTCCTTCTCAATTTTCCTTCCTTTATTCCTTCGACAGCTGTAAACGCCTGCATTTTGTAAACCCCAGTCCTTATGTAACACCCCAAAAGGGGTCTTTAAAGGGACACTAAAGCGAAACAATAAATCAGTTTAGACTAATGAAGCATTGTTTGAGAACCCTGCAGGCAGTCATTAAAAAAAATACTTTGATTATTAGATGAGAAAATGAAGGTCCAACTATCAGTATTTGAATTTCGCGCCGAAACCCCAATGCCGGTACGTCAGCGTGACGTCAGGGATTCCAAAGTATGTCTTCCCATTTGAGCCGCCTTGGATGAATAAAGGTTCCCGAAACTTGCCATGTTTAATATTTAGTTCCTTTAGAACACAATGTAGTCGATTTGTACTGCTATATATATTTAGTAGGCCCTAGAAGATGCCATCAAAATCCAAGACGCCACAGCCCCCAGGTGCGGGAACTTAAGTAGGCGTCGCCGCCCGTATTTCGTTCTTGCGCTTTTTGTGGCTTACCAAACGTCTTATCGTTGCAAGAGTGGTGTTTTTGATGTTGTAGGATGGTAATTTACTGATGCAGAAGAAGTCATTTTTCACTGTAGTGTCCCTTTAAGGAAAATAAAGTGGTGTGACGGGATGTGATGTGATTATGAAGTGAAAGTTGCCTGTTTGTGCGCATGCCCAGTGGTACATACTCAGAGACCCAGGCTGCCTACTTGGTCAACCAGTAGCCAGTAGCACGTTGCCTGTTTGGGCAGGTATACGGAGTGGCTCTTGTTATCCGCTTAGTAAGGCGGCAGCCAGTTAGCCAGTAAACAACTTGGATCGCTGCACTAGTGGCGTTACGAGGCTAGGTAGGTGCACACAACGTTACTGAAGTAGGCTGAGACTGCTAATCGCATTAAAATGTTTCCAGGCCTAACACATTTGCGCGAATCGTTGCAGGCGTCCATCATATGTGTAGGTTAACCTCCAGTGACGGCAATATGTAGCTTGTCAGCAAAATAAAGCTATCTTTGTCTCTTTAGTTTTCGTACTGAAATCCGCTTTATAAAGGGCAGTGAATGAGCACGCTCATTGAAGCTGACGCGCGCAAACAAAAATAACGCATTGTGTAGCATAACCTAGTATAGCACTTTTTGTTCTTTCTTGACTCTGACCTATGGATATGCATATATTTTGTTTGTCATCGTGTTGTATTTTCTTTCATCTATTGTATCCCACCATGCTAAAATCCCGGTGGGGGTTGCAGTACCAATAAAAAAAGAAAAAAAAAAGAAACACTAGCAGGGCCAGAATAATATATATGCTATCAATAACTTGTATTAATGACGTCTTGAAGCTCGAGAACTCGCTTAAATAATATTCTGCTATACAATGTGTATACAGCGTAGTAGCAGTTCATAACATGTGGTTTGAGCGAACTTTGCAGGTCTTGCTCAACAATTAAGACGTTAGAGTATTACGTTCCACTTGAATGAAATTTATGTTCGAGAAATGTTTTGCAAAATCCTCTGAAGTTACCGAAATGAATTAAACGTTCAATTCTCTGAGTGTATTCGACTAAAATGCAATCGGAAGACATTACGAAGGTTGTGGCTTTGGCAGCCCTTAGTATGCTCGCAGCATCATTGGCTACGTGAAAGGCCTACAGGTACTGATAAATAGTTCACCTCCAACCGACTGGCATGTTGGCAAGCGTGCATTGGCAACCTATTTCAATGGACGCGAAAGCGAGCGTGGACTTGAAGGTGCTCAACGGAAGGCCACGACGAATGACATTGATTGATTGATTGATTGATTGATTGATTGATTGATTGATTGATTGATTGATTGATTGATTGATTGATTGATTGATTGATTGATGTGTTATAACGTCTCGAAGTAACACTCGGGTTACGAACGACGCTTTAGTGAAGGGCTCCGGGTTAACCAGTGGTTGCATTCCTTACCGAGCAGCTATCTCTGACTAAACGAGCGGTTTACAACGACGTCGTGTGTAGGGTTTTCACAGCATCTTTATTTTCTTTTTTTTGTTTTGCTACAGTGGCGGCGTTGTCCGTATCAGAAAGGCAAGGTGCTCAGGTTTCTTATGGAGACGAATGACGACGGGTCGAGAAGAGCTGTCGCAGCGCACACAAGCATGCGTCGCATGCAGTGAACAGTGCAGACGCTCTATACGTACGGGTAAAAGGAACGTAGTGGATTTAGTGAAGCGCTTCAATTATGTGAGCACGCCCTGTACACGTTTTCTGTACTGCCGTCCCCTATCCAGTTTCGCCGTTTTGGATTCACGAGTCCTTCCAATTTGCATTGACCTACGCGTTATTTTTGTTTCTACTTTCGTACTTATACCGACTGGCTGCCAAGGGAAGCGAAGCGCAGTCAGTGATGGCGGAAAATCAGGTGGGGTGATGAAATGAGGAAATTTGCAGGCGCAAGTTGGAATCAGCTCGGAGACATCTGTGGAAGGCCTTCGTACTGAAATGGACATAAATATAGGCTGATGATGATGCAGATCTATATAGTTGAGCGCAACCGAAGGAGCTATGAAACGAAGTCGCGACCCCAGGATTACAACGCCATTGCCACTGAGCCACGCATCGGTACAGCGCACGGAGAGTGGAGTCCCTGATATGAAGGCGAGGGTAACCGCCGCTTAATTTTGAATGAGAGAGGAAAGGAAAATGCGTCTTTCGTCCCTGCATCCTCAACCTAACCGAAGTTCGTCTTAATCTTTCAAAAAAAAAAAAAAACACCTGCCTTTAAGTTTTCTAAGCAAGCTTCCGTTAGTCTGTAGCCATACACGTGTCCTCGCCATTCGCGGAATGCAATAACGTGCCATCTCCCCTTTGGATCGCATTTGGGATCTTACGAATTTTCTTACGAACCGTATGTCTCTTCGGGTGTCTGTTCGTCTTCCGGAATCGGGCAGAGCCTTCGCACGTTTCTCGGTTCACTTGACAGCCAAACAAGAGTGCTTTACCAGGGGCCTTAAAGTGCCTGCAACGCCATAGACCAGAGAAAACAAACTGCGCGAAGTGAGCCGGGAACTATAATAACAACAATAAAAATGGCTACGTTCTGGCGCGATCCCGCCAAGCGTTTCGTAAAGGCGCCTCTCGAACACACATGTTTTCGACAGGGCGGTAAACGCTTTCACCGCTTTTTCTTATCAGCCGGTAACGGTTCGTTTTGTTTCGCAAGCATGTGGCTCTACGTTAAAAAAGAAGAAAGCGCTGTGGCAATGAGCGTTAAAGGAAGTTCTGTTGCGGGAAGGGGCGTGCAACGTGAAAAAGAATGAATAGATGAGTTTTGTTCGAAACTAGGCGTCCGGAAAACTGCAACCAAGAGAGAAAAAAAGAAGGCAGGGAGAAAGAAGAAAGGTTTCTCATCCGGTCGTCGGTACCTTCTGTCGATTCCCCAAGCGTGGTGCGGATTTTCACCTCTACGCGCGAACGTCCAAATACGGATAGCGTTCTTTTTTATCAGTTTATATCACCAAAGAAGCTGCCAGGGGGAGAAATCTAGTGCTTCCAGACACGTCATACTCAAACATATTTCAATTCTTTGGCACGAGGTAAACTGTTCTCGGAGAGCGGAGAAACCGACAATAGCAGCAGCAGCAGCAGCAGCAGCAGCAGCCGCAGCAGAAGCAGCAACAACAAGGAAGTCATTTGAATGTAACACTTTCTCCGAGCTTCGGGGATGTCAGTTGCGCTGACGTACTTCATGCATGGCCGCCGATTGGTTGGCGGCTTGACGACGTTGTGTAAGCTGTTTCTGACGGACGCTTCTAATGGAAAGTTGCGCTTCACAGCCGAGAGTGAGGCACTTAGTTTCCATTTTTGTTTTGTATTCGCTTCCGATTAGTAACGCCGCGCGTCGATGCACGCGACGGTGCGTAGATAAATGACATCAGTTGATTGGCTGAAGCCGTCGGGACGTCAGAGGCGGCACCGTCCAATGATGTTCGAAGTTGAAGGAACGAGCTGTTCCAAGAAGCTTTCAGTGTCGATTGAACGGGGATTTAAAAGGTCTAGCGTTTTTCTCTTTTTTTTCTTCCTTTCATGAAAGCCTTTCTTTGTCTGGGAACTTGGAACTTGCTCCTTATTTCAAGCTCTTTCTTTTACTTGAATTAAACGTACTGATGTAACGAGACAATGTTTTTCTTGTCGAAACGGAAGTGTTAAGCCTGCTTTCTTGGAGAATGTACCGTATCGGCGTTAAGGCATTGCTGTCATCACCAGAGCTGTTTTTGCCATTACAAAACAAAGCGCCCAAGCGATGACAGCTCCCATCGAACAGAGCCCTACTGTTTTTTCCCCCCGAGAATACCTGTTCTAATGCGTTAGCATTCTTTGGGTACTTCACGCACATTCCGCGGGCTATCTATGTATCTACGCCTCTTTGTATGCATCTAAGCATGTATGTTTGTAAACAATCGTTTTCCCACCTACCTGGATCACTGGGTAGTCAGTGGTGGAAGGGGTAGCACATCGAGCTGCTGTGCCGAAGTAACAGGATTCGAAACCAACAATCGGATCAACTTGGGTCAACGAGTATGTGACAGTGTGTACATACGTGCCACTCTGCAACGAGCCTCTTTCATGCCGACACGGCTTGGGTAGGTACCGCTGTTCGAAGGAACTATTTGTTGCCGACTTGGAGTACTGGGTATGTTCCGCTGGATGTGAGCTGGTCTCCGACGAACCCCTTTATGTCCCAGTAGGTGCGTGCCACTCTTCAGTGAACGTCCTTGTCGCCAACTTGAGTAACCAGGCATGTGCTACTGAGGATGTGCCGCTCTACAATGACGAAAACAATTCGTTAAGTTTATCTGACCCCGAGCGAAATAGAACCCACATGAATGGATGTATGCAAAACTTCAATGAAGGTCCTGAGGTACGCGACTCAGCGCGTTGCGGGCCGCTCCCACGTTGGGACAGTCAGGCCATGCCCGACCGCCGCATCGCGGGCCCTCTGGACAGCCCATAGTTGCGCCCCGGCATCGGGGCTCTTGATAGCGGAGAGCCACTTGTCCTCATTGATTTGTTCTGTGCCTCGTAACGAGGGGCAACGCCAGAGCATATGGTCTAGGCTAGCGATGTCATTGCAGTGCCTGCAAGAACAGTCAAGGTTTTTTTTTTTTTCAAGGACATACCCGTTTCGGCGGTGGCAATACACTGTGTGGCTATATTAAATCAATGCTAATGCATTACCGTCGATGGTTATCGTGAGATGGATTGTGCCGCAGTTTCTTTCGGCACGAACTGAAGGAGGAGGAGGAAACAAAGAGAGAAGGTAAGGATGTTAACCAGAAATGCGTCTGGTTGGTTGCCCTACTCTAGAAGACGGGAAAGAGGAATAGAAATATAAGAAAGACAGAAAGGGGGGAGGGAGAGGAAAGCCGCGGTGAGCTCGCGCACGCACGCGGAGTACCTGAGCGAGTCGAAGGCGTTCACAGAGGCCAGTCGCCCTCAAGAAAGACAAAAGTGCCTTCACAGCTTTGTGGGAACGACGAGCGATGGGAACGGTCTTCAAGTAGCACCTGAAGAGACAACGGCCGATTGTCCAGTCGCCGCAATGCGGTAGATAATGCTTCTCTTTCCGACTGAAATCGATGACAATGACACAATGAATGTTCGATGTTCTCTTCTATGCCGCAGATGTCACCTGCAGCACTGTCCGTCATTCCAATCAAAGTAGTGTACTCCTTCGCATTACGAGCTGTAGTCTAGCAATTTTATACGGGGTGATCAAAAGGACGGAGACATAAATATTCCGTGCGGCTCCTCGTGCTTGCTGTGTAAGAAGCGTGTCTGTTTGCACGGTGGCGTGTTCCGAAAATGATTGCTTCATAGATATTGCTCCTTTACACGCTTTGTACTGTCTGTTACCCCCGTGAGCTCTGTTCTTGCCCCCTTCAGGGTAGCAAACCGGACGCCCTTCTGCTTAACTTTCTCGCTTCCTCCTTCACGCAGGCTTGCGTGCGCGCTGTTTCCTCGGCCATGTAAAGGCTGTTTCACATGGCGCGATTGGAGCGAAAAAAAAATCGCTCTTCTGCGCAAGTCGCACAGCTATTTTCGCGGACAGCTTTCACATGCGTTTGCGGCAGCGCGATATCCGTCGCAGCGATGCGCAGGGTTGCCTGCTGCTCACGAAGTATCCATGCCTGCATCGTCAAATAAAAACAACATGGAAACCAGTCAAATATTCAAGTTTTCCGATTTTTATAGGATAGGTACACCATTTCTAAGGTTCAAAACCATTGATACTTTACGACAGCTTGCAGATACGGTGAGTGAGGCACTGCACAACACCGCAAGTATGAGCGTGCGGCTTGTGCGGCGTCGGTGGGATGGTTCCGTTTAGTACACTCTAGTTTCGTTGTTACTATGGAAGCCACAACTTTTCTTCCCAGATGAGTACTTGCTTTTTCAGAAGAACAAGCTACTATTGAATGTGCATGTATAAGCAGCTGGCGCAATTTGTAGCGGTGAAGAGGTTGACGACGGTGGCGATCATGTAGGTACGTGCCTTATGTTGAAGCGGCGTCCTTCTCCCGACCTGGATAGCGCGCAGCTTCTCCTTTCATACGTATTGTGTAAGTGGAAGAAAAGAAAAAAATGTTTATGGAGCTGATAAGCCGCAAACGCTGGTGGGTACGCCCTAAACGTAGCTAAAACTGGCGCGCGACACTGCCCCACAGAGCTACCAACGCGTGATGAAACAGGAAAGCTCCTATTTTGACGGCGCTTTGTTTCGTCACACACATTGCCCCTCCCACATCGCGCCGATCGCTGCGACTCAGCGACGGTGCAACCAACTTGTTGGAATCGAGTGGCGGAGAGTCCACGACGGTCGCGGCGGTCGCTGAGTGACGGAATTTGCTGTGCCGCTGACTGAAAATCGCGCCATGTGAAACAGCCTTAAGGCGACACAAGAAGGTGCACATGCTTCTAAAAGTATTTCACGTCAGTTTACCATCGAGCGAAGCGACTTGAAATATTTTGCATCATCAGTATGCGTCACTTCAGTCACAGTAAGAATGCGTCACAGTATGACGCTTTCAGCGTTCTTGTGGCCAGACAAGAGAGGTTTAGAGTATTAAAAAAACAACAACATTGGAGCATGTGTTGTTACAGGCATAGATAACTGCACAATATAGAGATAGATGTTTAAATGAAGAGATTGAAGGCCAAGCGGGAGATAGGCAGAATGCTAGACTGTAATAGATGTAGTAAAACCTGACTAGCTCAAGCAGAACAGGTTACTATTTGTTGCCGCCACGTTTCAACACAATTGTTAATATAAATTAATGCCAGCGGCCTTCTACGTTTTCTGAAAAACCGTAAACTGTAATTTTACGGACAGCTCGAAGTCTTTCATCACTCGTGCATGATAGCGCGTTCACAGTATTGACATAACCTGCAGCGGAAATGTTAGATATGGGAGAGAGAGAGAGAGAGAGAGAGAGAGAGAGAGAGAGAGAGAGAGAGAGAGAGAGAGAGAGAGAGAGGATTGATTTGGACCATCGAGGTGGTTGCTCTTGATGTCGAGTGGGTGGCGTCCTCATTCCAGGACTCCACTGGCCATGGCTGCTCAACTTCTTGCTGGACGAGAGCTTCTTGTCCCGCCAGAGTATCGCCGGTCAGCTGTACCTCCCACCACGAGATGTGAAAGAGTGTAGGGCGTGTGTCGCCGCACCAGGGGCAGATGCCGCGATATGTTTGTAGGTACATTTTGCTGTATCTATGTGCGTTTGGGAATGTGTTAGTCTGAATAACTCTGAGAGCTACTGCCTCTTCAGTGCTGAGCTTTCTGTGAGGGGGAGGATAAATCCTGTGGTTGAGTCGCTGGATCTTGAGTCGGTCGCAGTAATTGGATGGCAGGGGCACGAAGGTAAAGGGCGGGGATTGATGAGACGATTGGTTTTGCTCCGCTCGGTTGATTAGCGCTCGAGCTAAGGCGTTCGCCCTTTCGTTCCCCTTCAGTCCCGCGTGGCTCGCCGTCCACGTGATTTGATGGGATTCTTGCAGCCTCGGGCCTAGAATCTGAGCCGCCAGCAGCGGTGCTCGTTCGCTGGTAAAGTTACGGCAGGCCTGTTGCGAGTCGATGACGACATGTTGCCTACCCTTTCTTGTTGCTTTATTACTAGCGCCGCGGCTATGGTCTCAGCCGCAGCTGGGGTCTCTGCGCTGACGGAGGCCGCGAGGGTTAAAGAGTTGTCTCTCCCATTCACGGCGGCTACCGCGAAGAGGCCCCCTCCAGAGTACGCCGCCACGTCCACGTACGTTACGTACGGGTCACCCTTGAATTGTCGGCGCTGTCTGTCGACGCGAGCCTTGCGTCAATCTTCGCGGAGTTCATGACTCATGTTCTTCGGTATGCGGTTCACCTTGATTTGCCTCTGATCTCGGGCGGGAGTGATAGTTGCGCATCGAGGGCACGGAGCTCAGTTGGCGTTCCGGTACGGTGGAGGATGGCTCTGCCCACCGCCGTGTTATGTAGTCTAGCTTTTTGCGAAGCCATAACCGCTTCCGACAGCTCAGCGAGCGTGTTGTGGATCCCGAGGGCCGCTAACTTCTCGTTTGAGGTGGTGATAGGAAGACCCAAGGCCGTTTTGATGAGACCAAGATGAGACAATGAGACCCAAGGCGCCTCTGACGATGGCATCGACTTCTTCTTGGTCGCGTTTGTTTAGCGAGCGGTATACTGATACGGCATGTCATATGTTACTCCGCTGATCACTAGAGCCTGGACGAGGCGAAGCGTGTCCTCTTCTCGCATGCCCTTGCGGCTTCTTGTTATTCGTTTGATAATCTGCGAGATCTGGTTGGTGGCGGACATCAGAGTTTGGACAGTGTGGGAGGCTTTCAGGTTGCTCTGGATCCAAAAACCCAGAATTTTAGTCTTATTGCTTTGCGTGATCTTCTGGCCCTCTAGACTTGTAGATTCCTCCTCCGTGCACCCGGATCACCTCGGACTTCTCGGGCGCGCAACGTATCCCGCTCACTGCCGCAAATCTCTCCATGGCCGTATATTCCATTCTCTTTATAAAATTACAAGGTAACAGAGTGACGTATGAGTTAACGAAACGGAAACTTTCCCTTTCGTAAAAAAAAATACGAAAGCACCCTTTGATGTTGAGCAGATAGTGATAGCTCTGAGAGGGCGCATCGGTGTTGTTCATCGAAACGGGCTCTCCAGGGTGCATCGATGTGTGTGCCCTGTATTAGATTTGGGGCACTCATTTGCATGAAATGCAGCGACGTCTCTTAGCTCGCGATTTACATAAACTCTCGCGATAGTGGTGATCGTCGATGTTCCGAGACAACGACGGGGAATTGGTGTCGCGGAAACGAAACTCACGCCGCGTTGATCACGAAAAGTAGGAGTGACGCATTTCGTGCGTCACGGATCACGTGGACCGCGATGCGAAACAATGCTTTCTCCTAACAGGGGAAATGAAGCACCTACGACCTAGGCACAGTATCTGACATGCTAAATCTCGCTATGCACGCGTTAAGCTTTAGCGCACCTGAGGCTCCCGATGAACGCTCTTCTCGCCTTCATCTCAATTACCCGTTTTCCGTTGGTGTAGTCAGTGCTGTGTCTTCGCACTAGCCAGCGAAACACACGAGCTGGTTCAAGAAATCACTTCTGCAAGATATGAAGCATCCGCACTGGCGATCGCTTCAAGACGCGTGCTCTAATGCTCAATTTTCAGGCTCCGCAGTGAAGTGGAGCCTTCGGTTGATAGGTTTTACAGCACTCCCAGTACCTATAGAAATATCCAAATCAAGTTTTCATAATCGTCGACATTTGTGCCTGTGTTTGTACCTTTGGGAAGGGAATTGCTTCACCAGGTAATCACACTGCGGTAAAACTTGCAGCAACTTCTCGGCGACTAAAACAAAGCGTTTAACCATCAGCCTTTGGAGGGAGCATGTCGCAAAAGAAACAATCTTCTGCGAAGAACATAACACGGCACTCAATATCCATGTCGACCCTGCATTTACTTTTCGCAATTTGGAGAAGCACGTATTGATCGTTTGCAGAAGCTTGTGTGTCACTTATCTAAGCGCTAGGTATAAAATATGGAAGGTTGTTTTCAAAAACAACGAGCAAAGTAGACGTCAAAATAAAGAAATGGAATGAAAAGACAGCTCCGTGCGCGCGATACAGCTGCCTGTGGCGTGAGCGCATCCCTCGATGTTTTCATCGATCCGTAATTAAGTTCGCACGAGAAGTCTCAATAGCTCGTTCTGGCTCCGAGACAAGATCGGCGTGTGTAGCCAGGTTTACTTATTTAAAAAAAACTTTTTTTAGCGCATTCACTGTAAGCTGAATCCCATAATCCTCTTGCATGCTGGATGTATATTTCTTTTTTTTTCCCGGCAAGTGCCGTTCCAGGTTTGAGGCTAACGATAGCTCGCCGTTCTGGAATTTGCTCGATTTTCTTTCGTCCCGCTCACGCGGCAATGAAAAAAAAAACATGAAATCACTAGGTGCCAGATTGAAAACTGCCTTGCGTGACGGTCTAGTGCGAGGCAGAGACAGCGCACGCGGCGTGACAGACGACTTTGGAACTTCTTAAGGGCGTGCGGATGTAGAGTAGAAGACACGTGTTTGCTAGGCGAAGGAAAGAAAAAAAGAATGAAATGAAGTGCAGGGTACGCAAATTCGTGATCAAGTGCGCGCACGAAGCAACGCATTAACTGAATTATGTATACGCGCATGTGTGCACATTTCATTCTTTATAAAGGTAAGGAAACGAGCGAAAGGAAGCGTAACATTAATATTTTGGTAATAAATACATACTAGACAGGTGATAAGAACACGATAGATAGGTTGTAGATAGGTTACTGATGGGTGACTTAGAGGTCATTTATAGGCGAGTTATAGGTGACGGGTATACAGTCGAACGCCTTTATAATGAAGTGCTTGGGACTTCCGAAATCATTCGTTATGCAGGTCGCTTTGCTGTAAAGGTCGCGCGCCGCACATCTCACAATAGAACCGGGACAGAATTATCCTTTCGTTATACAGGGAATTTCGTTGCAGAAGCGTTCGTTGTATAGGTGATCGACTGTGTTACAGGATAGGTGATTGATGTACAATACCGATATAACACAATATTCTGAGGCGGCACACGTCCCTATCACGTGTACGCTATCTCGCAGTCTCGCAAACTGCAGGAAGGGAGCTAGCCCTCTGGCTGCATTTTGTGCAAGCGTCTGTCGTGACAATTGTTGCAGTATATTTTGCACCGACGGTGACCGGACGTCCAGTGGGCGTAGTTCTATTGCTGCAAGTCACACCTGCCTCTCCGTGCTATGATGCGCGATTGGTTCATCGCAGTCGCAATTAGGCTGTCGACTCGTCCAATTACAAACTGCCATTAATCGGTAAACGCGACACGGAGCCACTGCCGGCACCACAGTTTCTTCGCACATTGATAAGCCACGACGCTAGACAGATCTTCAAGTCAGGAGCCGATGAACGTAGGCAACCATTGGATGCGCTCCGAGTTGAATTTTTTGATATTCTCGTTAGGAAGAAAGAAACACGTTTTATATACGGCAAAGCGCTCTCTCGTCATAAAATCGCGGGAACTTATTACAGCAGCAACTTTTTTCCAAAAGTCTTATGAAAAGGGGCCAACTCAGCACAGTCCGCAACTTTTTCCGATTTTCTGTACGACCATATTCGGGTAGCTATCCAGGGCTCGACGTGTTTTCTTGTAAACAGTCTAATCCTCTGGAAAGATTGGAAAGAGCAAGAAAACAAAACCAAAACCAAAGGCAGCAGGTATGGAGCGAACAAAAACTACAAACGCCCCGCAATACGCCACCACTGGCGCCCACAAACCGGCAAGCTGGCTGGCCCTATAGTATACTTGCAGTCTTAACACTATCCCACACACTGGTATTCTTTCGTCGCAGGAAAGCGACGGTGTGCAAGCGGTCGTTTCTCGTGGAAGCAATTTGCTTAAGATGAGGGAATGGCCACCCGCCGAGTGGTGGCCATTCATTCCCTCCCATTGTTTGCTCGCCGTTTCTTTGTTTCTCCTTCGAGTGGGGATTAAGGTTCGAAGAGGGAAAGAAAGCCGTCAGACGACGTCGAGAGAGTTTCTTTCGCGGCGCTCTTGCCTTATTTGCAACGCAAACACGGGCGCCCCCAAGTGCGGTGTCGGCGCACAATTTCATCGCAGCGCCGTACTGCGATGCTATACACGATGACTGGCTATTCTTCGCTGTGTGCGTACGTGCTATAGACGGAGACGTTGAGTTCGGCCTCGTATTCGCCCGACGCCGTTTAGTATGAGGTGCCGCTCTCTTCGCGGCGATTGTTCTTCTTTGCCGACCTGAAGGAGAGTCGGCCGTTGAGCTCTTAAAATTGCCGAGGCCTTTTCCTTTCCTTTTTTTTGACATATTAAAATACGGCGCCCATCTCTTGACTGAGCTATAGAGTTACATATATGGTTTTGTATACTTTGCACATAGTCTTGTAGGACAGATAATCGAAGAACCGTTACTGTGCACACAACGACGTTACTACATAACAGTCAAAACAAAACCGCAACATTACAACGAAACTCTCAAAGCAACATATTTTTCACATCAGTATTTCACAACACAGTGAAGTTACAGAAAGTATTAACGGGCACTACCCTTAAAGGTAAAAAAAGAAATTCAGTTATGGTGCTTTACGTGCCAAAACCACTTTCCGATTATGAGGCACGCCGTAGTGGGGGACTCCGGAAATTCGAACCACCTGGGGTTCTTTAACGTGCACCTAAATACGCGGGTGTTTTCGTATTTCGCTGCAACTGTTCGCAGCTCTACGATTAACGAGTTGAAATGGTCATTGAACCAACCAAGTTGGCTTCTACCACTGACGGTGCAGTTGCGCTCCGGATCTAGGCAGTTCAATCCCTTCAAGGACATGGGTAGAATCGGCGTGACTACAGACAACTGCAATAGTTAACGGCTACGAGATAACTTGACTAGACCCTCCCCGTAGCATTGTATCGTGGCCACCTGGTATGTGAAAGCCTTGAAGGTACGGCACGGCGTGCCTAGGTGACTCGAGCGCCCGGTGGCAGCGTGAACGAAGAGCCAGTGCCACGTGAGGAACACACTGGCTTATTCGACCAACGCCACAGACGTCTGGGATAGGCCTATGGCGAAACCCTCCGCAGTTTCGCTCGAAACAAAATGCCCGTCTCAATTGTTCAGTATGCGTAAGGAGTAGTACCAACGGACGGCATGGCGTATTTTTTTGTCAAGGATGGGAAATGGTTGGCAACAAGTACAGTTCGTCGCCCCATCTCCTTAACATCAAGTTCTTAGAGGACATACTCTGTTTCTCTGCCGCTGTCATTGCGCTCTGGCCAGCCTTTTTTCACGGACCTGAAGTCCCATATAGCGGTGTAAACAATATGCGAATTGCATGTTTTAATATTTCCGCGCAAAACGAGTGGGCCAAACAGACCTTTTAATTAGAGACCATGCAAGGTTTTGAAGTGGCAAGCTCTTCGCGTGGCCCAGGTCGTGGTATCGAGCGAAGCGTGGCCGAGCTGGGAACTCGATGGCTTGTCGCCAACGAGGGGCTTCACGAACTTGACAGCCCATCTGCGCGCACTGCCAACGATAGTGATCAGAAAGAGAAGCAGCGGTGTTTTCGAACGGAGTAGAGCCGTCACCCATCTCGGAGTCGTTAGGTTTCGTGACCTGCCAAGTCGGGCAGATGGTCGACTTTTGTTCGCAGTGTGGTAGGGCTTCTGAGTAAGAAATTGGCCTCGCCCGGAGATACGGGAATTGTACTTGAGAGGTGTTCTTTGATTTGCAACGGTATCCACAACAGAGGGATCCACGTGTGTAGTCTTGGTGCTGCTCGCGGTCGTGCATTTGTCACAACTCGCGGGCTGCTTCGGAGTGGTGGACATAATTTATTTCTTTTTTTTTCTTCCGCTTCTCATGTCCCATTTGTCTAGTTACATTGAGAAGCGGGTGCCACCTCATTTCTTTATTTAAATGAAAATAAAAGAAATAGACGTAGTTACATTTGATGGCGACGGCTACTCCTTTTCTCATAGCGGAAACAACAGTATAAAAATAACATGCAAGAAAGTGAGGAGAAATCACTTCGTACATAACAATACAAAAATCAAATGCAAGTTGCACCACAGTGAGTTTGTAAACAACGTCACAAACGCACACAAACGGCCGTGACGTAGACTGCGATGAGCATATCAACAGATGAGGAGTCACACAGTGTTAAAATAATGCATGCACACCTCATTGTACTCACGCACGTGCGCGCACGCACATAGGCACGCACGCACACGCGAGCAATAATATACGAACCGCAGGTTCGCCGAAAGAAAAAAAACTGAATTTATTTGTAATTCAGGCGCACGAACTGAAATTCACGAGTGCACCGGAAATTTACCAGCCCCAAGTTTTCACTGCAGTCCTCAGTTTCAAGTTGGATCCATAGGCGCAGATGAAAAGCGCTATCGCATGATTCCTGGCCCGTGTGGTCCTGCTCAAGAAAGAGTTCGCATGCATGAGTGCGTACGTATGTGCATACGTATTTATGTACGTACACGCATAGGCATACATGTATACAGA
Organism: Dermacentor variabilis; assembly: GCF_050947875.1. Classification (NCBI taxonomy): domain Eukaryota; kingdom Metazoa; phylum Arthropoda; class Arachnida; order Ixodida; family Ixodidae; genus Dermacentor; species Dermacentor variabilis. Next base: position 41,166,724 of record NC_134577.1, read on the forward strand.
AGGAAGCCATTGTGCCGCCCTCGTTGGCAGTTGCCCAGCCTGCTCCTTCCTCGTTTCCCTCTGTGCATTGTACGCGTGTCTTCGCATCAAATAGTAATAATAATACACGCATACATGAATACTGCGTGCATGCATGCATATACGCACACATACATACTTGCAGTAATGCAATGAAGAAGAAACGTTGTGCCCGCATAAGCACGAAACCATTCCTAGCCTCTACAGAGCTTCTCCATTCATGTAAATATGTGAATATAAAAAAAAAATATGCGCTGAAAGTTGCCATTCAGCGCGCAGAGTCCACTTTCGCCCATGAAGGACAGCTGCGCAGTATTCGGGTGACCGAGTTGTTTTCGAGTGCCTCTTTGTCATACAACGCGGTTCATCTGTTTATGTGCGTTCCTCTTACCCGAACTCCTACTTTGATGCCTCCTATAGTTATGGCAATGTCTTGGTTCTACTGTGCGCGCTTTTCGTGCCTTCGTTAGAATATTTGTGCGACGTACACCAGACCACGGCCGCGGGATAGCGGCGTTTGCGCATTCCTCGCGATGTTGTTGCGATTTCGCTCTTTTCGGCCTGACGCACTTGCGTTTCCGAGATTCGTCGCCCACCTCGCTTTTCGGTGGTTGAGAGCGCTTGGCGAGTCTCTGAGGGCTGTGTATTCGATGCATAGATTAGCAACGTGGCTCGCTGTCTGCCTTTACGGACGGCGAACTCCACTGTAACTTACATGCGTGGGACTTTTGGTTAACACTCTGCATTCCTTGAACCTGAGGCATACGGTTTCTTTTTAATTCGTTCTAATACATTAAGCTGCAACTCATTAGAATGAAGTTTTAATGAAACTAAGAGCGTCGAAAGCATAGAAGCACGGTGTACGAACTCGACACTTTTCTTTCTTTCGCCTTTTCTTTTAAACCCTTAATCCATTTCCCCTGCGTAGGGTAACAAACCGGGTTCTAGCTAGCAGACTGCAACCAATTAGAAGAGGTATCGCAGGAGGGGCTACGTGGGACAATATATGAAGCGTCATAGCAAACAGACACGTAAGAAAACTGCAGTTTCGTGAGAGTTCGACTGCCCGTTCGGAGCCCTTGCGGCTGATGCTTTTGGTATCTTTTAATGCGTAATGACGAATTCGAAGGCAATGTATTCAATGCATTTTCAAATGCATGTAATTGAATAAAACTTTTAGCAAGATCAATTAAATGCGTTTTCGTGGTGCGAATCTAGCGCGCTTCGTATTTAGTATCTGCCAGATATCAAGCTTATTAGTATTTACCAAGGTGATTAGTGATGTGTGCTAAATACGCAGAGGCACATCGTGCGGGTTGCTCGCTTTTTAATGAGCCGTATAAGAAGCGCTGTTTATTATTTCGAGCTCTGTCATCGTGTCAGGGCGATGATAATTAACGATGATTTATCTGTAACCCCTTCGAAACGGGGCAGTGATAAATGGTCACTTAGCCTGCTTGATTTAATCAGGCATGCTGTACATGCTTTTCATTCCGGCGTTTTTGTATACATCTCCCTAATATTCTTTTTTCTCTTCCTCAAAACATCTCCATCTACCTTGTACCACTACGCATGCCTCCAATAGATCCGGTCGTATCAATCCCTGCTTTTTCTCCATCTATACTCGAAATGTCTCTCGCTTATCTCGACTTCCAACTGGTTGTTGCTTCCGTACACTGAAATACACTTAGTAAAAGAAAGCCCCGCTTATGGTAATCCCGCACTACCACCTCGATGTTACAGGGAAAGCTATGCTATCTGTTTGATGTGCGTGCTATATGTTTAAAGCGTCTACGTCTACACGCTCCCAGTTCTCTCCTTTGTTCCGTATTTTTTTTTTCGTGCGGGTGCTTTTTTTTTGGACCGCTTCCATAAACAAGAGACTGGCGTTGCTTTGTGCGCGTTTCGGCGTGAAAAATATGACGACGTTGGAACGAACTGCGAAGAAATAAACGAACGAGCGCCACGCGGTGTAGTCAACAATGGCTCGCAGACGCAGTCCCGTGTTTGCAGGGAATGTTTCCAGGAAACGATGCGTCGTGCCTGGCACGTTTTTTTTTTATCGCGGCGTGCCGGATACACAAACGGCAACATTACGCGCTGGACCAGACCATTCTTCACTATGCTCTGAGCGGGGTTACAAACAACGAAATATAGTGGCTTTTTAGAATGGGTTTTGTTAAGGCATTACGTATATACCTTTTAGGAACTTTGGAAGCGTGTTTCTCGTAACAGACGATGGACATGCTTCACTGTGCGTCCTTTCTTTTAATCCCAATACGGAGAGCTCTGCGATTTCATCAATGGGAACGTTGGCACCATGTCGCTTTGTTGCGTAAGTATGGACCTAGCGAGTGCTAATAAATAGAACAGAGGCATGGAGTGAGCGCTTCGAGAAACAACAACAACAACAACAACAACAACAACAACAACAACAACAACAACAACAACAACAACAACAACAACAACAACAACAACAACAACAACAACAACAACAACAACAACAACAACAACAACAACAACAAACTCTTTCTTTAGTTCTTACATGCGGTACCTAAATGAACGGATTACTTGTAGTACTTGACGTGTTAGTACTGTAGTACGGTAGCACTTGTTGGTACACACCGTGGATCTTGCTCTAGACGGAACCCAAACTTCGCGGTTGTTTGTTCTTTCTTTTCGCCGATGCTGCATTCATTTAGGTTTTCATGCCGACAGTGGATATTTACTTCCGGTAAAGTACCCCGACAACAAATACCAGGCGCGTGTGCTTATGTGTTTCGAAATAGTAACTCAAGTTGTCAAATTGCGTGTGGCAGGAGGGACGAACATAAAGAAGCGCTGTCTCAAGGCGAAGTGCACTGTCGTTACACTAGCGTTTCTAACACAACGCGTTCTTAAAGCCCAGTGCGAGGAAAAACAAAAACAACTGTAGCACCAACGCGTTTCGAAACTTGTGGCGCATCCTGCAGAATTCCTTGCAAGTGAATATTCTTTGCGAACTCGCCAGCTCCGATTGATAAAATGTAGCATGTCACTTAGTTATTAGTTTAGAGTAATTAGAAAAATTTGTCCGCATCTTCGCGCAATCCAGTTCAAAATGATTTGCACCCGTTGTATGCATGTGCTCATATTTATGTGCACGTTAAAGAATCGCGGCTGGTCCAAAATAATTCGAAGTCCTTTACTACGGCGTCACTCATAATCAGATGGTGGCTTTGGCACGTAAAACACCGTAATTAAATTTTTGTTATATGCCACTGCTCAGAACTAGCCTACCAGATAATTTTCTCTTACATTGCAATTCGCTGCATCAAAACCCGTGTGCATACCTTTGTTACACGCAGCATTTCTTCGGCTGTAGAAATCGCATGTTATGACGTACGCGTGAGCTTACCTTATTAATATTAACTTTTTCTTTCTCGCAATGGGGACGCTTTACAATAGAGACACGCACTGGGTTCCTAATCTTGTCATAAGGACTCACACAAAAAAGAAGCGTCATTATTCATACTCTCGCAGTGTGGATTCTATTTTCTGGGCTCAAACACTACCCGGGCATTTGTTTATGAGATTCTTGGAACTGAGCTGGTCCATTTTTCTTCTTCTTCGTAATCCGAGTCCCATTTCATCGCCGTCGGCAAACAATGCCCGCTTCTAAGATTTATGGTTGTGTGGGAGAAGAAAATAGTGCTTTCTAATGTTTGTAAAGAAGGTCGGTGCCGGAAATGGAACTCGTTGTGAGGAAGATTAAATTATATTATATTACCTTTTCTTTCGCTAGCGTGTTCCAGTTTGGACTCGTACGTTGTATACTGCTCATCTCTACTTACTGTGTCAGAACAAAAAGGAGACAGGAGTTATACAGACGCACTACTGGGTACCTTTAATTAAAAGTCCATGATGACGCTTGGGACATAAGGTACAGTGCGCCTGCAAAAAATTTTTCCGAATGAAGCTTCGTAGTACGCTAAACATCTTTTTGAGAAATCGCATTACGAATGACGACTATGTGTACCCCGTTGTCAAGGCACTGGTTTGCAATCTGGACGTGATGTTCCCCTACAGAACGGCACTTTTAATTTAACGCACCGATTTCGACGCTTGTGCTCATTAGACAGAAACAGCGAAGAGCTACATTTTCTTGTCAAATCACGTTGTTTGAAAGGACCAAGAACAGCAAGCAAGCAAGCCCGTTCTAGAGTAATTTGGACCACCTGGGGTTTCGTAATGTGCACCCAATGCACGGTACACACGCGTTCTTGTTTTTTTTTGCATTCTGCCTCCCCCATCGGTATGCAGATGCCGCAACCAGGATCGAACCCACGTGATTTCGAGCCGAGCAAGGCAGTGCCATAGCTGCTCGGTTACCAGGACGGGCAGGCATTCAATCGCTATGCTGCTAAACGCAATGCCAGGAACACTTTTAGAGTGTTTAATTGAGAGCTTCACGAAGTGTTAACTTCACATAGATTGCAAAACGTGCGTCGGACCTGACATAAAAATTGTAACAGCGCAAACACATGCAACACAAAGTACCAAGGACGAGACACAAGCGCTGCAGATTTTTCTTCCATTGCAGCCCGAATGTAATTTGTAGAGGTGGTATTGGGCGCAACTCGTAAGCAGAGTACAGCTCAGGTGTTCCAGCTCTTTCATCTCGTGACGTTGTTCGACTTCTCTCAATCTTCATTTTGGACCTTCATTGGACGTCCCGTCGTCTCTTTCAGAACACTTCCATCACCCAACTTATTTTTATTCTTGTCGACGTTTTTCTATAGCGAACGAGTTGAGGCGGGCGAGGGGAGATGAAAAGAAATAATGAAGCCCGAGGCGCCGGAAATTTAGTCAATATGCCTAGTCGACGAAATAGTTAGAAAAAAAGAAAGCTTGATGTGCGAATGTCGTGCATATATTCACTGCAGCGTTGAGTGAGGCGTTTTAACCGCAATATCCAGGACGTACCACGGTGGAGAAGAAAGTGCAAGAAAAAAGAAAGAACGAAGATGTACTTTCTCATTTTTTTTTTTGGAGAAGAGTATGGACGACTACCAAACTTCGTAGAAATGAGAAAGTGCCAATAGTCCACGTCTGTCACGACCCTTCTCATGCAGAGAGGAAAAGGACAAGAACAAAAAAGAAAGAAAAGAAAGAAGAAAAGAGATAATTCGATATAAATAAATATAAAATGTGTAAACGGATTAAAGCGTTTGTTTTCTTGATACGGGATTATGTATGTTCGTTTTTCCATTCAGAACGCATTTTCTAACTTTAGTCCCGTGAGAGATGGTTCCTATTAATCCCTGTCAACCCGTCGTCATGTAGAATTTTTCTCTGGCATAAGCACACACAAAAGGTGGGTATTGAAAATGGAAATTCGGAACTCATCCGAATTCTCCAACGCACTGCAGATAGCCATTATTTCTTATTTCTGCCAATGGTTTATTTGTTTTCTTGATATCTCTGCGTACATAGAAAAAGAAAGCACACTCTGGCGCTTGTACGAATGCCCATCTATAATATTATAGCCCCCACTCGCATGGCGAGGGAGGCCACCGCAACGACTCAACAACGTTACTATCGTCGAAGCTTCTTCGCTAGATTGCTGTCATATATTTACGAGAAAGGAATGTAGCGTCTATGTGTTCGTTCGTTCAATCCGTCATGTCTGAATTCCCTAATTTATCCGTGGACAGTTACGAGAGCCTCGCTTCGTGCGTCTCAAGGCAGTCGATTTTCTCGTAAAAGTCCGTTAAGCTTGAGGCGGGTAGCACATACACTATTCGATGATAATAAGCAGTGGGGAACTAAATTAACATTTTCATAGACGCGCATGGTGATATCGATGGCAATAGAACTAAAGAGCATCGCCAGAAAGTTAGACAGATAGAAATGGAGAGTTTTTGAATATGTGCGATGTGTGAATGCTCGAATATATGTAAGAAGCGCTGACTCCGAGTATGGTCTATTTTAATTAATACTCATGATGTAAGATATGAAAACACTGAAGTGAAATCGATTATTCCTGATGTTTCAGCTTGGATTTTAAGTGATTATAAATGGGAGAGTTAATAGAGAATGAACGACCAAATTGTTTTTGAAAGGGGGGGAGAGGGTTGTTACGTCTTTCACGCATCGACGTATGTGGAATAATGGTGTTCTAGTTAACACTTATCAGCACCGAATGTTTTTGCAGAGTTGATGAGTGTTAGCTGTCATACCAATGCTGGCACGAAGACAGTGCCGGCTATAGCTTTTCAGGTAACAAACACAGGTGCACATAGCAAGTTACACAGCATCGCAAAGGTAAGAAACACATAATAAGTTGACCTGATCATAAATACACAAAGCTCAATATATCGCAAGCACCATATGTGCACCGTAAGTACACTAAATGCAACAGGAGAAAAATATTGACGCAAGTGACTGCTTCTGAATCAAAAGGTAAATGTCATGCGCACGATCCATACCTACAATGAAGCTTTTATTGTGTAAAAATTACGTGCGCTTCTTATCGTAGTTATTGGTCAACAAACTCATTAGGAGCAACAACCGCTTGTTTTTAAAAATTAACTTTTGGGGACAGTCCCAAGAGCTGATTCACTCAATGCTTATCTCTGAAGCCTTTAACAAGAAAATGCAAGTGTTTTTGTTAACAACCCAAAGCTAACTTCCTAATATTTTTACTGCTTCTTCCGTCATACATCCGTTGCCTTTGTTTTCACGTTCTTGTTTTAGCAGTACAAAGTTGTGTATTGTGTTCTTTTCATATCCATGATGCTTTCATATGTAGACCATTTGTATAGGTACATATATTTGTAACGTCTAATTGGTTTTCTTCTAGTATTTAGTCACCATGCATTTGTTTCTGAGCTCTGCAAATTTTGTTTTGGTTAAGGCAATATTGAGATGTGCGTAAACGGGAAAAGGGTGTGTGTGTGGGGGGGGGGGGTTCAGGTGGTAAGGTGGTACCTTAGGACTTCTGAGGCGTTAAACCAGTCCCCTAGGCTAAAGAAAGATAAAGGAAAAGCCTCATCACGTGATCCTGGACTGTGGTTGCATGCCTGCCCTCTCCATCCCTAGCTATATTTTCGCATTTTTTAGTCACACACACACACACATACACACACACACACACACACACACACACACACACACACACACACACACACACACACACACACACACACACACACACACACACACACACACACACACACACACACACACACACACACACACACACACACACACACACACACACACACACACACACACACACACGCACACACGCACACACGCACACACACACACACACACACAAAAATTCTTACACTACACTTGCTCGCAAGAGCAAATTCCAGCCAATCCTGAAGTTGGATGTCTTGCTGCTGAAGTCCGTCGGCCAGAGGCAAAGATTCCATGCGAACGAGGCGCTTTGTGGTTTTAGCCGTGGTTCACATACTGACCTTTCAATCTCTCCCACATAAACCAGGTCACGAGTCGGCCGCCCGGTTTAAAGTGTTCGCAAAATATTTGAAGAGTTTCTACAAGGTAATCTGCGCTGCAGGAGGCCTTTCTGGTTATGTTCTAATATTTGATTCACAATGAGGGTAATGCTACCGAGAAAGGGGTCTAAATATGACAATATCTTACGAGAAATAATTATTCACATTTTAATTAAAATTTCGTGGCCCACAGCGCCAATCGACATTGCAGTGGTGGGGAAATAACAATACAAACCAAGAAACACAGTGCAGGGAGAGAGAAACTAGCCATAAAATTACACAGGGTAAACATGGAGAGTGTAACCAAACACGATGTGAAGAAAATGTCGTCACTGATAATTGAAACAAATTCATAAAAAGATATGTAAAAGGATGCAGTAAGCCCATCGTTTGGCGCAGTCGCTCGAAGAGCACCGGGCAACATTATCAACGTGGGAAGAAGGACGTTCGAAACAACGCCGTTCTACATCTAAATTTTCTAACGTTGTTTGCATGTCCTGTACGAAGAGGCCTATAATAATCTAGTTGTAATAAATATTGGTCTTTGTTAACGCACGTCGCCGCAAAAAATGTTCTGAAAAAAGTTTAGTCAGTGTTTTTATGGAGTTCTCGTAAGATTTTCCTTGTTTATCTTTCTTTAGCTCTTGATACGCTAAATGAACGAGTGTAGTTGTTGAAACAAGAATTACCAATGTAAGCACCGTGACCCCTACAGATATTAAAGCGTTTTTTTTTTAGTGATGTAACAGACAGCCAAGAAAATGCGACGCCGTTCGTTGCGTCACTGCTTTAATTGTGGGAAACAATTAGGTGTCGCGCATTTTTTGCTGTAACTACAATCTCTACGCAGGGCAAAAAGGGATCTTATACTTCATGGATACATTTTAGAGAGAGTTGAGTATTTCAAGCTTAGTTTGTCATAGTATGTGAAAGGTTCATTACACGGCGACATGGGGATGGGCTGCACAAACACAAGCTTAGGTAATTGTAGTAATCTTGCACATTATTTGCTTTGGAATAACCGACACTTAAGAGTATTTAGGATGCTAGAGTAATGTGTTAATTTAAAATATCAGTGAATTAAAGCGTCATGATGAGAGCGTTCAATATCGATTTTTGTCGACGTTTTTGTTTGTACCGGCTTTAGTAGCGAAGAAATGTGTATGGAATTGGTTATCCTTTGTTTTGGTGCGATTGACGTCGTTCCGTCAGGAGACTTAATCAGGGGTAAAGTTGCAAAGCCACGTTAACTTAACCCTGCCCCCCCTCCCAACAATATACAAAACAAAAGAAGGAAAGTTCACCTCTGTATACCTATTTTTGGTTAGGGCAGTAACCAACTTTACAGATGTCACTCTCATACAAAAAATAATAATGACAAACGTTTCTGCACAAAACTTTATGCATTAACTTCCGCAGGATTTTTTTCACAAACAATTCATTTATTATTACCAAGCTTTTCCTGAACAGCTTATTGAGGAGTCGGTGATTAGTTTAATATTAGAGTTACACCTTCATATTAGTTACCTCTATGTGAAACTTTCACGCGACATAAACGCGAGAAAAACGAAAAAGAGTAAACACGTTTTATTTTTGGTCGGTGTGTTCTCTTGACGTGATCCCTTTTTCTCAGTACCACTCAATCCACGCTAGCTCAAACAAAGCAAAATAAAAAAAAATAATATTTTTAACGGAACTAAGAGGCCCGACACTTACCTATCTTGACAAAGGATCGAATTTGATCGTTGTATTCCGACAGAAGTGACGCGGACTCTCGGCTGTTTTCTCGAGACAGGCGACGCGAGTTGCGCTTCAGGTATCGCGTGAGCACTTCCACAGCCGACATGTTGCACGCTTCGTGTCGTCTGCTGCAGGCGAGCGCAGACGACGCACTTGGAAGAACGGGAACAGACGACGATGTTGTCTCTTCAAAGAAGCACAAATGGTGGTGACTACCGCACCGGACTTATTCACCGAATGATTCACCCGAACCGCTCTACGAACAGTCTCAGCCACACACACACGCACACACGCACGACGTAGCAGCGCAGACCGCGCCTCCGCTAGACGCTTTCAGACCGCTGCGCAACTCCGGTCCAGACACTGGGTCGCCGGAGCAGCCATGCTGGAGGTCGCAAGCCGCGCGCGCCGCGCTAGCAGACGACGACCTCTCTAATGTTCGTAGTGGAGCACGTTACCTTGGCTGGCGACTGTGTGTTCCGAGCACAGAGCTATGTAGCTTTGAAAACGGTGTCAAGATTGCCCAGTCGAGGCCGCTCGAACAGCTTAGGCGTCACCGCGGAGAGGCTGCGGACAACACAACCTTTGACATTTCGAAGCGGGTCTGTTGTTAGGGCCCTAACAGCAGTTGTCAGTGCACGTCTAAAACGAGGCGAGCTTTTCCAGGTTTCCCTTTGTATTTTAAGCTGGCGCATGAAGGTCTACGACACGTTTATAGCGAAACTTCGCCATTTTAGCGCATCAGTCAACATCTCGGAAATTCAAAAGCTTCACCACCTCACCATGACAACAGGGTTTCAGCAGACTTTGCTATTTGACACAGACTACCGAAACAATTCACACACTCGTCGCCGCTGAAAGGTGCCGCAAGGCTTGAGGTAACGTTTTACACAATGCTGTCTTCTAAAGCTGGCAGCAGCAGCCGTGATTATGGTTTCCAACCGGGAAAGGCACATCGGTGCTTCCTGGAGTTGCGTATCGCGGGGCTAGGGACTTGCGCATAACGACGCCTTCTTATGCGGGCAATTTCGCCGATGACAAAGGAACGTCATCATTCCAGAGCCGCGCAGGCTTCCAGCAGGCGCACGTTCGTCGGAAACGGGTATCTTCCGTCCAATGCAACGATAGCACACTGGTCTTCTTGTTTGCTTCGAACCGACACCACCTTCGCTCCCAAGAGAAAGCACTTCAGCCGAGTTCACTACTGAACAAAACTGAGATATGGTTCTAACAGACGGCCAGTCAAAATAGCGAAGCGCATCCGGCACATAGGACTGACGCGGCGAGCACCACTGCCTCACTAACACGCGGCTCGAAAGGTGGCAAGGGAGGGCGGGCTTGCACCTACAATCAGTCGCGCACACTAAACTGAGAGCTCTCCGCAGGGGCGTCCCAGCCGGCGAACGCGACATTCCCGACTCGAGTCTGAACACCCTCTCTCCTTCATCGACTTTGCGAGGGTAAACGAGCGGGGAGACCTGCCTTTGACCGACTTTCGAGGGAGATGGCCCAGCGGGGGCCGCAGGAGGCGTCGGTAGGGGCGCGGCACGTTTTTGGCAGCTTCGCAACTCTTGCTGGGGGTCCCGTAGGCAGCCAAGAGCACCGTCGCAAATAAAAAAAAAATGAAAAGGAAGAGAAGAAGCGATTTTGTTCGGTTCTTTTTCTTTTTGTTTCTAACCGCGATAGCGGCGTGGCCAACACCCCAGTGGCCTCACCCTCTTGCACCCCTCTTCTGCGCTTCTTCCTACTAGGCACCCCCTCACCGTATTTTCTTCCCGGTTAGTTTTTGTTGCTGCCTCTCTCGCCTGCCTCCCGCCGCGCAGTGGGGCTGCGAGCCGACACCATTTTGCCGGTGCTTCGTTTTCGTTTTTCGTCTGCTGTTTGAAAGAAGGCTCGAGCGATCGTTTGCTTTCTGGATCGTGGCGTCGCGTCTGCGGCGTCCGTCCCGTCTGGTTCAGAGATCTGTATTGCTCATCTTGTTCTTCGCGACCAAACAAGCCTCGCAGCATTCCCCCCCCTCCTCCACGCGGTGTCTCTGGCTGGCTCTAAATAAGTGACATTGAAGAAGAATGGTGGAAGTTAGATGTTCATAAACTCTCGTCAAGGTCGCCCGCACACTTCGGTGTCGAGGGATAAACGAGAGAGCTGCAGCTCTGAGGCTTGGGCTTTAAGCAAAGCAAACAATAACCGGCAAAAAGTGGATGAAGACTAAAACGAAAAAGATGTATGCGCATGACGGTAGTCGTGACGAAAGTAATGAAAGTTATGGTTTTCCTTGGTTTCATGAGATGCGGCAAGCGCTCAAAGGGCGAGCGGTATAATAACGACTCGTGGAAACAAAATAAAGAAGAAAAAGAAACGGCAAGGACTATCCGAAGCTTGGAAACAGGAAGCGCTACGCGCAAGAGCCATAAACAATTCGTAAAGGCGCGCCTTGCGGTGCGGTGTGTAAATAAACGTACAACACGTGCAGGCGAGACCTTCGCCGCTGCCGACGCGAGAAAATAAACAAAGAAATGAGAAATATCGCCCACAAAACTGCCCCGTCACATTATCCTAGAGGTTGCGATGACCGCAGGTCACTTAAAGTAAATAAATAGATGCAAAACGAGGTATACGGCGTGCACATTTCCTATGTGACATTTGTTTTTTCTTCTTTCTTCTTTAGAAGATTCGGATAATATGCTGGAGCTTTTATAATAGTTTTTGCGGAACTATGACAATGCAATCGCGTTTCAGCTTTATGGCACATCATGAGACGATGCATGTTTTTGTATATATGTTTGCTGTGACTCAATGTGCGAGGGAGTGGGGGGGGGGAGGCGGTTCGGAACAATTTTGCTGCTGTGCAGATGATTTTACGGCCGTTGACAGCGAGTGGACAGCGTACGCTAAAATTTTTCAAGTATTGAACGATTCTAACGAGTGCATGAGTAATTTGACCTATGGTGCTTTCGGTGGGAGGGTATTAAGTCTGATATTTACCCCAGGTAACTAGAGGTTCCACGTATTGTGATGCTTCTTGGCGCGGGACTCCGTGAAGCCATTTTGTGAACTAAGGGAGTATAGGTTATATAGCGTTAGAGCAGATTCGTGGGCAGATACCAACATTTAGGATAGTGGGTGCGGAAGCGCGCAAAAATGCTGTCGGATATTAAAACAAGCTATTTGACGCCAGGCCTTCTTTATATTTAGGTTGAAATGCTTAAGCCTTAAGTAGGAACAAATGAGGTAGAGATTTGACCAAGTCGAGTTTCTGACAACAAGAGATTTGGGCTAGCGATCGTGTTGCACAGTTCATAAGTCGAGTACATCTATGATGATATTATGCGTGTTGACCGAAGGCCAAGCCCTCAACATGGTTCACCTGTTCAATTTTCTTGATGTTGGTTTAACATACGTAGAGGGCTGTTCATCGTGAATCGAAGTCTGTTCCTGCGTAAACGTTGCTATCTACACATGGACGGCAGGAAGCTAGAGACCCATAGTTAATTCGCAATACAGAATAATTCTAGTAGCAATAGACAGGTTGTCAACACGTGCACGGGTTTGCGGTTCCCTGAAAGAAGCCACTGGCTGACACAGCAAAGCAAATCTGAGGAGTTCTTTTCCCGCAAGAGGCAGGTCACTGAACATAACATTAGTGGGGGATGACGTATTCGATGACGTATGGATGACGTCCGTATAAAGATTTCTATGCGCCAAACGGCGCAAAATGAACGAAGCCAACAGAGAGAGATAGAGAAAAAAAGAAAGATTGAATGGTGTATCGAGAAATACCGATCATCAAAGCGGGTTGCAGATATTTGGTTGCGATGTTGGTGCGTAAAACCACAGAGTCTCCTGCAAAAAATTGCTGGAGGAAACTCTGACGTTAGTGTCTACACGGGAATTGCAAGTATCGCAGTTCGACCCGCGTGAAAATGACGGGCGCAGTACAGGGATTTGCCTAAACTTCGTACATCTGACTTCACATGGCTTTGCGACCTCTCAAATTGATCACTTTCAACGTAAACGCCGAGCTACGAACGCAACGATTCGCAATGATTGCGCACTAACGCGGAGCCAAGCTGCCTCTCTGTGTTGAGAAAACTGATTAGCGATTGTGAAAGCTGAAACGGAATGAATAACGTCGCAAGAGCGTGTGAAGCCACAGACACTAAGAATACAAAAGTCTATATACTAATGATTCTCTCTCTCTTTTGACAGCCGAATGATGAAAGCGTCCGAGTTCGCTCTAATAATATTTTGTAAGAAGCGCCACGCGGAATCGCAAGCGTACGCTGTGGGCAGCCAGCGTTATAACATCGCGTGCCCAAAACACCACCGTAATACATGGCCTAGCGGGTAAAAAAAGAAAATGGGGTTTTACGTGCCAAAACCCCTTTCTGATTATGAGGCACGCCGTAGTGCGGGACTCTGGAAATTTAGATCGCCTGGGGCTCTTTAACGTGCACCTAAATCTAAGTACACGGGTGCTTTCGCATTTCGCCCCCATCGATATGCTGCCGCCATGGCCGGGATTCACTCCCGCGACCTCGTGCTTAGCAGCCCAAACATAGCCACTACGCAATCACGGCGGGTACCCTGTCGGGTGGACGGAGTACTTTTCAGTCGCAAACGCTGCGACTTTGCGTCGGAAAATTTAGCTCTTATCTCTGACTAGCATGTGTCCAGCTACAGGCGTGACTTGCCGTGCTAGCCCCAGTGGTTATGGCGTTGCGCTTCTGAGCTCGAGGCTGCGGAGTTGATCCCGGACTCTGTGGCCGAATAGTGATGGGGGAAGAATGCAAGCATGATGCTTGCTGTACTTAGATTTAGGTGCATGTCAGTGAACCCCAAGTGGTGGAAATTAATCCAGAAATAATCCGCTAAGGGGCGCCTCGTTATTAAATCGCGGTTTGGGCATGTAAAGTAGCCGAGTTTATTTTATGTTTAATTTAGTTCAGCTGCCCACCTGACCGGGCACCGGCGTGCTGGAAGGTGGGAGCTTAGGCGCTTCTCGTAACACACCGGACGGCGTCGCCGTACTGTACCGGCGCACTCGAATTGCCACAGTGCCTTATACCCGTGTCACAATGGAGATTATAATGTCATTAGATTGAACGACGTTCGGTGCAACGAATGCCATTTGAGTCGTGATGGTGCTAGACAGGAAAAATGAATGTCATTTGGTCGTGATATCAGTGGCGGTCATTGCAAAAAGAAATTGTGACAAAAGTAAAACATGGTATGTGTAGAATGTCTGAAAAGTAAATCTCTTTATTTTAGTATAAACATGCGGGGTCGCTTCACTGAAATAAGACGCCTATAAAACTTCTACTTCCAGACTGTCTGGCCACTACAAGCCATAGTCATAGCCAATAGATTGGCTAGACATCAACTAGACACAGGGTAAACAGGACGCGGGGTAATCTTCCCGAGATGTACACCCGAACGCTGCGCCACCTCACCCAAGGGACCCGTACGGGGACCGAAACGTCTTTTCCTTATCTTTATTTTATTCTTGGAAAGTGCACGTTTTTTGCCACCAATAAATTGAAGACAAACAATATGACTGACGTGGCAGCGCTGAACGACGACGCTCAGTTGCAGTAGGTGGAGCGGTTAGTTGATGTGTGTTTTGCATTGCGAGCAAAGTGTACTAATCACAGGAAGAGGCACGATTGTCAGATAGATGCAGATGCCATTCGAGACGCCGAAAACATGTGAACACAGGTGCCCGATTAGTTACAGTACGGCCGGCTAGTAAAGCGACGGCCGCCCGACACCACTGAGGCGGAGATTAAAAACGTTTTGTGACAGCCTGCCGTGCAGATTTCCGCCTAGTTAAACTCACAGAGGCCTTAAGCCATGCAAAATTAATTACCCCTTTACATGAATGCTTCTCAAATTACGAACGTTCAATGTCCTATTTTGCCTCGTCTCCGGGGAGAGAGTATACATTCCCTTCAAGTGGCGAAGCCGAATGAGTTTCTCGAACTCATTCGATTGCGGAAGTCATTCGATTCCAATGGTACTAAACATTGCCGCGTAGCAACCGAATAATATCATTCAATGCTAATGCCATTCGATTTGAATGACATTAAAATGTCCTGTGTGACAGGGGTATTACTCGCCGCTGGTGACTCGTGGTCCACGTTGAAAGTGAACGAGCAGTGAGTGCTCTGTCGCGGCGATTAATACCAAAGTACGGCATGCTGGCACGCATACTGCTTTTTAATTCAATGACGTCTGCCTAAATCGTCATATTAACCTTTTTTCGTCGGTATGGCCGATATGCTTGTTTTAATATCTTTATAGCCATCAAGGTGTTTCCTTTAAGGCGATCGTACTGTACCCATTGTTAGTACGGCGCTAATACGGGGACCGGAGGTTCCATAGGAATGAAGTCGTTTGGTGTGGCGTCTCAGTATTATAATGCTTTCGAGGCGAGTACATCGTCGCCCGTTGCACAGACGAACGCACCGGGAACCGTCTGCACCCGTGACATGCGCGACGCGTTTTGGGGAAGGCGCATAAAGGCGAGGCCCGAAGTTTGGCGCGGTGGTGTAACTGACACATCGAGCTCATTACAGGGTGCTGCGTGACGCAAACCTGCCCGAATCAATCGACTTCGCAACATCGAGAGATGGCCGAAGAATACAACTACATATAGAGGGGACTGGATAGACGAGGCAACCGAGTTACACGCTAACGGGTGCTACTACTTGGTGGTCCTTCCCCGTCACACCAGCTTTCGGTGGAATACGTACAGCGGCGGTCGCGTGTCGTCTGCTGTCGTCTGCGTCCCGCATATGAGGCCGAACAGACGACTGCCAAAGCGACGAGCAAATGATGTACTCAACGGAGCGAACGGAGGTCGGAACGCAGAAAGCTGAAGGTTCCCCCGGCAACGCAGCTGTTGACAGAGCAAACAACCATCGTGGTACTTCCTTCCAAATAATTACGTGCAGTTTGTGCTGAAGCTGGCGGGGTGGTGAAAAGGACAGTTTCGGGACTCGCGGGGAGACTTGGTTATACGACGCTGAAGGCCTGAGCAAACAGCTCGGCCCTATTTCCGAACAACACGACACTAGGTTCATGCGGGAAATATCCCTAGTTCACTGTGATAATTACTTATGAGCTATCCAAAATGAAGTATTCGTAACGCTGATAACCACTAAGTTTGGTTAGATAAAAATGTGGAATTTAACTTAGCGATATCTATAAACGTAGTGATTACACTAAATTATCTTCACTGAAGAAAATACAAATACTTTGGAAGCGTAAACTAGATATGGAAAAATCAAACGAAGTTCGACAGTTTCTTATGTTTTTTTTTTGCATGAAGTGCTTTCGTGAGGACTTGTCCTGTAAAAGGCGTATCCAGCACGATAAACTTTGCTTATGCAAGCAGTATTTGAATCTCATCGACCTGTTAATAATAACCGCGGTGAAAAGGCCCACCTGTTTGGAGGGCTATTTACTCTAGCGTGACACCCATTCGAGATATTGGCTCTTATTGACTGCGTCAAAAAAATAAATAAATAAAGAAGTCGTCCGCGCTACCACTCTGCCGTCAACCGCGCTCCACTGCAGTGCACGCAACTCCGGAAGACGCGGACCGGGACGGTCGCCAACACCGTTGTACCCAACGCATAAAACGTGCGCTGGCGTCTCAGATAGAACCGAACGTAATGAGTTTTCGCGCCTGCCATCTCCAAAAGTTTCGCCGCGGGTCCAGCCTGGGATCTTTAGGGAGAAAGTTGCATGAACAAAATAACGAAAGGGACAAAAGTTCAACATTCTCGGGTGTCCACAGGAAACTCCGTCTTATGAGAAAACGTGTTGATAAAACGCCAGCAAGTTACTCTGCCTCGTGAAAACGGGGCAGCATACTAAAAGTCGGCCACGACGTCAGCTGCATGACCGGCAGGATGTACTGCATCGTAACCTTGCGTTTACGCAGGATCAGCAGGAACGCAGGATCTGCAGCCGTATTGGCCAGCGCACTCTGAAACAGGCTAAGAAATGAACGCGAGATGTGGTTTCCGTATTTTGTTTGGAATCCGTTCGTTTTTATGCAACCTATGAACTCTCTTTCTGCGCATGTATTAGTTAGGCGCCCGTTTGATAGACAGCGCTTGTCCCGTCAATATTTTGGTAGACTATGTTTCTGCATGAGCTTAGCACCATGAAGCTTTACAATCCGTCAAATGCAAAACAAAACTTTTTCCGTGAAAAAAATCTGAGCACCAGAGAGACAGAGAGAGAGAGAGAGAGAGAGAGAGAGAGAGAGGGGGCAAAGGAAAGACAGGGAGGTTAACCAGAGATTATTTTCGGTTGCCTGCCCTGCACCGGGGGAGGGGCAAAGTGATGCGATAGGTGATGTGCTCAAATATAGGTTCACGCCTCTCGATGCTGTAGCGTTTTCATTTCAGCTATAAGCTGCATTCAGCGTCTGCGCTGGTTCACGGGTCCCCTTGTCCGAAACCTCTTCTGCGTCATACGAGCCTCCGAGATGTCCGATAACCTAGAATTTTACTTTCCATGGCAAGTCTTGTTTAGCGCCAGCACTGGCTTGTGTCGCATGGTGGGCATCGCCCTTTTGCGTCGCGCGCCTAATTAGACGAGGAAGTAATGCGAAAAGAGTCGGATCGAAAAGCCTGCTAGGAAGTTGGCAGTTTCGCCCGACGGGCGAGGAATTGAAGCAACAGCAAGATTTAGCGCCGCGCTCGGTCTCCTCGGCCGGTGTTCTAACAATACCCGCGCGACGCAACACGCCAGACTACAGCTGCAGAGATCCAGGCACAGCGTCCTGGCAGGTAAACAGGATTTTCACGGCGCCGGCGTGGTGAGCGTAGCTGGCAGCGGCGTTTGAGGCGTCGCGTACCCATCGAGGTTGAAAAAAGAGAATTGCTGCAGTGGCAGCCCCCGCAGTTTCTTACCACTGCAGGTGAAGTCAGAGTTTGCCTATATTTTCTATCCTGAAAGAGGGCCGTGACCGCTAAAATCCGCTTGCAGCTCGTTTCGTTTTGCTCAGTTATTGTTAATGTTAGCCTAATTGGAAAATGAAGCCTCGTGGCTTCTGGCTAGAACGTAAACTTTGGCTGTGTATAGGTGCCGTCATGTACCATAACACGTTTATGGTTTCTTCTCAAACCAGTGACAGAAAGGAAGACGTCAAACAATACGTGTGCGGCAAAATTAACCATCCTAAATAGCACGAAGTGGGGAGAAAGCGCTTCGTATAAGCACCGCTATTCGCTAGCGTTCTTTCGTGCCCATGGTAAGATGGCGGCTGCCCGGCTTCACTTTTGAGACGTCATCTCCATTCCAGCAACGCCTTCCTTTTTTAAACCCGTCGACGTTTGCCGACGCCCGGCGAAAATATCAGATAGATTTAACTTGATGCTTAGTGCCCCTTCCGCTGAGACCAGTACATGGGTCACGGTGTGGTACGCACACAGCTCTCTCCGCAGGGAAGCTAATTTGTGTCCGCGCACAATGCCCATCCCAGCAGCGGAAGCCACGTGAAGCAGCCCTCCTGGCTCTGGAAGAGCCCAGTGAACATAGCATGACGGTACGTCCCCTCGGCTTCGTCGTTTTATTGCGATAGCAATTATGTGGACGCTCCAAACGGATTCGCGCCGTAGTCGTCGGCGTCGCCGTGAGGCTCCGCACGTATTTGCAGTCGCACGCACTGCGCGCCTCCGGAGCATTTTCGCATCCCTCCACGAGCAGCCCGCGCATGCGCTGTCGCTGCCAGGGCTGGGCGACGGCGGCGTGCCCGTGTAACTGCTAACGCAATACTACGTCAACAAAGACAAGCCACATGCATACTAGCTGGGTCCTTATACTAGTAACATTATTTCACGCTCTCTCTCTAGATCACAGTCACTCGATCGAAACGAGCGTTTGTGCGTTTTGATCGAGCGGCCGCGCCTAAACCACGTTACGCTGGTATTCGAACAAAATGTTATAGGGTAAAAGAGCTAAGCATCCATTATACGAACAGTTTTTGTTCCCGTGTTTAGAAAAAAGAATATTTGAACAAGAGACGAAGAATTGCCCCTCATATTGAAGCGCTATTTAGACGCACGATTTGGATAACTCCCGTCACGCCAACTTGCGCAACCGGCGCTATTTGTCGGCTTACCTGCACAACTCGAACTAAACATTTTTTTTGGACTGTTATTAGAAACCCTGCACTCTTTTTGCATTAAATAAGCACTCCATTACTGGCATGCTTCTTCTAAACAACCCTGCCTTTTCTTCACATAACTTGGCAAGAGCTGTCGCACGGGCGTTTCGTCTGTTGCTCGGGTTATTCTTTCAGGCCCAAAATCACGCATGTTCTTACGCTGTCTGAAGAAGACTGCATTGAACTGAATGCCTAGGCTTGATAGAGAGCTTGAGCTGTTGGTTTTTAAGTGCAGCTTTGGCACCGAGAAAATTCACCAGCTGACTCGATTCCTTGAACAAGACTACGCTGGGCAGGAATCTCGAGCGCAAGAGCGCAAGATCGTTCGGACAGGTTCAGTCGTTGTTTTAACGCAAATTTGTCCCGCAGAATTGTTTGCGTTGACTCGTGAACAGGAGGCACACGTACGGGAAATCATTTGCATTCGAACGACGCAGCGATTACGTACTGTTGTAGTCTTCGGCTCTTGTAATAGCAGTGCGATGCCACGTCGAGCGTTCGACAGCGCTGCACCGTATACAGCGAGAAGAAACAGTGCAAGGCGGTCCCCAAGCATCCACCTCCACAGCGTCAGGGCGTGACTCGACAACACTGGCACATCGCGAACGCTTCGCGACCTCGCCGCTTGGTTGTTGACTTAGTCGAGATGCGACGAAAGGGTGGCGTTATTGGGCTTTGGTAGAGGTGGCGCCAGCGGCGGGGCAAACTACGCGAGTGTCTTAGAGTCTGTGATGGCGTAAATGACGGTGACTGGGAGCGTGCTCTAACATGGAGAAAACTTTTCCTCGTGTTTAGGCAAACTAATCTTTGGCTCCTCGCGGGGCCTTCACGAGAAACTTCGCGAAAGTCGACCGCTCCTCAAGGCACTGAACCATTCCTCTGTAGAAAAAAAAAAGCGAGGAAGGAAGGCAGCAAGAAGACACAAGAAATAAGAGCGAAAGACTGAAGAAGATCGCAAGAAGGGAATAACTAATAAAAGATGGAGGAAAGAAGACAGAAGGAAGGAGGAATAAGAGTGAAAGAAGGTGAAAAAGAGTAAAGAAAGACGCGGGGAAAAGAAAAAAAAAGTGAAGGGAAACAAGGAAGAGGGAGAGAAGGGAAAGAGCGAAGGAAGGAAGAAGACAGAAGTGAATGAATAAGAGTGAAGGAAGGATGGTGAGGAAAAGAAGGGAGGGTGAAAGCAGGAAACGAATAATGAAAAAAGATAAGAGAAAGAAGGAAATGAAGTAAAAGAAGCAAGAAGGAAATAGAGCAAAATTAGGAAAAATAATGAAAAAGAAAGAACGAGTGAACAAGATCGAAAAAAAGGAACAGGAGAGGAAAAAGAAAACAAACCAAGAATACGAAAAAAAAGAGTGCAAGAAGAGAAGGGTGAAGGAAGTCTGGATAAAAAGAAATAATTAAGCTGAAGAAAAGAAGGACTGACTAAAAAAGAAAGAGGAAAGAAAAAATGAATGAAGGAGATAGAAGAAGTAAGAGTAAGACGAGGGAATGAAGGAATTAAGGAAGGAAGATAGAAGGAATAGGAGGAAAGAAAGGAAAAAATAAAGGCTTTGTCGGGCAGAGGCTAACGGGAAGAACTTTGCTTGAGGCTGTACAGCGTCGGATGCCCGGATATTCGCATTTGGGGTCGAGCCCAGAAGGGCTTCTGCGCGTGTTCATTGAGAGTGCCGAACGTCGTATGCCAACCACGCTAGCTTTATGGTCGTCATTTTGCTTGCGCCTAGCACTTAAAGCACGGTTTCGAAGGAACGCTCTTTACGAAGGTCGTCGATTTAAGGAAGGAGTTATGCGTTCCCTGGTAGTTAATATATGCGTGCTTCTTGAGATAGTCGGTTAGTATTTCTGAAAGAATGAATCCTGCTATAACGAATCAATGGCGTTTCTTTTTAGAATCTAACGTATAGTCGTTCTTTAGCGATAAATTATTAGCTACATACCCGAGTAGACGCTGTAAAGATCCACGATGAGCTGGTACGGAACTTTGTTCAGGGCCGCCACTTGTTTTTCGTTTTTGCGTGCGCAAAAACCTCGTTATAACGAAGTTAAAGAAGGGGGCAAAGTAACTTCGTTAGATTCATTATTTCGTTATATCTATTGTTGCTGGGTACTGCAATATTGATTTGTGTTGGGATTTCAAAGATAATTCCAGTTACTTTCTTATATACAATATTTCGTTATATCCCGTTTCTGTATAGCGAGGTTTCGCTATGTGCTAATTTGTGACGCCTCCTGTCACATCATTATAGTGGCTACTTTGCTATTGCTGAACTGTACGCGATTCATCAATGTAGCTTAATGTAACTCTTTAGTGCCCTTTTACAGTATGAGTGAGAACAAAAAAGCAAGGGATAAGTGACATGGCGACAGTGCGGCCTGCTTCGTCACAACTACGTCACAATCTGTCGGCCATGCAGGCGTCCCTTCTAACAATTTTGAGCTTCTGCAAAGTTCATTTGCTTATCGCATCTGTGCCGACTCAGTTCTTATATAGCCAAGACATTTATTTATTTATTTAAGTATTTATTTATTTATGTATTTATTTATTTATTTATTGTGAATACCTTCGGGGCCCGAAGGCGCTACAGAAAGTAGTGGTATGGACAAAAACATGTGAAGTGAAATAAGGAAAAAAAAGCGTTACAAGGCATTTTCCAAGGCGATCTTGAATCGTACTGTATCTGCAATGCTGGCAACGGAGGAGGGAAAGTGTTTCCTATCGGCGGTTGTTCTTGGGACTTAAGAATCATGATATAAGTTAGTGCGACACGATGCCAAGCTTACATTGAAAAGGTGATCGGTTCCAGCTGAAACGTAGCAAGGTGGTGAAAAAAGAGCTGACTTTCAATACTTCATTGTAGTGGTAGATATTATGAAGAAGAGTCAGGTGGGAGCATTTGAGGCGGAAGGAAAAGTCCGGTAAGTTCAATGTTCTCTTCATGGACGTGACGCTGGAATGAGGGGAGTAGTTAGTCGAGATGAAACGCGCGGTGCGATTTTGAACTGCCTCGAGGGCAAGGATGAGAGATGTTTGACCGGGGTACCATACGGCGCATGCGTACTCTAATTTTGAGCGGACGAGTGTTTTGTAAAGCATTAACTTAACGGGAGGTGGTACAGTGGAAAAATGTCGACGCAAGTAGGCAAGGATATGGTTCGCGTTGCTAGTCACATATTCAATATGAATGCCCCAGGACAGATTAGACATGATGTGAATGCCGAGAGATTTATAAAAGGCAGCGGGGGGGGGGGGGGGGTGTAAAGGAACATTGTTAAGGAAGTAAGTAGGCATGCATAGCTTGAGTAAAAGAATGTCTAGAGATACGCATGCGCTTACATTTACTTGGGTTAAGTGTCACAAGCCAATTAGTGCACCAATAAAAAATACTGCGGAGGTATGACCTTTGCGGGACTCCAGATGTTACTGCGGCAGAGGCAGAAAAGTTGTTCGCAGTCACATGCTGGGTGCGGTTAGATAAAAATTCTTTTATCCATGGTAACACGTCGGGATCTGTATTAAACTAAGTTTGAAGATAAATAAATCATGCAAAACCGCATCAAAAGCATTTGCAAAATCAATGACAGTACAATGTGTTTCAAATCCCAGGTCTGCATTAGTGAATAAGTCATTAGTGAAAGACAGCGATTGCGTTTCTCACGAAAACGCCTTGCAGAACCGGTGTTGGGAATTACCGAAAAAAGCTATTGGACTCAACGAAATCTATAAGGTGCGAGTATATTGTGTGCTTTAATATCTGGAAGTATAACAAGTTCGACGAGAAAACCTGCGTGCGACGCGATGACATTTTGGGGGCGGCGCATACAAAGCCTTTGCTAGTTCCTGCAGTCGTGCACTCATTTACAACAGTTTTCGGAACGTAGAAGGCTGCAGGAAAGCTAAACTGTCTTGAGGCCTAGACATATGACACCTACAGTTGAAGAGCGCAGATAACGCACTTGTATGCGGAACATTCGAGTAGCACGTCTTAGGTGCAGTCAACATTATAAGTAAACTACGAACTAGGGATGCCGAACTATCGAAAAATTGGCAATCAATGGTACCGATAGTCTTGGAAACTACCGATAGTCTAAAAAGGAGTGCCGATAGTATCGCTATCAGTAGCACTATAGATTTTATTACGAAGCTTTGCTTTAAGATTATTCGTAGCGTAACAAATTTATTTATTTATTTATTTATTTATTTAAAATACCCTACAGGCCACTTGACAGGACATTGAGTATGGGGGGTAACAAAAGTGCAAGGTGTCTCGACAGAGTACGAACATACGGCTCAAATTTGCAATTAACTCAAAGGAACGGAGGAATCGATGGTAGCGCGGTATGACGCAATTTAAGTTTGGGCGGGAAAGAGGATAACACGAAGAAAAAATATTGACTGGCATGAGGCACATGGCAAAACTGCACACGAGAAGTACAAAGTGTACCAAGTACAATGAGCACAGTAAAAAGAAAAGAGACTACAACCAAAGATATAGACAGCCAAACATGCGGATTCTAGGCGCAGAAACAGTTGGCGTTGTTTGAACGACGCACAAAGGTAGAGAATGATGAAAAATGCAGGGCCTAATCGCGTGCA
This sequence comes from Dermacentor variabilis, assembly GCF_050947875.1. Taxonomy (NCBI): domain Eukaryota; kingdom Metazoa; phylum Arthropoda; class Arachnida; order Ixodida; family Ixodidae; genus Dermacentor; species Dermacentor variabilis. Next base: position 41,190,773 of record NC_134577.1, read on the forward strand.
CAGTGAAAACATTTTTCAATATGAGAAACGCAATCGGGCACCGAGTGGGATACAGAAAGAAAAGAAGAAGCTGGAAAACACGTGCAGTAGTACAAAAATGTTTGATAGCAATATTACAAGAAATGCTGCTATAACTAACCATCAGTAACGCTTAGTTCCTGTGCTTGGAAACAGGGATACGTCACTAAATTTATGCTGAAGTGGTTACTTGCGGTACATACGTGATTTTACATCATGGATTGTGCCCTATCGACCGTGCTGTCGATATCGACAGTGCGCGCCTTGGTACTACCAGTATCAATAGTGCGCTATCGATTTTACGATTCGTAGGTTAGTACCACTAATAATTCGACAGCGACAAAACCATCGATAGTGCTATCAATAATTTTGAATCACTACCACGAAGTGCATCAGCGTTTGCACGAACTGAAAGCTTTCGTAGATAAGTGTGTACTCACTCGTTTACTAGGAGAGAAGGTGAGTTTGAGAATAAATGAGAGGTACGCATATTCCAGAATCTAATCTAGTTTGGTGGGCCACACCGAGCAACGTTGACGTGAAAGGCGATGAGATAAGGAATATGATCAAGAAATGGGGGTGCGGTGGAAGGCGAAGTTGGATCGGGCGTGCGGTCAGAGTTGGCCACAAATTTCTCGCGTGTAAATATAACAAGCAGGGCTTTTACAGGCAACTGTGTGAACTTGTGTAGAGACGCCGAGCTTGTATCTGCGCATTCTAAAAGGGTGCTTCGGGAGAGAAATGGAAGGTGTTCATCATGCCCGGTATGCAACCGCTTTTCTGCTAAAAAACAAGCGTACACGTAACTACAGTTCAACGCTCGTATTTTAAGTCTGTTCATTCGTCTCGAGAATAAGCGTTCTCAACGGCCTCGTTGCATACGACAGAAAAATTATGATGATAAACGAATGAGAAAGAACAGTGTACGCAGACGATGGTACAAGCGATCGTTTTGTCCTTTTTCTTTTCTTTCTTATCCAATCATTAGTCATGACATATTAACCTTCAGTTTCCTGCTCCGAGACATATTTCACTTTTCTAGCGGAACATTATCCGTTAATGTCTCGCGAACCCTTTACAAAGTGACCCTGGAATTGCCCACACGAAGAAAAAAGAAGCGTAATCTGTTTTCTTGAAAGTAGCTCGTTTCTCTTCTTTTTTTACGACGCAACCTACGATGCGAGCGTCCCGCAGAGGCCCGTTCTCCCGAAAATCTCTGCTCCAAGTGCGCGAAGAAAAACTGAGCACCCTCTCGAGACCCTACGCTCCCGGACGCAAGTCGATCGATGCGGGGAGAGAAGCCCGCGAAACGAGAGAGTAGAGCGAAAGAGGCAAACAAATTAAGCGAGTCAAGCAATCACGCAAGCACGCGAACAAACGCACCAACAGAAACGCTAGCAATTTGACGGACAAGCATTAGTACATGTATACGAACGAGCACGCGAACAAACGAATGAGTACAGAAACGAACAGAGCAGACGCGCGAGAGCACAAACAAACACCCAGACACGAAACACAAACAAACAGACGTACCAGGGCACCTACAAACATGCGCAGCAGTACGCGAACAAGCACAGATATAAGGACACGAGTGAGCACGAGGCCAAAGACACGTGTGCAGACAGGAGCGAAAACACAAGCAAAGGCAGACACACACACACACGCAAAAGGCACAACCAAGAACCCAAATAGCGGGAAATTGAAGAAAAGGGTTACGATTATTAGGTGACCAAGGGAGCGAAAAGAAAAATCAGGTAAGGTTAAGGGTCAGCGGGTCAAGCCTGAGGAAATTGCTTTCCGATGAGAGGGCGCAGCCTCTACATAGCCGGGATAGCTGGCACAGCGTACGGGGCGTCGTGCAACAAACCGGAAACACTCGACCCCGACGTTTCCGCTTCCGTGACTGTGGGGCTGCTTTGACCCGGTTTTCCGGCTTGCCCTGTTACGTAACTTCGTTTTGCCGCTGACGTTGCTATAGGACGTTGGCATGCGGGTTTGGGGAGAGACCCCTGCACCGATGGCCAATCACTTCGGTTTCAATCAAGCTTGGTTTCCATTTTTTTTCCTGTATTGCTTTACGTGCTGTACATACTAGGTGACTTCATCTTCCGGTATAGAAGTAGGGAAACTTGACTCTATTTTCTAAACACTGCGAAATCAATCCATCGTTGGGTTCGATGACGCTTAGTGGCAGGCTCCTGTTTTATTGTCGTAACGACTACTGTCTCTGATTGCCTGGCGCAGTGCTTCTGAAATCGAGCTCTTTAGGCATCGGTGCCCAGGATTCCTGGGCTCCAGAGCAGCACTGATCGGTTTTACTATCGCAGCAGGCACACGTGAAACTGGTTCCCACTAGTAAAAAGTTACGAATTAGGTCACCATAGGAAAGAGATGCTATGCCTGACGTTACACTATTTAGACCGTACTGAAGCAGTTTTATGCGGCTACCAAGGCTCATTTCTGCGAAATCTTAGAATGTTTAGTGCAAGGAGGCTGAGACACGCGACTTCGAGAAAAAGAGATGAATGGTTAAAGGTGAATGCTTACTTTTCTGATGTCGAAATAGCCATTTAAGTGAAGATGATCTTGTGAGATCAGCAGAAACGGAAGCGTTTATCATAGCTACGAGTCAAGCATTCTTTTTTTCACTTAGGAGTTAAGAAATCTCGGCTTATAGCAGCTGAAAAGGCCAGTACGTGGTTTTAGGACAAACAACGTATTGTGCCACCCTCGCTATACTGATTCGGGACTGCGGCGCGTTCTAATCTTAACACTGAGTGTTAGGTGCAGAACGTCAAATGTTAAACAAGGTCGAAAAATAAATGCCCAGAGGAGAGTGGCGCTGTAGGATGCTTGTTTTGCGCAGACGCGTTTGATTTTGACGGAGTAATCGTCAACTGCATCGAACACTGTCATCGTCACGTGATCTTCAGGTTAATTTATGTACACTGCAGGGCCTTATTGTCCGGTTATACATTATTTCGTTCTATTTGTTATCGTCTGCGCATTTTAAAACCGTGCGTTATTTGCGAACCCTCCGAACCCTCCTGACTGGGGCTGCTGGGGGCTGCCGCGTTCGTGCCGTGAAGCTGCCCCATAAGAGAGAAAAAAAGAAAAATCCGCCTCCATTCCACCCTGTGAAAGTTAATACCCAACGAACCTCTAGGCGACGCTAGGCAAGCATAATCGACGTGAGACGACGTTGCACAAGCACCCCCGCCACAAGCGACGTACGTCACGCACGCGCGCACGTGTGCGGAGGTGAAGCACACATCCTCATTCTCCTAGGCCCTCCGCGAAGCGCAGGTGCATCATTGACCTAACTGAACTTCTCAAAGTAGATTGCGTCGGAAAATTCGTAAAGTGCGACTTGCACACAAGCTTCACACGTGGTAGCTTCGGACTGTAATTCGAATCTACGAGAACGGCGGCATCGTCACGCGACGACGTCGCCCGATGACGTAATCAGACGACGTCAAACGCGACGTCCCCGTAAAGCGATGATGTCACCTGACGACGTCATGTGATGTCTCCTGGAGAGAAGCAGCACACTGCGCGTTTCCCGCTTCCTTGCACTGTCTCCGGGATCGGCCCGTATTTTTGGGTGAGCACCGTGCACGCAGGCACGACAAAAAAAAAAAACATAATCCGGACGAACTACAGGCTAACCGGTTCGCTGTAAAAATGAGTCATGCGCCCGATGATGAATCGAACCTCGGTCCCTGAGCACAGTGGTCCGATGCTCTAACCGTCAGGCCTCAGTCACACGCATGCTTCGATCGTGTAAACGCCAACTAGCTCTTAGAGATAATTGCCGCGAGTCTCACATTGCGCAGTATGGTGCGCGAGAGTGCGCGCTCGTCAATTTCCTTTACGCCAAAGACGCAAGAATGAAACGGGCAAATTTACAGCATTCGGTCACCCGCTTCGCTTCACGTAGAGTGTAGCCATATAATATTGGCATATAATGTTTGCAAACGTGGGGTATGTATATATATATATATATATATATATATATATCATTATCCCTCAAGAGAAAAGTGTATAATAGCTGTGTCTTACCAGTACTCACCTACGGGGCAGAAACCTGGAAGCTTACGAAAAGGGTTCTACTCAAATTCAGGACGGCGCAACGAGCTATGGAAAGAAGAATGATAGGTGTAACGTTAAGGGATAAGAAAAGAGCAGATTGGGTGAGGGAACAAATGCGAGTTAATGACATCTTAGTTGAAATCAAGAAAAAGAAATGGGGGAGGGGGGGCATGGGCAGGACATGTAATGAGGAGGGAAGATAACCGATGGTCATTAAGGGTTACGGATTGGATTTCAAGGGAATAGAAGCGTAGCAGGGGGCGGCAGAAAGTTAGGTGGGCGAATGAGATTAAGAAGTTTGCAGGGACGACATGGTCACAATTAGTACATGACCGGGGTTGTTGGAGAAGTATGGGAGAGGCCTTTGCCCTGCAGTGTGCGTAACCAGGTTGATGATATATATATATATATATATATATATATATATATATATATATATATATATATATATATATATATATATATATAAGGTACCATATAATGTTTGCATATTCCAAAATTGACCGTATATACATTAGGTACGCTGTTAGTGTAACCGGGGTGGTAGCAAGCTTCAGTTTCCGTGGTACGTACCACAACTTTCTTCCAATGCAGCACAAATGTTCTCAATACGTATCTTCTATCATAAATCGTTCGATATAGTTACACCTAAGTATTTTATTGCATCAAGTGTAGAGAGAGGGGTAGAGCCCACAGTATAATTGTAAATGAGCACGTCTTTACACTTATTTGTTACACGTAGAGCAAGAGTTTCGGATTGGTTTATCTCCATATTCGAAGTAGCGCAGCAATCACTGACGACCGCAAGAGTGTCATCAAGCGCTTTCTGGTCATTTGTATTGTTTATAACTTTATAAATTAAGCACTCATCTGGTGTGTTGGATCTGCAAAATTTTGCCCTTCTTGGGGTTTCTTTTTACTGACATGAATGTTCCTTTCGATGTCTTACTAGTGGTTGTGTGATATCTTGGCTATTGTTCAAGTTATTCCTAGATGTAAAGCCCCTAGGGGGCCCACGGGATATTTCATAAATTAAACACGATCTCGTGTGGCTACAACTCTTTCCCTTCCACGGTCGCGTCGGTGATTTGTGCCTCGAGCAGATGTGGCCATCAAGAGCAGACGCGTTCTCTTACCTCCTCTCCCCCCCCCCCCCCCCGACCATCACCCCACCCAAATCTGAAGCTGCGGTTCTAAACCCGGAACGCCTAAACCGACCTTGCATTGCAGACAGGAATTCAGCGTCTGCAGCAGACTTGGAAGAGGATGCCGGCAGTTGCCAAGGCCACGCTTCGAGCAACTTGAGCTGACTCTGAATACTCAGTGGGGGAGGGGAATATATTTACTCGTATTCGCTTCCGCTGTAACATTCTTCCTAGAAGGACGTGACGGAGCGTGAACGTCGCCAGAAAAGAAGAGACCGAGGGAGAGATAAACCAGTCGGGGACGTGGCCTAGGGAAAGCGCGGCTTTTGTAATTAGTGAGAGCCAACCGCAGGAACGAGTCAATGCCGCAAGGCGGTGAATTAAAACAAGCAAAAAGACAAAAAGAAAGGCCCTAGCTTCAAGACGAAGTAAGCAGATAAGGGGGGAAGGTTAAATTGGCGAGCTGGTGGGGATACGCTTCGAGGGGCGACTCGCGACGCTGGGAGAGGGTGGCTAAGGTGGAGGAGAGAGCGAAAGGGGCCCGTGAAATCTAACGAGCCCGGGCAGTCTGATCTCGTCGGTCTGTCGACATTTAGAGCCGACGCCACCGCGGGGCGTGGGGGAGGCGGGTGTTGCCTGCGCGGAACGGCTGCCAAGAACGACTTGTTGCATAACGGCTTCGTCGTCGTCTCTCTCCTTCGCGTTCCACCGCTGGTAACGTCAATGTACAAAGCAAAAACCAGGGGCGCAGTGTATTGTGGAGTGCATATAGGCAGGAGATAGAACGGGGGAGGAGGGGGAGGGGAGCGAGAGGAGAGAGAAGAGTGCGACGCTTACACTGCAGTTTCTCCGGGAGGATCGCAGACAGGATGTATTAAACTGTGCCCTGGTCGAGACGGGTGTGGCTACGGTGTCAGACACAAACGTCGCAGTGATCACAGATCCGCGGGGTTATTTATAACGGTTCGAACAGCCTGGTGGTTTGAAAAACAAGGCATGCTGGTTTCGGATTTTTAAGCGAGCTATGGGACTCTGGAGAGTAAAATAGCGTAGAAGATGAAGTTAAGATAAAGACGAAGAACAGAAGTTGGGAGGGGGGGGGGGTTCAAGTAATCTGAAAACCAGATAACTGATGGTCCACTAGGGTTACATGATGGGTGCGAAGAGAAGGGAAGCGAATTGGAAGATGGCAGAGGACGACTTGATGTGTTGAGGTTAGGAAATCTGTATGCATAATGCGCAAGAGAGTGGCAATTACAGATAGCTGAAAGAGGCCCTCGTTGTGCAGTGGGCATAAGTAGGATGGTGATGATGATGTTCACAAAAAAAACCGTCTGCGTAATATGGTCTTAATATACGTATCAACCTCTATTTCCACTGGGAAAAGTTAATTCTTGCGTTCCCGTGGCGTCATATAGCGTCCACTGACGCCTGTCAGTAGGCGAGACCGATAGCACGGTGCCTGTTTACCGCAGCATCTCTACGTCACTTTTTCGTCACGAATTTCACATTACTTTCGCTCGTTCGAGTCGTTTTTCGGTGAACAAATTTCTCAGAGCTGGCTCGTGTTTGTTTGTTTGTTAGGTGCTACCGAAGAAACATTCTCAGCCCTCGTCGTTTCTCGCTGGTCATTTCTTTTTTAAAACCTCACTCGACGCTTGGAAATACACACTCACACGCGACGGTCTCTTTTCCCCCCATTTCCTTCTAGTGCACTTTTTTTACTTTCCGCCTTCGCTGCGCGGAACGTCAATCTCCCGCGATCCATATACGTGGCCGGCGTTCTCGTTTACCACGCAACGAAGTCGGGAGCCCGCGCCCTACCAGCCTATTCAATATTTCAAAAGCGAGCGAACGACTACCAGTCGGAAATGGCTCGCGGCGAGCATGCACCTTTGGGGATCAAGGGTGACAGAAAGAAAAAAAAAAGACTAGGGCATTGAGAAAAAGTACTGGAACGCACGTGCCGATGAATAGTTTATGAGAACGCTCGCGAGCCGTGCATTTGAGTTCCTAATGCGCCGTGCGACGCCTCCAATACCGCAGTAGACAACCCTTCCTCCTTTGTACTTAACCCTTCCCCCCCCCCCCCCCCCTCTCCTCAGCTCCTTTAACCGCCGGTTTCATCTGGCGCTATAGCTTCCTATTTTCACGGCTTTAGTAGGAGCTCCTCATTCGGCTGAACCGAGTAATACGTCCGGCCTGGTGCGCCCGTCTACCGAACAAGGTGCGTTTGTACTTGGAACTTGTCTCGGCAATGCCAGAGATTGCACCGGGCTAAAACTCGCAAAAGAAGTTTCTGGTGCTACTGCGTGCGTGGGGGGCGCGAGTGGTGCGGTGGTCGCATTTAGAAGAGTTGTTTCTTTAAACGTTTGTGCCGCATAAGGACGTCCCGCTTTGTACAGCGGGCCGCATCGTCATTTCGAAATCTTGTACCGCAGAGAAAAAAATCCGTGTGACACGATGGGGCCTGCTTACAAGTGGGCCACTTAACCGCGGTCACGGTGACGCAGGGAAGCGCGCAGCCCTAGATCACGTCGTTATTTCGATTTTCCTTTTCTGCAGGATAGAAGGTGCATATTATTAGGGGTGTGTAACTGAGAATGTAATCATTGAATGCCCGTCGACTCTGTCTAAACTCCGTGCATAATAAAGGGAAAATACGGGTCCCTCGAAAATAGGGGCCCCATACGGGTTCCTCGGAAGAAAAGTTTCGCAGTTGAAGAAAAATTCGTCCCGGTCCGGGACTCGAATCCGGGACCACCGCCTTTTCGAAGCAGCCACTCTATCATCTGAGCTAACCAGGCGGCCAGCATATGGCAGGCGAAGTCGAATTTATCAACACCTCAGAAGCACAGGCAAAAGTTTGACGTAATACTTCTGTGGAACACCGCAAGGTGGAGAGAAGTAATTAATAAAGGGAAACTGAAACATCCACCCAAACGTAGCTAAGTGCTGCGAACGAAACCCATACGGGTTCCTCGAAAGAAAAGAAAAGAAAGAAAAGAAAGTTCAGCTACTGTCTTCTGAAAATACAATAACACTGCTGGGTCACTTCAGTTCGTACCTTACCGTAAACCAATACTTTACTATATAGCGGTAGGAAATGCTTGCCGGAGACACGTTCTTTATTCTATTACATTACTATGTTATTAGAGGGTCGTTTCGCACTGGCACAAGTTAGTGTTGCTCTATACTCCTCACGGTGCGCTGCTCTACCCATCCTGAATAGTAAGTATTGCGAACGCAGTTAGAGCGGCCACGAAATTACCGCGCACAGCACAGTCCCAGTCATTAAGCGAGTAAACGATAAACGCAAACGCAGTTGGGCCGAAAGGCAAGCCACGCCAACGAAGCAATATCGGGTCTCTGCTAGCAGTGTGCCCGGCGGTAAATTATTTATAGCGAGGTAGCAACGTCGGAGGTGCAAGCAACCGATAAAGCTTCCGGCGCTGCGTTCCTGGCCGCGTGGCTTGAAGCCCGGCTGTCGCAAACGTGCAATAGTCCCGTTGTCTTCATACCCCGACGCGAGGCGGCACGGCTTTAAGAGTCGGAGTTGATTGATGGTGGCCGCGATGATGGATAGTCCCGACACGTGTGTCCGCGCAGAGCGTGTCAGAAGTGTGGGGGCCTTATTATGTTTAGCGCCTCTTCTCACTGGTTGCGCAGTATAGCGAGATAGATTTCTCGAAGTTGCGTAAGAATTCGGAGTGGGTCACTCCAGGGATTAAGGTGACACGGAATAATCTAGATGTCATAGCAATGCGCATGTCCCCCCGCCTCGCTGGCTGAGCGGCTAAGGCGTTACTTTGCCAAGTGAGAAGTAGCGGGTTCGACTACTGGCCGCGAGGGCTGCATTCATGTGAGGGAAATAATGCAAAAAGCGTTCATGTATTTAAATGTTGGTGTGTTCGCAAAAAAAAAAAAAGAAGAAAGACCACACGTAGGTAAGTCTGGTAAAGTGGACACGGCGTGCCGGACTTGGGGACTGACGCCGGCGGGGAGAGAACCAAGACCAGCTTTCTCAAACTTGACCATTGCCACCTTAAGGCTAAGTGACGTTTACTACTACCACTACTACTACTACTTCTACTACTACTACTACTAGATAGATAGATAGATAGATAGATAGATAGATAGATAGATAGATAGATAGATAGATAGATAGATAGATAGATAGATAGATAGATAGATAGATAGATAGATAGATAGATAGATAGATAGATAGATAGATAGATAGATAGATAGATAGATAGATAGATAGATAGATAGATAGATAGATAGATAGATAGATAGATAGATAGCGTCGGCATGTGAGCGGTAAGATAGATTCGCGTGTTTAATTCTCGGAAACAACAGCTGGGCTGTGAGATACGTCGTGGTGAGGGGCGCCGGCATTTATTGATTGCGTAGGGTTCTTTTCATCGCTTCTAAAGGTAAGCGGATGAAGCTCGTTTGGCATGAATGTTGTTGATGCGGACTGATTTCCTGTTAGACGATTGTGAGAAACAAGGCCAAATATGCTACATAGAAGAAGATACAACGAAAAACTTGCTGTTGCGGACTTGAAGCTAGTATATGAAACATGCCCCGCACGCCTAAATTTAGTTGGGATTTATAAAGCAGAAGCTTCACCTTGAGAACTCCTACTTAGACACCCGGGAACGGAGAATCCGTCTTTTACAGAATCTACTGATCCTGTTATGACAAGGTTGTATTAAAAGAGGTAAAACTCTGCGTGCTGTTCGTGGCAGATGTTTCCTGTTTCTTTAAAACTGAGGCACACGTGTTTACAAACATTGGCAAAAATTTTTAAATTTTTTGGTGTAGAATTTTGCTATCTGCCGCAGGCAATTTAAAAAAAAAATTGTTGAAAGTGTTTGCTGAAACACCCGGCGTATATGAGTTGGGGAATCTTAGTGTTGACCGAGGTAAGCATGAAAGGCTCTTGGCTGGCATTGCGTCAAAAACGACCTGAATTGCATCGCGAAATAGCGCCCGGAAATCAAGAGCCCGCATTCAAGTGGAGCGTTCACTCATCGTTATCTCAAGCAAGGTCGGAGACAAGCGATCGAGCAGATCTACAACGAAGGAAAAATGACAGCTGCATAGCGTATGGTAGGAGCAATGGTAGAAATAGAAATAGAAGATAAAGAAAAAAAAAACATATATAACCATGCCCCTCTTTTGTGTCCCAGAACAAACGATGCATGCCCGAACAGTTTTCACTAATACCGATGTTCACTCTTGCGGTAAACATGCAGGAGCTTTGCAAACCAGCACGAGACTCGTCGAGAGTGCTTGAACAGCGAACGACCAAACCAAGCCCACTCAAAACTAAGTGCTCTCCTATCGAGCGTGGCGGAACAGTTGCAAGACACTTCGCTGAGTTATGGAAAAGGAGAACAAGAAAGTGCATAAAACGAGCGCGGCTGGTACCATCAGGTACCCTCGGGAGTAAAAGTTGAAGAACACGGCATCAGCAAAAAAATTTTTAATTTCTTCGCCATAGCCGTGCAACGTGTACTTATCTGAATGCATTGCATTGATCGAACAGGCGCACGAGCCATGTACCACTTGAGTTTATCGTGCCATGCTCGGGATGCGAAAAAAACTTTTTTTTTCAAAGCATGTGCGGTTTCCAAGCTTTTGTTTGTAACTGTACACTAAAACGTTGTTGTGGAGCCATTGATCGTAATCAGCAGGAATCTTTGACTTCCGCTTTTTTTTTCTTTATGACATTCTCTATATACAGCATTGCGAAAATTTCTCACCGAACAGAAATCTTATCCAGGTCCTAAAGCACAACTTCGACGCGCGCTAACCTTAACGAAAAAGCAAAAAAAAAAAAAATGAGACTGGCTCCTTCACATCCCCCCATACTCAACTACGTGTGCTATCGCTGCCCACCTAACAATGCCAGCAACACACTGCTCCTCTCTGGCGCTCAGCGTTCATAATGCATTTTCTCGCTTTCGTGCAGCTGGTGCCTTTTTTCTTCTTACTGGTTCCGTTCGATTACTTTTGTTGTTTCCATTTATCGCTGGAAGCCTAGGCCACTCTCGGCAGGCACTTCAATCTTTCACCACCCGCGTGCGTGACTGGAGTGCGTCCGGCGAACGATGCGTGCGTGACGCGTGGTACGCGTTCGAAGTGTGGAGAGCCGAGCCACTCTGAGCGGGAGAGCGCAGTCGAACTCCGGCGTCCACCAGACAATCAAAGTACTAGAGCCATCGAACGATGAACAAATCGGCAAAAAGAAGGTTGCTTGCTTTTCTTCCCATTCCTTTATGCATTTGCCTGCTCGAGCGAAAGCGACGTGTCAGTAAAGGATGCGAAGACAGGGAGAGAGAAGAGAGAGGGTGCGTAGAAATGCAGGGAGGTTAACCAGAGGTAGTTCCCGTTCGCTACCCTGCACGCGGGGAAGGAGTAGGCGGACGAAAGGAGAAGTAGAGCGGAAGGGAAGAGAGAGAGAGAGAGAGAGGACGAGAGACGAGCGCAAACAAACTGCGTACTACCAATGAAAGCGACACTACATTCAGGACGTGTGGGAACCGAGTGGGTGTAGCCGTATCTTCATTCTGCGAATGGCATATTGGAACGTGAAGTGGACCACGGACGGATGCTTTTGAGGAATGCAGAACTTGATGTCCTGCTACGCGGGACGGGAGAACTGGCATAACGTTGCAGTTGGTGCAGAATGCTATCGGGAGTAGCGAAAAGTGAGTTTTTGGGAGTGGCAATAGCGCTTGTAATGTGACAGGAGCAAAAGAACGGGACGCAGCCTGGGCCGTATCTCTTGATTCTGTGTACCGTAAGAGAAAAAGCCAGTAAGAGTAAGCAGTCTTCGGGCGATCAACACGAGAAACGGGGGATAGTGATTCGTTACGAAGTGCCTGCGCATGTATTGACCTTGTTCTTAGACAGGGACTGTTTTCTTCTACGCTGACTAATTGTTTTTTGTGGCTTCTTTATGTCTTATGCTCATAATTTCTTTATTTATCACAGAAAGTTTGTTAGCATCATGCATGCATTATTGCAGGGAGGGAATACCGGTAACAAATACGGCAAAAATAAAGACCATGATTTTTACTTTAATATGCAGTATAATATGATATGAGGCTAGTGTAAGAATTCATGCGAACACGCAAAACACAGAGTAACCAACCAATTAAGTACAATTTTAAAGTGCATGTAAAAGAAAGTAATAGTAATGAAGCATGTGAAAAGTTGAAGTAGATGTAGATTTTAGCTTGAGCAAACAATTAGAACTTTGAGCCGAGTGAACGATGGCTTGATCATCCCGAGACATACTTATATGCGCCGACAGAAAGACGTAATCAGAAGTACAAGCAATAACTTGTATGGAGGTCCTATACAGATGATTTACAGCGACACCTCCCGGTACCCTCTCCTCCCACCCCCGAATCGTGGTACATGTTCAGAGAACCACAAGCACTGATGACAGGGGGCGGTCGAACGCCTGGGGGCGCTCATTAAGGCAGTGTTGCTGTGGAGGAGTATCCACGAATGCGCGGGCGCACGCATTAGGGCAGTATTGCTTTGGAGAAGTATCCGGCAAGGCAAGTTCTGTAGAGCTTAAGTAAGACCTTCCCTAACACGGCAAGCATTTAATTCGCACACTCTGTCTCCCGCGAAGATGCAGTTGCAGACTCTGTAAGGAGGGCTTGCTGAGCCAGCTCGTATACTATTGTTGAAGTAAGCAGCGCGAAAAGAGTAATACAAAAGAAAGGAAGCACGGATACCGCTCGTAAATATCCGCTTGTAAAGTGAGGAAACGATTGATTCCGCTTGTAAAGTAAAAGTGAGCCAACTATCGACAACACCTTGTATAGTGAGCTAACGATTGTCTTCGCTTGCAAAGTGAACTAGTGATGGACTTCACTTGTAAAATGAGCTAGCGATTGACTCGTCGTTAAAGGCAGCGAATAGCAACACATACAGAGCAAAGAAAAAGGTCTGAGAAGACTGATCGTTTATCCCAACCTGTGTTTATGAAGCTCCTCTTTCAACCCTTTGGGTGTGTTGTCGTTAACCACAGCAGAACACTGAACCCGTCAAGTTGCAGCGCCACACCCTTCCAGGACAAACGTTTGAAAGGATGGACAATAATGTGCTCTGGTAGTTTCTTGCCCTTCCAGGCACCGGTCCATAGTGACGCGGCGTGTTACATCTGTTTTGTCAGTTCCACTACCGGCGCTGCAATTTGCACCGGGATTTTCATCGATACCTTCATCCGGTACAAGCTCTTGAAAAAAAAGAAACGGCTGAAAATGCAGCAACCGCATAGAGAACGAAAACCCTCCGTGTTTATTCCACGTGAAGAGAATCAGCGAAATGGGAAGGTCGGTACACTCACGCGTTCTTGCGCCACCACGCGGTCCTCACGTACTCGCATTCTCTTTGTTGGCACAGCGCCGTGTTTAACACGAGCTGTTGACCCTTTCGCTCAGGGCGAGCTTGACGCGCATGGTAATAGGGGAAGCAGGAGCGAGTGAAACGTTCGCCTAAGTGACGCAAGCTGTTGGCTAACAAACTGCGTTCTGTGTCACCGACGCGGGCGCCTCTACCACATTAAATTGACCACGCATGCCAGAAGCAGAATACGATGGTAGCTAGATCTGAAAGATATTGAGGAGGGAATGAACTTCAGGGAAAACCGACAGCGCAGTAGCATATTGTACATGAAGGTCGAGGCAGGGTGGCATGTGAACGCGCGCAAGCTTGTGCATAATTAAACTCGCATCATGGAATTTTTTCAGAATAAACGCCAGAGGTTTCATACGCGAAACACTCACACAGGCGCACATGTACAAGCAAACACGCACACAACACGCTATGCAAATTGAGGCTCGAAATAGTCGAAAACGGTTAGAACTAGACTTTGTTTCTAGATTCGCTTGTATTTGTAACCATGACATACTTCAGACTCCGAGACGTACATGACTTCACATCGCTGTCATATAATTACATGTAACAGCTTCTAGTATGCCTTCTTCTTTTCCGCATCTGAACTTACGCTGATCGTTCACTTGCTCCTGCACACTCGCTGGCACACTTGCTCATGCACACAAACGCACGCTCTAACTAACTCTTTCACAGACAATTACACGCCCCAACACTTGCCGACAATACCCTCGAGGCGAAAGCACAGCGCTCTTACTGGCAGTTTGCAACCCAGCTGCGAGCTCCTCTGCGCCATTCCCGCAGACAAAGCATGTGCGGCCAGCTTCGTTCGCGTGACCCGGAAGTTAGACGAAGGCGCTCAGTTCTTATTTGAGCTTCGCGACTCGAGGGCGCTTAAGCACATTAACCTGACGCAGCCATTGTATAGAGGTGTCTTGTAGTTCTGTAAAGCTTGGTTTTCTGTAGAGCAGTCTTGCGTACGGAGGTAGCGCACTTAACAAGCAAGAAGCCGCGTGGCGCGGAGTTTGTGGTAATGATGACCTACTTCCGCAACGAATGCAGCCCTTGAAGAAAAGAAATAAAGAACAGAAAGTTATTCTGGAAATAATAAACACGTTCGGCAATGGAGAAGTATGTTTTAGTGTTCTTGTGAATAAAAAGTTTCAATTCCGGTAGCTTCTTCCAGACGCAGTCGCTCCGTGACTTTAGTACGTATCCTTGACATATGTAGCCCTTGTGCTGGTATATTGTCGCTGTCTCTGATAGCGAAACCTTCCGTCTCTTTCATTTCGCGCATATTTTTCTGTAGTCTTTATACCGTTTGCAACGTCGGCTTTAAGCTCAATATGGGGGCTTTGTTTGCCGAAACTTTGAGAGCCTGGAGCTAACAGGCACTTCAAATCCGCATCTTACATTTGGACTTTACAGACCGAACTCTTATTTCTCGGATAGCACGCGAGATCGTCTCATTTGAATTGCGTGTGTTCCCGCGGCAGATGTCGCGACCCAGTGTTGGCTATCATTTTTTGTTTGTTTGACGTCGCTTCTTTAAGTAGGTGTAATGGCTGGGCGTAATTATCTGTGCAATGCGAGGGGCTCTGTAGTACGGTGGAATTCATAGAGAAGCGCCGAAGTAACGTTAAATGCGTGGTATAATAGTCGACGTTGTCCTATTTAATTATGACTACATAATTAGGTGGTTTTATTAGTATACTCTTAACATACACCCCAAAGTGAGGATCTGGGAATTTCTTTGGGGAATCTGTTGCCATACTAGCCTCAAATTTTGTTTACTTATGAAAATATCCCATTACACCAAGTTACATTAGGTGAAAATGCGCCGTAGGTTTTAAATTTTGTGCCGCAGATGTATTTCACATTTCTAAAATTTTAGAACATTTGTTTTTAAATAAAGACAAACTCCAGGTGTTATAACTGCTGCTTAAATGAGTATCTAAATATAGCCAGCAAGAACAGCCCATGTACAGTGTTTTCTACTTAGCTATATCAAATAAAAAGAAATGCCTGTGCCAGATAGCACAATTCAAATTTTTTATCTAAAAGTGTGCGACAAAACGCATTGGCGTTCCAGTTACTTTGTTTAAGAAAGCGCCGTTTTATGCATTAAAACACAAAAGTAACTGGAACACGAATGCATTTGTCACACAATCTGAAAATAATTTCTCGAAACTGGCACCGTTCAGAAAATGTGTTCCAATTGGATACGCCTTGGGAACTCACCGACTGTAATTCATAGATTGAAATATATGCCACAAGATAAGGAATTAAAAAGTAATTACTGCAATTATGTTAATTATTTGATTAAGCATTTTGATTTCTCGTAAATGGAATGGCCCACCTCCTCGCGCAATTCCGATTACGGCTTAGAACTGTGCTATCTACCACGCCCAAATTTTCAAAATTGAGTTTTATGCGGATGAGAACGTTAACTCAAAAACAAGATCTGCGGGCCAAAGCGTGAAGTAACAATCCTACTTTCTTCGTTCCAGCTCTCTCTCTCTCTCTCTCTGTGGAAAAAATATTTAAATCGCTGACCATTGTAAAATTTGGAGCACGCTTAAGCTTCGCCTTTAAGAGTGGAACGCGATAGCATTCAAAGGTCCCTGGCTGCTACTCGCGCTTCCCGGGAAACGCTGGCCGCAAACGCTATGAATGTGGGCGGGCTTTCGTGTAGAAACGCGGTCTCTTGCGTGAGCCGCGTTGAAATGAAGGCGAGCGCCAGCTGGAGATATTGCAAGGAGCCGGGCGCGGCGTTCCGCGGCCCCCGAGACACCCGTGCGCCGGCGCTCGCAAATGGCGGGCGCCGCGACCGGTCTATGAATTGTAGAAACGCTGGAAAAGGGGTTTCTGAGCCTTCGCGTAAGAGAATTAGGTTTTCTCGTATAGACAAATTACAATCCAAGAGCTTTCGTGTCTGTAGGTCGTGTGTGCAGGTCGTAGTTTACAATTCTTCCACGTATATTAGCGTGAAAAATTTGATTAGTTCAATAAGTTCCTTGCGTCACATGGATGGCCTCGGTATGCGTGGTTCGAAAGTCTACTTCATGGAAATGACGTCCGACGTCGGACGCCCACACTGGATTTTCTGCGCCAAGGGCTTCTTAACGCCGTCGCGGTAGAACTATTCCATGCCGCTCAGTCCCGATCAACCAGTGCCCTGTATTGTTTGCACCTTTAGTTGTCCTCAGAGGGACAGACGCTCAACTTATGTTCATTTGGAAATACTCGTCAACAGGTGCTCCGCGCGCAGCCTGCGCCACACTCTGCGACCACATTAAACTGCAGCGCTTCGCTTTATCAATGGCACAATAGGTGAGAACTCTAACCCGTGTTTACTGCGTCAATTTGTTCATCCTTGGAAGTGACGACAATGGCCGTCGCTCTTACTACGTTGTCATCGACTGACCACCCCGTCCTTTTCAGTTTCATTTCACTCTCGGTATAGGGTGACAGAAAGCAAATGTTTTGCTTGAAGCGGCAGGCTGAAAAACGCGCAATAATGGAGACATTCTTTTTTTTTTTTTGGATTTTACTTCTCGTACATTGATCAGTCGCCGTTGCATACGTTATCAAGGATTACCAAGCCTGTGACGCGTGATTGCCTTAAGGACGTTCGCGACGCTGTCTGTCACAGCTGCCTGTAAATCGCTTACGTAGATTTCAGTTTGATCGGTATTGGAGCGCTGGACGCGAACGTCATTCACTGAGAAATCCACCGGATACCGGCTACGTTTTTCAGGCACTGCACTGTTCGACTGTCTTTGAATGCACAGTGAAGGTTGTAGATTGTTGGAGGGTATTACATCTAATCAATTTTTCGTCCCTTCAGCCCCTTCACCCCCCTTTTGCTTTGTCTGGAGTAGTGAAACCAGACGCAACGTACTATGCCACGGGGCCTTTATTTCTCTGTTTTATCGACGCTGAACGGCAACTGAAAGATAAGAATGAGCGCCGCTTTTACATTAAATAATGGTAACCGCGTGGCCTATGATGTGCTCATGTGCAGGTTATAATAGAATGCCCTGACAAGAGTGCAGCGCAGGCAGGTGTACCTTTTTTGTTTGTTTGTTTGTTTGAGGAGGGCGGATGAAGCATGTGCTGGACTTGCACGTCATGCAACACGACACCGGCTTCTTCGTTGCCGAGGTGGCAACGTGAGACATCGCTGCCGGCAACATTAAACGAGTTCGCAGTCCGTCTCTCCCTTATTTCCTTTTCTCCCATATTTAGCCCATTTTCTTTGCCTGTGTTCCCTTCTCAGCGCCGGAGGCTGCGTACACCTTAGCTGCCGACCTTGCCCGACTTAATTGCCGCGAGATTAGATTACTCGTTAAAACCGGGCGCAAATTGCGACGGGTCGCGTGCTCTCGCTCCCGCTCGCAGAACGGTGAGATGATGCGGCGTACCCTAACCTGGTTAGCGATTGCGGGAAATTGGAAGCATGTTGCGCAAAACAAGTGGGCGTCCCGGCGGGAAGCGTTGGTGACGGGTGTCGGACGAGCGGATGACACCGGTTTGTGATGGGTGGGCCCATATAGGTTTTCAAGGGCGCTCATTTTTTTCGCGAAGCTTCCGCGTCGGGTGGGGCGTAGCGCAGGGTCGAGTCAGGCGCGATGTTCCTGCGCACCGGTATAGTTTCGACGCGTAGTTCGCAAATGGAACTAAAAAGTCAGGGAAAATAGCTGATGGGCTGACTCTTGGTGCGTGGTCAACCTTTAGTGTGCGGTTGTCTTCAACGAGACTAAATCCAGACAAAGAAGTTAAGCTTCCATAAATTACCTAATGAGCAAGTGATTGAGTCACCACTTGAAGATGAGGAGCTCGAATCTATAGTATAAGGCCGGACGTGTGCGCCAGTCCGAAGAATTTGGTTCTCGCCAATTTATCCGCAATATTCATAGTGGTGCATTTAAACCTTCTTTACTCTTCGTGATCCAGTCGCGAATAGCTTTAGCCACATTTTTCTTTTCTCCAGGTTATTCGTACTCCTCCCTTACTGCGGAGATTACTGGGTTGCTTCATATTTTGGCATCTTTGCTAAATATGGAACGTTATCTTAAAAGCGATGGCCGACTACTAACCGGGGCGCGGGCCATCTTTTTATGTATTTTGCCGTAGTTGTGCACGATCGAACCTGTCTGTAAGAGGAGAATTGAGGCGCTCTCATTGTGGAGGCGAAAGAAAGGGGGCCAACACTAGATAAGAGCGAGGCTATCGCAATGTAATACTGCGCGTTTGGGAATTGCTATCTAGTCTTTACTTTTGGACAAAGCCAATGAACCAGAATGAAGCCGAGTACACGAAACGCAACCGGCGCGTGAAGCTGATCATTTTCCATTCCCTCTGGCCTTCTTATCTTTCCTCGAATGAGCCACAATATTATAGCGCATAACAATTTCGAGGAACGCGCTCTGCCATCGCAGACGGCGCGCATTGCAAACGTTCACACGGAATTCGCGGTAGGTACGAAAGCTCCCTAGCGACCCCGTACTGTTCTTTCCCCATGGGGAGTATACACGAGAAGTCCAGCGAGCGCAGCGCTCCCACGTGACTGTGACGAGCGGCGAGCCGCGGGGCTCATTAGCGCGTTCATCACGCCTTCGCGAATGTAAGCCATTCGGAGCGCAGTGGCGGACCGCCGTGCTCCAGCGTTGCGATGGACGGCCGTTGCACGCCCGCCGACCGGATAAGCGAGCTTCGTACGCGCGGCCGCAATCAGGAAAACGAGCCCGGCGCTCCGAGCTCACGTCTCGCCTTGGCTTTTCTCCCAACCGCGGGCCATCGCAGGCCCGAGCGGGGCTTCCATTCTATGCATCCCCGCAACTCGCTTATCAACGGCGACTACCCATGAAGTTCTTGTTCGTGCTCGGAATGACGAGGCTCGCGTTCCGGCAGATATGCCAGTACTTAGGCTGTCTCGCGTAAAAGTTGTAAAATCTTTGAACGAAATACGCAGCTCGCGCCAGTGAGTCTGGAGGCGTGCCCTCTAAACAAGTGTGCCGGCACGTAATATAAATGACACCACATGGCTTCTTTTACTTCTCACTTAGTAGGAAAGAAATGGATCAGAGCAATTTGACGTCGAAAGTAAGCGAGATGCAACAGAGTGCAAAAGAAAGTGTGTACGTGTATTTGGGTTTAGCACGCACTTGGTAACAGCTTCAGCGAGCACCGTAGCTTTTCGAGGTGTAGCAAAACTCGGTAATTCGACAGGTTATAAATGTCGGTTGTTGTGACGCCTCCGTATCTCCTGTCCTGATTTTTTTTTCCGCACGCTTTCCAGTTTTGGGTCCCGCGTACAGGCGAAGCTCTTATTAGATTTCAACCTTATTTGATTTGAGTCACTGGATCAGAAAATGAGATGGCTTCCAGAGGGCTATGTAAACGAGTTATAGAGAGTTTGGGACAAAGTGCACCCGATTGCTGAGCGATCCAGTGTGAGGTATTACGGAAAGGAGGGCACGTGTTTTTATTTCTGCGTCATTTCCAGCACTTCCGCACGAAAACGTTTTCTTTTTCAAACGGGAAACGACAACAAATTCGGGAGCTGGGAGGAGGATAGGGGGAAGAAGGTTTCGTGGAGCCAGTGTATCAACCTGTATCACTGCATGTGTATTCTGTAGACGTCTTGGTATAAGGCAATGAAGCAACGTGAGCGAACACAGTCAACTGTTGCTTTGCTTTGCAGGAGCTTGCCCACTGGGAAGCTTGTTATACGGTTCGCTCGAATATTACTCTAACAGAAAATTGTAACTTTCAGTGCCTATGCTACAGGCTGTGTACGAAACTACGCCGCCGAGTTTTGCGCATTTCATCCACACGGATACGAAACGGCAGCTTTAGGTATAAGGCTAATACGAATATCTTGAAGTATAAGATTACATTTTAGCGTCATAAGCATGATCAATCACTGTGGCAGTTTGTCCTGTTCACTGGGTGACTCACCCGACTTTTCTTAAAACGCGAGAATTTCAAATCACACATACCCTGACGTCTTACGTCTTAGTGTGACGCCTGTAATTTTGCCACCTGTCGGGGTAGCTCAGTGGTGGCTACGTTGTTCTGCTGCAAAGTACGAGGTCTAGGGTTTGATTCCTCCCCGCGGGGATTGCTTTTCGATGGGGGTGAACTACTAAAACGCTCATGTGGTAAGATTTAGGTGCAGGCTACAGTACACCAGGCAGTCAAAATTTATAAGGAGCCCTCCGTTATACGGCATCTGCCATAGCCCCTATGCTCACTTTGGGACTCATTATCAGTTAGTCCTTTCTTTTTTTAAACTGTTCTTCCGTGGTCCTCAGCTTGCTTTCACGTTCCTTTGGTATAGCCTCCACGTTTAAGTCCCGTGGATTGGAACTGGGAAAATGAGTTGCAGTGCTTTATGCAGCGTAGTAAGCTGTAGCATACCCCTTACAAAAATTTTGTTGGAAATTCATTGATTTTCTGTCGATAGTTCATTGTACCAACCGAAAAATTGTGGAAACTCCGTTGGTATTTAATGGAGGATTTGTTGAAAAGTCACGAAAGAGTGGCCACCGGGAATTGATTTCTAGGGATCTTCATTGAATTTACATTGTACTGTTTTGCCATTGGGACTAATTTAGACAGAACTCGTACAAGAAGACAAATATAGCGTGTCACGAGGCCAAATATTTTCCCCGTGTCAGTCTAACTTCTATGGGCTTTCGGACGACGGTTTCACGATTACCACACTGTGTAGTCTTCTCATACGTCATTCTCAGTAGCAGTTTGAGGAAACGCTGTCTTCTGGCTGCTTACGGTTCATTGATATCGGCTTTCGGGTGCACCGCAATTTACGTTTTCCTAGCTCCTTCGGCTAGACGCGTTACTTCTGCCGTCACATTGCGCGTCGCTTGCCGCGTGGTGCCGAAATGTGTGACTGGCCCGCAGCGGGAAAAATTTCCCGCGCGAGTCTGCTCCTCCTATTTCCACTGCGTCTGCGGAACGTTTCCGCCCAAAGGCGTTTTCCGAGAGCGCGAGGTAAGTGCTTGTTGGAAATGGGCACATAATCGTTTTGAGCCATTTTCTTTTCCTTTCGTTTCTGTCTCGACTTCGGTATCCTTATTGGTCCTATCGACAGTGGACTCTCTTCAAACGGAACTTCAAGGGACCAGGGAAATAGGTTTCGTATATCAGGAGTTCCGTTTACCTAGAGAACGAGCTTAACGGTACGCAAGATGTTTTTTCTTAAGCTGGCCGACACTTCACTGCCAACAGCAGATGATAGGTGTGGCAGACCTGATTACAATGCTTCTTCGTGCAATGTTTCAACCTGCACGCAGTCGTTGATTAGAGCTAGCACCGCAAAGCATTATTACGAAAAAAACAAACTCCATTTATTTAGAAAATTGCCGTTTCGGTGAAGCGGCCACTCTCGAAGTCCTCAATAACTTTGAGTCTAGTGGGAGCAGATTGCGCGGGCGTTTATCCACCGCTATCGCAAGTGCTCAACGAACTCGCAACCCAACGCAAAGGAGCCACAGTCAGCCATTACCAAGGCAGAGCCACACTAACCGCACCACTAACGAAACCGTTCTTGGCGACAACATGGAGAGCTGGCGAGAAAACCGGAAAAGAAAAGCCAAGAGAGACGCCGCACTGTCTGGCTTCTGTCTTCTGTCAGTTTCTGTCTTCAGTGATACCTTGGTTT
Source organism: Dermacentor variabilis (assembly GCF_050947875.1). Taxonomy (NCBI): domain Eukaryota; kingdom Metazoa; phylum Arthropoda; class Arachnida; order Ixodida; family Ixodidae; genus Dermacentor; species Dermacentor variabilis. The sequence continues at coordinate 41,213,147 of NC_134577.1, forward strand.
TATTTATACGGAGTTTAAAATAAATGTTTCGTTTAACGAACTGCTTTTTCTTTTGCACTGTGTTAATGCAACACCAGCCAACCATATAGACTGTTGTTTCCTATAAGTGGCAATTCCGCTTAAGCGATGTTCGTTTGCCGGGACTCAACTGTATTTCGATAAAGGAAGAGATTGACGCGCCTACCCACGGTCTCAGTGTACGAGACCGTGGGTAGGATCTCTCGCTTTTTTTATGTGAACACTTGCGTAACTCGGATTGTCGAGAAACGAACGACCGGGGATTTGACACGGAGAAAAGACGATGCGGCAGTGGCGCAGACCACGGAAGTGCATGCGTCGTTGGTCGGTATGAGGAGTTTATAAATAAACGCGTTTAACGTGGACGACTTTCTTTTCTTTCTAACAGCTCTGTTTGCCGGCCCGTTGTTTCTCCGCCAACCTGCAAGGGACGTTCTGCAACAAAAAAGCAAAGAAGAAGAAGAAGAAGAAAGTGAAAGAAAATGGGACACGCGCCAGCATCTTGCGAAGGTCGCTTGCAGTGTGTTGAACGTCTTCGTAATGACGCCCCGAGGTTCTGGACCGAGGGCCACCTACGTAATGTCCACAGCGCAAGACCTGCTTTGCTACACACAAACCTGAAGCTTTTGGTAGTTGAGCGGGGTGCGTAAAAGAGTTTACGCTGTACTAGTTGCGTAGCGGTACCGAACATTGCGTGTAGCGTGCCTGTCGCGCAGAATATTGCAGGACGGAAAAAGAAAGGCCCGCTTAATAATCGCGCAATCACGGCAACCGCGGCGTGTGGGCGTCGGGAGCGCTTGGCGTGCGCGGCGTCGCAAATATTTGGCAAAGGTGTCACGAGTGGGCCACGTGCTTGCCACTTGTAGTTGGCCAGTGTAGTTTCTGCAGGGGCAAGACGGAAACGAACAGGCCCGCAATAACTGTACGGACAATGAAAAAGGCACAGACGCGTCGGAGACGGAAGTTTGTGCTCGTATTTGTAGCGTGAGCAACGCGACAGTTTGGGCAAATCGGTACTTGTCAGCAATTACTAATTGGAGTTGGTAGCTGACGAAAACAACGTTAGAAGAAACTCTGTTGCCAGAGGAAAACTTTTGTTTGACGATATATCCAGTAGGCACGCGTACCCACAGATAAAGACCCCAAAATTATGCTTGTAAGACTCCGGAGGAGGGAGTAGCGACTGAGGCTTGTTCTAAGTCACCAGTGGTTGGTCTAAATTACTTGAAACCGAATAGCGCATAAAGAACAAGGAAAAAAATGACTGGTACGACTATACACGACGCCATGTGTATAGTTGCAGTGTGTTAGGCTTCTTTGTTTTAAAAGGCACTACTCATTTTCTCTGCCAGCTGTGGAAGCCAGCAAAGCAGGCAAGAAGCCTTCTTTTAAGGCTCATTTAACTTCTGTTATGTAGCGGCAAGTGAAGGTCATGTTTCGCACATCATTGGCGTATCTCTCAGGACAAGCCGAAACTAAAGTTCTGGGACACCCTGTCCAGCCCTGCCTGCTGCTTCGACAATTTGTTATAAAAGGTCTCAGATGTGAGGCCGCTTTCTTTTTGTTCTCTGACAGCTTCTATTGTAGCATTGCCGCAGTGCGTTATGGGGTTCTTTTGTTCTTTGCAGCCGCAAGTGAACTCTCGTCTGGACAAAATACGAGAGCCGATTACCTGAATCTTTTAAAGCCTTGCTGCAAATAAGCAGAAAACTAGACTTGGCAACGCGAAAACGCTCAGATCGTTTTCTGCGGAAGCTGATAAACACCGAGAATCCACGTAGATGACGCGAGAACGCTCTTTGCAGCCACTTTGTGCTGTCCAAGCGGCTTACAATGGCGACAAAATACCCGCTGGAAATCGCCATTCAACTGAGTGGTCGTTCAACAAAAGAAACCTAGTGTTGCGTAAAATTTGGCACTCGTCATGATCGGCAAACTAGAAGCCATGGCGGTCTTCCGCTCAGTTTTCTTCGTGAATTGAGAGAGGCGAGTCAGTTAGCTTGTGCAGCATGCTTTTTCTTCTCTTCGTTAAGCCCTGAGTGCCTCAAAACGGTGACAAGGGGCGGGGGCAGCAGATCGTGTTGCTGCTATATAAAGTCAAAAGCAGCCGTTTACTCTTTCCGAAGGGGTCGTGTTCCAATTAAATCTGTTTATTCCTTGCTGAAGGAACGAACGGGTAGCATCCGAACGAAAGCGATTATTTTGCCCTTAACACCTTGGTTGACGACAACATTACGGCGCTCAGCCTGGTATTTACTTTCCTTCAAAAGTAGACGGACGCGAGGAACTTTCAACCGAAAAGTCACTGCAAGAATGAGACGATCGGAAATGCTAAAAAATGCTGGCCGGGCGAGTGTATCTATATATATATATATATATATATATATATATATATATATATATATATATATATATATATATATATATATATATATATATATATATATATATATATATATATATATATATATATAGAGAGAGAGAGAGAGAGATAGATAGATAGATAGATAGATAGATAGATAGATAGATAGATAGATAGAGAGAGAGAGATGAATGACCTTTGAATACCTTTAGCTTCTGTACTTTTCTTGGAAAAACATCAAGTAAATAAAACATGAATATGAATGATGCATGCTGGCGAATTAAATAGCTAGGTTTAGGAAAGCACGATACACCGATGACCAGGAAAAGTCGGTGGCTCAACAGACTAAAGCTTTCTTCGCCTTGCGGTATGCCCTTGTGAACTCAGAATAGCGTATGCAGTAACAGAGGGTCATTACAACTTAAACTGAAGAGGCAAGCCCTGCTATGTGCCAGTCTTGCTACTGATTTAAGTTTGTTACTGCTTAGCTGTAATAAGTTTCCATCGCGTAGCATATATTATCTTCTCTCCTTCCACCTTCTTGCAAATGAAGGGAAGAAAAAGAGAAGGGAATACACCCAGGTTTAGCAAGCGTAAATCAAGCTGGCTACCATCTACTGGTCGAAGTAATATATGGAATTAAATATGATCGAAGCATTGACGGAGAGAATGAAAAGGAATTAAGCTTGCGGACAATGCGATGCAGCGCGCGAACGCCCGGTACGTCGCGAATTCCGCGTGCTCTCAGGAAGTGACGCAACAGGAAAGGAACGGCGAAAGCATACGCAGCAAAAACAGACGTCCGCGCTAAACCTTTCTTCGCCTTGTTTCAAATATGCAAGCCACGAGTACAAAGCCAGGGAACATCAGGAATTTCTAATACGTCGTACCTTCCATTGTGACGCTGTTGTCACCCAGTTGCTCCGGTATGAAGTAATCCCATCGCTCCCGTTTCTTTTGCACTTGACCCGTGATGTCGTAACCGCTACGAGTGCAGAGTTAAATTTACGCATAATAAGAAAGCCTGCCTCTAAACCTTCTATTTCTTCAATACGAAAGTGAACTGAGTAAGTTTAAGCTGTATGAATGGACTTGAATACCAACGACTTTTTTTTTCCCTTCATTTTTTTTAGATACATCCACCAGGCATGTACACTGCTAAGAAAAGTTGCGAAATTCGAATACCCGGCTTATACGCCAAGCAACAATAGCGCCGAGTTTGCGGCGCTATTGTTGCCGAGTCGTTGCTGCACGAAAAGGACGCCTGGAAAGAGCTAAGGTAAAACAATATTCCCTCCGGGTTTCTGAACGCTACGTCTTCCGTCAGTATTTATTCCTGTCCTTGGACTTTGAAGCAAGAGGCGCTATCAAGCCTCCCAGGCGAATAGCCTCATTCAGACACACGTCAGTTTCTCAGAATTCCTTTACCTTCGCCTGAAAAACCAAGTCACATCTTCTTCGCGCCTTCGTATCTTGAAAAGCGCCTGAGTGCATTCTAGGAAGTTGAGTTGCGAGGAACAATGCCTTGGATCTCTCCATTCACACGCGTTTAAGTATGGCAAACATTGCGAAACAAATTTCATTAGAGAATTCACTCTGTGTGAATAGGCAATCAGGAGAAGTGGAGCTTCGAATTACCTGCCAAGGCTGACGCTGAATTTCCTTTATACCAGCTTGCTAGGCAAAAAAAGATCGAAGGGACCTGATTCTATACAAAACTAGTTGTCGCTCACGCGTTTTCACTAATTTAAGTTTGCGTGTTGTCGAGCGCCCTTCAGGTTGTTTTTTTTTTCGATAATTAGAGAGTGGAATTTTGTTATCCCTAACACAATTTTTTCACATGATTATGTACAGAAATTCAACACAAATTGTACTCTCAATACCACGTCTTTGCTCTTCTTTTGTAGACTACCATCTTTCTTTTTTACCATGCATGTTGCTTGAACTAGTTACCGTTGCCTTCGGCGTGTGTATGTCACCTGCGAATTATATGCAGGTACTTCTACATGAATTCTTCTTTACATCCGGAATACTTAGGCGCACCTGACGCTGTTGCAGACACCACAAGGGAAATTGAGGCCTTGCTGCTGATGTGTATTCTGATGGAAGACAATCTTGACGACATCTATCCCGATGGTTTAGTCTCATCTACTAGCTCTTCAGGCGCCGTTGTCATTCCGGCTGTGCAAATCACAATCAAATTCAAACTGTCCTACCTCACAACGCTCATGGCGCCAGAGCTTGCTGCCCTGCGTGCTGCTGTGAAACATCTCCCGCAAGACGCACTTCGGGAATGGGTCATTTTTTGCGACTCTAAGGAAGAATTCCAGAGTCTGCATTTTGCCCTATATCACAGGACCCTGGAGCGGCTAGTATGAGATAACAGAGGCGACCACCATAAAGCTATTACTAAGGGGCATAAAATTATATATCAGTGTCTGCCTGGACTTGCAAGCATTGCTCGTAATGGCCTCGCCGACGAGGCTGCCCGGTCCACCCATGTAGCAGGCCAACCAGTTCCTATCCTCTCATCCAGAACTGAGACTGCAAGAAAACCTAATTTCGTGGCTAAAGTCATCACACACAAATATTGGTCTTCTTCCAACCGTCTGAAATATCTTCTTCGTACACTTGATCTATCCCTAATGCTACGAGTGCGATTAAATGTTTCCCGCTATGAGGCCGACATTGTTGTGCCGCTTCTCGCTCCGGATGGCACTTACAAAGACCCTTTCGGTCGGTATCGAGATGAGGGATGCGCTCACGTGCGATCCTTGTGGAACAGCGGAAACGATTTCCAAGGACCTTTCTTTTCACGAAGGCGTTAATGGGGCACCTCAAGTCGACAGGCCTTCGCGACCGTTTATATACTAGGCGCGTAACTTAAAACGTGCGTGAAACTGCGCTCTTTCTTTCCTGTCTTTCTTTTCATCCGTGCATCGCTTCTCTCCCAGAGCAGAGTAGCAAACCTAACGTGCGTCTCTTGTTTCTCTCTCTTTCTCTTTCTTACGTGAACTAAAACGCCCAACTGCAGTGCATGACACGACAAATAGAGACAACTAAGCATTCGAAGCCACAGCTAGGGAGAGAGAAAGAGAGAGAGAGCAAATGATAAATGAAAGGTAGGGAGGTTAACCAGGACTGAGCCCGGTTGGCTACCCTACACTGGGGAAGGGGAAACGGGGACAGAAAGTTTGTAAAGATGCGATGGTAAAGAATAGCCAGCAGTGTCGTACGCGTGGGAGCCCCGAAGCGGCTGTATAACAAGGGCGTCGATGATGAATCATTGCTATAAGAACAACCAGAAAATAGACTCCGAGCATTTCCGAAGGGTCTGAGAAGTCGGTCGTACAGGTTCTTTATCCATTATGTTTGCTCAAATTGGCATTACGTCTTCGCCATTTCTTTTTCTTTCACTGCGAAGCTTTCTTTCTGAAAGACCCGTATGATTTTCCCTGGTACTCCCGGACTATACTTTTCAGGTGGATGACAATTTTTCTCTTTCGTGAACTTTGAATACGTTGTAGATTTCCGCATTATTGATTAGATTGTTCGGGATGGTGGGGACACAAATTGATAAACAGTGGGTGAGGGTGGTCGCCAGAAAAGTTTCAGCCAGAAGCCTTTTCAAGCTACGAACAACAGCGTTGCGCAAAGGCTGCTGCTGTTGCGCGGAGCCAGCAGCTGGTTTCCAAGGAGTACAGCAGTTACCTGCCCAAGACAAGTATCCCTGTCGAAAACGCTGACTCCGGGCTGACGCTTCCCGTATGCTCAGTGTAGATCTCTTAGTTCTGTGTGCGTCACGCAGCAAACTTAGCGTGGTTATTCAGTGGTTGTTACAACCAAGCGCCTGTGAATACCTTCAGCCGAAATAAGGCGTAGGGCGATTTGGCAATACATGGTATTATACTTCGGAAAGAAATAATCACGGTAAACAGAATAATACAAGAAAGAGGACCGGATGAATTCTCATTCCAACAGTTCTTTTGTTTATACATTGTTACTTTTACATACATGTTACAGAATACATTGTTCGAATCCGCAGTTTTGTGTGTGTTAGTTGTGTGACAGAATTTGTGTGTTAGTTTTGTGTGACAGAATTAGTTGCATTTTTCACTCGTCCTGTCGTATTTTATTTCTTTATTCACCTCTTTCTCGGGATAGCTTTTTCTATCCTGCATATGCTTTTTGTTGCGCTGTCCTACCTGCCTTGTGTTGTACTCCTTCTTTTAAATTAGTTCGTGTTCTCCTCAGATGCACTGATTCGACGCCAATGCCGCCTTGTCAAAAATCGTGCACGATATTCTGTTGCATCTATTCAGGAAGTGCACTGAATGCAGGGAAATGTTAATAAAGGCAATAATTGTGGACTTCGTAATGGTTGCAAGCTAGCAGCGTATGTTATTTGCAAATAAATCTGATCGTACCTAACTGGTGCCCTAGGAAAAAACCACGCTCAAGGTTTCATCGCCAGTCAACAGGACATCTATTGATGTCAACAGAAAGCAGAAAGATACACACAGAAATGCTATGACCTTAGTAAGGGCGTGGTAGGCTAGATGCATGTTTTCTTAAATTACAGATAAGCCAGATTCTACTTCGCTGCTTCCTTTGTAAAGATCCTGCAGTGTATTCTATTGCATCTCAACAGCAAGTATATTGAGGCAGCCAGCCAATAGAGACGCAATATAATTTTTGACTTATGTGAAGGTAGCAAGCTAACCACGTATTTCTTTGGTGTAATTGCGAATAAATCATCCTTCCTTTTTCTTCTCTCAAAGAGTCATGTGAAACATGAAATCAAATGACATAAAATAACAATAAACGGTTGTCCGGTGTTGCCCTGCAGCTGTCGCTGCTTACCATCCTGCGCGAAGCTTCTCGAAATTTGTCTTGTCTGCCCGCTCGTGGCATTAATTTTGTTGTTTTATTGATTGCATTCTCATAGTCGTCCAACTGGTACGCCGATAAAACGAAAGGACCTGGCGTCCTTATTTTCAGCGCCTCTCATTAAAATCTCACTTTGTTCGCATGTGCTCCAAACAGACATGCACTCGTGCAGGAAAGACGGCGCTGCAATTAGCGCGGCAACGTCCTTTTGTTTTTCGAGAGAGAGAGTTTCGAAACGTGGACGTTGAAGAGAAGGCGGGAGAAAATCATTATCGGAATCACTGCCGAGGCGAGGACTAGAATTGAGCGCGTTCCTTTTTCGCCGTGCGAGGAAATTGACTCCTGAATGAAAACAAAAAGGACGCCCTTTCTAGAGTAGTACCGTATTTTCGTCAGTGCAATCCTAGCCTCTTTTCAAATGAACGAGCTGAGGAAACGGTAGTAAATTCTTGCGCAATCTTGCGGCAAAAATTTCGCAATGTATGTATGTATGTATGTATGTATGTATGTATGTATGTATGTATGCATGTATGTATGTATGTATGTATGTATGTATGTATGTATGTATGTATGTATGTATGTATGTATGTATGTATGTATGTATGTATGTATGTATGTATGTATGTATGTGTGTGTGTGTGTGTGTGTGTGTGTGTGTGTGTGTGTGTGTGTGTGTGTGTGTGTGTGTGTGTGTGTGTGTGTGTGTGTGTGTGTGTGTGTGTGTGTGTGTGTGTGTCTATCTGTCTGTGTTTTTCTTAATCATAGCCACAGGCGCACACGCACGCGCACGCGCGTTAAGAAATAAGGCTTCAAAAAAGAAAGACGCACAAAACAATTATAAGTTATGTTTGTTGAGCCTCCACGAAGACAAAAAAAACATTTTTATCACATTCTTTGTCCGTTACGTTTTATTTCGCGTGCTGTCGCTATAATAACAGTAAGCATGAGACACACGGCTGTGCACTTGTGGGCGGCTCTCCATCCTTAGACAGAAGACAACGAGACGCTCACGGCAAACAATGAGACCGTTCCGTGTCTTGAAAGATACGAGGGGGATAATTAAGGAAAATTTGTTAATGTTTAACCTTTTCAGTGTCGGGCTCTTATTTCGAAGTTAACTCACCCCCAATGTCGTTTCCTTCCCGCCTTAGGTGTTATAAAAAGACCGCGGCAATTAAGTTTTGGTTAGGCAGAAGGAAAACAAAATACTTAAATTGTTATAATTCAAGTTATCTTTTTCAAGTTTTGTTTCTTTTCTTTTTTAGTTGATCATGACATGGGAAGAGAAATGAGGAATTGTAGAGAGAGAGAGATAGGCAGAAAGAGAAAGAAACAATGAGAGAGAGAGAGAGACAGAGAGAGATTTCCGATCACTCGCCTTTGAACGTTGTAGCGCGTAGTTTCGCGTTACTGTGTGAATTTTCTCTTTCTTTCCATTTTTTTTCCTCTTCTTCTTTCTCCTTTTATTCCCTTTACCCCTTTCCCCAGCACAGGGTAGCCAGCCGGTACTTACACTGGCTAACCTCCCTGTCTTTCCTCTCCTTTGTCTCCTCCTCCTCCTCCTGCTGTGTTGTTGACCCTTTCGGGCGTCTCTGTGAAGAAATCTGTTGATGTCACTTCCGTGCTCAACTTCTCGCGTGCAGATGATGTCGCCATATTGGATATGCTTTCGTTTAGTTATGACTCATTTAAAGGCAGCAGCGCAGACATTCATACACTGTGGAATCAACTTAAAGATCTTTTAAATGATTGCATCAAACGCTTTGTCCCGTGCATGCTAAAGAAAAGGAAAGGCAAATCTCCTTGGATTTCTCGAGACACATTGCAATTAAGAAGACGATTAAAGCGCCTGAAGACAAAAAGACGTACCGCAAGAGACTTGGACGCTTTGCTTACTAAAATTTCCGAACTCTCCTCCGAGCTAAAAATGAAAGTTTCTTCAGATAAGCAACGCTACTTTGGCGAGAAACTTCCTAAATTTATTTCAACATCTCCTGAAAAGTTCTGGAGGCTAATTTCTCCCAGTAAGCAAATTAATGATGCTTTCGTCGTAAATGGTGTTTTGAGTAATGATAGTGCAGTAATAGCAGATGCATTTAACTTACATTTTAGATCTGTGTTTACGCAAGACAATGGTTCATTGCCATACTTTCATGCTTCATACCCTCCTATGTCTGACGTTACTTTTAATGAGAATGGAATACTTAACATGCTCCTTAACCTTGATATTAGGAAATCACCTGGTCCTGATGGTTTGCCAAATGAATTCTTAAAGCGTTATGCGCCATGGGTCTCTAAATATCTGAGTGTGCTCTTTTCTAAATCACTTAATGAAGGCGAGATTCCAATCGACTGGAAAACTGCAGCAGTGAAACCTATCTTCAAAAATGGTAATAAGCAGCACGTCTTGAACTATCGTCCTATTTCTTTGATTTCAACATCATGCAAACTTCTGGAGCATTTAATACATAAACGTCTTACTGAGTTCCTTTCAAAGAATAAAATATTATCATGCCATCAGCATGGCTTCAGAAAGGGTTTCTCTACATGCACACAATTAGTAACTACTGTACACGATTTCGCTAAGGCAATAAATTCAGGTAAGCAGGTCGATGCAATCTTCATGGACTTTGCGAAAGCCTCTGACAAGGTTTCCCACAAAAAGCTACTCCACAAGCTTGATGTTACTCTGGGTAATGCCAAAATTGCTACTTGGCTTTCTGCATATCTTTCAAACCGATATCAATATGTTTCATTCAAAAACCATGCCTCTCGAAGGCTTCCCGTTGAGTCTGGTGTTCCACAGGGTTCGGTGCTCGGACCACTGTTGTTTCTAGTTTTCATTAATGATATCGTCAATGACATTCCCGTAAAAATTAGATTATATGCGGATGATTGTGTAATGTATTCAGAAATAGATAGCGTCAGTGACCAACTACGACTAAACGAAGCCTTTGAAAAAGTTGTAAAATGGTGTAGTGACTGGCAAATGGCTATCAATTTTGACAAAACTGTATTTATGAAAATTTCGCGCAAACTTAGAAATCTGCACTTCCAGTACTCGGCGTGTAATGTCTTGCTATCTGAGGTTGAGCACATAAAATATCTTGGTATTTGGATTTCTGAAGATCTGAGATGGAACAAACATATCAACACTGTATGCAATTCCGCCAATCAGAGGCTTTTCTTTCTCAGGAGGGCCTTGAGACTGACAACACCTGAAGTTCGCCTTCTTGCATTTAACGCAATTGTGCTGCCACTTTTAGATTACGGATCCATCATATGGTATCCTTTCACTAAAAAAGATATTAATAAAGTAGAAGGTATTCAAAAGCGGGCTGTTCGATATGTATATAACAGCTTTGGGCGCACGTCGATGACAGCCTTGCTAAGCAGAGCCAATTTGCCAACTCTCACCCAAAGGAATCGTGTTCTCAGATTAAAATTTTTGTTTCAGCTCATTAAAGGATACTACAGCATAGATATTTCTGAGATTATTTCCTTTTCAACAGGTTATGCTACTAGGCAACGGCATGCACTTACAATTACCCCCTTCACTAGTCGCAAAAATTGCTTTAAATACTCATTTTTTCCTAGGGTCGTAACTGAATGGAATCAGCTGTCCAACGATGTGGTGTTGCAGCCATCTCTGAATTTGTTTATGTCCCATATTGTGTAATTTTCTTATTTGCGCTCTGTTACATTTGCACTTGCAGTAGATGCATTGATTCAGTTGTACTCGTTGCGTATCTTTTATTTCATGATATCTGTATTGTATTTTTTCTAGTCCATGTAATTTTTCTTTTGTTTGCCCTGCTAATCATGTCATAATGATGTATCCCCATCCTGCAAAAATCCCATAACGGGATTGCAGTATTTGTAAATAAATAAATAAAATAAATAAATAAAGAAAGAGAGAGAGAAACGAAGAAAAAATAAAATGCAGGAAGTTGACGACGCTGATGACGACGCCGATGAATTTCTGCATCGGTGTGCGCGCCCTGCAGCTTCTGAGACTACTGTGGCGTCGTCGGGGAATGCATTTCGACCACCACAACTGGTAATCACTTGTTAATAACCTCCAATTTGTTAAGTTTGTTACGCAGTGTTTAACTTATTACGGGACCATTGTTTCTTCTTCCCACCCCCGATCTACGTAATGTCCTACAGGCCTCCCGAGGTTACCTATACAAATGAAATGCTGCATCGAATGAAGGCGAGGTGGTGTGCACCGCAACGTAGTCCTTGAGGAGATGGCGGGGTGGATAACCGCGGGGAAAGCTTGACTGTTGTCGCAGTAAAGGAATTCAGAGGGCGAGGAAGAATCGCTCACGCCTGCTGATGTTGTTGCGCAACTTGCGACACCTTCCTTACCGGCGGGCTATAATAACGCTGCCGGAGCTAGCCATTACTTGAAGGCCGTGAAGCGAAATAAGCTTACGCTGGGAGTCATTCGTTCGTCTTGATTCCGCGCCTGAAAGCGAAACAGCACCTGCTACTCGAAACAGCTCAGTACCGATAATCATGATGGCGATGTGCCCGAACGACGACTGGGAGTGGACGTCTGGCTTGGCGCTAACTCGTTCGCAGTTTCGCCTGATTAAGACACTGAATAACAACCTTGCGGAATCGCGATGCTTGCTTTCCAGAAATTTCCCACGAAACACTGCTTAAGAGCCGGTCATTCAACGAATATTACCAGACAAAAGCAGGTAAAGTGCTTTAATCGACCTGTCTCTCGAGGCATTATCGAGCAAGCGAGCACCTGGCCGCTAGAGCGTTCTCTCGATGCTCCTATAATCTTGGAATCATGGTCTCCCAGCAGCTCGGCGGTGGTTGAGTGGTCGTTCGTGCTTGCGCATGTCCGTCGCTTCATCTGACGCACGGAACCACTAGGGCGCAGGGTCCAACCGCGGAAACTCGTTTTAGAAGATCGATGCCCCTGTGGCATGCCACCGGGCGTTCGATTTCGATGGCTAGCTTCCTCGTGGGCACGCGGGGGGGGGGGGGGGGGGGGTATATGCCTGCAATTCCGCTTGCGTTTTCTGTTGCCCCTACAGCTGAGCTTCGTATATACCTCGCTCCTTCATAAAGCCTATTCGTCCGTCGGTAGAGGCCTGGTTCAACCGGAATTTTCCGCAACATCGGCGAAAGCAATCTGGGTGGCGGCCGTACGGCAGGCCTGCCTTATACATCATAGTTGCAGGTTGCTGCAAGATTACATGATTGATTCATCTCATCCTCTTCCCCCCAACTGCTACACCAACTTACAGACCTCTTCCTTCGTTACTTCGTATGGACATAGCTTTTACAGGCTATCGCTGCGGTGGCTGTGTCCGAAGGCATCGACAGCGGCGTGCTAGAAAAATTGTGGCAGAAGCCACTTCACGATAACTGTCGACGGTAACGAGGTAGCATTGAATCAATATAGCGACACAACGTATTGTCACGTCGAAACAAGTTATGTACGAGGCGTGTAGCTCAGCGGGACTCTTCCTTTGCGCTTTCTTAAAAAAATGGATGGATGGATTGATGGATGCTCAACGCGTCCCCTTTGGAACTGGGTGGTGGGTTGCGCCACCGAGCTGTTGTTATTATATTGCCTAATATTTATTTATTTATTTATTTATTTAGTACATACTGCAGACCACATCGTGGTCCTTGCAGGACGGGCAGACAATTAGTACAAGGCATATACAAGATATGTCCGTATACATTCATAAAATATATAGACTTTACAAGGATATATTGCCCACAGAAACACTTAGTGAAAAGATCAAAACACATTACCTAAATCAATCCATGGTGCAAACATAACGATGTAAAAAAAAGCAAGGGAATTGCACATCAAACGCAAGGGAGAGTCGAGGACTTGCCTTGCTCATTCAACAGCAACGAGAACACATTCTATGCAAAAACAAAAAAAGACAATAAAAACTTACATAAAACACAGTCACATGTTGTAAGGGGCGGGCAGCGAATTCCATTCAGAAATAGTCCGGGGAAAGAAGGAGAACTTATAGCTGTCTGTCCTAGCATAGATAGGTGTCATGTATCCGTACGATGGTGTAGTGTATACCTTGTGGAGAGGTGACTTACATATAGTGAAGAGTCCACAGCTTCCAGAGGTCCAGGCTCTGGACCTCCAGAAGGTCCAGAGCCTTCATCCTACCTATGAAAAAAAAACCGCGATAAAATTTCATAACCAAACTTTCTGAACTCCTATTGTGAGCTTTGTTTTTGTACGCCTGCGTTCTTCGTCGTTTCCCTACTTCCACCAATCTTTCAATCGCCTCTTACTAATGCCTATTGCGGACATGTTTGCTTTACCATTGCTCCCGCTGAACCTAAGGGCTTCAAGCCGGCCAGTGGTGCCTAAATCGACCGCTGGGTAGACGCCTTCACATTCTACTTCGCATTCTTCTTTCTGGACGCACTGCGCCACCTGGTGTCGCTGCCGAGAACTCCGCGCCTGGCCTCTGAGACGAGAAGCGTGGCGCGCCGGTGCCTGCAAACGCTGTGGATTGCTCCCTCGCTTGCCGCGCATTCAGTGGCCCATACTTAGCGACCCAAATTGGCGAGATGTTCTTTGAAGAGCGGCACATAACCAGTCGATTTAGGCGCAACTCCCTAAAGCGTTGGCGTGAACGGCGTTCAATGAAAAGGGACAAATATGCAGCGCATTTGCGGGGTAGGTTGCTATTGCGTCGCGTTGCTGTCCTTGAGAAACCCTCGGGACGTTTGTTTGAATCTTCCTCATGATAGGAGAAACTTAAAAGATCTTTTTCGTCATTGTAGAGCGTCACATTCCCAGCAGCACATGCCTTGTTACAATTTTATTACAAGTTGGCGTTAAAGGCGTTTATTGAAGAACTGCCCATACCTATATACTGGTACATACCAGTGACCGAAGTTGGCATCAAAGAGGTTCGCTGGAGACCAACATAGACCAAGTGACACATACGCAGTACCCCAAGTCCGCCTCAAAGAGCTTCTTCTAGCAGCGGTGCCAACGCAGTCGCACATATTCAGTGACCCATGTTGCCAATTTATCGGTTTGCCCGCTAAATTTGGCGTTTTTTTGTGCTGCCTAGTGCGGTCGGTGGGATTTTTATCTGTTTTCATGTAATGTTGGCTTCTTTTTCGGCGGTACAAAAATATCAATGCCTTTGGCAATAAGTCGCATGAGTCACAAATTTCGCAAGGGCACTCGAAATGCATCCCAAAATTCAGGGAGGAATGGTTACTGCAGCCAGCGCTTCGAGACTGGTTGATGGAAGGTGCAGGTGACACCAGACAAGCCAAGTGTCGCTATTGCAAAACAAGATTTTGTGCAAAGCACGGGAAGTTCAGTGGCGCACGCTACCAGGAAAGGAAAATATTACGGCTGGTGAGCCGTTTTCCTCTGGTAGACAAAGAGCACTGCAAGCACTACAATTTAGGTCTCAGATGTCATGCTCTGCTGAGAGATGCCTGGCCATGTTGATGGGCGCCAACTGCAATCGTCACTTCGGGCCACCTGAGTGCTGAACGATAAACCACGCTTCATTTACGCCCTGCCCGAGCATGTTGTTCGCATGCTCGGCACGATTCAGGTCTACGGGGTCAGCGACGGCAACGACCATAGACCTAGCCACGCAAGCAAAATACACAGAGGATGCGCGGCCGTACCAAGATAAAATAGGTGACATTTTTTTCTGTAATTTTAATCACTACCCGGTAGACAAACCTGTTTTCTGGCCAGTGATTGTGAGCATCTCCTTACTTTTTTTTTAGTTTCGTTTCGCAATAAGTTTCTGTACTTCAGAGTCACGCAAAAATGTTAATTTATATGTTTTATTCCATTATAGACAAAAAACGACAACCATTCCCCTCTGTGAAGTTGGAATGGCAGCGAGAGCTGACGACAGTCAAAGCTGTCAAGCGAAAAGCAGCGTGCTGTCGCTGCAATTCCATCTTCACAGAGTTGAATGGTTTCCTGGTCTCGCGATTGTCGTTTTTTTTTCAGTATCGCGGGAACGTTATTCGTTGTTGGTCGTTTCGCGCCGGCGCCATTTACATTATCGTTGCTGTTCCCTCCGGCGCTCCTCGTACGCATGTTGTTCTTCGGTTGTACGAACTATACGTGTCCACCCCATCGATAACGCGGCTGTTTTTAGCGCCGGTAGCTCTCCTGCTTGTATACTGCGATAACTTCGACGTCGTGCTATTTTTCACGGCCGGCGTTCAATTCTGTTCCGTATTTTCACATCTGCGCCGCCGCACTGCACCCGTACGTGATCACACACAAAGCAAGCAATGAAACCCATTGTGTATGGGTTTGTTATAAATTGCTAAGTTCGTTTCTATTGCCGGACGTCGAAAAATACTACGGAAGGTTAGCCATATATAGCTTTCGCTGTAGAAAGAAGCGTACTTTTTCTATCTAGTGCAATCGCTTTCGACTGTGTTTTACGTAGAGACAAAAAAATACATTTTGAACTTGCTTGTAATTGTTGTCTACATTTAGCGGGTTCTTAGCGGATTTTGGGTGTTTGCATCGCGGTTTTAAGAGTTTTCCAGGGTCTCGACTTGTGGGCATTTTTTTTTAAATTTCCAGTTGGCAGTACTGATAATGACTCGTGTCCGTGTAAAAGTAGTTAGTTGAAGACCGGTACCTATGGGGCACGTTGCCACATACTCAGTGACCCAAGTTGGTCCATTGGTTGGTTTCGAACCCTCGTCCCTCCGCACAGCAGCCCGATGCGCTAGTCATTCGACCACGGCTTACCTAGTGACCCAGGCAGGCGGGAAAACGGATAGGTAAAAGCAAACATGGATACATACACAACCTCTGGAAAGTGCGTGAAGGACTCAAAGAATGCTAATGAATTAAAAATTACACGAATAATGGTCCTCACATTTATATATTCGTTTCCTACCCCCTGCTTAGCTTTGTGCTAGCGCGCATCTTTCCGCGATGCCACCGCAGTGTCAGGATTCCAATCCGACGCGGTCCAACTTGCCTCGTTCTGAGAGTACAGCCGTCATCTTCCTAATTAAACCTTGCTTCTCATTTGGTGTTAGAAGAGCCGCCCCTCGAGTCAACAGTTGAGGAGGAGGAGAAGAGAAAACAGAAGGCAGGGAGGTTAACCAGAATAATGTCCGGTTGGCTACCTTACACCGGGGAAGGGGAAAGGGCATAACAAAGATCACAGAGAGAGAGAGAGAGAAAGAGAGAGAGAGAGGAGGGAAGGAAAGAAGGAAAATAGCGGTGAGTTCGCTAACGCGTGTGGTCTTATAGAAATTGCAGTAATAGTCACGGACGTTCGCACAAGCCCAGTCAACAGTTGAAGGTCCCGCTCGAGCAGCCTTCTCAAAGCGATCACGCGGCCACAATCAAGGAAGGGGCGCTTTCGCTCATTCGTACTCCAACAGACAAATCGAGGAAAGCAACAGATGAGACGGAGAGCAACAGATGAGAAAGATACGGCAGACGACAGAGCTATTCTGGTGAGAGCCCACTGACTGAAGGAGCACCCTCGTCGCGGGAATGGAGGGGCTGCGTGGGGAAGAGAACGCGAGACACCTTCAGCGAACGTACGACATACGGCAGAAACACGCAAGAGTGGTGACCTCGCACTGCGACAGCAATATTTGAACCGAGAGTCACCGCCGTAGCGGTGTACAAATCCGGGAGCCCGCGCCCGCGAAGAGGGCGCGTTCCGCAGCACACTAACAAAGAACTCAGACTGAGCAAACCCGGAGAGAGGAGAAAATACGCTTCTAGAAATATACAACAGATGGCGGAAACACTTCGGAGCTCGCCTGCTTCGCGTTACTGCGCCCATCCGAGTGGAGAGAGCGAGGAACGTACGGGTGCGTCAGTGACATGGCGGGATCAGAACGCGGAAGGGTGCCGGTACGTCAGTGACAATGAAATGGTTTGACGCGTAGAAATGTTTAAAGCATTAAACGTGCCTTTAACAACGCGCTCAAGCAGCGTGCCTCACAGATCACCTTTGCTCGGAAACCTCCGGACACGGGGTCTTACGTATAAGAAGGGGAAGGCTTGTTATATTTCTTGACAGCGCCATTGTTCGCAAATTAAAGAGAAAGAAACAAGAAAGGAGAGACAGAAGCGATGAAAGAAGGAAAGAATTGAAGAAAGACAGGAAGAAACAGAAAAAAGGGAAGCAAAAGAAATAAAAAGGAATCAAAGGACACCAGAAAAAAGGAAATGTGAGAAAGAAAACAATGATGCCTATAAAGAACCCGATGAAGAAGGACGGAAAAGAGAACTAGGGCAAGTGAGCAGTAGACAAGGGAAGAAAGAAAGCCGGCGGCAGAGCCTTCCACCTGTCGCACCAGATATTCGGCGCGGGCGTCGTACGGTCCCCGAACAAGAGAACGAGCTTCGCCGGGAGCGCAGCGCGGCGGTGTGGGCCAACAACGACAGAAACGAGGCCAAATCTCGTTCCTGCGCGAAGCCGTCGCCATGAGCAACGGTCGGGTTCGCGCGACTCGAGTTTGCTGCAGCGACAACTAGTCTCGCGGAAAATTTCGTGGGTTGCGTAAACTGAGTCCGGTAAGGTTCCACCGTACCGGGTCGACAACCGTTACCAGAAATCTAACTTCTGCCATTAGCTACACCAGACCGCTTTGTCTATTTACAACCTTATCCTAGAGAAATGTCAAATCTTTTAAATAAAGAGGCGTATGAAAGTGGAAAAACGGAAAGTTAGAACATTACGCTTCTTTTTATACTAATTATGGCTTACAAGTGCTCGAAGTGCATTCTTACACGAGTGGCAATTGATTACAGTAGCCTATTACAGTAGCAAATGAACAGATATCTCATTTAACTGTAGGTGATTTACTAACTATATTTGTTCTGTCTTTCTTATTTCTTTGTGTGGTTTGATCATTCCTTAAAATAATGTGGACTTCAAGATAATCGAGAACCATGATACTGCATTATCTAAGCTGATCTCATAGATCATAAAGGGGGCGAAGGAACCACCAAGCCATCTAGAAATGACGTTTTGCCTTCGTTTTCTCGTCCGGTGAACTGTGGGGAACCAAATCAATCAATCAATCAATCAATCAATCAATCAATCAATCAATCAATCAATCAATCAATCAATCAATCAATCAATCAATCAATCAATCAATCAATCAATCAATCAATCAATCAATCAATCGACCAATCAATTAATCAAGTGACCAATCAATCAGTCAGAGTACGCATAGTCTACAGACTACCTGTAAAGAAAACACTAACATGAGTATTTACTTAAAATGACAAAAAGGTGAACACGGTGAACGAGTTTTTACTTACAGTTCAAGGTTTAATGGACGGCCTTTATCCTATGCTCTGTTTTTCTCAGGCCCGTGTGTGAAGGCACCAAATTCCAACGACTCTTCAAACGGTGTTATATGTAACATTTCTAGAAAGCGTCCCAATTTCTTGTAAGTGTCGAAAAACTCTCAACCTGTGGAAACTATAAGCGAACTTCTTTTTTTCAAAGTTACGGAACACTGTGAGAGATCGGAAGCTGAAAGACTTATTTTGTACCAACTCCATGCGACGCTTTTAATAGTGAAATGTAATTAAAAACGTGCCAACATTATGCGATTCTGCCCAGAGCATCATGCTGGCGGCACTGGCGGCGCGGGTTGCCTTGGATTCCGCCGTAGTGCATACAATTGCACCCCGAATAAAGAGTCCATAATTGGGGCCACTTTCGTAACCAGAACTTACTTCCGGAAAGTATATACAAAGCAGGCAGGCGAAATGTGGCATGCGCCGGAAGACCGCTGCCATTAGCAGTGGTAAGCATCATTACGAAACGACTACAGGAATTGCCGAGTAAATTTACCGGCGCCTTCTGCAGACACGATGTCGAGATAAGGCACTTACGCGCAGTAATGGGCGTGACTTCTTATTCTTCTTTCTTTTTTCTCTAGTGCGCGGTTATTGGGTGCTGCAGCATGGAGACCATTCTCGGAACTCCGGCTGCGTTTAACGTGCTATTGAAGTAATGATCTTCTTCATGCTTCCTGCTATCCAACACTTTACATCTAATGCTACTTACCACTGATTAACTGCGGCCACAGATTAGTTTTCTTCACAACAGACTTCTTGGAACAACTATCACAACACTTCACTAACGCCACTCGCAGATATTCTTGTATGTATGCTGGTGTGAGCTTGCGGCGTAGTGTTCGACAAATTCCGACGAACAACTTGTAGAATTCTCGTGACACTTTTTTAATCTTAAAAACCTTGAGATTTACCAACGCTAAATATGCCTGGAGCCCGAGAGGACTTTTCTGTCTTTCTTATTTTATTTTTTTTAAAGTTTTCTGAGATCTGACAGAAGTTTCGTCCCCAATTGCAACCTTGGTCATAAAATTGTATCATCCAATACTCGCTGCCGGGAACTGTGTGCGTCGAACTGTTTCCCAAAGAGCGCAAAGGCATCAATCTTTTGGGCAGTTCACCCCCATCTTTAGTACCAGCTTGAAACTCAGCCCCTTCCGCGGCGCATCGATGCCCTCTTACATCGTCTCCGCCCAGGAAGTGCTTACGCAAGGCACTTTTCATTTCGAGTTGAGTGTTTGTCCTCTCTCACACGTTTGTGCGGCAGCGACGACCAGGACGTACACCACATACTCCTTGACTGTCCCACACTACACATAGACAAGAGCTGCATTTAATTGATTCACATTGAACTTTATTTTTACCTACAAGGGTCATCAAAACTACCGTATCACGAAGTCATGAATGCACTTCAACGCTTATTTGCAGACGCTAGCATTTGTGGCGGCTATCCACTCTGTCGCACCAGGTCTAATTCTGCGCATCTGAAAAGCCAGACATCCGCGGACCTTATTTCAACGGGGAATTTTCGAGAAAGACTTTTATGGCTAGTGTCGGCACATGTTGTTGTTCTTCCGTTTTATTTAAGGGTTGCCAAATGCAATAATCTGGCTTTTTATTTTGTATCGTCTACTACTACCCAAGTGTCAAAGGCTAGTTGTCGCTAGCAAACGGTGACAGCATCCTCCCCCCCCCCCCCCCCCCGACTTCTCTTTCTAATTATTTTCCTCGAAAAAAAAAAAAGAGTATCGCTGGCGAATGCGCTATCAGTGATTGAGTGATCGCAGTCCACACTGAAATCACAAAGCCGCACACAAATTTTTCACGACAACTTGTTATTCAAAAGTACTCAGTTATCAGCCTAATGATCGCGAAAGGACATACCAGGTTTTTCCTATACTCGCCTCGTACGTGCGCTGCTGTTTCCTTTGGGCTCTAAAACTAGCCTTGCGACTCTCTGATCACACCTCAATACACTTTGCAAAAACTGACCAGCACCGTACGAAAAACAAGAATTGCAACAAGAACAAGAAAAATTGCGACTTGAAGTGAGATTACAGTTTCAAAGTTCACTAAATGCTACTCCCGACAGAGATCACCCAAGACACCCCGGAAAGAGAATGCGGCTCACTTAAAGGCAGCGTCTCGCTCTCTCCATAGGCGAAACTGCATCCACCTCGGTGGAGCTGAGGAAAACCTTCGAGTTGATTCCCATTTGTTGCATACGGAAGGGGTACACCTGTCCATGCCACTGCACGTAACTACCCTGACGCCGACGCAGGTACGGGGCAGCCGTACGAAATTTTAGAACGCTCGAAGCAAGTCCACGAAGAAAGTCCGCTGAATCTGCCCGGAACGCGGAGAAGATTTCTGCCTTTCTTCCTGACGCGCACATTTTCTCCTATGCGCAGCGAGCCACCGACCACGTGGATTGCATGCCAGGGTTCCTACCTTGTCCCGCTTTAAATAACAATGTCCCGGTCTCTGTGTCGTCCTGACGGCCGCGCGACAAAGGGACCGGGGTTATGCGCGCTGGAGACGAGGTCGCTCGTAAATAAGAGAAAATGTCAGGCGACGTTATAGGAGAGCGAGGGCAGTTGGCTCCGAACTGCGTGCCACGAGTTGGAGGAAGGGGGAGGGCGAGGGAGGAAGGGGGAGAGGGAGGGTTTAGGGGCATTAAGATGCGGGGAACGGGAGGGTGGTATAATATAGTATGCTTCGCCAAAGTGCGCTCCGTCGTTCCCTTAGTAGCGGTTGTGAAAGTAGACTTTTCTCCGCAAGGTTTTTTTTTTCTTTTCTTTCTTTTTTTTTCCGCTCAGAAGGCTTCATATTGTTGTAACACGGGCTGCGTAGACTCCGCTGCGAAATGTACCAGCGCCATTCTACGACTTCATCTGTTCGGGAAAACAACGCGGGTTCACGTAAATCTTCAGAATGACTTTCTCTAAGCACCTGCCCCATTCCGGAGAGCACGGATGTCGTCCTACGGGTGGTAGTGCAATGTGACTTGAAATCGCGAGGACGGAGCGCCGGTTTGGAGGAATATTCTCGGAGAAGCTTCCTTTAGAAAGCGAAATCGATGCGTCCGAGCGCATTAATTGGTATTGTTATTGGCCTTGTGTGCTGGAGAAGCGCATGAACGATGCTCTGTGCGGTTCTTTTGCTTTTGTCCCTAAAAATTTCGAGGATTGATATGAAGGACCATCAACTAAGCCAGTGGTGTAACTATAGTTACCAGAGGAGCAGCGTAGAATATTCTCGTCAGCTGCCTGTATCATGCGTTTAAATGCTTCTTCTTTCTCGTTCATGAGTAAAGTAACAAACTCGCTACTAGCGCTGTTATTTGCAGCAGACTTCATTTTTGAATTATACAAGCTGTATTGCGTAACGCTTGTTCGAACAGAAAAGACTGTCCTGTCCAATAAAAAAAAACAACAACAGCAAGAAAAAGACAAGAGATGTTTGATCTGAGAGAATAAAAGGGAGTGGTGCAAGATTCATCGCTCATTATATAAGGCCAGATACAAAACAGGTGCATACCTGATGGCTTCCAACGCATGGCGAGGGAGCTTTTTGTAACAGAGCGTTTTATGAACTTATGTCAGTTTTGTTGTAGGCGAATCTAAAAGGGATGCTTTCTTATAGCGAGTGCCTGAATATGCGACTCTAGCCAAATGGATGCGTTCGCACGCACACGCGTGAAAATTGGTATAACTAAAGATGTGGCATTGCCTCCGAAATCTCCGACTTGGCGTATTGCTGGTAACCCCATTTGTTGCCCGCGAACGGAAATCTCGGAAGAGCGCGCCATCTTGGGTGTGTGTCGCCAAGCCGACTAGGTTTCGCAGGAACGCCCGAGACTGCTGGGCACAAAAGTGCTTGAATGCGCAGCTATAATCATTAGCACCGAAAGTCGCTGGTCGGAATGAAATCAAATGCGTGATTGTAGCTTTCGTAGATTCAAGCTACAACCCCGGTAGACGAACAATTTGTCCTTCCATAATGGAAGAAGCGTGATCGCAGGCCATGCTCTGTCAAAGGCTGTTCAGTTTACCGCAAGATCGCGTGGATCTCGGGGCATTCTTGTTCCTTTCTGACGGTTCCCTTCCCCTACCTCTTTCCTTCCTCCCCCATTGTGTGTCTCTGCGACTTAACTTATACTCGTCACCTCGCACATTGTCAGAGCAGTTTTTTGTGCGCAAAGCTAGCAGCACAACGTTCGCCGGCACAGCCGCGGGAATTATACATCTGCCTGATCATTCGCCGAGTGCTTGTAGAGCAGCGAGATGAGATATTTCTTTGGTACAGGCAGGCAGATGAGTGTCTCCCTGGAACAACATCCTGCCAGAATACCGCCGACGAAAACGGTAAACAAATAGCGAGAGTTCATGCGTTATTGCAGCCCTTCTCCAAACATGCACTCTACGGCACGCGAATAGATGGACGAATAGTGTCGTGTGATTAGCGTTACATAATGCAATATCCGCACACTCGCGGTTCTTTATTCGGACTCCCGCTTTCCATTTCCCTCTCGGATGCTTTTACTGTCGCGTTGGCACGGTAGTTGGCGACATCTAGCGTGCGCTGTTACGAAATGTACATATCAGGTAAACGTATATCGCGTAATTTGAGTGCACCACGCAAGAGAGAACGAGAGAGAGATAGAGAAAGAGAAAATGTCGTTGTGTACCATGAAGCTTTCGACGTCTAACCGCGATAGTTACGCCGATCGGATGATAACAAAGGCAATTACGTAAACGAAAAGCAGCTAAAGTTAACTTTGGACAGAGGCATATGTAAGCTTACGTAACGAAGAGTCGTGGCAGAGTGGATGTCGAGCGTGCAGAAAAAAAGCAAATGCTAAAGATGTTTTGGGTAATGCACGATATTCCCAGTATAGTGAGGGTGCAGTTATGTATGTATGGGCGATGATGATTCTAAGCATCGGAAGCCATCGCACTGAGACGAGAGTACATGACTGTTTGGGTGCGACACCGTCTCGAATGTTTGCTCCATCTCGACCTTGCTTTTTTTCAGTGAAAACCTATGTTGCCGCCAGGTTTTATAGCAGAGAAAAAAATTATTGTTGAACTTCGCTATATTGGGCTAGAGATAACTGTTCCTATAGTACTATGTTTTGAAGCCTCAATAATAAGCTTTTGCCACGCGGGTGTATGTCGTGTCGACATGAAACAAAGCTGTTTCTGTGCTAACTTTCTTTCTTTCATACTCGCTGTGAACTTGGCTTTAATGTCTTTATTGCCTAACCTTACTTCTTTTTGTTCCAGCTACGGTACATACCGTTTTTAAATATGTGTTTGATAGTGTACATAAAGTCTCACAAATCAAGTTGCGCATTGGTCTTGCCTTTCTGAGATTTCGTTTTATTGCTTACGCGGACGCTCCGGGCGAAATTTACGCCTTCGCCGTGATATTCCGTGCATATTTATGTATAACTATGCTATATTCTTACCTATGCTGCACGTGCAAGATAGATGTATACTATCCAACTTCCCAAGTCGCGCAAACCAGGTCTATGTTTCTGAATAAGTTATTTCTTAGCATTTCTTTAAGATTTCAGCGTAAGCAAAGGTCATGAACTATGTGATTCACAGCACATGCCTTTTATGCTAAGTCTTCTGATTGCTAAAAGGCGAAGAAATAAATATTAGTGGTCAAAATCTGGAAATGATGTAATTTCGCATACGTCGCTCTTTACGGGTGGCGCAGTCACTCCTGTGTGATGATGTTGTAGGCTCCACGCGCCGTGCCGAAGCGTTTATTGTGCCAGAAATCTAGGCGCACCCGCGTATGTCGCGGTCGCGTGTAGTTTCACCAATACATAGTGAGAACACCACCAGAGGAGTCCAAACGCAACGATAGACCTTGGTATCGCTTTCAGTGCTTCGCCCTGAGGGAGAGACTGTCAATGTTTATATGTATCTGCTTTTTGTGGGTGCTGAAGGGCAGAGAATGACCGGGAGGTAGGTTCTGTGGGGATGAGGGAAATAATAAACTTTCTTGCTCTTTTTGAGAAAGGGGAGGGACCGGGCGGGAAAAGGGAGGTCTATGTGCACCAGTCCCAACAGGCGTCCATCATCACCTTATGCGGCTGACGTTCGTCTACCAGTCGTGGTAGGCCTCCGCTACCTCCTCAGCCCACCTCAGGGCCCGGTTCTGTAGGGTGGGATCGGAGCTGCGCAGGGCAGTCTCCCACAGCTCCTTGCTACTAATTAATGGTTTGAGGGTGAGGGGGAGAGTTTTGATGGGGCATTGCCACATGATATGGGAGCGATCTGCTATCTGGGCGGGGCAGAAGAGACATCTTTTTTTCGCTTTCATTCTCCAAGTGGAACCAAGGCTTATAGATGTTCACGAGCACTTTCAGGAAGTGAATGAGTGTGCGAGTTTCCGTGCTCGTAACTGAAGGATGTGTGCAAATATTTAGTCAGATATCCACCGCCCACTGCTTGTACCTTTTTCTTTTGCTTTGTTACGTCATTCACGCAATCATCGAGGTGGACGGCGTCTGCATGAAAGAGAAGACAACGCAGCTTTATTTAGCGCTAGGCAATTCGGCATAAAAATTTTTTCTATACGTAATTCGAAATCCCGATCTTCCTCATACAGTTTGCAAAAAAAAAAGAGAGAAAGAGAGAGAGAGCGAAAGAACGAGAATGTGTTTGACGAATCGAACTGAGTAAGTCTGGCGGCCGGTTGGCATGAAGATCCACACGATGCAGGTGACGTACATTTCTGAGTTTGGTCTCCCGGAAGATCGAACGACGTCTGCTCCTTTGTTATATCGTGACAAAGTATAACTGTAACTGAGGCACGCGAGCCATTAGGACCTTCAATGCTTTTGTGGACTCCTTCGAACTTCTGGACCACCGCTAATCTAGTGAGTAAACGCAGGGTGAGTCTATATAGGATGATGGAAAAAAAAAGAAAGCGTGTCCAAAAATAGCTGAGAAGGGCCCAGACGCGCTTTCGTGGTTTTGTCCGGAGACGACGGCTCCACGCCTGGGCCACTGCGAAGCCGGATGTCGTTCAAGGTCTAACCCTTTTAGGAGCCACGGTCCGCGGCGGCCGCGGTTCAGGGAGATAAATGGATCTCGGTCTATGGAACCGCGCCCGAGCCCTAGGCGTGTCCAGAAATAGCAGTTTTTTTTCCTCTCACTCGGGCTATTTGCAGCAGCCTCTTGGGGGATAAGAGGCGAGTGAAGAAGGCGCGAATTGTGTCTTTCAGAGGAATGTGCAGCGTGAACCACACGAGAATTTCGGTATACAGTGAAACGCTTGTGCGCTTGCTTTTAGAACGCCCAACGTTTAGCAGTTGTAGCTCTGTGTCGTTGGGCAAGCTCCAACAG
Organism: Dermacentor variabilis; assembly: GCF_050947875.1. Classification (NCBI taxonomy): domain Eukaryota; kingdom Metazoa; phylum Arthropoda; class Arachnida; order Ixodida; family Ixodidae; genus Dermacentor; species Dermacentor variabilis. Next base: position 41,239,152 of record NC_134577.1, read on the forward strand.
CTTCAGCTTTCTAGAACTGCGCCTTATGGTATGACTTCGGAAAGGTTGAGCTTCAACTCCATATGGGTTTCAAAAAGGTGTAGGAAAATTCATAGCACTGCATGCGACCCTCATCCTTAGTGCTCATACTATGTGTATCATGTGATGTGTTGTGGTTGTGCCTTCCTCTTGTCTTTCCCTCTCTTTCTCTCCTGTTCAAGCGGGTGGGAGTGGTTTGAGCTTTAGAAGGGTACTTGTAGCCTGCTTCTCTTTCTCTGTGTTGTTTATATATATTGACATGATTATTATAAGAAGAATAAGGGTAATTTCCTTTTATCAGAAAGACAGGTCCTCCTGAAGTTCCACTGGCCGTTGACCAAAGTCAAGTGAGAGTCTATTTGCTTTCGAAAGCAAAAGTAACCGTTAGGAAACGGCGCTAGGAGAAATGATCGACACACACAGCGTGGGCTTTCCTTGTTTATTGCCTTCTTGTGTAGGTCTTTGACACCTTTTTACTAAACAGTCGAACAAGCTGCTTTTACAAAGGAAGCCTCAAAGCTGTAGCACCCTTCATAATGAGAACTTAAGAAATATTCTTCGAAAGTCGCCATATTCATAGACCAAAGCCAGTACGTCGGAAGCCTGAGTACTGTTCGGCCAGTAAGATCTTAATTTTAGGTTATGTTTATTTGCTTTCAACAGACCCTTGATTCGGGTGATGCCTTGCAGACTGCTCTGCAATCTGAGCGCGTAATATTGTGAAATCTGGCCGCCTAATGCCAATAGAAAGTTTTAACGGTGCTGCATCATTGCATGGCTACGAGAATTCTTTCCGTCAGGCGAAATGCGGGGACCGCACAAGTTGGCCTACATGGTCAAAGCAACAAACCACTGTGTTTAGAGAACGTGTCGTACCTAGGTTTCTGTATAATTTATATGGCTAACAGAGGTACGACGCATAGCTAAGGCTCCCCTAATGCCCGCATCCTCTTGAGCTTCCCATGGTTTGATATTACCTGTCGTTATAGAGCTTTACCCACGGCTCCTTCTGTGCAATAATCAGGGCTAATGCAGAAGACAACGCTTGGCGATAACTCCTTAAAGCTAATATATGTGAAGCACCGCAAAACTTACAAGGACGGATGTTATGCAAACGGTTGCTTTCCACGCACGCAATACGAAGGCGCAGTGAAGGCGTGCAATGAAGCCAGTCATCTCATGACACGTAGTATCAGTTAACAGACGATAGGCAAAACATACAAGAGGGCCTCATAACGCACCTCTCAACGCACCTAGTTTGGCCTAACAAAGATGGCGGGCTTCGGACCAGAATCCCAATTATGGTGTCGACATACGGACTGGGGACGTCATTCCTGCCGCTCTCCGTTTCTCATACCGTCCAGGTCTTGAAAACTCGTGTTTCAGCTTTAAAAGAGCTAGTGACAGGAACTGAGTCGTCTAGTGCAGGAACAACCTAACTATTCCAATCTGTTTTTATTCAAAATCTGCCATTGACCTTTGGTGATAGGCAAAATGGTTTCGGCCACGCCCATGTTGGTGGGGCGTGGCCGTTGATGTTGACGTGCTGGAAAGCGTGATATCGTGCCATTGAAAGCGCTTCGAAATGTTTCCGCAGACATCAGGTGAATGTGGCTTACCGGTGCGGAGTAGCTTGAAGGTAACCGCGTTGTTGTTGCGGATTGGTTCATCGTGGGCATGTCGCACCAACTTGCGGAACCCGGTGTTATCCATCGTCATAGTCCTTCTCGCCGGCGACGTTCGGGATAGGGCTGAAGAGGACGGGCCAAGAGACAAGGGGTTGTTCCGTTCGCTCTCTTTGCTCTTTTATCGGCTTCGCACCTGCGATGTCGAAAAATAAAGTGCGTGATGATTCAGGTTGCGTGTATCTGACTTGTCTGAGAAAAATTATAGGCTGTAAGTCAATCAATCAATCAATCAATCAATCAATCAATCAATCAATCAATCAATCAATCAATCAATCAATCAATCAATCAATCAATCAATCAATCAATCAATCAATCAATCAATCAATCAATCAAAGCGGACAAGTCGATAGCACTGTACAGCGTATTACCATAGAGAGAGAGAGATAGAGGAAAGAGGAAAGGCAGGGAGGTTAACTAGAGGGGAAGATCCGGTTTGCTACCCTACGCTGGGGAAAGAGGGGAGGGGGAGGTAAAGTGGTAACAACGTAGAGATAAAGAAAGAAAGGAGCACAGACATACAATCACAATTGGTCACTGTCGCTGCACACTGTCACCGCACAGCACAGTAGCACTTGCAGCACTATGAACATCTGTTCAGGCTACAGTCGCTTGTCCAAATCTGTTGCCCTTAAAAACTGCAACGGTGCTCTCGTCGCCTTCTGCTGCGATGGCTTGTGATGGCGGCATTTTAATATAACTTCCTCTGTCAGAGGTATTCGGTCAAAGCGCCCTATCGCGTTTGCGAGCGATCGTCTCTGTAAATTATAGCGAGGACAGTCACGGAGAAGGTGCTGAAGAGTCTCCTCGTTACCACAGTTATCACACGAGGCGTCGTCGGCCCATCCGATTTGGAAAGCAAAAGATGATGAACGCCATCCCTAGCCATATTCGACAAAGCAGGGTAGCTTCGCGACGGCAGAGTCCAGCTGGAACGCAAAGGCGTAGAGAAGAGTCTAGGTTGTGCAGCCGGTTGTTTTGAAAACTTCCTGCATTCTACAAGGAGAACGTGATATCTCGGCTGAGCATTCGAAGTTTTCTTGCGGCATCTATCCTTGATAATGGTATCGGCTCCTCTTCGTCGCCTTGAAGAGCCGACCGAGCAGCGTTATCGGCGTGTTCGTTTCCTTTGACGCCGCAGTGACTTGGAAGCCACTGAAATATCACCTGGTGTCCTTTCTCAGTCAAGGTATGGATTAGTTCTCTACTCTCGTATACCAGTTGTTCGAGTGGTCCGCGCCGCAAAGTAGGGCTAAATAATGTTTGCCATGCCAAAACGGTTTGCCAACTGGTTCAGTGCTGCGAACCGGTTTACGAATCGTTATAGATTTTTGTTTCTGCGAACTTGAACAGAACCTCAGCTAAGTCGAAACTCATTGAACCCAAACCTGAACCGGTATTTCTTTCGGTTCGGCACCCTGGTTGCAATAGTCAAATGCACTTGTGTCGCTTAGTTGTCTTGCAACAGTGTTACCTGTCTTTCACTGATCCTTTTATTACTATTTGTATTACTTATATTAACCCCTCTAGCAACTCTTCAATGAGTTCAGAGGTTCACTTGTGTGAAATGTTTTTCATTTTGATAATCAAATGAAAAAAAAAAGTAATCTAGTCACCATAGAGTGACGACGGGTACTTCTTTTCATGTAACAGTGATATTGATATTAAGAAAAATGTCGTAAGGTACGAAAAAAAGAAAGAATGACGTCACTGGTTTTCAAAATCTGGAACGGATTTGGCTAACCAGAGTAAACGAGCTCCTTGCATAGTTCTGGATCCACTGGAACATGGAGATACAAAAGGCCGAGATCAGTTGCACGACGCGCTACGCCGAGTCCCAAATTATGAGAGCACTCAATTGCGAGCAAGTACACCTGGTGGCGATCCGGTTGGAGAACAGACGCACGTAAGAGGACAATACACGGATAACGTGCAATACACACGCGGAGGCGCAACTGTCAAAAGTGGGCTTGATATCACACAAATCTCAGAAGGACAAGTGTAACGGGCGTATTAGAGAGCGGAACATACAACGCTTCTTTCGATTATGGGAAAATCAAGTTGGTTGGTTATCATCGGATGTTGTTATCAGAGGCACGACTCGTCTTATCCCCACCTTCTATGGCGGAGGGTAAGAGCCGAAGACTTGCGGCGTTGAAGTTGGGGTATGACTTACATATAGTCGCCAGCGATCATCATCATCATCATCATCATCATCATCATCATCATCATCATCATCATCATCATCATCATCATCATCATCATCATCATAATCATCATAATCATCATCATCATCATCACCACCATCATCATCATCATAATCATCATCATCATAATCATCACCATCATCATCATCATCATCATCAACAACAACAACAACAACAACAACAACAACAGCATTATCATCATCATCATCATGATCAGCAGCAGAAGCATCATATTTAATGTCTCATTCAAGCTGCAATCCTCTACCAGCGATCTGCACTTAATCCTGTCTCGCGTCCGCTAACTCCATTATACGCCTGGAAATTCACTAATTTCATCACAGCGTCTGATTACCTGCCATCCAAGACAGCGTGTTTTTTGTCCGTTCCTGTTTTCGACTCATGTTTTTTTGAACTGCTAGTCAAAGCCAAACTCTTCTGTTAAGCTGCAGCAAGAGATGGAGCTATGCAGTCCGAGCATTAATACAGCGCCTGTAGTGTGGCCGGATGACCATGACGCAACGGGAATTGGTAAAGAAAAAAAAATCAAGAAATAAAGAAACAGCGTAGTGATTTGTAAAAGACAAGATCAAACTAGCGGAAGGCCTGCAAGACGCCGCTCCAATTGCAGATGGATTGAATGTCCACGGTGAGAGCACCGGAAACCTGATCACCGTTGACCGCAAACAAGAAAAAGAAAAGAAGAAAACGCGATGTTCTCGGAACGAGGCGCATTGCTGATGCGAGTGGGCACGGGCGACTCCTACCAAAAAGGCAGAGTGAAACGGGAGCTTACCGATACTAAAATGAAATCATCTTGGTTCCTGCGATCGGGGTTTATTCAGTGGAGAGAAATTAGCTTCCCTCTTTGGAAAGTAACATGACACGCGTTGACTGAGATATGCTTTCCAGGCTACGGGATCCCTTGCGCGAGGTCAGCTGCTGATGCTGCTGCTTTGTATGCTACAGGGTAGGCTAAGCGGGATTTTTTTTGTATAGGGTCGGGTTTGTTGTATGGAACAGGGTTCGTATGGTTTGCTGTAAAGGGTACAAGTAGCATTTGTAGGGCTTATTGTATAGGGAACAGTCATGTTTCTTTAAGGATACAATGTAGAGTTTGTGGGCATGTGGGAAAACCGTTAGGCGAGAGACACTGTGAAATGAATCCTTCACGCAAAAACGTAAGAAAGTATGATGAAACAAAAACATTTATTTAGTGATTGTATTGTGTGTTACATTTCTTGCGAGTGTTTGCTTTATTTCACCAGGTTACCTTATGTTTAATTTTTTTCCAATTTTACATTTGGCGAGTGCCAGCTTTATTTCACTAGGGTTTTGTTGCATAAGGAACCGGCTATTGGTTTGTTATATAGGGTACACGGCAGGGTTTCTTCTACAGGGTACAAGATACTGATTGCAGGGTGGCGAATTCGGTTACGAACTTCTTAGGTTAACATTCCTACCTTTACTTTTATTGTACTCTCTTTCCGAGAACGGCCATTACATATCTTAGTGGCTGCCACGCCACTGCGAAATTACAGGCCACGATAAGATAAGTGCGTACCATGACCGCTGCCTGATGCAGCTCGGCAACTCTGCTCACTTGCTCGTCCCATCACGTGTCGACATTGGAATTCTCAAGATTTTGCCAATTGCTCATCACATTCACTAAGCCCCCGACTTGTGGGTTCGGCTGCCACCCGCAGGCTCTCCCGTCGTGAAATGTCTTTAATGCGCCGCCCGCGTTAGCGCGTCGCATTGGCGAACGCTTGTTCTCTCATCATTGGAGTAGCCAATGGGGCCGCATTTCACTCTTGCGGACGTGGCGAAACTACGTATAACGCATATGAGATTGACAGAAAGTTGACCTAGTTGTTAAGGACTCGTGTTAGAAGAAATTTAGGCGTGCAGATACTCATCTGGTTTCCGTCACGCTTGCATTATTTTCGAAACGTGTATAGAGCGCATTCCATGCCGGTGTGCAACCTATGGCTGTGAGACGCGCCCTGCGTACACAAGTCTCAGCCGGTTAGACGACAGGCCGTCCCTGGAAGCAAAGGTCCGCGGACCTTGGTCGCATGCTTCTAGCAAGCTCGAAGCCACCAAAGCGCTCACACGTTTTAACGCGATAGCGTTAAGGAGCTCGTGTCGCAGAAAAGCCGGTGTCGTCGGCGTCGGTGTTGGTGTCGGCGTCCGCGGCGTTGGCCGTGAGCGATAAATCACGGCAGGCACTTCATAAATAAAAAGCAACTTCCTAGATGGGCTGGGTGGGAACCGAACCAGTGTCTCCGGAGTGTGAGACGGAGATGTTACCACTGAGCCACGAGTTCGATGCTTCAAAGCGGTACAAAAGCGCCTCTAGTGAACGCGGTGTTGCCTTAGAAACGAGCTGTTTCTAAGGCTCAGGCGTGCGTCGCTTGCTCAGGCGCACATTTCGTTGTCGCGCCGAACGCTGCGTTGCTCAACGCTCACCGCGTCCGATGCGGGGCGCGTAGTCGCTGCGCCGTAGCCCATTGTCTTACACCCCTTGGCGGGTCGACGGGAACGCTGTCGCGTTCCACTCTTGAAGGCGAAGCTTAAGCGTCCTCCAATTTTTTTTAGAGACAGCCGGACTAGACGAGAGGTTTCGGCTGTAAACATTCACTGTGGGCGTGCACACCATGCATATCACTCTTCCTTCTTATCTCCCTTTCCCCTTCCCCGCGTGTAGGGTAGCGAACGGGGCGCGACCTTGGTTAACCTCCCTGCTTTTCCTTATGCTCTTTCTGCCTTTTCCTGTAGTCTTGCTTTTTTTTTTCAATGCAGTGTCAATCTTTTCGATTACGTTGTGGTCAGAAGATTCCACTAAGCGCGGGTGATTCCAGATTCGCGAGTTCGTGTGCTGCACTGGTTGCGTCATTTTTCTTTTTCTTTCTTTGTTTTTTGTCGTCGTCTCCATGAACCTAAGTTGGTTGCTTTATCCGGTCACTTAAGCAAGGCGCATTCTGCAGCCTTCGTCCGGCTAATGGGATTAGCGAAGCTTATCCCCGTTTCGGAGTGGAAACCCTGGTCCGATGAAATTAAGCGCGGTTGAGAGGGGCGCGTCTCATGGTCCCCTCGGGAGCCGTGGGATTACTGTGAGCTTTGGTGAAGCCTTACAAGCCGTTCTCTTGAGGATACCTAAAGAGAAAATAGAATAAAAAATAAAATAAAACTGAGAAAGAATAAATCCTACGGCTTCCTTGTCTGTTTTAAACCCGACGTTTTATCTTCGGGGGTTTTCGCCTGGCATGGTTTAGTACAATGTCCACTTTCCGAATATACCGAGTGATAACAGGGAATTGGAAACGGAAGCAACCGGAAGTCTTTTAATGGACTTAGGAAAGGCAAACTCAAGCCTGAGGTTGACCTTTAATACCTTTATGTTTACCTTATGTGTGTGTGCTGTGCTACGCGCTCTCGCTCTCTCTCTCCTTCCCATCTTTCATCCCCCCCAACCCGCCCCCATGTGTAGGGAAGCAAACCGGTTGAGCTAAACTGGTTAATCTCCCTGCCTTTGCTTCTCCACTTTTTACTTCCTTCCTTTTTTAAGTGCGCCCACGCAGCATGATACCTTCCTGAAAATAAAAATGAAGCCTGCGATTTCCGGAAAGAAAAATTTGAGGAGCCATTCCAATCTGTGAACGTGGATACCAGTGAAGTTGTAGCACATCCCACAGAGTTAAACAAGGGTACATGTATTTACTTTCATCATTTGGTAAGGGTAGTGACGATATCTTTGTGATTACTGTGGTATGCACTGATTGGTTCGGTTATGGCCTTAGAATCTTGGCTTAAAGCTATACACGACCGTCGTTGAGTAGTTGAGTGACTTTGATTGGTGTGGCATTTCAAACCAAACCGCACGCCGTGGTTGCTCAGTGGCTATGCCGCTGGGCTGCTGAGCACGAGGTCGCGGGATCGAATCCCGGCCACGGCGGCCGCACTTCCGCGGGGGCGAAATGCGAAAACACGCGTGCACTTACATTTAGGTGCATGTTAAAGAACCACAGGTGGTCGAAATTTCCGGAGTCCTCCACTGCGGCTTGCCTCATAGTCGAAAAGTGGCTTTGGCATGTAAAACGCCATAATTGTTTTTTTTTCACACGAAACTCTTGTAGTGCAAACTTAGCGAACTATTTCTTGTTTGGTTTTGAAACGTCCACATTGAAGCCTGCAACGATGATCGCAAGGGTTATGTCATCATGGCTAAACAATGCAAAGTGCGTGGTCATGAACTTCTCGAAATCACACTTGGGTGTGCCTGGAGATATATACGCAGCGGACATCGCAATTCTGTCTTTCGGCTGCAGGGCACAGACATCCCAACAGTCGGTGGCACTGTCCTTTTCTGAGTGTATGGTTGCAGATACATTTTCTCCTTTGCGCATATGGCAACGCCTCCTGCTGGTGGGTCTACATGCTGTTCACAAACGATTCCGGTATACCAGTTGACTTGAAACAATGGATCTTGGTTTATTTATTTTATTTATTATTATTCATTTTATTGTTATTAGGGGGCAGAGTGCTTGAAGCCTGCTTCACCTCCGCCGCGGTTCGGTCCGGTATCGCACTACCTCCGGGAGCGGTCCACATTTTTGCCCACCGACGCGGCAGATGCATATGGGGTGGAGGGGGGTACGGGGTAGGGGCATACAGCTTCACTGTAAAATTTGGCGGTTTCACCAGCAGGGGGGGGGGGGGCGAAGCACCGACAGCGACAACAGGGTTGTAGCACGGCGCATCAACTCCTCAGACGCTGTTCAAGGAGGCTTTTCTAAACGAGGGTGCAACGCGTTTGGCGCGACGCGCAAAACGCGACTGTTGTTGGGCAGAAGGAACAGTGCCAGTCCACCAGGCGTTGAGTCGTCTCACAATGCTGACTGGTTACGGGCGTCGCACGTCGACAGCGCCCGAGATCAGACTGACGATGACGCAAGGCGTCGGCGCTAGTCAGCGCCCAATGAAACATTACGTAACGTTAGCTGGACTCTTACTGCCCGTTCCCTTCAGACCACAGCGTACAAACACCAGAGGTGGTCTCCCGTAAGTGTCCACGTAGTGGACACGTCCATTTCGTCTGCTGCTCAAGTTCAGATTGGCTGGGCTGGGGTACGCTTCAGAAAAAGACGGGCACTTTCAGCAAATCAGCACTTCAGCAGCAGACGAAACGGACAGGACTACTAGGTGGAAACTTACAGAATAGCCCCCCTCCCCCCTCCCTCAGCTCAGCAGGGATGCTGGTGTGGTTATAGGTGTGCATGCGCACAACGCTCGTGCCAGCAGTGGAATACAGCGTGCTTTTCTGTGGCTTCGTTTCCGAGCCGATTGGGCCAACGCTCAGCCGGCGGCGCGCTATACTTCGCTTCGTCGTTCGTGCAGCCAAACGCACTAATTCTCCCTGAAGACTCTCTAAATTGCCGCGCATGCGCTGTCGATATCGGGACAGCACGATGGGTGAACGCACCTCGAGTGTGCGTGTACCGTCGGCTTCAGATAATTTTCACGTGACGCCACAGACGTAGCCTCTCGCAGCGCTAGTACCTGGCCATGGCGGCCCGAATGACGACATATTATTCACGCGTACGTCGTTTTTATTTTTTTATGGTGACCTTCTCTCACCGGATTATCCCTGTTGTCAATTTGTCACTCGGTGCGAGATCGCCGGCCACGCATTTACGTTTCAAAATAGAAAAAGGCGAATGAAAGACAGGGAGGTTAATCTGAGAATATCTCCGGTCGGCTACCCTGTACCACGAGAGAGGGAAATGGATCACGTTTCCAGCTTGCACAGCTTCTCAACGGGCTTGCACCCAAAGATGGCGGCCGCGATGGCGTAGATGCAAGCATCTGTCCCATTCTTGAATTAATAAATTTGTAAAGAACATCGCTCTTCAACTCGGGGATGTCCAGAGGGCCCGTGTGACGGCAGAGGGACCCGGCCTCTCTGTCCCAACGTGGGAGCGGCCCGCATCAGTCCCCGACTGATCCCGCAGGACCTACATAAAGTTCTTCGCACCATACCATCGCCCTTATGAGGAACACCCCTGAGAGACAAGAACTTGCCAAAGCTTTTCAGAAACTGGACAATCGGCCGCTTTCGGTGCAGGTGCTGCTGGAACACCTCCCCCATCGCCCGTCGGCCCATAAAGCGGTGAAGGCACTTTTGTGCTTCTTAAGGACGACGGGCTTGTGAGACCACCTGTGTCTATTAATGCAATTTCTGTAAGGCCACACACGTCAGCGAACTCACTGCAATTTCCTTCTTTCCTTCCCTCCCCTCTCTCCCTGTTATCTTTGTTTTCCATCTTTCCCATTCACCCGGTGTAGAGTAGCCAGCCGGACGTGATTCTAGTTAACATCCCTGCCTTCTTCTTATCTCTTTCCCTCCTCCCTCTCGGTACGTTGGAGCTAGTACTTCGATAGGATCATGCAGAAAAACAATGTACTGTGTTGCATACGGTGAATACTTCGATGAGCCACTTGCCCCGGAAGCTCAGTGGTTATGGTGTTGCTCTGCTGAGTGCGAGGTCGCAGGCTCGATCCCCACCGCGACGGCCGCATTCCGATGGGGGGCGGAATGCAAAAAAAAAAAAAGAAAAATGCTCGTGCATCCTGCATTGGGTGCACGTCATAGAGACACAGGTGGTCCAAATTAATTTGGAGCCCTCCCCTACGGCGTGCCTCAACATCAGCTTATAGTTTTGGAGCTTATAACCTCAGAATTTAATTACTTTTATTATTCTTACTTCGCCGAGGACAAGTGTGGAAGAAATTTCTGGCATTTCGTCAGAGACCGCAAAACCGCGATAGTCTTCGACTCGGCGTAGTAAGTACGGGACACCGCTCTGACGAATTAATTCACTCCTACGCGTACGGGTAGCTTCGGTAGACAGCGCTGGTTTTGCTTCGCGCTCATTGAAGGTTCTATTAATCTTCCTGCGGGTCAGTGGCCCCAATGCAGTTCGAGTTTTATTAGTGCCAAGTCTGTTGGAAAAAAACGAAAGGAACAGAACTTTAGGAACCCAACAATATTTTGAAAGGGCATCAACAATATATTCCACGTGGCATAGGCATCACTAGACAGGACGTATGAAGCAGAATAAACGGAAAAGTTTAGAATAAATATGAAATGAAGAATAAACAAAAAAGCGTGAGCATTAAACAAGAAAATGTGGCACTGATTAACTGGATTAACCGGTAGCTGTTAAGAAGCAAAAGTGTGTATTTTGGCAGTCAGATGGCAACTGTCACTTGTGTACGTTATGTGCTTGGGACTTTTTATGTGTAGTTGCATGAGACACCGTTATTACATCGAGTACCATGCCGTAAGCATATTGCCGGGTACATGTCTGCAGTATCTGTCGCAGTGCGATGGTGCTTTTAAGTATTCCAGAAACACGCACTGGCGGCAAAAACGATACTCTAGCTAATTTTCTACTTTGCGTGTGCAGCGAAGTTGTTTATGTCGTTTGACTGAAGTATACCTTGTGTGTTTCCCTTGATCTATCGTTGTTTGCATCTGGGTCAGCATGCCAAGGCATACTACTAGGGAAAAAAGGACGCCGTTCAGAGTTTCTCTTTCTTAGCAGTTAGCTCTTTGTGCAACACTTGTTAGCTGACACTCCCACAACGCGTCAACTAGAATTGCTTCCTAATGCCTCCGCAGCATTGCCACGTGATACTCACTGTCGCTTTGCCTAGTCCCATTTTTTTCAGCTGAAGCGACGCCCGACTATTGGTTTTCTAGTTACGCTTTCACAATCTACAGTCGTCATCGATATGAAAGGGCACATCTGAGATAGAGAAATAATGTATAGAAAGGCAGGGAGGTTGACCAGAGGTAGTTCCGGTTGGCTAGCCTTCACGGGGGGAAGCGTTAAGGGGATAAAAAAAGAAAGAGTGGAAACGGGAGATAAAGAGAGAGACACAGAGACGAGCACAAACAAACCGCGTACGCTATGAAGTGGTAGGGGGCGGTGTTCTTAATGTCTATCGGGAAGCCCCGTAGACTGCAGGAACCTTAGTAACGCTAGTAAGGCGTTCAGCGTGGATATTATTTGGGAGTCTGTGTACGGAATCTGTGTACGTTGTAAATGCGTTCCAAAGCTGCTTGCTTCAAAGCTTGCAACGGCGCTCTAGATTTCTTTCTGATGCCCGGAATCGCCAGTTTCGCTTGCGGCCAGTGCAGACACCACAATGGCTGTAATCATCGTGTAGATATCTAACGCTGCTCTGTTCTTGACGTCGAGTGCGTGGATATTGTTTCGCGTGTTAATTCTTACATTGGTAATCTCGTTCGGAACAAGAGCCTCCAGTGTGACAGACATGGCTCGCCTGTTTAGCTGATTCAGGTTGTCGGTAGACGTCTCGGGCAAGAGGATGGTATGAGCCCTGTCATTGTTCTTTGCCATCGCCGCCGTCCTTGTTGAAGACCAGGAGGCACGGTCGATTCTTCTCTTTCCCTTTTTCCTGACAACTGTCAAGTAGTCACCGTCATCCGACACATATTCTGAGGCAGAGTAGTACAGCAGGTACCCTCGCTGCCTGTGTCGCTCATTAGGCGGTTGCGCTTCCTCGGAGCGCTTAACGCTGTGACTTCTGTCTCGCCCGGACGCCCAGCTTATTCCGCTTCCATCGCCGAAGGTATTGGGAGCGGCGCCTCCCGAAAACACGCAAAAATACTCGTAAAATGAGAGCAGTGGAAAACTGGCTTCCCCACAAGAGCCACTGCTTCGTCGTTCGTCCGGCACATCAAAATTTTTTCAGAACACCCGTAGGGTCAGAACGCGCATGCCCTACATGTACTTAAAGTTTATCTTGATACCTGACTGGTATTTAACGAAGCTTGTAGCTCTTAACCTATGCACCACTAGTTATCATCGTTAAAAAAACTTTTTATTTCCTTTCATAGTGATGACGCCTGTACTTGGCCCCAGCGACAATGTACGTCGATTTTCTTTTGAGCGTGATAACGCGGTATTTCTCATCGCAGCACAAGGGTAACTTCATTTTGACTCTAGTAAAATGCAGAAGAAAAAAAAAGGTCACGACACAGCTTCTGAATTGAAAAAGCCGCATCACGAGGGAGCAGGCCATAACAAAAAAAATGCAGTTCGGTAACACAGATGTGTATGAAAATATGACACCGCAATACTACTGTGCTGAGTAAGAACCGCACTGCTGAGCTCGCGCGTGGCGTATGGTATTATTCAGTTCGCATGGTCAAACGCTAAGACGTTGCGATAGATCGCATCCGTTCCGCTACTCCGTCCGGCTTGGGCCTGTTCACCGGAGTCTCGACGAGGTCCCCGTAATCTTCAGAGAAGGACGTCGCAAGCAAAGCACGCGGAAGGAAGGGGTAGTAGAAGTCTCTTGTGGGGAGTGTTCTGAAAAAATAAAAGAGAAAAAGTCGTAATGTGCGTGGTAGGGACTTCAAAAGATGAACGTCAGTGTAGAAAAGGAAAGCTTATAGGGACCGGAATGAGTTCGGACGAAAGAAAGCCTCGAAAGAAGCGAAAGTAGCAAAGAGTTACGTAAAAAAAGGAAAGTCGATCCGGAGGGACTCCCACCTACGCCAGAGGGTCCTCTGTCGCAACGCGCGCTTCCAATCAGGCCAACCACGTCAGCAGCAACGCGGGCAACGACCTGTGTTGCTTGCGTTGAGTGGCGTGTGCTGGTCAGTTCAACCATGCGGATCAATTTTCCGAGTCTTTTTTGTTTTTCTTTGTAGGAATCAAGACAGATGCAGAAAATCAAGATATGACCGTCAAAACTTCTAAAGGGGCTGTATGAAAGCATGGAGTACTGGTTCCTATTTCATCATCGACGCACACACGCTTGCAAAAATTTTCAAAATACGGAACTCGGGAAGAAAATGTCACTATGGCCCCGTGGCTTCGCTATATCGTGCTGGAAGTCATGGGTGCGAGGTAAATTAAAAGGTTTATTCACTGCAATATCGAATTATTGGGCCGACACGTTGGCTCGAACAGCTTACATTTTTGTTGTTGTTGTTGTTGTTGTTGTTGTCGTTGTTGTCGTCGTCGTCGTCGTCGTCGTCGTCGTCGTCGTTGTTGTTGCGGATATGCGCGGTGCTCCGAAAGATTTTCTTGTCAAGGCTCTGTCAATGACATTGATGCCGACTTTTCCGAGCGATGTCAAACAACTGCTAAATAAGGATCTCATACGGTGACTTTCAGGACCACTTGGCCCTTTGGTCGTAAATTATTGCCATGACGATCTTCCTCGGCCACTGCAAAAATTAAAAGTTATAGTCTCCCCACGCTACCCCTCTTATCTGTATTTTTATCTGTAGCTGTATCTGTAGATCATCTGCACTCTGTGCTAACTGGAATAGTAGCAGGGATATCCTCTGGACAAATGGAGTTGGTTATTGTGTGTGTCGACTTCCTCCACTACAAAACCATATGGCTGCATCAGCTAATTTCACTCCATATCGTCTACTTACACTGACTACTAGAGGGAGCTTGACTGACGCTGACAGTTTAGCCTCGCCTGCGTTAATCGATACCGGTGCACACGTCACCGCAGTAAGCAAATTGATAGATGATAATAAGCGTGCAATAATAATAATAATAATAATAATAATAATAATAATAATAATAATAATAATAATAATAATAATAATAATAATAATAATAATAATAATAATAATAATAATAATAATAATAATTGTGATGAAGAAGAAGAGCACAAGAACAAGGCCAGCCAGATCGTCTGTTCCCTGCCTGCAGTGCAACCAGTGGCCCAGCCGGATCGCCAGTGCTTAGCACGAGTGTGAGCCGTTCGGGCAACCAGCTGTTCCTGCTCTGCGTCACCTGCCTTCTCGGTTACGAACAGACGCTAACGTCTGAACTGTTCAGTACACCCCATTACATAATAATAAATAAATAAGCGTGTAATAAGCACCCTCTTCTTCCCACTCAATGTCGTCGGCGGAAATCTGTCCATAGCCTAAGCATCCCTTATAGACGACAGATATTGGGCTCTGTGATAGCAGCCAAGGGGCGTCGTCGATGCGCGGCAAATGATACGCATCTTTACTTGTCATCCTGTTTAAAGAACGATGGTCGACGCAAAAGATATGAGGGTAATCAATATTATGCTACCGGCGATTGAGGATAGACAACTACCACGGTGGATGAATGACTATGTGTTTCAGCCACTGAGAACAAAATCGCGAGATCGATTCCCGCTCGTGGTGACCATGTTTCAACACGGGCAAAATTAACGCTTTTGAAGAAGCAGTGGGCGATCGTAACGAGGCGTCCTCATTGAGTGAAATGAAATAACTGAGTAGAATATAACAGCCGCTCCATTTGTATGCTCAGCAACAGGTGCATCTACGCAGCAATCAGGGCTAATCTGTAGCCGTGAATAATTCGGAACAGTGGCTACTTGCAGTGGATTTTCTCTGTGTGGACTCCAATAAGTGCTTTTATGCCTTAGGTTTGAACCGAAACGAATGTTCGGCAACTTCGAACAGCGAACTCTCGAATCGAACCCAGGAGACTATTCGATTCATGTTTAGAATGCTCGCCCATCACGGCTTAGGAGTAATTATATAAAAAAAAAACTTAGCGGTTGCTAAAACGTAATTATTGTGGAGTTTCTACGGATAGAAACTGAAAGGGCAGCTTTGTAAAATCGAGATTCGGCTAAATTCAATTTTAATTTACCTCCGGCCCCTCTCCGCTTTATTATATTCACTGGGGTTATTAATTGTCGTGTACTAAAGCACAAATTCATATTTGTGCAGGCCACCACAAGAGCACGCAAAATAACTGAATCCATGCTCAGTGACCGACACTTATCAATAATATCTCATGCGAATAATAACTCCTAGCCGAGTCGTCATCCCCGAACTTCTAGCTTAGCAGACACGGTTCAACGATACGGATTGGAAGGTCCATCGGGGGTAACGTTTCATTCCATAATTTGCGCGACGCTCTGAGTTACGTCCATTAACTTCTCATTATCGCCAGATGCTGTGTTAGAAGCTCCGGTGCAGGTCGCAAGGCGTGACACGTGGAATCACACTTCCCATTTGGACGGTCCCAGAAGAAAGCAAGCGTCGTGAGTGGATTGTACTAACGCCCGAGATCGGGATGATAAAATAAGTGCCACAGGGCCTTGAAAGGCTCACATGCAACAAGGTGAAAGAATAATAATAAAACATGTAATTAACTCGCTTGTGCGCCTCACTGTCGCGAAACGACAGTCGTTGCGGCGGCGCAGTCCGGCGTTTTGAGAACGTCATTTATAACCGGCTTCGAGCAGGCGCTTTTTCTGCGCCAAGGAATCACAAATAGCAGCTTTCGTCATCAATCATCATGGTTCTTTGTAATCTACAGGTGCGCCCGAAAGGCGTCTCGTCAAACCCGAGTGGCGATTATTGATGCGGAAAAATGGCTGCTCAGGAGGTAGTGCACGCTTCAAAGTTCGTACTTTATTCCCAATCGGCTTTTATACTTCTACTGAGAT
The DNA here is from genome assembly GCF_050947875.1 of Dermacentor variabilis. Lineage (NCBI taxonomy): Eukaryota > Metazoa > Arthropoda > Arachnida > Ixodida > Ixodidae > Dermacentor > Dermacentor variabilis. The sequence goes on from NC_134577.1 coordinate 41,255,584, forward strand.
CAAAATTGCGAAAAAAAACAACAAGTCAAGTTGTGAATGCCGAAATTTTAGACTTCGCGATAGAGCTAGATAATGCAGTTTCGTTGCGTTATTAGTAGGCTTGCATAGAAACAGACCTGTAAAGACCCGGCCGTGGTGGCTGAGTGGCTATTGCGTTACGCTGATGAGTCCAAGATCGTGGGTGCGGATCCCGGCTGTGCGGGCCGCATTTCAACGTTGGCGTAAAAAAAAAAAAAGAAACGTACATTTCTGTGCCTTGATTTTGGTGTAGGTTAAATTTACCCCAGTCGAAAAAATCAACAAGGAGCTCTACACCATAGACTCGATCGTGTCCTAATGTTCCCTTGGGACAAAGAAACCAAACAAAAACAAGCAAACAAAAAACATTAGTTATTCCTGTTTGATGAATGTTCTCGATGGTATAGCACTTCGGACTTGACAATTTCCTTGCGAACTACCGTTTGCCCCATATTTTAGCGCTGCCCAATTCGTTCGTATGACCGATGATTCTCGCCTTGGTATAATAACGTCATCGAACGGTAACGGACCGCAGAAGTAAAGATAGACGTCCTGGCACAAGACAACAAAACCTGTCTCCGGCAAATACAAGCATGCCCTATGAGGGTAAAGGGGGGTCACTGACCTGTGCTGCGCATGATCAAGAAAAAAAAAACATAAATAATGAATCCGATGCGCAAACCTAGGGCGATAAGTAATTTCGCCACCGACAGCTGTGGCGACTAATTACTCGGGGGTACCATTAGTCGGTTCCCAGTGAGCGCCGGTGCTCCATTGCATTAAGGATGATATATTCTCGCTCACGTTAGAAAGTTAGAAAGAGATGCCGTAGCGCGGACCTAACTAGGGCCGATCCATCTGTGCGGGAAGAGGTAAGAGACCGTGGCCTAAATTCGGCTACGGCACACTTTATTTCCGTGTCTCCGACTGTTCCACTGTAATTGATCCTTCTTCGCTTTACCCCAATAGAAATTAAATTGAGGTTTAACCATTTAGCAAAGGTAAAAGGAAAGACGAAAAAAAAGAGAACTGGCAGGAAGGCGTAATAATTCTTTTTTGCCTGCGAATGATTCTGTTAATTCTACAAGCAGGACCAGGTGCGAAGTTTCTGTCAGAAAAAGGCAAAGCTTATTATTACTTCTTTTTTACGTTGTTACGAAGGTTGGGTTCACTGCACACAGGTGAACTTCACTGCATGTTTCGGCTGAATGTTCCCGATTTCACTCCTTAAAACGCTTCTTGAGCCATCTGTAACAGCCCACAAGGGCTAGCAGTATTGGAAATAAATAAATAAATAAAATAAATAAAAATCTGGTGTTGTGTACAACATGAAAGTATAAACGGACGAGCTCAAATAATCTTGAGGAATGCGTGAGAGGTAAAGCAGCGCTGGACAAATTGGGATCGTCATGCGTCTCTTATTACTTTTTTTTTATGGCAGGTACACTCTTGACCGCGACGGGTGGGAATGACAGCTTTTTTTATGACCATACGAAGAAGAGAGACATACGAAGAAAGGAGAAATTAATTGTTATGTTGTTATTTATCCTATGCTAAAACATATAATTTATTTTCGGCTGTTCTTTGAACAAAAAACAATTTCCCTTATTCTTTCTCTGGCTGCGTTGTCTGTTTGCTTCATACGACCATTCTTTAATGAAATAATTGAGCACTTCGGATTGTCTTATTTCTCTCGCAGCATGCTTGATAGCGATAGCTGTTTTCGTGCCGTATGTCAAAGATAATCATCATTATCATCGTCACGCTTACTTGGTGGAACTTTTGTCGAGAGACGAAACTACATTTCCACCCGCCAAGGATTTGTTCCTGGGTCTGTGACATCGGGAGCTGTCCCCGATGTTGTCGTTCTCAGGATGCCGTCATCATTATCGGCGTCATCCTTTGTCTTTGTTGTCATAGGCCGCTGCGTTGTGTGCCAATTTGGAGAATTAGTTTCAGTGGTCTTTGACAATATTTCTTTAAGTGCCTTTCCCAGTAGATTTGTTCTCGAAAGCGCAGAGAAGACAGCCACGTCGACAATAACAGCTTCGTTTATTATCATCTCAATAATGACAAAAGAAGGAAGAAATAGTGAAAGTAAGTACAAAACCTGTTTCGCGCGAATGTGTCAGGTCGTCTGGCATGCCAGTCAAGCGGGAAAGTAATTGAGGTGGCTGCTTGCCTGCTACTGCTACTGTGTCATCGCAACCGCTGTGCAGCATTAAACCTCAACAATTTGCCACGAGTACGCTGAACACCGACAAATAAGCCTAAAACGTTCCCGCAGATTGGTCCTGCGCATCTTATAGACATAGTTCGAAGAGGTTTGAAGGCCGGTTTGCTCAAATACATTGCCACCATAACTCACCTTCATTACGAACATTTATTTCATTTTTCAATCACTATTCTCTTTTTTCATGTACACTCATTATCAATATGAAAGGAAACCCCTAATCTTTTTTCAAACGCACGTAGGAGCTAAACACACATTCTCTCCATAGCAGTGTTCAGGGAGACAGAAATTTCAACACGTGCATTTGTTGTTATGTATCAAATACCTAGATCCAAACCCACGCATAACCAGTTATCTTCGTTTTAAAGAAAAGATCGCTGTTCCCTTTCATGTTGATGACGACTTCACGTACTTCCTTCTTTCTAAGGCAAACAGACGTTGGGGCCTTCATGAATGCAGTGACTAGTACCTTCTAATAATAACAACCACCTTAATAGGCACCTAAGAAGCACGTTCGCGAAGTGACAGTAGCGCAGGAGGAAGGCATTATGCTGGCAACATAGGCGATGGTAAGCTGCATGCGTCAAATGCGGAGCTCTTGCTCGCCATCTTTATTCGGTAGATAGCGCGCGTTTTAAGCCAGCATTTGCTCTTTCGTACCGGAAACGCGTTTCGCTTGCAGGGGGTACACGTGGAGTACACTACCGCTTTGTGGATCGTCTTTAAGCGATGGCGATCGCTGCAAGCGGTGTTTGTCGTGCGGGCAAGCCATATGCAGGAGATAGGCGCCTAATGAACGCGCTTTATAGACAGCGTGCTGTCGTTCGCAAGATCGTTTGGGATGGACAGCATGCTCAGGAGGTTTCCAGACAAATATTTAGGCGATATACCTTGCGCGTGGCTCATGAATTTTGCATCAGCAGATGATGGAGGTTCCGCTGTCACTCTCAAAGGATCGTCCGCAAAGTGGAATGCGAGATACATTGGTTTGCCGGTATCGCTGAAGGAGAAGCTTGCGTGCTCCTATTCGAAAGGCTGGCGCGATCATCAAATACTCGTTTGAGCGAGCTAACGTCGCCGATGTCATCTTTCAACACCTGGTCACACCAAAACAATGAAATGCGACTGAGTGCTTTGAAGCTTTTGTAGCACTGCAGTGTCGTATTTACTGGGCGCGTTATACGACATGAGTCTAAAGGTATTACTGGTAATAGTCACATGTAGCTAGCTAACGGTTCTGACTATGCCATTTCTAGTTTATCCAAGCGCTGCACTGTCCTTTAATGTACATTCCGCTCTACCGCCCTAAATGTATTATAGGTCGATGATCCTAAATCTATCGCTCAGGTTAGACGTCTTAATGCATCGAGATAGGAGCGCCGAAGATAACCGAGTTAAAATTGCAGTAACTTTTAAACGTACGCTTATTTAGACACTTCTCGTGTCTTCTCGTAACACGAAAGTACACTTTTGTAGGTGTTGGCTTGGTTGAGAAATTGTCTAATTATGGTTTGAAGTGTGTCCGGCGTATGCGATAGCTTCTCAAAAGGAGCTGCTTCGGAAGGTCAACTTGTCGAAGTTCTGTAACTTAAAGAATGAAAGTGTTCAGATGAAAATTGAAGCATATGAATAGAGGCTTTACTTGATTGTTAAAGTATTGATTGGTGGTTGGTCGAAGAAAATCAGTTTAGGACATGCTTTATTTCATTGTATAGAGCTGTATTTGTTTGCTTTTGAGGTTTATTTTAACTTTTGTTACTCATTATGTCGGCTTTGTTTGAATAGTATTACTTTGTAAGCGATATAATTGTCAAAGCTAGGTCTCGGGGGCCGATACCAGTGTTGACAATTTAGCTATTTTTCCGCTAGAATTAGCAATTTTTTGTGTTGCCTAGAAGTAGTACTTGTCGTTTTGCAGGTGGTGGGTTTTCAGCTGTTTTCATATAATGCTGGCTTAATTTTTTGGTGGAAGAAACGGTTCATATTTTTTACAATAATTCAAGCTTTGCGTGTCGCAAACATGCAGCTTATCCATGCGCCTTTAGAAGAGAGCATCATAATCATCATCCACAAACATCGTGTTTCGGGTTTCTTCTTCCATGGCTCCATGCCTACTTTTAACTGTAGCTCCAGCAGCTTCGTCGGTTCCATACAGTTTCACTCTTCTCCATTTTCTCCGACACTTGAGGGGACTTTGCCTCGTGAAACGGCTCCGGAGAAATACATAAATAAAAAAAATTCAGTGGGCACTTAGTTATTCCTACGTGAATGAATGCGAAAGCATTGCGACCACTGCGCAATGCTTAGACATTATGCGACAACGCGAGGTAGCGGGTTCGTCTACCACCAAAGCTTGAGGGTTCGACTCCCAATAAAAGTCATGGGTTAGAGTGCCTCAATTAACTTTGCCTAAGTAACGCCAATGGTCGTGGATTCGACTTCCACCAAAGGTCGACGGTTTGATGATTTTTGGACCACCGGTGGTCACGAAACCCCGACAACAACGCCTGATTTTCCGTCTCCATGATCCACATAATGCTTTCGCATTAAAAAATTGGCAGTACCCATCTCGCGACGACTGTCGGCGGTAATGTGTTTAAGCTTTGAATCAATATAGCGACACAATGTATTGCCACCGTCAGAACCAGTTGAGTATGAGGCGTCTACTGCAGCGGGATTCCTCTTTCATGCTTCTCTAAGAACACTGGGCGCCATCTGGTGGAGCAGCCGCGAAGCCTGCGCGCCGTAATCCGTAGTGCGTGCGTAGTGCGTAGTGTGTACGTAGAGAGTAGTGTGTAGTGCGTAGTGCGAAGCCTGCGCGTTTACTCCGTAGTGCGTGCGAATACACTACCGCGTAATGCGAAATCGGGCTCCTGTCTCGCGTTTAGATGATGATGACAAACTGTAGCTGTGCCGTTTGCATCGGGCAGGCATGTGTGAGTGCCCTAGCCGTTGAAGCCTAAAAAATTGAGAAGTGAAAGGAAATAAAGAAATAGAGAGAAAGAAAAAATTATGCAGATCCCACGCACTGTGGGAATAGATGTAAGCGAAGCTTTCTGTGTTGTGTGCTATGATGATAATTAGCGGTGTTGCCGACGGCGAAGGTCTAATTTCTTCAACGTTTAGTGCAACACGAGAGTGGTGAGTAGACGTAAACGTTACCTTGCGTGCAGGACTACTGTGTCTGCGTAGTACGCAAAGCACATAGCGGCAGGTGTTTGCTTGAGGCGTTGTTGTGCGCCATACTTCGTAACCTCTGAGAGGGTTGAGAATATTCATTGCCTCACATGGCACATCGCGTCGTGGCAGAAGTAATTAACTTTAATTGAATTACGGGGCTGTACGTGCCAAAACCAGAGTAAGATTATGAGGCACACCGTAGTGGCGGACTCCGGATTAATTTCGACACCGTGGCGTTTTTTAACGTGTGCCTAAATCCAAGTGCACGAAGGTTTATTTTATTTCGGCGCCCCCGTCGAAATGCGGCTGCTGTGGTCGGGATCAAACCCACGACATTAAGCAATGCCATAGCCGTAAAGCTACCGCCGCGGGCACATAAGTGCTGTTCCGACGTGTGGCCATATCCGTAGTGTCGCCCAGACCTTACGGTGCGCTTTAATGCGGCTCTGCTTCTGCACGCCCTGCGTAAGTTGTCCGCTAGACAAATTTTCATAGTTTTGATTTTTTTTTCGAAATATCAGAAACGTACCGCGCCGCACGTTGAACTTAAATTATCCCGTTTGTCCGCAACCACCACCGTGTCTATAGTAGTAGCGTTTCCTTGCCTTCTCACTTCACCTTTTCCCTATCCCCCTTCTTGCCCCTTGCATTTGCATGGGAACTGCGAGCGAAGAGTGGCAAGGCTGTTATTCGATCGTTTCGTTACTTCGTCGGTTCTACGCATTCTCTGCCTGCTCTTCCCCTTCTCTCTACGTTTTTATCTAGCTCCCCTCTGGACTTGCACGTTAGCAGAAAGGGAAGCGCACGCGGGGGGCGGGGGGGCGGATAACTACAGCTGCCAATAGACTAATGTGGCGACGAACAAGGGGCGCCAGAGGGAATTGTACACATTCGACGCAGTGCAGTACAAACAAGTTTCTCGCGTATTCTTTCCTTTCTGCCATGCTCCTTCCAAGTATATACACTCTCTGAACTATCACCCGACGCGGTACGCCAGGCAGCAGCATCAGCAGCAGCAGCAGTAGGAAAGTCGAAGGAAGACACCAAAGAAAGCTTCGCTTTAAAAGAAGAAAAGGGACATATAATCTTCTACTGTTTGTTAACAGCCGACAGCCAGAGCACTCCAATCAGTCGTGGTGATATCACTCTTCTTCTCGTCACCCTCCATCATTTGGCCAGTTTTTCCTTCGGTATGCGGACCGCCTCGAAGACCTCTGCATCTGTGGCGGCTGCAAATCTCAGTGCGATGTTCCCAGTGACTAAGGTAGGCGAGAAAATCGTAAGATACAAACATACATAAGTAAGGGCATACATAGAAAAGCACCTAAAAATGCGTGAAATACGCTAAGAATGCTGACGCATTAAAAAAATCCACGAAGGATTGCTTTCAGCAGGCAGAACTTCGAAACTGGTTGATGGGTTAGAGAGAGAAATACATTTAGTATAATAGAAAAGCTGAGAGATCGGCCTGAATCAAATTTCTGACTTGCTTTTCACATTGGGGAAGGGAGACGGGATTGAAAAAGAGAGAGAAAAGGAGAGAGGTGTTGTTGATTACGGTGAAGATGGCGGGTGAGTGAACTTGAACAGCGAAGGCTCCTCAAAGTCTCAAATCTAGACGGCTCTCGTGCAAGAATTCGGTTGATGGAAGTTCCATGTGACGCTAGCCGAGCCAAGTGCCACTATTGCAAAACAGAATTGTCAGTAAAGCAAGAGGATTTAGTTGTGAATGCAGCTACGACGAAACATAGCACGGCTGTTGCACCGTTTTCCTGTGGTATAAATGCAGGCAACACGGCCAGTGCCGGAAATGAAGTCTGAGATGTAATGCGCTGCTGAATGAAGCCTCGCCATGTTCATGTCCATGCAGTCTGAAATTGTGACTTCAGAAGTCACAGATGTCATGAATGCTGCTTCAGTTCCACGCCGACCAAGCATGTTGTTTGCAAGATAGGCACGATGGAGGTCTACGGTATCGGCGATGGCGCCAGCCCTAGACTCAGATGCGCGAGCTAACGAATACGCATCGAGGACGCGCGACCATACCAAGATGAAACACATAAAAATATTCTGTAATTTTAATCACCACCCGGTTCTTCAATCTGTTTCCCGGCCAGTGATTGTAGTTCATGGACGCATCTTTCTTTAAAAGTTTCGTTTCGCAGTACGTTTCCGCACTTCCCAGACGTGCAAGAAAGCGCTTATTATTACTCATGATTTATACTTAATTCCATTATCGAAAAAAGAAAGACCTTCTTATCCCGCGTTTTTTTTTCAACTGTGTTTTGTGGATATGAAATAACACTCATTTTGGACAGGATTCTAATTCTTGTCTTTATTAAGCGGTTTTTTAGCGGATTATGGGTGCTCGCATTGAGGGTCTGAGAAGTTTTGTTTTTATTCTCAACCAACGTTTTCTTAAACGTTTAGTAGGCAACACGGACCGATAAAATTGCCTCATATGAAATATAACCTGTATGAAAATTTTCTTGATGACTTTGAATAATGTTATGAGAAATAGGTTTTCTGCGTAATTTCCAACCTTTAAAAATTTGTGGTGCACAAAGTTACACAAATTTGTTAGTGAAAACGCATATTTATGCCGGTTATAGTTAATAATATATGCAGATACCTTATGCCGGATGCTTTTCTATATCTGTCATGTGTTTGATGTTAAGTAACCAATTTTTGATGTAACACGGCAACAACAGTTGCAAGATAACAGCAAAGGGTATCTTTCGTAAACAAAGGGTCAAGGGAGACCTATCATTCACTTAAACAATTTTATTGTCCTTAACCCCACAGTCTAAGAATCAGAGTCATCGAAAGACAGCGCGAGCCATTTTTTCTGCTCCCTCCACCTTCTTAGGGCTTTTACCGGAGGTCCTCCACCACACCAGCTACTCCACACCATATAGCTTATTGAAAACTCCGTATCCAACTCTGTCTCATATTACTGGTTTTCTCTATTGCTGGTTTTCTCTATTGCTAGTTTTCTCTATTGCTGGTTTCTACATTACTGGTTTCTCTACTACTGGTTTCTGTTACTGGTCGGTCGATCTCGTCGGTAAGGTCGGCCATATATGTCTGTGTCTTGGATAGACAGACCTAGACATTTAGGTAAACCTAGATATCTACGCGTAGATAGAGCGCGCAAGATATGGGCATACCTTTCCGCCTAGATCTGCCTATTTAGAGCAATGGATAGAGAGATCTAGTTATTTAAACAAATGGATAGATAGATATAGATAATTAGATATATGAATATATGCATAGATAGATGGGTAGGTGAGTGGATGTTACAGGTAGATGGATAGATAATTCACGCCTCTTCTTTCTGCGACCAGAACAGTGCTGTTTGGGCTTCGCAGGTTTGCTTCGATAGTCAGGTGTTGTAGAACTCCTAATGACATTTGTAGCCCGAATTATTTAAAATATTTAGAATAAGCAGGTAAATTTTTCAATGAATAAATCAGCGACAGTTTCCCGTTCCGTCCACTATGGAAACTTTCTCTGTGGCATAGAGCCTGACATTGTGACGGGAGGATAACTGGGGAAATAACTAGACTACGTTCCCTTCCGCATACCATGTGCTTCGACAAAGGTTTCGTCGACCTTCGCTGATTGCAAGCCGAGCAGTGCGCGCGGTGCTCCAAATAGGCGGTCGACATTGATCGCGCGCTCTGGGCGAAATACGTTGGAATTATAAGAGCGCGAGCACCTCGTTCCTATAACAGGGGCAGCTGACGACCGCGTATATAGGTCAGCGGGTGCTGCCTCTTCCTCAGTGCAACTTCCGCAGATTCCCATCGCCGAGTCTGCGAAACAGGTTGGGGATTGCGATGCTGTCGCTAGCCTTCTTGCGACGGCACCTCGGCGACGACACATTTCTACGAGTTGTCAGTGCAGATTTGGCTGGGCGTTGCCATGGCAACGAAGCGCTGCGGGTTGCGTGGAGAAAAAGTGATAGGAAAGATCAGGATAAATTGGAGAATGTCAGCGCAAGGTGGACACGATGTATAAAAAAATGATGCAAAGTTAGTATGTTCGAAATGTACAGTTGTGGACGAAACTTTGGGGTCCGTGAGCACAGAGAAAATGCCGAATTTCGCCACGGTCTATGCACGCGACCCCCAACTTAGAAGGGCCAACCAAATTTCCCCACTACAGAATCGTAGGGCATCACTCAGTTTATGCTCGTGTGTGGTGAATTTCGAGAAATTCTAGTGATATCGCGTGGCGCACGTTCCACGTACTTTTGCCTCCGACTGCGCACACGAGTAACAGACAAAGCCCAGTGAGATTGACGTGCTTACTTGCGCTGCGAAGCTTCAGTTCGCGAGGTTAATCCCGGCTGCGGCTACTGCGTTACGATGGGGGAGAAATGCAAAAAAAAAAAGAACGCCTGTGCACCTAGATTCAGGTTCACAATAAGGAACCGCCAGTGTGCCCCGTAAGCGTATCGTGGCTATGGCGTGTAAGACCTCAGAATTTTTTTCTTTCAGGTATCGAAAAAGAAAAAAAACATACGTTGTACGTGTGATATGTTGAAAACGCTACATATGGGCGCTTTACACGTAATGCGCAAATGAGTGGTGTGGTTAAGCTTAATCGGCGCATGCCTCCAGAACAATCTATGCAACTGGGACGACCTGAAGCACGTGTGACTTTTATGCCTCCGGGACTGACGGCGGCAAATCCCCGAACACTGCCTCCGAAGTACGCGCACAAAGATTCGGAACACCGAAAGAGTGATCAATGGAGGAGGGATGCGCTTGCACCGGTAAATCCGTTTCTGTCGCAACTCAAGCACTGCTGTTGGGCCGGAATGCATTGGCACAAGCCTCGTGAGTGCGGGAGCCTATCTCGCTGGGGCTTGAGCAACTTACGAATGCGGCGAATACGAGCTGCCGTGATAATGTTTCCGGTTTTCTGTCTTCATTAGGGCGAAAGAATGAGGAAAAAAAAGTTCGTTCAGTTCAGGCGCGCAGCCCAACTTTAGGCACGACGTCTTAGTGACGCGGTGAGGATATCGACGCATCGTGGGCGCACTTGTGCGAGAAAAGCCGTTCCCCTATCGAAGTAGAGGAGTAGATGGATAAAACGATCACGGCAGTAGCCACACTAGCGTTAGGGGCTATTGCTGAAGAAGAAAAGCTTACTTTCAGTATCTCGTGCAAAGAAGTATGTTTATATGAGAAAACTGGCAACAAGAAGTTGTAAAAAAAATTCTAGCGAAAATTTGCGTCGATCTGCCCAAATTTTCAAGCATCATCGTATCGTACAGCGAACAGCTGTTATACCGCAGCTGCAGGGATGACACATTGGCGGCGTTTACATAAATGCTACAAACTGGCACGTCACATGATATTTCTAGTGCGTCGCACTCATATACACTGCAATAATGAGCTAGGAAGACGGATCGCTTTGATGTGCCAGGAAATGCTAGTTAGAGACGTGATAACGCCACTCGCGCAGGTGGCCTTATCAGGTGCCTATTGAGAATTGAGAGAGAGAGAGAGAGAGAGAGAGAGAGAGAGAGAGAGAGAGAGAGAGAGAGAGAGAGAGAGAGAGAGAGAGCTGCCGCTTCCTGCTGTCCTCCACTCACCGGTGGAACTCAAACAGCTGGAACTAGGTTCCGGCTTGTTTCGCACGAAAGGAACTGCGTCACAAGTGTGAGCGCTGTCGCGCAAAACTTATTCCGATGCTCTAAAACGTTCCACACACCACTGTCGCGTTAATGTACACGCGTCTATTGGTGAGAGTACTTTCCTTATATTCGGTGATTTGTTTATGGATGTGGAGTGTTATCATATCCTACGGGTATCTGTGAAACATCACTGGTATAATTTCAACTGTAAAAAAACCGATGCACTTTATTAAGCGAAGCTTCAATGTTTCTGTTGAGGCGTCGTCTGCTGTTTCAAAGAAAGTTGCGTAGCATATATTGTGTAGCTCGCCTTTATCAGCTCTTTGTCATCTTATAAATGCTTCTGTGCACTATGTAGTGGTCTTGCAAACTTTGTCCCATGGAATGAGGCTATTCATCCACGATGACACGTATAATCACATGGAAGTCGGTATCGTACGACGTTAAAGAATACCGTAAGGTATTTGCGGATATGGGATCAAACGCGAGTGTATTGCCTTCTGATTGAAATAACTTTTTTTTTTTTGCCGGACATGCTGTGTTATGCGTGAATAGTAACGACGGCCGATTGAAGCAGCAGGGCGAGAGCCTGGTAAAATGGCAGTCGAGGGCAACATAGACCTATACGACTGAAAAACAGAAAGGGAAAGAAATTGCACATTTGCGTTTGGTTTGTTTAACGCGTGACAGAGATCGATGGACGCCTCTGGGTGGGGGCTTTGAATTGCACTGAACTTAACCATGTTGACGACGATGTTGATAACAATCCAATAGCACACGATCACGGGAGAAGCGACAGAAAGACTCTAATAAGAGATGGAGCTGTTAGGCCTAGCCAGGGGACTCTCATGGCAATCTACGTGACTGGCGGCACAGATGAAGAAAAACGATAGCCGAAGTAACGGAGTACAAGAACTGTAGGAAGCATGCATAAAAGATGGAGATGAGAACTTGAGCGCCGCCAGCTGGGAATGCTAATATCTCTGCGTGCCATTAGCTGATTCTTGCTACTCACTGGGGCCCAGTATTGAACTAGGCCATACCGTGTGCTCAGGCGCGCTGCAAGCATTGCAGACGTGCACAAAGGCAGAGCCTAACTCTTCTAATCTAGCCCGAATTACGGAGTGCCGCATTATCATCGATCTGTCTGTGCTTCTGCGTTGCCTCGTTACGCGTACCAGGCGTTCTATTGTGCGATGTTGTCTTCGCTGTTTAGTTTCTTTTGTTTAATATAGCTATCTCGCGAGGACCGTTCTGTCCATTACGGGTGACTTATTGCGTCACGTGAACGACTGACCACGCTTGCCGAGATACTGAGTGTTTCGTTGTGCGAAGCAGCTGCGTTCCTCTTTATTAGCGCAATAAAAAACAACTAAAACAAGTAAATTTTGGGGTCTTACGTGCCGAAACCCCGTTCTTATTACGAGGCGCGTGGTAGGGGGGTACTCCGGATTAATTTTGACCATCGGGGGTTTATTAACATGAACACAATGCACGGAACACGGGTATTCTTGCATTTCGCCCCCATTGATATGAAGCCGCCGTGGCCGGGATTCGATCCGGCGACCTCGTGCTTAGCAGCGCAACGCCCTAGCCACTGAGAAACCATGGCGGGTTTTTCAATAACGAAGGTCACTGGATTAGTTTTAGGGTTAATAACTTTAGCCTGACTCTTTACGCTTGTGCCATATATCCTTTAAGCTATGCATATATTTTAGGCGAATATGGTTGTTTTTCTCTTACCGTGTCAGTTCATATAACGCCGTTTGTTTAATATCAGCTCACAGGTGTGTCTAAATCACACCATCCTCTTAATGGAATAGCGCGTTATGTTGTATGGG